>NC_140532.1:8187329-8793579 GCF_057382185.1 Mchenga conophoros
ACTAAAAGAGTTCAGCAGGCATCGTGCTCCAGTTCTGGAGGCATCTCTACATGGTGTACACAGACCTCCAGCGCCCAGACTAGACAAAACAACGTGTTCTAATCCCTCATCGCCATGGAAACCAAAGCATAATGCTCCCCTAACAGACACCTGGCTGATGGATCGAGGGAAGCAAGGGCAAGAGGAACTGAGTAGAACCTCCTCAGCACAAGTTCACGCAGCAAAATAAACACTTTTTTTGTATTAGATAAGTTAAACTTCACAAATCAAAACTATTTTGGTTAGACCTCTGCAATCTCCAACTTTCTGACTCAACTCAGCATGCTGTCTCAGCCAGAGTCCAGCCAAAGGTCAACCTTTACAATGTACGCATGAGCTCACGCAGCTCTCTGCCTGCCTGACCCTCTCCACCTAGAAAACCTAAAGGCATGGTCCATCATGATTCCCATCAGACAGACAAACAAGAAAAGGCCTGCAGTATGAGCTCACGCAGGGCAAGCCAGCATGACACTGCATGCCTGGGAGTGTGTGTGAGTCTGAGTCCTTGCATCTACGTGTGCGTTTGTGTGTGATGCGCTTAGCATCGAGAGGGTGGTAATCTGTAAATCTGCTTTGCCTTGGGCAGGTGGTGTGAAACTTGGCAAGCAAGACAGAATGAGAGACAGACCGACATCGTGTGAATGACAGATGAGTGTGATAGAGAGAGGAAAAAGAAACCACGTGAGAGTGGTTTAGATTATATAATTAGCTGGTTTTTTATTCCTATGTCACTTGTTTACATACTTATGCATACGTCTATATCAATTTAAAAAATATCTTAAATACAGGCTAGTAAAAGTTTAATCACAGGCTGCTAACATTTGTAACTGCAAGGATTTAAAAAAATATCTTATTGCTAACAAATCCCTGAAACCAGCAACCAGCTGATCCTATTATGAAGTATTCTCTGTGTAGCCGAAGGCGTTTACATCCTTCTCTTTCAACAGCCTCCCATTGTTGGCGAAAAAAAACTATTAAAAAACACATGAGCGTTTCCTTGCGTTGTAAATACTGGCTGGCATCAAATGTGTGCCATTAAAATCTACAGTGCTCAGCAGTTTTGGAGAATTGCTTCACTTCATTAAAGGAAAGAAAAGCGCAGATCATTAGGTTTTCTATTTATTTATTTGTTTATTTTTATAAGTAGTCCTGACTAATATCCACCTTAGAAAAGGAAAGAAAGCTAAATAAATCACTAAACTTTTTACCCCGAACAATACAACACAGACTTCCTGAGGGCAAGTGAGAGCACAAACATTTAAAGTGGCCTTTTACTGACAGCCAAAACAAGTGACATGCAGCAGCCAGAGCCAACACATCTCTGTGCAGTTACTGCAGATCTTGCCCTCTCTGATCAAGGCAAACACCTGAGCAGGGCCTGGGTGGGAGCAGGTGTGAGCGAGACAAAAAAAATAAAATTATAATACTCAGGCGGGCAGACAGACTGCCACAGACTAAGATAAAGCGTAGAGGGAGCAAAGGAGGAAGACAGAGGCAGCAAGCGGACAGGAGAGTGAGAGTAAGCAGGGAGGGAGGGAGAACGTGGTGGTACACGTGACGCTGGCTCAGCCACTGCAGGCTGTTACGTAAGCGCACCCCCTGCCCTGTCTCCTCATGGACTGAGCAGACTCTGCTTCTCTCCAATCCCTATCCCTGCAGCCGCTGCCCACTTTTTTTTCTCTTTCACTCACATGGCTCCTCACATGGCTGCTTCCCTCGCTCCCTCAATGACTCTCCCTCCATCTCTTTCACTCACTCTCCTCCACCCACTCATAGCACCCCAGGGGAGCCACCAACCTCTACTGCCTTTGCTGTCACTCTGTCTCTCTCCTTCTGTTTTTGTCTGTCTGCTTGCCTGCCTGCCTCCCTCTCTCATTATTTCCATCAATCGTTTTTCTCTCTCTCTCGTGCAGTAAGGCTGCAGCTCCACACTCAGGGCTACGCGGATATGACAAAGAGAGGCCGCAAATACATGCTCGAGCACACTCATGCACACCTACACAAACTGACATTTCACATATCGTTACCGCACTGTCTGGCTTCTCCAAGCCGCTTTTAAAAAAAAGTGACTGTTTTTCCACTTTGAATTCCTCTTATCTTGTTCCACACAACTGTTGAATCATTTGCCTTTCAAATAAAAAAAATAAAAAAAGCGCTCCAAAAAAACAAAAACAAAAAAAAAAACACATAGCTTGGCTGACTGACACACAATACAAACACAAAAAGGAAAAGCAAAACTCTGACTCCTCAAGCAGCTGGAAGTCAAACAAGTTGCCGTGTACTATATTGAGCAACGTAGTCCTGACAGTATTAGTAATACCATTATACTGAAATAGAAGGTAAAAGAACATACATTTGTTCTGCTTTAATAAGCTGTGCCTTAAGTGGACTAATAATAATCACATGCATGCATGAAACATGCAAACGTGCTTTCCTACCACTTTTCTTTAAAACAAGACAAATGGAGCTGCAAACTGAGCAAAGCAGTGGACGATTAAAACAGGCCATGTCATGTTTTTGTGCGAACTGATAAAAGGTCTTTTACAGGAACGGTGCATCCTGTGTGAACTTCAGACTGGCACCTTCTCTCGCCACACAGCTGGAGCAAGAAGTAATTACAGGCTTGATGTTTTTGTACTTTGGCCCTCACCTTCCACCCCTGTCAATGTGAACAAACATGCGCGCTCTCGCACACGTAGCCACCTCTTTGAGTCTCCTCTACACAAATTTGCGTGTCATCCTACCAACTCTAGTCATTCACTTCCCGGGCCTCTGGCTGAGAGGGAGGTGCAGCAGGACAGGGGCTCCTGTACCCCCAACTCGCTGCAGTATTGATTTGTTTGTTCAGTGCGTTCCCCCACCACCACCTCCTCCTCCTCCTTCCTTTACTTCCTCCTTCCTTTTCTCCCTCTCAGTGTGAGTGTGTCCTCAAGTGCCTCCCTGCCTTATGTAACACAGAAAGGCCCACAGCATACTGATGAAGGGGAGTCTGGGCTCTGGGCTGACAGACCTGAGAGAAAACAAGCACTACGCTGCACTGCTATAGGAGCACAGCATTGCCAACACATGAAGTTGAGGATAAATCCAAAGCAAACTTTTGGATGTTCTCACTCACGTAATGTAACTTGTATGCAAAGGTGAATGTGACATCCTAAAACCATTCACTTGGTGAACTTGTTAAAGTCACCTAAAGTGTCATGTACTCACAGATTGCTCAAAGCTTTCCTTCTTTTCAAGCATCTCTCTGAGCGTCTTCAGGATCTTCAGACACAATTTATCCTCTTTGTCCATCAGCTTCTTGGTGTGTTTGATTAGTCTGGAAGAGCGATAAGAGTTGCTGCGTCATTTTGGTTTCTGGTTAATGCACTCGCTTGCTCACAAAACAAGGCCACGCTTTAATGATCACCGCAGGTGAAATCTCCCTCTCTGTTCCCAGAGGGTGTCATAGAGAAGAAATAGTGAGAGCACCCTCAGAGGTTTGATGATGTGTCTGAGTATTTTTTACAAAATGTATTTGTCAATTCATGCAGGCCACTGCCACAAATACTGACTTTTTTGCTACCATGCTGTCATTCACTTCATTTAAAGCTGAATGTGGCTCTATGCAATGATGTTCATTTATCATTTAAAGTGTGTTTTGCAAGTTTATTCTTTTTTGACTTTTCCAGCATCTACACAGCTGATAAAAAGGTGAAAAAAACATTGTCAAAAACTGCAAATAACTCCAAATACTAACTTAGTCATGCTGCTAGTTTTCCCAATGGTCAGACAAACACTTTAAAATGTGGCCTGCAGGCTGTCTTTGTTCTAAGGACAGTTTATAGAGAGCTGCTTACTTGGACATAAAAGCTCCACCCTCACAGCGTAAACGAGCAGGCTCTGGAAACAGCAGTTCTGGGCTGTGCAGAACATCCACCAGCACAGAAAACTCTGCCTGAACCTTTGGACTGAACTGCTCCTCCAGATGGGACACAACCCCCTGCACAACACAACAGATGCATTAAAAATGCTGCAGCAGAGACTGTAGTGCTGATGAGCATGCATGTTCATACATTACGTAATTTCAAGGGATGGCAATGTCAGTTTGTCAGGCCACTACTGTGACTATTGAAACTTTCTATATACCCAGAGGATAAATTCTAACAGCTTAGCACAGTCGTTAGATCAAAATGTTCATTTGCCTAATATTCCTTCTTGAGCATGTTGCACATTATCATAGACTCAAAGCACTGCAGTGTCAGAGCTGCTAGCATAGATGTAGACTCCCAGTGTTAGAATAAAGGTTCACCTGCAGCTTCTCTATGATGTTCTTATAGTCAGGCCCACCCAGTGGCTCCTTGCGAGGTCGTGTACGTGCAGAGATCCTCCAATCTTTAGCTGCCCGCTGCACCATATTACTATGGAACTTGAGAGACAAAGTGTTGACCTGGCTGTCCAGATCAACAGGGATGGCTATGGACCGTGCCTTAGCTGAAGGAAGAACACGTAGAACATGTAGGAGATGTCATTGTGAGCTTAACTTTACAGTCATGCGAAAAGGGAGGCTTTCACAGGACTCTATGCAGCCCTATGGAAAACTAAGCACACACCAAGTACTGCTTGCAAACGTCAATGGAGTGAAGCAACACTGTAAAAAAAAAAAAAAAAAAAGAACGGGGCAAAATTCTTCCACAATGATGTCAGAGATTGTTAAAGTCATACAGAAACTAGTTACTTCAAGGTATAGCTGCTAAAAGCGGTTCCTCAAGCTACTGAGTCACAGGGTGTACTTAGTTTTTATAGGACTGCGTGGAGGTGTTGTGAAAGATCTCTTTTTCAAATATGTTTCAACCTCAAATGCAACCAAAGCCTAACTTTGGCTGATCCAGCAAAGGACAATGGAACTGTGCTGCACACGATTATGTCATATAATAAGTAAAATAAAGGACAATTGAAAAGCAACATTACAGCAATAAATATTGGTAAAAATTCAAATCAGCATATGCACTGTAAGATATGGATTAAAACTTTTTAAATATACAGTGAATGTGAAGTAATGAAACCATCTCCTATCGAGGCTGAAGAGCAAAGTTGCATCACTCACCCACATCGGACAGTGTTTTGATACAACTCTCAATATTAGCCTTCTGAGCTGAGCTGAGCCATGTGCAGTTGTAAATCCGGAAGGCTGACTGGAGGAGCTTGATGAAGATAGACTGGTTTGTCTACATGTTAAATAAAAGAAGAAGAAGAACTAGCAGGATGCTTTAACTTAAAAAGGCATAACCACAGAGAAATACAGAGGAACAATCAGATGGCATGACTTGAAAATTGAATGTCTCTGAGGTCATTACTGCATTACTGCTAAAAAAAAAATAACTCAATCTTTATTAAATATGTTCACCATAAAGTTATCCAAATCCATGACATTTGCATGCTTGTCAGGGGTGAAGAGATACCTGTAGGTTAGAGTGATTAACAGAGAACTGAGAGCTGAAGAAACCCTTGACAATGGCCATCACCGTCTCCGTCACATACTTCTCCAGGGCTAGATCTGCATGGCTACGCTCCGTTGTAGTGTTGCACACCTAAATTACAAAAATCATGAAGAGGAATATGTCTATTATCATTTCTTATGCAATAGTCTTGACACATACACAGGCTCATAAGGAAAGAAAAAGAGGTGAATGAACCTGACTTACACTGGCCATGTCCACCAGGAAATTATCAAAGAGCTTCCAGATATGGGAGGAGGTGTAGATCTCCTTCATTTCGACCTCTGTGTCCACATAGCAGTGATTCACAAAGTTCACATAAGCAGTTTTGACCTTAGGGCGAGAAATTAGAAAAAGCAATGTCCAATTAGTTTTTGAAGGCACACAGCACTGAAACATAACCAAAAATGTCTTTACAGAAGGATGGCGATATTATTTATCTTTACCCTACACCTCAATGTGTATTCTTATTGTGTCGTAAAACTATCTGGTCACTACCTCTGGTATGCAATTCACATCAGTGACAACTTTAACAATGTCATCCAGCGGCAGCAGGGAATTGCATTTCAGCTCAGTGTAGACGTTCTTTCCCTCGGTACAGGCAGCCAGCAGCTCCACGAGTGTGTTATGATATGCCAGAGCTCCATACTCATCGGCCCGCTCCCGCTCAGAGCCCATCATTTGCAACAACACCTGGAAAGACGAGCGGTCGTTGTAGAACACCAGCACGTCCTCACCAGCGTTCACCAGCTGGAAACGCAAACAGAGAACCCAAGAAGAAGAAAGGTTTAAGGAAGAGTCTCGCACACCGGCATTCATTTAAAAGTAAGCATCAAAAAAAGCCTTTCAATTTATAATTGATTCTTTGTGTAGTGCGCAAGTATTCTCATCTTCTCAAGTTCAGTGAAAACCAAACATGAAATGTTATGATTAGTAATAACAATCTGTCACATGTTAAATTTAAATAACCAGTTAGATGAGTGGCTGCAGTTATTAAGAAAAATACATGATAACTGATTTGGAGAACTTCCACATGAGTGTTTCCTGTTCATAAGATTATTTTTTCCCATTTTTCACACAAAAAACAAACAATAAAAACAAACCTCTGTCATGACTTTGTCCTGACATTTCTTTACATATTTTGTATCAGCCTTCACAATGGTTTGCAAAAACTTGAGGTACTGAACATGTCTTCCGTGCGTTTCGATGCAGTGGACAAAATGATGGACCACCCGCTCACTGATCTCATTGCACAGCTGGTAGTTGTTCATAAAGATGTGGCGCATCGTCTCAGCTTCCAGCAGCTGGAGAAAAGCAAAAGTTGTGAAGATGATAACGTTCACTTAAACGGCACACTGAATCATTCATCAAAAGAAACCATACGGCTGTCGCACTACTAGAAAGAGGACACCCAAAGGTATGCCAGCATGAGAAAAAGTGGAGCATAGTCATGTCTACACACCCCTGGAGTGAGGAAGAGGTTCAGCTGTTTATGTAGGAGAACTTGATTCTGATGGTTTCCTTTGCAAAAGTTTTGGAGAAATGTATGTGCCAGGGTCATGATGTCATTCATCTTGTCATCACTCTGTGAGAACATGGCACCGGGGAAATAAAAGATGATTAGAGAATCAGGAAGACATCCAGTAACTATGCTGCACACAGAGTGAAGCAGAAAATCATTGAACTGGCTGTTGTGTACACGGCTTACCTTCTCATAAGGGATCTGCAGCAGGTCCAGCACCACTGTATGAGCTCCCATGTTCTTCAGCAGCCTCTGCTGCTGCACGCGACTCTTCTTGTTGCCGTAACACAGCTTACTGAGCCGCAGCAGGATCTATAGATGAGACCCACAAATTTTTTTCTCAGATGCACAAGAGCCCAAAAGACATTTTACAGGAACACACTTGAGATAAGGATGTGCAGCGCACCTCTTTTACTATTTTATAGTTGTTTGCCTTGTTACCGTCAATCTGAGGTTTACTTTCCCCATCCTGCACTGGGCTCAGAACAGCCTCCTGAGAGAGACATGAGACATGTGAAAACAGTTGTGCTCAATGTCCACTTTAAAACAGGTCTGTTTTTAATATGAAACAATCTTATCCCATCTCAGTGAGTTATTAAAGTGTGTTCAAAGACTTCCAGCACTCACGGAGATGCTCTAAAAATAACAGTAAAAATAAAAATTTGTCACACACAAGTGCCTAAATGCAGTTCCCTGTGAAGTCAGACATTTTTTACTAATTAAGCTAACAGAACAGTTGGACTTTTTCATTAGCTGTGAAGAAAAAACAACAATCATCGAAACCATTTACAGTGCAGAAGAATTACTGATGGCCCATTTAACACAAACAGTAATTTCTGAGAGAGCTGAAAATGTCATATCCAATTCTAAAACGTTACTTTTAGATGTTGCTTCTAGATGCTTTACTTTTAAATACAAGCACAGCACCTCAGTGTTTGGCTCTTTGGCCATCTTGGCAGCAAGTTCTTCACCGGTGTAGACTACACTCTTCTCCACCCACAGCTCTGACTTCTCAACGGTCAGACGCAGCTGGTCCAGATCCGACTTGATCTGCTTGTAGTTCTCTACATCCTGCTCTGACACGAGCAGCTGCACCTAAGACACACACGCGCACAATGAAGAGTCAGTCAGGGATATTCCTAAAATATGTATAACCAAAAGAAATTTCTATCTTCTAATAAGTCTCTGTGTACCACTTTGGAGTCAAACTGGCTCTGAGGCAGTTTTTTTTTCATCTGAGGAATCTCTTAGTGATGCATTTTAGAGCTGTTGGCTCTTTAGAGAACACTCCTCCTCCAAACTGATTACATCAACCAGTACTGAAAAAAATAATCGCTTAACTCAGAAAGTGCAACTGCTTTGTTGTTACCTGTTTGAAGGCCTCCAGCACCTCAGATCTCTGACTGAAGTGTTTAAAGAGGAGCTGCAGAGACCCAGATACCAGTGGGGGGTAATCTTGCATGATGAGATAGATCAGAACCCTCAAAAATGTCCGGCCATCCTCACCGTCCAGCTCCACCGCGCTCCACTCAGAGCTGAAGTCAGAGCTGTGCATATTTAAATTTTAATTTGCTTTATCTGAATGTTTGAAAGCATATTAAAAAACACTGGCATACATTTCCTGTCTGTCTCTACTGTCAATCTAATAAAGGCATAAATGCCCTAACAAATCATGCGGAGTCAATAAATAGGCACATGTTCACCTACCTTTCTACAAACATGCTCTCTGCTTTTTGTACAATCTCATCTATGTCAGGTTCACAAGCTGAAGACAAAAATAAAATGAAAGAAAAAGTGACGTGAGCAGACTGCAGTAATTAACACAGGATAATGTAATAAATAACTTTTCTGCATTTGCACGGTAAGAGAGGAAAGTCTCACGTGTTATTGGAGGCACATCGGCCAAAGACATCGAGCTGTCAGTTAAGGCCCTGTCCCCAAACGCTTTCTTGTAGATCGACAGTAAGTATGTGATCCTGTAATCCAACCTCACACTCAAGATGAACTGTCAGAAAAAAACAAAGTTCACAAAAAAAGTGTCAAGCACTGGAAAAAGAAAATGCAGCAGTGATGGTAAGCAGAACATATAGAAGTGCCACTGACTTGCAGGATCTCGATGATCTTTAGTTTTGTGTCCATCACCATCAAATCCTCATTTTCAGGCAGGAAGAGCACCTTCCCATAGCGTAGAGAAGGAGGAGAGTCAGGGAGGATGTGTGGCACACCTCGACTCATCACCATCTGAGTCATCATTTCACCAACACCGTGGATCGTTCGCAGGACATTGTTGCCTAAAGAAAATAAGATTTATACATGTCTCATTATGTGTTTGTGTGTGTCAAGTCAATTGAAGTTAGATTACGTTCATTAAAAGCTAGGAAAGTCAAGAGAAACAAAATGCTACACAGCTATGAAAAAGTATTTGCCTCTTCTTGATTTCTTAGTGTTTTCAGCATATTTGTCACATTTCACATCATAAAACTTTAAGCTATCCAAACCTACCTGCCCCATGTGAAAAAGTAATGAATAATAAATGAATTACTTTTTCACATATAGTCACATTAATGACAAATCATGAATCATGAATTAACTGTGATAAACCCCTTTTTTTTTTGGCAGGTATCGCAAACACTTGATTGCAGCTCTTGTTGCAAAGAGTGGCAAAACCAGTTATTAGGCTTAGGTGGCAATTGCTTTTTCACACAGGGCAGGTGGGTTTGGATATCTTTTTCTCCCCTCAGTTAATTAAAATCATAATTTAAAAACTGCATTTTCTATTTAAACTGGTTATCTTTGCGTGATTTTACAAGTTGTTTAAAATATAAGGGGTGACAGATATTCTGAAAACCTATGAAAAAAGGAAAGGGGCAAAAACTTTTTCACAGCATCGTAGATGACCCAGATGTTTCTCCAGCTGAAGAAAAGTTAATATATAGTTAGTGTTTTCATGTCATTAAACCTCAACACCATTTGTATCTACCAGTCTGTTCACCAATCTTAAAAGTTTTAATTTTTGTTTAAATTCTATCTGCATTGCATGAGCAGATCTGTCATTTCCTCTGTTCTCTGCATTTTTTAAATTTAGATTAAAAAAAAAAATTCAAAGACACACATACAGTAATTTAAACACATAACTGCACTAACCGCCAGCCTCTGGGCCTTTGCTGAGCTTGTTCAAGGGGCTGGCCGGGTACTGGACAAAATCCAAGATGGACAGCAGAGTGCGCGTGAGGCGCAGCAACTCACTAAAGCTATAAAAACCAAAGTAAACCAGATTTCGAGCCAGGTTCACCACCTGAAAGAGAAATCAAACATGATCCATCATTAAAACAACCCAATAAAACCAGTAAATGAAAAAAAAAACATGCCAAAGTTATATCTGAAGTTTTGTTTATCCTACCTCCAATGTGAGTTCATTCTTAGCTTTTTCCTCAAAAGGATGAGCCTGGTTTAGCACATCCTTAAGATATTCTTCCACAAACTCCATAGTTGGAGCAAACTTCTTCTTCATTTCCTCCGTTGAGCTGTCAGTTGACTCATACTCAAACCTGTTGAAGCCATTAAAATCTACATGTAGTCACTCACAAATTGTACTTGTAAACACATATAACCCAACACGTAGATGCTCACTCATTAATGTTGATCTTGGAGGGGATCTCGGTCCAGAGGCGGGCATAGCGCACAGGAACCACGGACTCCTGTGGGTCACGATCCACATGCATATGCAACATGAGGCGGCAAAAGGAGGCTCTGAGGTTGTAGGGCAGGCAGTCGTCATACATGCACCGCAGGAGCAGATCCACAGATAGCTGACTGGAGATCTGGTTGATGGCTAGGTACTGTCGGTCCAGACACATTTTAGCAAACAGGTTTAACTGGTATCTGTGGAGTAGAAGAAGAAATTGTCAGAAAAAGGGGAAAATGGTTTCTGTGCACGCATTTGTGGAACTGAATGTTAAAGAGACCTGTAGTAGGTAATGATCTCGGCATCACACTTGTGGCTGGCCTTAGCATCCTGGGCCATGTGGCGGATGGATTTGCCATGAGGCTCCTTGTTGCTGTCGATCCAATAGAGCCAAACCTCCTCCTCCTCCCCCTCTTCTTGTATCAGAGAGGACTCCAGGTTGCTGGACTCTATGTTTGAGATTAGTCTTGGAAGGATAAAGGAGCGAGTGAGACATTAAGTAGTAGCTAGAAAAACTGCTCACTTTACACACTGACGTAGAGCTGCTGCTGCTGAAAATATACATTTCACAAGAGGTAGATGCTCTGGAGGAAACGGCAGTCTCGCACGCTGTGCAAAGGCATCACATATTGGAATTTTTTTTTTTTTTTTTAATGGTTCGGGACATTTTAAAATATAACAATCACCAGGTGTGACTCACTTGGTCTGGATGAGGATATCTGCATTGGAAGGATTCAGCATGAATTTACAGATAAGCTCTTGTGTGATGGGGATGGCCGTCTTGTTGGACACACAAAGATCAGACAAATAGTCCAGAAATCTGTGCAAAGCAGAGCAGACATGAAATGCCGAGGTTTGTTCAAATATATATTTACATTTAAGATTAACCAGTATATATAAAAATAGAAGAAATAAAAGATATCAAGTAAGTAAGCAGCAGCTGGAAGAAAGATTTGAACTAATTTAACACTTTTCCAGCATTTTTTCCCTCCATGTAATTGTTCCCTGGGGTTGTCTAATATTTGGGAGGTCTGCTTGACTGACCTGGGTTCTCTGTTGCGCCTCAGCAGGTTGACAAAGGTCTCAATCTCTCTGGCTGTAATGTGTTTTTCCAGCAGCTTGCGGTTGTTGTGCACCAGTGCAGTGATCGTGTCTTCAGCCAGAATCTCATACCCGATCTGAGACTGCATGATTGTGAATTTTTTGGCTATATATTCCTGCATGAGGAAACAAACATGCGTTTATCAGCACTCGTAATGCAGAACGTGGTGAAATAAAAGTGTGTGTGTATATATATGTGTGGGTGAGACTCACCAAAGGACTTTTGTTTTATTAAAATAAATAATAATAAATAAAAAACTGGATTTGCAATAAAATTAAAGAAGGGAATGTTTTCATACATTTTGCTGTTTTGATCATCATAGCACAATTGTTGACTGAATGTTGCCATGTATTTTCTTTTTGAGACCTACTACTTCGATTGCGACCATTAACACATCAGTTGGGGTCCCCAATAGATTTTTTCAGACCATCTGGCAGAATCTATACTGGTTTCAGTCAAAAGCCACCTCTATCCTTAGCTACCTCACATCTTATTGACACTGTTAATGACCCTGATGACAACTCAATGAAAACTCAATATCAGCTTGTATGGAGGCCAGGGAACAACTTTCCTGGCCTGAAAAAAATAAAAATAAAAAAAATAAATCAACAAAGTGCCAGAGACTTTGTTGCTACATGATTTTATTATTTTATTATTTTCCCCGCACTGGTTAGCTGATCAAACCCAAAAACAGCAACTTATATACAGCATGACAACATACCTGGTTCTTGCGATAGTCCTGTTGGGAGTGGCGTAGGATCCTGTAGCACAGGCTGAACATATACTTGTAGTGAGCATAGCGCTGGTCTCCCAGTTCCTCCAACCTTAGCATTGGCCCGTCGCCACTATCTGTAAATGAAGCCTTCAGGATGCCAAATATCTAGACAAGCAAAAACCACAATGCACTGATAAAGAACGGAACACAAAATGTTTTTATTGTAATTTAGCTGTATCATTCGTTGCAGTAGACTTTTGCACCGGGGCCTTTTTTAATACTTAGTACCAATCAGCACCTGTGTTTACATATTCCTGACCTGGGCAAGGATGTTTTGTTCCCGCATGAGTTTCTGCCGCTCCCGGTTGGGCGTGGATGTGACCACAGACAGAACGTCCTCTCCGTTGTTGGGCACCACACACACAAAGTAAACCAGGTCCTCCAAAAGCTTAGTCACAAACCTGAAATATGCACGAATGAAATATTACATCAGAACATGAAGTACGCACATCATCTGGTGTTACGTGTGTCGCGGTGCTTGCTTTTCTATACCTCCTCTCATTTTGAGTAATACTGGCGTTGAAACACTTCTTCACAGTGGACTCCAAGACTTTGTTTGCATCATTAGCAAAGTCCAAGTCTCTGACCTCTGATAGGGGAACAGACACAATGGCGAACGCTTCTTTGTCCTCTTTAGTAGAACAGGTGCCAATCTATTGTGACAGCCAAAAAAATATGTTAAGTAATCTATCCAGGGTTAGTGCGAGTGTGTGAGTGTGGCCATATTCAGACCTTGAGCATAACTGGACGCTCCTCATCTGCATCAATGGGGACGTTGGTGCTGGTCACCCAGGTGTTGGTGCACAGGTGTCTAAGTCTTACATAGGAGTTTCTGAGGAAGGACAATTTATTCACAGCATGAATGTCAGTTAATTATTTATCTGCGGTAAAATAATTAAAAGTGATCCATCCAGTAAAGTCAATTAACCTACATCCATTCTTAAATTGTTATTTTTAGCAGCAGCAAGACTTTGGGATACTGAAAGTCACAAATTCCCATTACAAAGCTAAAATTTCTGTTTTTTAACAGCTATTCCAACTTTTACTCCAATGGTTTGTGATTGATTTTTTTTTTTTACAATTTACAGACATTAACCTAGAATGTGTTCCACTTATTGTGAACTGGAATAACCTTTAATAACGCTGTTTTACTCCATCCCCCATGAGTCACTATAATTATTACTAACAACAAAATTTAAGTAATCTCAAGAAAAAGGGTCAGAAGTTAGAATTAGAAATGGAAGATTTTCTGACATGAGCTACTGTGAGCCTCCTGTGGAAGTTAAAGCTGTGACCTATTTTCTTTAGCGTTGCCTCGCGTGGGAATAACTGACCTGGGCACGAGACAGTCGGCACGCTGCAGAGTGGTGGCATCCAGCTCAAACAGAGATGAAATGTCATTCCCATGAGGAACAGAAACCAAGGTGAAAGCAATCCTTTCTGCTGCTTGATTCTTCTTCTTCGAGTACACAATATCGGTCTCATTCTGAAGCGTACACACGCACATACACACCCACAAAAACAAAGGAAGTAAACATTTGTGTGTGCAGTTTAAAAGCTTATATGGCACAGGCAAGTTACTCGTCAGTCAGAGTCTGTTTCAACTATCAGACTCAACACAGCACAGCAAGCGCAGAGTCGATGCTGGTTTAACTTGAGAAAAAAAAGAATCTCTCTGCAGAGCTCGGCTACGCAAATGGGTCAATTGAAGAAAGTCGTACAGAGTGCAACTCATTAATACACAGGTTAACGGGGTTATTGTGCAAATTATCCTCCTGAACCATTGCATCAAAATGCTTATTTTTGTTGCTCAAACGTCTAAAAGTCAAAAGAAAATTGACTGAAAAGTTTTAAACTTTTAGTGACTCAAATTGTTCAAGTTTTTTTGGTTTGCTTGTTTTTTGGGTTAATGCTAGTTCCAGCTACTCATGATTGCTTTTAAATACAGCATGTAATATTGCATACATACAGTGGAGTTGCACAGGAAAGAAAAACTGTTTTTTTATGACATTATACACAAAGTAATTAACAGGCTAACAGGCTCTGGATCGGACTGGTAACTCTCAATTGTATTGAGTGACTTCATGTATGTAAATCACGATGTTCTCCAAAAGTTGATTTTGTTCATCTGGACGTAGCGTTTTGTGGGAGAAACGTTTCGTCACTCATCCAAGTGACTTCTTCAGTCTCAGCTGACTGCAGGTTTCCCCAAATCTTATAAACAGTACATTTGCACAATGACTGAAACCAGCCCACTGAAGGAACAATGGGCTGGGAGGTCAGTTCCTTAATCTGAAGAAGTCACTTGGATGAGTGACGAAACGTTTCTCCCACAAAACGCTACGTCCGGATGAACTGAATCAACTTTTGGAGATTTACCTACCTGGATGATTGAGCATGCATCAAATCACAATGTTATTTTTATCCTGCTTTCCTGCACTTTCCTATTTTTTCTACACTTCACTACCATTCAAAGTCATTATCTTTAACTACTACTTCTTTCAGTTGCTCCTTTTTTAGGGGTCGCCACAGTGGATCATTTGCCTCCATATCACAACATCTCTAGCATCCTCCTCTGTTACACCAACCCTTTGCATGTCTTGCTTCACTACATCCATGAACCTCCTCTTTTCCTCTTGCCTGGCAGCTCCATATTCATCTCAGCGTCACCTCTGTAACCAGACCCGCCCCTCCAAAATACTAATTTCTAATCCTCTTACTCCCGTTCATCACCAGAGGAAAAAATCTTAGCATTTTTAAGTCTACTACCTCATGCTCAGCCTCCTGTTTTTTTGTTAGTGTCACATCTCTAAGTCATACATCATAGCAGGTCTCACTATATGTTGAAAACCTTCCCTTTCACTATCCTTCTGTCACAAATCTCCCTGTACACTTATTTCCACCTTTTCACCCTCCTCCGCACCCTTTTCTTCACCTCTCTTGTTCGCTGTAATTTCAGGAATTTAAACTAATCCACCTTCACTACTTCCACTCCTCAAATCTTTATCATTCCCTTATCTCCCCCCATCTCATTCACACCCATGTGTTTCATTCCTCTTCTCGCCAGTGCATTCCTCCACCTGCTACATACTCCGACTGCAGCTCACGTCCTCTGCAAACATAGTTCACTGGGAACCTAAATTAAACGAAAACCTAAAGTGTGAGTGCAAAAAAGGTAGTCTGGTTTTGTGAAAATAGCGATGAGAAAAAACAAATCAATGACAGTAATTCAGATTATTTCAATAAAAAAAAATCTTCTTTTCTGTAGCTGCACTCAAAAAAACTTCGGATTACAAGATTAAACAGAAAGTTTGATTCAAGCGTTTCGTTGACTCTACAATTTTTCCACCCATGTAAAAACTTTTGATTGATCTGATAAACAGTTTAGCACTGAAGGCAGTAAAAAACTTTTTGTTGTTCTCCTCATGTGCAATCTAGCAAATCTACCAACATCCCAAGGCAATAATTCAAATTGTACTCGCATACCCAATGGAAAAAAGATCCAGTACATCCGGCTGCACAGTAAATATTCAGCCACGCTGAAATAAAATTGTAAGTATTGGCTCTGCACTGACATACCTAGTGTCAAGTTGTTGTGTTTTTCCATGCATACACCTAAATAAGACCTAATGTTGATTAATTGAGTACAAATTACACCGAAAACACAAAGAGCCGGGACTTCTCCGTGTGTTGTGTCAGACACTGCAGTACTTAGGCTCCTAAAGAGCGCAGATACTGCAGATAATGGTGAGGGTTAATTTCTCCCACTGTTCTCTGCATGTCAATGGGAAGCTCCCCGGAGCTGCCTCCATGCCTCAGCTTCTCCATCCTCCCACTCTCCTCCTCCCCTCCTCCACCTCCCCCTCCGCTCTGCTAGTGACTCACCCCACCAGCTTAGCACAGCCGAGTGGAGCAGAGCAGACAGCACGTCTGCCTCCCCTCCATCCCCTCTCGCAGGGCACCCCCACACACCCAGACGTTATGTAAGGAGCCCCCCGTGTGTCTGAAATTCAGCATGTGCATGAGAAAGTGTGCGAGACTGAGAGAGTTGGTGTGCATGCTCCTTGCATTGCCAGAATACAAATGTGCAAGCTCGCTAAGAGCTGAAAGAAATGTCTAGATATAGATTTGGAGTTTGGCAGAGTTTGTGTGTGTGCGAGAGAGAAAGAGAGAAAGGAACTGGTGGTATTGCATAACCAAATAATGGGGAGACAGAGAAGTTTGAAGTTGCAACGCATTTACCTTAAAAACACAGTTTGAAGTTTCTCTCGTGTTAATTAACTCGTCTTATTTCAGTTGAATTTAGAAAAAAGAACAAGAATTAAACGTGCTCTAAAATTCATTAATACTGACAGTGCCTTAGTATTAAGAATATATAAGCAAAATTAAAGTAAGCCACAGTCTGATGTCAAGGGGGTGTGATAATACATGTAAATCAGCTTGTTTACCTGATTCACATCTCCTTTGGTCTCCACAGTTTTGGGTATGAATTCAGGGTTTACCTGCAGAGAGACGATGACCCGTCAGTGGCCTCAGATCTAGAAAGCTCTGATGACAGAGTCATTATCATCATCAACACCTAAAACAATCTATTCAACAGCAACGCACGGGTGATAGTGGGCATAACAATGGGAACACTGCCACCTACAGCACATCATCTAAAATCCTCTTCAGCTGTGCTCACTCAAAACTGAAAAGCAGGTGCACTCAGCTTGAACAATAAACACCATATGATTATTAATGTCAGCTGATTTTTAAAAGCAGGTAACATAAAAAAAAACCTCAGCTGCCAGGTAATTTCCAGTCGCCAGGTGTTTGAAGCGGAAGAGACTGTTCCACTGTCCAGCTCCGCTCCGACAGGGGTCATAGTGCACAACCTGACATAAGGACACAAAATAAGAAGCTTTAGTTGTTTTTTTTTATCAGAGATTAGCATGTTTTCAACAGTATCACTCCAAAGAATGTATTTCAGTGTCCAGCAGTTGAGAGGAGCTTTAATTATCTTGCTCACAGCTTGTATGTGAATTAGAGTACTGCACATATATTTAGACATATATCTGCACATTTAAAAAAAAAAAAAAAAGACAGCTGGTGTAAAAGCATTGAGATTAATTCGCTGAATGTAACACCGTGCGGTTACATGACCTGGAAGATTATGAACTAAAAGTCACACTGGCATAAATGCCTTGATTTTAAAGCTTTTGGTACGCCAACATCATTTTGCACCGCAGTATCAGAATGAGTCAGCGTCATCTCTTACACACTGGCAAGAACACAAGAATATTTTGTTTTCCGCAGACTGTTGCAACAACATGTCAGACACTGATACAGTAAGAGAAGTACATCCTGGCACAAACAGAGGGACAACAGGAACTTCAACTAACTGCAAGCTGATAAAGAGGAACATGCAGCACAACAGACGGGTTTATACAGAACTAAAGACGAGCACATGTCTTACATAAAGGGGAAATAATGTCATAAAGTCATGATTGAATGATCTTTTTTCATGGCAATTTTAATATCTGCTTATCCAAATTGTGCTGAGCACAGTTTACAAGTCAGGATTTTACTCTGTTAAAGCCGTGCCTGGCAGTTACTTAGAAGGAGAAACTGCCCCCTGAATGCCAAGTTACCCCGGGGCTGAATTCACCAAACATACTACGGTCACATCTTCAGTCTGTTCTATGCTTTACCTCAATCTCCCACAGAGCCTTGGAGCTGGTAGCAGAGGTGGCAGACTGCCGCAGTGTGGTCCTGAGAAAAACGTACTGATGATCCTTGTACTCGTCACAGGTTAGAAACTTCTCCTGCTCAGCATGAAACAACCTCACAACGTCTCCCTGACAGAGGACAGCAAACAAAAACATGAGTGCTACATAGCAGAAAACTGCATGTTACACATTTTAAGACGCATATAATGAATGTGGTTCCATTAAAAATAATGGCTAACAAGAATATAAAGAAAGAGGGGAGGAGACGGGGGAGAAAAAAAAAGCATACTCCTTTTAGGACATCGTCCCTGTAGTCACTAAACTTCATGAACAAGGTGACTTTCCAGCTGGTGTTGCAGTTAACAGCATTGACCTAGGGCATGCACACAAGTAGAAGACAATCGGATAAATAAGAGTCATCTGCCGAAATCACTATGATGATATAGTAATAATGTGACATCCTCCTTTTAATACCCCGGTGCTGATGAAAAACAATCCAAGTGCACTAGTCTCACCTCTTTGCAGCCAAGGTTATCCAAAAGCTCAATGTTACTGGCGTGAAGCGGCTGTCCGGCGTTCACTGGCATCAGCACCACTTTGTCTCCAACCACCACCTTGAAACCAATAGAACAGTCAAATTACCAAAAGAGACCCTGTTTTGTCAATTTCTTGCAGTTTTCCAATAGCTTAACAGGAAAGTAAGAATGCATCCATGCAAAGGGTTTTTCAAACATCCCCATTTTTTTTTCTGGTCAAGGGTGCAGCAGCAAAACAGGCTGGGCTTCACTTGAGAGAGTGGTCGAGCCGTTCACAGCAAACAGATTTATTCATACCATGGCCAGAGGATGTGAATGCAGCATTCAAAAGACACGAGGACTTAAAAGTGCACTTCCCTTTGCTTACTTAACACATGCTTTCTAGTCCATAAAATAGAAAGCTGTAACAGACTCTACACGGTCAACTGTTTCTCCTCTTAAGCATCCACACACAAGCACGCTGTGGTATCAGAAACAGGTGGCCTGTGCTGTTCTGGAGTATTTGACAATATTTCAGCAGTGGCAAACAGCAGATAAAAAGCAAACCAGCTGACTAGATTTTTAACCTCAACCTGACAGTCTACGTGCATTCGAAATGGTGTTGCATCCATGCTTTTCCACAGTATTTTGTGTCAGACCTAACACATGTACACACATCATGCACAATCAGAAGCAATACCTTTAACCATAGGATGCTAAAGCCAAAGGAGAAGGACAAAATCAGAAATGTTACTTGAACAGGACAAACAATGAACTGACAGTCTAGACAGAGGGAATGTCAAGTTTTTGTACAGTACTTCATGTCTACAAAGAGCTGATGCCAAGGAGACAGAAACCTACATTGTCTCCTTCGCTGCGGAGCTTCCAGAAGGGCTGAATATAGAACCAGGAGCCCTCATTTCCAGCCGGGTCCAAAGAAACCCGCATGGCATTCTTCTCAAGCAAAGCAGGGAGTCGCTTATTCACCGTCAGGTACTTATTACTCTTTATGTGCAGGAGCTGAGACAGAAAAATTAGGCAGTTTAGACACTGGGAGAGCAGTGGAGGAGGATGTATTCAGACCATTTATCTATCATTGTTAGGGGGGGGGGGGGAAATGAGTGTGAAGAAAAAAGTCCTGCTTTGAAAATGTTCCCAAGTAAACGTAGGCAGGGATATGCAGTGAAATGGTCTCAAGGTTTGCATCATAGTTACACAGAGAAAATGCTTCTTATGTTCAACCAGCAGGTGACTAAAACAACATAAACACAACATAAAAAATGTATGTAAAAATTATTCATATGATTCAGAAGAAAGAAAAACCCAGAAAATGCTAAAACCATGAAATATTTAACATTTTTGCTCAACAAATCTAAGTTATAATCTGAATAATCATCTGGCAAAATGTGTATACTGCAGGTGCAATTTCTGATGATGCTTCAGAGAACAGTGCTGCTTTAGGTCTGCCATCTCGTCTTTTTGTCCTCCACCCTGCACACCACGCTGATATTAGATTCAACTAAAGAAAAGTGGACAAATGATGTGTTTTTGAGAGCCTGCAAGTAACAAGGTGCCTTCATAGGTCTGTGTGTGTTAACAATAAGCAAAAACATTCCTCTGAAAATGCTCAGGTACAAGGACTGGACTGAATGAGCCATCCGCTCATTTGTAGGATACACGAGCTACTCCACTATGTTATTTAATTTGACTTCATTTGGAGACATTTCCTGAATTCACTGAACAAACGAGGTTCTAAATTAGCCCGTGCTTTGAGTCAATACAGACAAATTGCTTATCCATAAGGCGAGTTAACTAAGGTAAGGGAACAATGGCCGGTACCTTTCACAACAGCAGTTAAATGTGTGGTTTCCCAATCCAACCATGCAGGCAAGAGTTCAGCAATGAGTGAAATCAAATACCAGCATTGTTTTTTAGAAACCTGCCTGAGGTGTCAGGGGTTAGATGACAGTAACAGAAGCTGGGTAAACAATAAAACAAAATGTAGGCTCAGCACACAACAGAGTGTAACACCATAGTTTAAGAGATTATCTCTACCTGGATAACACTGCTGTACTTGACAACTTCTCCAAGAAGTTTCTTGTTCTCTGAATCGTTCTGCTTCTGCTCCAGTTCTGCTGCATGCTGCGTAACGAAGCAGACGATTGTTAAAAAGGTATTACATACACATCCTTCCTCATTCCACATTTTGTTTACAAACGGAAAGGTTGTCCACACAAGATCAACGACCAACCCTACGCTACCATTTTTAAAAAAATATGCTGGATGGTCATAATAAACTGAAGTATGCTCTCTTAACCTCTCTGCTCTGCTTCGTGTGTCACTGGTCAAGCAGAGGAGACCCCCGCGGTGAATCAGAGAGCAACGGAAAGAAAATAGTTCAACTGACAGCAAAACACAGTAGAGGCTCTCACGCTGAGGTCTAAAGAAAAATTGTATTTTACAGTTAAATTAGCAAAGTGATGTTAAACTCAATAATGATGTTGGCTTACTCATAACACATTGCGTCTTATCCTCACGTTGACAAATAAAGCTTAATAATTTAACACTCAGAGTCCAGATATCTGTACTAGATGGAAAAACTGGATTGGTGCATCCCTGATTTAAACTGTAATTAGGCATAAATTCATGCATAATTGCTTCCCGATTGTCATTTGAGCTCATGTGCCCAACGGCGGTTCAGAGTACCCGGTCTTCTCGGCGTCCCTGGTTTGAGTTCTTGAAAGTACCCCTGCTGAGGGACTTCATTGCTTACATGGGCAACAACAGTGTGACCTAGAGGGCTGTGACTGGGAGGGGCGGCCTGTCCACTATAAACCCAATTAGTGTTTTCTGCTACAAACAGTCTGTCCACAGCAAACTCCATGTTCAAGAACAACAGGGTTTATAAGCGCACTTGGTACAAGGACATCCTAGGTCACACTCTGGTCAGGTTTTGTAATCATATCATTACATCTGTGGCCATGTTTCTTCTGTCTGTTCTCTGCTAATAGCCCCATTACAAGCAGAAAGAAAACAACTGCATACAAGTTAAAAAGTTCTGTAGAACTTTTAAGGCTTTGAAATGCTCATAAAATTAAAAATCCTCATACCTGTAACTTTTTAAAGAGTTCTCCTTGTGTGTTGTTGTTTCCTTGTTTCCCTTGTTTTGCCTTCCAGAACTGTTTCTGGGCCGAGTATCTGTTCATGGGACATACCTTGAAGAGGCAATCTGCAGAAGAGAAAAAAAGAAAAAGCAGTGAGGCTCACAGGACTCACCTGAGCCAGATAAAATGACACTCTAGCGTCTACATGTAGAGCTTGAAGCCTTGAAGTCATTTCAACACATCAAAGCTTATTTGTAACCCATAATGCAGTCTCAGAAAAGTCCAAGTTCACGTGTGTGCCCGCCCATGTGTGTGTGTATGACCAGAAACCAGTGTGACCAGTAAAATCCTACACACCTCTGAACTTTTTGGGTGGGTTGTTCAGGTCTCCAGCTTCAGGCTGGACAACACACCTATCATCGACAAGCCTGCAGAGAAGGACAAACATGAAATTGCATCAACATGATTACTATAGGTGTGTTATTACGGACTTAAACTCCTTTGAGAGCATTTTAATAAGCAGTAAACCACTCTATTATTGTGAGTGTGATATACTATAAGGTATATCACACTCACATGCAAATACATAAGGCAGAATCTCAAACTACAAATAATACCATGATTCGAATAGACAGTTTATAGCACTCCATGGGAAGAAAAGCTTTACTGTCTCTCTTCTCCATCACATCCATTTAATCCAAGGCAGTCCCAGTATCTGGATGTGTTTCTGGGTGGGGTTCATCCACGTTGGCAGTGCTTTGATCTCTGCTTTCCTGACCAACATAGGTAATGTGGTGTTGTGCTGAGATAAAAGAACTAGAATAAACTGACGTCAAAGTTTCTATGACTTTTACATGGGTCCGATTAAAACTGTAAAATAAATAGTGTCAGGATAATTTAAAATAAAGCTGTGAGACTGCACATTGAATTGGTCACGGAAGATCAGGCCTCTCTGTGAAGTCTTTTGTAGCTCATAAAGTGCACACTGAGCCACCTCCACCTGGGGAAACCATGTGGTTTCTGTTCAGAGTGGATGAGGGGGCTTTCAATAGGTGTCATCCAGTTAACTGTCTTGTTCCCCCATATCCTCGCCTTTTATTTGCCACACACTAGACACGTTTCACTGAAAGGGTTAAGGGACACAGCAGGTCAGCAAAACTCGCCTTTCTGACACATCTGACGAGCACAGAGTTAAAGCTATGAAGTTGATGATGGCTGATAACTAAGGAAACAGAACCCAGTTCAGATTGAAAAAAAAGTATTAAGGAAAGAACAATTATAAGAATGCACATTCATCAACAGCCATTTAAAGTTATCTGATGCCATGAAGTGTATTCATTATGTACTATGGTGTCCTAAACTGGTTTAAATTGGTCCAGAAGCAGATCTTTGGCAGGCAAAAGCAGTGATCCCTTTTATTAAAAGTGTCCTTCTGCACACATCGTCTTTAAACTGCAAAATTTGGGCAACCTTTGTTAGCAGCCAGCACAGAGAGAGCTGAGGCTGAAGGTGCTTGTAAAAACCTTAATGGCTAAGAGCCCATTATTGAATCGGTGGGAAAAAAGCAAGCAGCGACAGAAAAAGAGCATCATTAAATAATGAAGGCTTATAACATTTCAGTGATTGTGGAGTTACAGGTTTTTCTTTTATGACTAAAATGCAACTTTAAGTTCCAGCTGTGAATTTCTTTGCCTCTTGTTGTGTACATAACATAACTGTTGTGTACATAACTCTGATATTTGATCTTACCAAACTACTGAACTAGTTACTTTATCTAAATCCGTATCCTGCCCATTGTTTGTTTTTATATATAGTGCCTTAAAACTATAAAGTGAAATTCCATTTCTTGCTGGGCAAAGGCACCAGAACATTCTGCAGAAGCAAAACTGAGACATGTGGAGAAAAAGGCCCTTTTGAGGCAAGAAGAATTCATGTAAAGTAAGCCTGTAAGGGAAATTATCACACTACCAAAGATGGTTTTTTTGCAGTATTTGTAGCATGCATACAGCTTTCACTTTCCCCGAAGAGAAATGCTAGCATTTTTTCTGCAGGCAATGACACCAGCTAATGAATTTCTAAAGACTCCATAATCATCCCATTCCATTTATCTCCTCTGCACCACATTTTGAGTTGCACAAGTGCATCCATTCATTCCGTCCGGTGGGGAGAAACATAATGCAATGCACAATTCCTCCAATTCATACAAAGCTGGCAGCTTTGCTAAAGAGAGCTGAGCCATTTCCCTTTTTAAGTCACGGCAGTCAATCAGTCAATCTACAGGCTGTGTATTGCTTCCTTCAACACTGTATCAAAGTTACAGCTAAATGAGAAACAATAGAGCCCAACAGGAAGAATTATCACAAGGCTAACTGGCTAAAGAGAAGGGCTCTCTGGGAAAGCTCATAAATAAGGAGGGCCGCAGAGAGCTGGGCGTTAGTACAAACAGAAAGACTCTGACAGTGCCTGACACTCTGTAACCAAGTTAAACATGAACCAAAGATAAATCTAGCAGGCTGGACACAGGGGAGCTAATTATAGCTATTGCCTGTGTTTAGTCGACTGAGAAAATAACACAGACAAAAAAACGAAATAGAGAGCATGTAATGCAAAGCAGCAAGTCTATGTAACTGCTGTTAAATGTTTTAAAGAACAGCGACGGGCAACAGAACAATGACTCATCTGCAAGAAAAGTGGATGCATGTGAACAATTTCAACACGAATGCATGTTTCAACTTGCTGATACCACGGTACTCTAAATGAGTCACACACATACTGATTAAACAGACTCTTCCAATGAATTCACTTTTGGTAAAAAGGTATGAATGTGAAAATGTTTGGGTTTTTTGGTGTTGCATCTATGCATCAGTTTCTACTGTTAGTTGCAACAAACTGGACTGATTGTTACGACACATTAAAATATGGGAAATCTGCCAGTTAAACTGCAAGACTTAAAAGGTCAGGTTGGTGATGTCACTTGGAGGTTAGCCAGCTTTTGAGAGTTTGCAATGACAGGTGTGGAACTAACAGATTTGATGTTATTTTATGCAAACATGGACACGGTTGGGTAGATCAGGTTTAATTGCATTGACAGGGGTTGCAGCTCTGGGAGGATCTTGAAGGCTCTTTGCTTTACTTGCTGCTTCTCTTTGGGCCTGAGTGAGCTCTGGCACAGCAGCGTCCTTGATAAAATTCTCAGGGCACCAGTCAAACTACGTGAGCTATTGAAAGCACCTTGGTGGTTCAGCTACCCAATTTCGCTGTGCAAGAAACTGCACAATGACAATATAAAGCTCTAAGTCTCTAAGTCTCTAAGAAAGGCTGATAAGAATTTAATTATTTTCCCTTTGCAACAATAGCAGGCGTGAACAATCGTTGCTGTGCACTTTTGCTTTTTTGAAACTTACAGCCTCTGTGTACCATGTAGGGTGCCGTCACTTCGATTTGCATTACCACACGCCTTAACAGTTATGGGAGCTTTTCATTTAAAAGTAAAATATCGCAGCTTAGTTCACACCAGCAGATAAGTCAGGAAACAGCATTGCATTCAAGGGTTACACACAGTTCGGCTTCTATTTGCTCCAAAACTCTACAGATTATTTGAGCATCTGATGTGAGGTACCTGTTGGCAGGAATGACTTAAAGCAGGACAAAGGAGAGAGAAGAAGAGTTGGGGAAAAGGAGAGAACATGGGTGGGGCAGAGCCATTCCTCAGGGCCAATCAGTGTTTCCACACTCGTTCAGCAGGCTCAGAGGCCAGAGTGTAACCCGGAACCACCGAGGCATTTCACCTTGCACTGAAGCTCTCAGCTCATGAGGGGCGACAACCAAACAAACTGTGTGTGCAGCTTCTTCTTTTTCTGCACTGCTTTCCAAAGAAAAGCTGTTTTATTTTCACCAAGTAAAACTGATAAGTAATCTACTGAGTGCAAGTGCTACAACATAGGAAGGAGTCAAAACCAATGGTTTCCTCATTTTAAAAAAATTATCCTGAATATCATTATAATGACACAATAAACACAATTAACAATAAATGACAAGAGCAAACGGGAATCAGTGAAAAGGTTTTAAATATCTAATGTGACTTTAGAACGTTTTTCTTCTTTTTAGCCCCCACATTCACCTTGCACCCTCTCATGTTTATCTTGCAATCCACCAGATTCGTTTTCAATCTGTACATGGACTGCAAAGAGATGACTTCAAAGCATGTGCAACATATAGAGCACACTCATTCCTTCACCTAAACAGGAAGAGTCTAGTCCTTTATTTAAGTGAACACTATAAATATTTGAACATCATCCAAATAAGAGGTAGCCTAGAGCTTCACTCGGTGTCAATTTATTTTGTTAGACGTGGTCTATTTAACAGGAGGAGTGGCATTCAGGGTCATTGGACATTTCTTATCGTAACGTCAAATGAATGAACAACTACTCTTCCCTCAATCTGGTCACCCTGACACCTCCTCGTGCCTCTCTCTGGGCCCCTGAACCATATGTTGGTGACCACAGTAACAAGAATCCGCTCGCAGCCTCTCGCGAAGCGTACCTGGGCAACACGCTGGTTTGCATTCCTGTTAGATTTGCGTAAACGTGAAGAATTTCCTGAGAAGGAGCAGTTTACGCGCCGATGGGCCTTGACCGCAGGTCGCACTTTAGGTTTTCACTTGTTGGATTTGCATAAAACATACATTTGAAGAAGTTCATGCCTGATGTAAAGTGAAAGCAGTTTTTAAGCGTGCATACGGGAGGGTTAAGTCATGGACTCTTGAGTGATTAGAAATTGAGATAGAAAGGAGGAACGTACCCCAAAGTACTGATGAAGCCATTCACCGAGCCTTCCGCGTACAGAGACACAATGTCTCCAATGTGAAGAAAACTGGATCTGTGCTCTGGCATTTTCACCGAAGATATGTTTCACACTCGTTGTTGCTTTTCCATTTATGAACAAATCCACACGTTACAGCGCCTCCAGTTTGGCATCAGCCATCAGATTCGCCGTCATTCTTCCAGATCTGCCGCTCGGCAAAGTCGATCGAGTAAGGTGAAAGCGCAAGAGGAAAAACAAGCAGGCGAGTTTGAGAAAAGCGCTGTGTTTTTGCACTTAATCAACTTCTTCCTGTATGTCAGAGAGACCCGCAGTCTTCACATCCACTCTTCGGGGGGAGGAGACTGCCGCTGTCACGGCTGTGAGCAAATTCCGTTCAATGACAAGTTTTTTGGTTTTTGCTCAGAGCAGGCGCACTGAAAACACAAGTCATTAAATGGCGTTTTACAAGGAAAGACACCTGTAAACATGTATCATAGCAGACACGGGGGAAAGTAATTCAAATATATTAAAATTATAAACTGGGCACAAGCCATGAGTATGTTTGTGCAGCTGGACAAAGATCCCACATTATAAATCACAAACTATCAGACTGTCGGATCTACCCGTCATCTCTGTTATCTTGATCAAAACTATTCATTTCCGTGTAAATATTCATATTGGTCTCAACACAGTGCAAACTTCTGACTGCTCAGCACTGTAATGGACAAACATGGTACTGCACTCTTTTGTAACCTATACAATTTTTGTGTGATTTCACAAAACTTCACAGTTTGACTCATTTGTGTTGAAGTATCTGCTCCTTCACTCATAAAGACTCGCATCTTCAGCAGCTTCTTGTTTTTACACATTTTTTTTTCAAATGAGCTTATAAAAGCCAAACGACAATGTCCTTTATTGTCATTGTACATGTACAACAAAATTGTGGTTACGTATAACTTTTGGTGATGGTAATAACACACAAAAAAAACAACTAAAAGCAGCAAAAACTGCATTTATAAAACGAGTGGGGGAGTAGAAATTACGACCCAGCTACTCCAAAAAATGCTACTGTGAGCTATTTTTTTCTATCGAGCTACACTGGTATCAGTCAGCAGAAAAACCATCCAGAGTGACAGATGGTAAAAAAAATTATAATAATAGTTTATCCTAATTGAGCTTTTATGTTCACTAAAACAGAAGAAAGGAAAAAAAGCTCTGCAGATATTTTGAGAACCTGGTATGAAACTTGCTCATTTGTTTCTTCCTTGTGACTGCGAGCTTCACAAGGTCAGAGCCATCTAAAAGATCACATTCAGAAGATTTCAGACATTTCTGCAGCTGTTCTCTCTAAAACAACCCAACTGTCACTAAACTGATTTAGATGGATCAACTGCACTGTAGATGAGAGAAAATATAGGCATGTAATTATGGGGTAAAGTACACCTTTAAAGCAGTTGTTCCCAAATTTAAAAAAAATAATAAAAACTTTCTGGCTTGTGTCTTTTTACTTGTTAGCAGTTCCATTAATTAGATGTTTCTCCTCCAAACTTTGAGGATAAAAATGTAAAATTACAAAATATTTAACCAAAAAAAGACATATATTTTAAAGAATCATATAAACTTGTGCTTGTTGTTCCTTTTTGTTCACCCTTTCTTATGCCATAACTATTTACATTTGGTTAAGAACCACTGAACTAAACCACCATGGTGCTGTTAAAACATAGTTATGTATCAGTACTAATAACGTAATAACATACACAATTATGTCATTCACAACTCAAAAAGGATACATTACACTCGATCCATCCAGCTGTCCTAGAGTTAGAGTTAGAAATAATCCGTGCTTTTATTTTATTGAGAGTAACTTCTTACAATGACTAAAATTATTATGACCATAGTGTTAAATTAAATTTAATCAATACTGAATGTACGATCATTATGGCACATGAATGTGAAATGGCTTAAAATGAAAGTGTCATTTGCCCATTTTATTGGGAAAGTTAAATCAGCAGCAGGAAATCAGCTGCAGTGGAAGAGTGGCAGGAGCTCACGAGGAAGAAAAGTTGTGGCGGTTTCATGTACTACCCATTCTTTTACACCAGGGGGCGCGCAAGACCCAATCTTAAAGAGTTCCTCCGGAAACGTCGCTCATGCAGCTCAGATGATTCACTCTGCATCGCCCCGTAGTGTTCACTTCATTGAACCAACAGGTGATTCAGCTGTTCCACTTTCTCTGTGTTAAATATAAACACCACCGACTGCTGTTTCATACTGGTTTCAATAACTGGTTCCTCATGGTGATTCAGTGCAATACAAAGCTAACTAATAACTAAAATAATAATGGTAATAACACAAAAAAATTATGAAGATTATTTCTGAAACTAGAAGAAATGAGTGGGTTGCATAATGTTAGGCTTTCCTTAATTTGATGCTGGCACACAGACAGTGACAGGCTAACAGCCTAAACTGAATAAACATAATTGGGAGCAGCACTTTATGCTGACAAATTTTTATTCCACCGACTGGGGAAAAAAATCCTGGACTTTTTTTTATCAAAAGCAGTGGTTTTAAAAAATGTAGCATCAGAAAAAAACAAACTAAATTATATTTTAAATATTACACTATTTTAAATATACATAGACCTAAAACTAGTGTCTCTAATGGAAATTAATATGATATTAATTTCTGATACTTGCTCACAATAATACATCCACAGTTGTGGTCTATATCCTTACACTTACCAAAAAGTTGAGGCATCTGAATGAACTGCGCATGTTACAGAGGTAGGTGGCAATAATTTAACATGAGGTGTACTAGTGAGGCAAACACTGACCGGGTGGCTTCGTGTAACTTGTGTGTGACATACTGGGCTGGAGAGAGAGAGAGAGAGCAGAGCAGAGCAGAGCAGAGCAGTCGCACCTTTCACAGCTCTGAACAATGAAACGCTCCACTCCTTCCTTCACTTCTCTCTACACGGACCAGCAGTAGGAGCTCCACTCTGGAGGAACAAATAAGAAATAACTTAATATTCGGCCTTGTATCCAGACATCCAGCAGGACTCCCCTCGGTCAGCCTTCACCGCGAGCTGTCGGTCCGAGTGGTCGCGAGGCACCGGAGGATGAAAGTAAACCAGGCTTGTTAATTTTTTCCCTCTTTCGGCGCATGTGCAGTCTCTCTCTTCACGTTAACGCGTTTATTTATTATTAAGACAAATCGTTGATGTGGTTAAATCGATACTTTTTTTTGTCTTTATTCCCTTAACCTTTGTCCGCTCGTGGATGTGCCGAGTTAACTGCTCTTTCGGCTTTGAGTAAACAGTGAAAGGCAGTGTTGTAGTACATTAGGACAACGAAATAGTAAAAAGGAGAAAAGGCTACATCAATATGCAAAAGCAGGAGCAGATGGTAACCTGAGTCAGTAGAGGTAGTGCAAGGTGCATGGCCTCTTTAGCGCCACATTGCCAAGACCTCTATTGCCACACTGTGCTGTGACTCTGCTGTTGGATATGTGAGCTACTCCATCTGTATCATAAACTATATAAACACACGATGTATATTCAGGGCTTCTTTAGTGCCAGCTGACCTTTTAAAACTCATTTTTTGGATATAGGCTTGTGCCTGGTTTCATTTGCTTTTTTCTGATGGCTAACTCTCATCTTTTCCCAGCAGAATCAGGAGAAGTAAAGCGATGTGAACGGTGACTGGAATGTAGGATTATCATCTGAGCTCGAGTGGAAGGAGAAAAAAAATCAGACTATAAGATTACACATTTCCTGATCTATGCAGCCCTACAATGCCTTTGAGGTTGCAATGTCTTCTCTACAGCACGTTATTCTGCAGGATAAGGACACGGACACTGAAAAGAAGCTGGACTGGAGCTACATCGAATGGGCTGAAAATGAAGTTGTCACAACAGGTGTGGCGGATGCTGAGACGCAAACGGACTCGCCATCTTTTGAGCACAAAGAGAGCCAGACCAGTAACCCAGTCATAATGCACATAGATCTCAAACGGACACACTCCAAAATGAGACATTTGTCTTTGGTAAACCCAGACAACTCGGCTCCACCTTTCTTTCAGTTTGACCGCCAGGCTCCTGGACGTATCTCCACATCTCCCACCTTGAGGAGGATGAGGAGCACCCGACGTCCTCAGATAGATTTTAGAGAGCCTCACAGGATGGGGAGCACTCAGGAAGAGCAATCATCTGCAAGCACGGGATCCCCCATAAGTCCCCTGTCACCAGGACACCGAGTAGATTCACCTCTTGCAGCGAGCCCACTCTCTGACGGGGAGGCCGATCATCAGCCAGTGTCATCCTCAGGCCAACAGCGAAGCAGATCGCATAGATCAAAGACTTTTGACAACAGTATCACTTCTGTGGAACAAGAATGTCACAGTGCTCATCCTTTTCTTATTAAAGACAATGGATTTCCTGAGGATGAAGTTCAGGTGAGCTTTTACCACGTATTTGTAAATTTAGTGTTTGCATATTTACTCAGGAAAAAGACAATTTTTCATAACCTTCACACCAACCTCTTCCCCATCACCACACATAAATTTCCTGTAATCTACTGCAGATTTTTTTTCTTTTTTGGCAAAGTCTAAAAATTAAATGGTTGCACATTCCTTCCTTGAGGAAAACCTTCATTCCCTCAATTGGCCTTGCCTCCCGCAGTGGTCACTCACAATGCAAGCTTTTGACAGCAAATGAATCAGCAGTTACATGCACTGACAGCTCTGACCAAGCCCACTGCCTGGAGAGCCCTGGGAAGTGCTCTCCTCGGGCCCCTATTCACCGCAGTCAGCAGTCACCTAATAATGGAGGGGTCAGTGAGCGATGGAAAAAGATAATGGGGAGATCTATTCATCAGCTCACGGTATTCAAGCGAGCCGATCCTCAATAGAGCACCGGCATTCTCCTCCAATATCAGAGGCTTTTGAATGCAAGCGACCACTTAAAATACAGATTCAAATTTGAATGTCTTTGAAAGTGATATAGTGGTGTTGTTAGCGGCAGGAGGTCTGTGAACCCTCTGCTTGGTCCTGACTGTGGAGCGAGACAGTGTCGATGTGGCGTGTAGTATAACTGCTGATTTGGAAAGATGAGGTCACTAACAAAGTTCTTTTTTCTTACAGGAGAAGGAATCCTGCCATGATAGGTAAGTGTACCTTGGACTGTTTTGCATGTTGTCTGTGTTACCCTATCGTAAAACTCTTCCTGGAACGGATACAGCTGTCACATATGGTTTCTTTTTTTATTTTTGTCCTTCTGTTTCACCTGCTCACAAAAACAACCCAAAATCCGAGCTACAACATGTCAGAGTGCCTCTGAGTTGTGTGCTCTCTTGGTGCTTGAGAGCAAGCGAGGATGATTGGACCTTTGCTTTGAGGATCCCTGTTGTGCACTCATTGTCACTCGTGTCTTTGTTAATGCTTCATAAGCTTGGTGGGTTAAGTTTTGAGAGTCCTATGGTTATGTATGGGCTCATTAAGGCTGTTTTCCCTTACTGCCGCCCACACCCCTCCTAATAGGCGTCCAGGCTCTTCCCCTCACCGGATAATTAGGCAGCTATTGTCCCTGTAATTACACCCTGGCACTGTGCCTCTTACAGTGACCGGGCCTTTGCGAGCCTTGGTTGGGACAGTCTTGTTTGGGAGCATCATTATTTCTCTTGTTATGCATGAACAAAGCGGCCATTTTTACAAGTGCTCTCTGTAGCAGAGAGGCGGACAAAGAGAAAGCTTTCTGAGCTGCCACAAACCAACAGGATGTCATTGTGAGGATGCTGTGGAATGAACTGCAAGGCGACACTGGCCTGGTATGAAGAGGTAATCGTACCTTTCGTGCCACATGTCCCCTCAGGTGCTACTGCCGACTGTTATCTGTCTCTCTGTTCAGCATCTTTACATTGATCTGGACGTGGGTGTCGTATCAGTTTACCAGGAAGAAAACGGCCCATCCAGTGAGAGCGAAGAACAGTTGGTGCTTTCACAGTTGAACAAAAGTGTCCTAGAGGAAAAACGTACCAGGTTACCCCCGCTCAGTTGTAGACTGACTTATCCTCCAAGTGTATGAGTTGGCCCTGCAGCTATGTGGCCTACATGTGCACTCGAATTAGTCTCGTAGGGTACTTTTGCAACTGTGCAGCCACAGCAGCAAGAATGCAGGTCCTGTGTGAGGGGATGTGTTGCACCGTGAGGGGAAGAACACTTCCTCCTTCAATCTAATGAAGAAGTTTTACATAAATTGTTCCTGCATTTTCTTCCCCTTGCTTTTACTTCTGCTCCACTGTATTGTATTGTCAATCTAAACAGGGGCAGTAGCCCTCATCTGTCAGTCACACTTCCTTATGGTTTTTAGCCACATTGTGTGTTGCTGTTATCTGCCCTTAATTTGTTACTTTCATCACTACTGATTCCTGCTTAAATTCTCCTTTTTGAAGTCAAAGGCACTAAAATATTTAAAAGCCAAACCGCAGAGTGTTGACGTGGGTCACTGACCGCTTGTCGATCAGTGTCAGCGTGTTCAAAGTGAGCCTTAGCTTTAGCAGAACCAGCTCGTCTGGCTACTTTGCGTCCTTTTTTATGGCTGTATGCAGTCATGTTTAACGACTGCAGTTGTCTATTTAGCATTGGGACGGTTTAATGTCATGCTGTCACCAATCAAGTTCCTCCTTTTGGGCTTTTACAACAAATGAAAACATTTCCATGGCCGTGCCCTTTCTGGATATTTAGCCTGCATATTCCAGGGTCAGCTTCCATTGCTTATGAAGATTTATCACTGGGCTTTTAATTTTTAATTTCAACATGTGAACGTCCATTTTTGCTTTCAGCAATAATCCCAGAAGTGCAGCAGCAGCAGAGGATAAGTCAAAACACTTGAGAACAGTGGCCGTTTAAGCCCTGCCTGAGGCTGAGAGGCAGGCCTGTGTTTTTCCAGCCACAGCCATGCCTCAGTTACTAGCTATGAAAAGCAGACCAAGCGGATTATAACTGGCACACACTGACAGCTTGCCTCCTTCCACACAAATAGGGCGATCCATTAACAAGCATCTATCCACGGATAACCAGACACATAACACTTATCCTATGTTAATCGCCGGGTTGCTGCACAATGCGGATGGTATTTCAGTGGTATCCCAACAATGTAAAACCACAAATAGGAATTCTGTAATTTCCTGTTGCTTGTATGATTTCCATTCTTTTAGAATATAATACACTTACAATGGAGTAATAATCATTGAACTGTACATTTCTGATGTCTGATGAGCTTTTCTTCTTAGTATGAAGAACTCGTTTTTGTTTTTTTTGGTTGTTTTGTCTTTTCTTTGTTTGCGTATTTGGATTTTTTTCCATCTTAAATTGTCCACCTGTCCGCTTTTGTGTCCTCAGGCTTTATCAGAGGAGACGGAGCTCCGTCGTCGTGAGTTTGCCCGGCTTGGATGTTTCTCCAGGAGATCTTTTCGTGTCCAATGGAGCAGCTGACTTACTAAATGACTCAAACTTCGCAGGTACCTCTGTCAGTCCCAGCAGATTGCAGTCTGCCCTCTGTTTAGGTGATGCTTGCTCATGAACTAGTATGGGTCTGTTATTGAGTCAATATGTCTATTGTTGTAATGCTTCACAGCAAAATGAACTTCCTGCTTCCTGCTTGGTTGTATCGTGTCCTTTCTTGTTGTTATGGTGATCGACTCAAATGTGTGTACAACAGCTAGATTTTTTTTTTCAGTTTACTTTATGAATTTCCATGAACTTTTTATTTTTAGACGTGGGACTCACCAGGCACGCCACCATACAATATCATCGCAATTTTTAGGCATGCGATATCCTGAGTATCTGCTAATTACATCCGTACCTGTTTTATCCAGTAACACAAAGATAAAGTTATCTCACTTCACTTATGTTTTTTGGCTGCAAAATGAGGTTGCTAAGCATACCAACACCATCAATAAAACCTCCCATAAATGTTACCCTAATGCAGAGTCAATCTGCTAATCACTTTGATATCAATTAAGTTTGCTCGGCTAACGTTATGTCAGATGATGGTGCATGAGATGAGCCTTCCTGTTTATAGTATTCTCAGACTATTTAAATTTATGACTAAATTATATTTATTTGGTATTCCTGTTTAGATGCAAGTAAAAATACTACAAAAATACTGCAAAATGTTTTTTCCCCACCATTATTGATTATTGAAATACTTGAAAGCTACTTTGACTAAATGTTTAATTTAGTACTTTAATAAAAGTTTGTTTTTTTAGCTGAATTTCAAACCTCAAACTAAGTTCATTAATGATTATAATTACTTTTTTATAATGAAGGTAATGGTTTTATAGCATTAAATTTATTCAAAGTCAAGATTATTGTAAGTTATATCTTATTTTATTATTACATCTTTACTAAAAGTGTGGTTTATAACTTTATCTACACACCTATAAAACAGACAGACTAGAGATAATCTGTAGAAAGTGCTATATAGAGTTATGAGTAGACATCAGTCTAGTGTTGTTGTGTCGTAAAGGGAGCATTATTTGTATTTCTAGAATTTAAAAAAAGCAAAAGGACAGAACTTGTGGTGGTCACTTTACAAAAAACAAAAGATTTTTTTGACATTTTCAGCAAGCTGTGATTGGCACTGTCATGTGCGTATAACTTAAAATGCTCACGCTTCTTTTCACTGTCACAACTTTTACAGATACCAAGAAGTCAAAGTGGCCTTTTTCGAGGCGTAGTACGGTAAGTGCATTTGTATTTCTGCTAGTCATCGATGTGTGTGACTGGTGCCAGTGGCATGCTTGTAATTTGTTTTGATGTACTTTGTTTTAGGAGTGAGCAATTGGCTTGGACATTGTTCTCTGACCCACTTCCCAAAGCAGATTAGTGTGTTTCCTCTTATCCCTTTTGGCCCACACAGCTTTTTGTAATTGGTCAACACTTGAAATGCAGAACTTGAGCCAAACTTGTTAATTTAGTTTTGAAACTGCTGGGTTGTTATGTGAACAGATATTAACAACAATTAGGCACACACCCTTTTTTCTTGGCTAGTGCACAGCCCTAAAAATCTGCCTAATGTGTTGCCTAATTTTTTTTTCCCTTTCAGAGTAAAGGCAAGCCGCAGACATGCACGGTGTCAGATATTGAGAAATATCTCTCAACTGCACAGATTCAAGACTGGAGAAACTTGGAGCTTCAGAGATATAAGGCAAGAAATGAGCGCTATTAGCTGCTGTTTGTTTTGTAAATCATCGTGTTGGTTCTGTACGTTCACTGACTTTGTGATCCAGGCTTAGCCATCCAGATTCCCAAGTCAAATACAACTCAGTGTTTGCCAGATGACTCAGAAATGAGAAGCTGACAGTTACATGGAAGCTCCTACAATGTTTGAATGACACAGACTGTGTAAGAACCAGAATTTCTAGGCAGTGACTACACAAGTCGACCTGTATATGTACACAAACAAACACTGATGTACTCCTGAATCTATAATAGTGGCAGATGGAAATTTACAGCCATAAAATAAACACGTTTGCTGAGATTTCTGTGGAGGATGCAGCCTTTACTTTGAGTTATAGCTTCTTGTCTTTTTGTGTATCTGTGAGCAGGACTACTCTCTGGCTGAGTTCCTGCAAGACCAGTCTTCCCAGGTCAGTGCTTCCTCTGACCCGCAGGGCTTCAAGAGACAAGAGACCATCTGGGAGCTCTTCACCAGCGAGTGTGTTTACTTCATGGATCAACTCATGGTTCTCAAAGAGGTGACTCTTTCCCTACAGAGCCTCACAATGCACACATACACACAATCACAAAAACACACACAGGATCACAAATAAATAGACCAAACCCAAATGCAACTGAACACCTGCTTCTTTGTATTCTTCTCACTGAATTCCCGCCTTTGGAGTTCGTGTAAAAGTCTCTTTGGATTTTCCCGTCTTTCCACCAGTGGATTTGAAATTTAATGCTGGCATGAGAGAGACCTTGAACCTATTCTCTTTCTGCTTTCTTTGTGCCTCTCAGGTGTTTTCGGCTACGCTCACAAACCTGCAGGTGACCAACTGCCTGACTGATATTGACTCATGGAGGCTGTTTGCGAATCTCAATGAGCTTTGCCTGGTGAGAAATGATGCAAATCATTTGCATGAGGAGTTTGTGTAAATCATTTTTAACAACAGTTGCTTTCATATCCTTAAAACAACATGGTTTGGTGTCACATCAACATAAAGTTACTATGAAAGGGCTAATGATGAGTCGTTACAGCTGTATTATTTTAAAATGCTAGCTTTTTATTTAAAGCTTATTTAATGGTCAGCAAAAAATAATGTGGTGTAAAAAACCTTTGTTAACAATTATCTTAACATAATACCTCGGTGATATTATAAAAATGTCACATGGCCCTGTGGTGACATTTGACACTGTTTTCTGCTCCAGGTGAGCTCAGGTTTCCTAAACAGCCTCCTCCGCGTTATCAAGAACATGTTGGAGATTACTGAGGGTGGCAGTCCCACCCTGCTGGATCTGCTGGGGAAGGCAAGTTTGATTCACATTTGGACTCTGTGACAGCAGTGTTCACTAGCCCGCTGATAAGACAATCAAAATAGATAGAAAAAGTATGAATGATATGCTCATCTGGATTAATTATTATATAATCCTTAAAGTATTTTCATAAACAGCTTTTTTTTTCAAAGACTTGAAAAATAGCTGCATAGTTTGAATTTATTAACCTTAAGCTCTTATTTGGGAAGCATTCTTATTTTCTTCTAGCTATTAAGGATCAGCTGGACTTGATATAATGTGCAGAAAAGCCAAAATGTAATATTCTCGTACAGTTGAGGTCAAACATTTAAGTATACTGATCATTTTTTGGTAATTTTTTATGATTTCTTTGGACTGTTCATTTTCCAGGGTAGGCTGATTGTATAGCATATATCTTTAATGACTTCAAAAAACAAGAACTGGGTACACAAGTTGGACTTTATTTTGGATTTTCTCTAATCCACACGGGATTAAAAATGCACATACAGGTATTTAATCGCTCGTTAGGGTGGAATTTGAGTTCATTTAAATTGCTTGGTTTGTTGGCACATACCTGGCCTTTAAGCATAGCCACATGAGAGGAATTTGTTTAGGATGTTCAAGAACAACTTAGGAACCACCGAGGCTCCAGCCTGCTATGAACTGGTAACTGCACAAGCGTTTTACATCACCATGGACTGAGAGAAGCTCCTGCTCTAAAATCGACAGCTTCAAGCTGGACTAGATTTCTAGCTGCCCACATGGACAAAACACATTCCACAGAGTCTTATAGCCCAATAATCAAGTGTGATAACTAGTGCCCGGGAAAGTGTCCCCTTAATGCAGATGTTTTTTATGAGAACACAAATACACAGCTGAATTTACTTTCTTTCTTTCACGATGCTCTCACTGACCAAATTTAGCATGCTTGCATTTAAACTGTACTTTGAAATCTACGTATGTGCTTTGTTATTATCTGTTCCATCTTCCTTTCTCTCATGACAAGAGTGTGTTGAAAATATGGCATCTTCAAAGCTCGCTGAGAAGGGAAAAGGTTACCTAACTCTAGTTACAATTACATAAAATTATTAAAAGTTTAACAGAAACATCACAGGACAATCTTAGACGCATGTATGCCATTACAAACACACACTGGACATTTTTGTGCGTGCATGTGTGCATGCGGCATCCTCTTTGTGCTTTTTTACGATATGTTTATCTGCAGCTTAACAGCTGATGCGACCCAGCAGCCTGTATCCCAGTGTTTGTCTAACACTACTGTCTGCTGGCAGGCTTTCCAGGAGAGCATATGCCACTGCCTGCAGACGTATTGCCTCAACTACTCCACGGCTCTTCTGTATCTGGACAGTCTGAAGCCCAGAGAGGACTTTGGGACTTACGTGAAGGTACAGGAGAGGTCTTACTGGTGTGTGTCTGTGTGTGTGTGAGCGTGCCAGTCAGCACAGTGGGAAGGACGCTGTGTACCATGACAATGCAGCAGGTGTTGTGTGCCAATGTGAGAGAGGACTCACAGGAGCATTGGTGCCCAAATAGCAAACAATCAGTTCAGTGTCACAGCAGCCTGCCAATGGGAGGAATGTCACCGTTTGTACCTTGTGTAACTTTCCCTGTCATCATGCTGGCGTGTTTGCTGGAACTGTCACTGTGTTTGGTCTTACATATAATTTCTTCTCACAGGCATTTCACTGCCCATCCTCTCCCTCCTTCCCTACAAAGTCAAGTCCTTTCAAACATTTGACCTCACTCGTTCTGTCACTGTACCCATTCTTTGTCCCTCCTTTTTTCTCCTCAGTGGTGTGAGAGGAGCAAGCAGTGCCGAAGGCTTCACCTGCGTGACCTGCTGGTGGCACCGCTGCAGAGGCTAACTCGATACCCGCTGCTGTTGCGGAATATCGCAAAGAGATGCCAGAAGGAGGACGAAGCCCGAGGGCTGGAACTTATAGCAGAACAAGTGGATAAATCGATATGTGAGCACTGAATTCGAAAATTCCCTTCTGTTATCAAAATGCTCTCCTTTTGATTTCGGCTGACCTCATTAGGAGACTCTGCTTGGCTAAATTTGCTTTTACTGTTTCAGTCCTGCTAAATTAAAGCGCCTGCATAGGTCTCGTCACCTTGCAAAATGAATGTTTTGAGTCAGGCGTCTGAGTAATGTTAATCAGCTGATCAGGTGTTTCTTCAGCACGACGTGTTTGCCTCCTGGTGGTTTACAAACATATCTAGATAGAAGGGCTTTTTAAGTGGACGTAAGTCTGTCAACATAAACAGGCCAGCTAGTATCAGTGCCTGTCAGCACACAGGTTGCATGCTTTGGATATCAGCCAGGAGGCCTTGACCATTTATTTTTCACTGCAAGCCTCTGCTTGCAGACCTGTTTTGGCGGTTTATTATATAACTGGAAGGACAGGCTGTGGGAAATGTTCTACAGCCGTTCAACTCAATGTCATGTTGCCGCGTTGAACAAATAACCGTACCAAACGAAACTGCTCAGGGTTCAGAAATCTTTAATTAAACCTTGTCCCATAACCATTAAAAAGGTGTGTTTTACCACACCTTTTAAAAGGTTATGATTGTGTAAAGCGTAGGTGACAATGAGTATTGTAATCACAGCTAGGATGTGTAGACCAAAGTCCTCTGTGGGTGTGGGGGATATTTACTGTAAAAGCAGAGACAGCTGAAATCTCTCACGATATGGTCACGCCCATGTATGGCATCACTGTATAGCATTATAAATGAATGTAATCATTATGCACTTTGGTACATTATAAAATGCATATTTTACATAGGTATATGTTACGTAAAATAAAAGGCATAGGAAATGTAGCAGGAGTTTTGTGTGATGTGTCAGACATGAATGAAGTTGTCAGTGACCAATTTGAGTCTGAGGACCTGTTTTTGTCCTTAATGACATTCAGTCTCCTGTCCTCTCTGTTTACAGGTGATTTAGAAGGAAAGGTCAAATGGCTGGATAACTACCAGAAAGTGAAACAGTTGAGAGATGCCCTGGTTTGGCTGCCTGTATGGGAGAGGGACAAGCGTGCTTTCATCCCTGAGGTCTGTCCTGTGTTTGTGTATATATTGCTATTTGGGTGTGTTTGTGTCTTCAGGAACTGTGTTGAAAGAGCAACGTGTCACACAGATGTGCCAACACTTTATCCTCCAGTGCCTGATGATCATCAGATAAACTGATCAAATTATCAGAAAATCAGATCTGAAAGCAATGAATAGCAGTATTTAGAGTTTTACAGTGTCATTTGATAATAGTTCAGTTTCACATCTTTAAATATTAGCTTCAATTTGAATGGGAGGATGACAGCGGCACTATTCTTCTTCTTCTTCTTTTTTCCAAGAGAGTCTTTCTTCCCTGTCATTGTAGGTGGATTAACACTTCTGTTTGTATTCTCTTCATCTGTAGTTATTTTATCTTCACTTTCTCTCTGCCGTACATGTGGCAAGGGAATGGGCTTTGCATACAGAGCGAAATAGAAAGAGCAGCAAACACTTGGTGTAAGTGAGAGCAGTGAAAGGAAGACAGTTAATGAATAGCTTGATTTCATAGCACTTATACTAAGGTAATAAGTCTGTCATCCAGGTGCAGAGCACGCTGTGAAACAGAAAGACTCAGACACCAGAGGAGAGAAACTTGCATGTGTGTAAATGCACTTATTTTTTTCCCTTTTGTTTTAATGGGACCAGCCCACCCAACAGTTGTATGGGGAAAGAGCTTCTACTGTGAAACCACCTCCCAGTTTGTATTTGGAAGACAGATACCTTCTAAACTGATTAAAACATTCCTTTTTGAAAAGTTAACTTATAGTTGCTGCTATAGTTTTGCTGCTACAGGCTTCTGGGAGATTTCCTGTCATACACTGTGACACACATTCTCTTCCGAAATTTGTGTTTTGTCCTGTCAGATTTTTTTTTCTCTTCTCTTTCTCCTCACCATGAACCAGTTCCTTGAAAGCTGCCCCTCAGTGAGCCTGGTTCTGATCCGGAGGTTTCTTCTTGTTAAAAGAAAGCTTTTCCCAAGTGCCTGCTCATAGGGGGACTGTATAATTGTTGTAGTCTTTGCTTTTACATTGCAAGTTATATAGTAAAGCATAAATTGCCTTGAGGAGGACTATTGTGATATGGTGCTATATAAACAAACCTGAACTGAAGTGAACACAGATAGCAGTGGTAGAGAGTTGCGATGTGTAAGTCTTACATGTAAATGACTTGTTGCTGTAAATGACCTCATTAATATTTGGTAAAGTGTTTTGTAAACTTATGAGTGGCTATTATATTGTTGGAGTGAATGCTTTTATTTTGAAAGTCACAGAGCGACAAGGTGCCGTAAATCAAGTGGCGTAAACCATATGGCAGAAGCGCGAGTTTTAATGCACAGAGAGAAGGTGTGCTCTATGGTTAATGGACGGGAATGGGAAAAAGAACGGCTATTAAGGTGCAACACTGAGTCGAAAGCAGTTTCAACCGGGGATGCTACAGTAAGAGCTTGACCCCAGCTGAGAAGAGCTCCATCCCACGCTCAGCATCGAGGTCCCAGTTCCACAGCTCCACACAAAGTCTTCTGGGATCTGATGGTCAACTAAATTGCCCCGTCCTCAGCATGGAAGCATCTGAAGAAGAGACAGAGTTTGCGGAGGATCCCAAGGCCAATGAGGAAGAGGAGCCTCCACACTCTGTTCGTCGAAGGAGGCCTACTGAAAAAATGCAAGCGTATCAGGAGGAGGAGGCCCACAAGAAAGAAAAACGGCTTCTCAAAGTTTATGATGAATGGAAAAAACAAGTATGTAAAACACGAGAGCAATTAAAAGGAGACTTAACAAACAATCAAATTGCTTCACTCATGGACATGTTAGAGAATGAAAAGGAGAATGTCATAAAGTTGTATATGGAAATTAGAGAAAACATTACTCCCTCGAGTGGCACAAGGCGACTCATAGACGCATGTGAAGCAGTCACCAGAGACATTATCAAGATTGCTCATGAAAGACTCTCAGGCATAGATGACTATGATAGGGACAAGGTAAAGATACGTCTCCGTGAGCTTCTTGAGCCAGACTATGCTCAGTCCATTTACAGTTCCTCAGTCACGCACTCAAGTAAAAACTCTTCTGCCAGTAAGTCATACTCTGCAATGTCAGTAGTAGCTGTTAAAAGAGCAGAGGCTGCAGCAGAGTTAGCAGCCAAAGAAGCAGAGTATGAGGTGTTATTAGAGGAGGAAAAACAAAAGAAAAAGATTCAGCTTTTAGAAGAAAGGCAAAGAAAGGAGCTCGAATCTCAAAGGCGTGAGCTAGAGAAACTGAAGGCTGAAAAGGAGTTAAAGGCTGCACGAGCTAGACTAAGGACCTATGACACTGAGATAAAGAGTGAAATCAGTGCCTCTGATGTTGACTATAGTAACACTGCTCAGAAAGCCCCCACAGTTTCTAATCTCAGTAAAGTCCCTGACAACAATGTAGTGTCTACCTCACTTCCACAAACAGATGTCCTCTACTTAGCACAAGCAGTACTGGATAGTGTTGCATTGAACAGACTGCCAGTGCCAGAGCCCTCCACGTTCACAGGTGACCCAATACAATTCATAGAGTGGAAAGCTTCCTTTACTGCTCTCATTGATAAAAGGAACATCTCACCTGCTGACAAACTGCACTACTTAAAGAAATACATAGGAGGTCCAGTTCGACAAACGCTTGATGGCATCTTCTATAGAAACGACAGTGAAGCATACAGAGATGCATGGGAGCGTCTCAACCACAGGTATGGACATCCATTTGTGGTACAGAGGGCTTTCAGAGAAAGACTGGCAAAATGGCCAAAGATCCAAACAAATGACTCCACAGGATTCAGGGCATTTGCTGATTTCATTCAAACATGTCACGAGGCCATGCCCCACATTGAAGGCTTAAGCATTCTCAACGATTGTGAGGAGAACCAAAAACTCGTTCAAAAGTTACCAAACTGGGCGGCTGCAAGTTGGAATCGTCAGGCCACTCAGTTTATGAAAGAAAGTGGGAAGTTTCCAGGTTTAAAGGACTTTGCCAAGTTCATGTCTTCTGAAGCAGAGATCATGTGCAACCCGATTACATCATTTCAGGCTCTCCACTCTGTAAACTTCACCACAGACACTGGTAAGGGCTGCCAAAAGGACAAAAGGCCCACCTCTAGTGTTCTCCATACCCAGGCGATAACTGAGACTGAAAATAAAGGTCCAAATGTTAAGGCCCCATGCATGTTCTGTCAAAACAACGGACATAAACTTCACAGTTGTCCACAGTTCAATGGAATATTGCTTGAGGAACGAAGGAAATATATAAAGGAGAAAAAACTCTGTTATGGTTGTCTTAAACCCGGACACAGCGCAAAGAACTGTAATTACAGACTTGTATGTGAAGTGTGTAAGAAAAAACATCCTACCTGTCTGCACGACTTCAACTATAACAATGATAAATCAGCCTCAAACCAGCCACAAACTCAGATCAGCACAGAACAGGCTGCAACCACCCTGTCTCTGAATGCAGAAGCCAGTGAACAGTGCGTGAGCACCTCCATGATTCTACCAGTATGGGTTTCTTCAGAGCAACATCCAGGTACAGAAAGGCTTGTTTATGCCCTCCTAGACACGCAAAGTGACACCGTGTTCATTGACCAAGATGTGTCTAATAACCTCCAAGCTAAGGCTACCCCAATAAGGTTGAAGCTCACTACACTGCTTGGTAAGGATGTTGTTGTGCCAAGCGAACGCATCTCAGGTCTCAAGGTAAGAGGCTATAACTCCTCAGAAATGATTGAACTTCCTCCTGCTTACACTAAAGAATGTATACCAGTTAACCGCTCTCACATTCCTACCTGTGAAACGGCAAGGCGGTGGAATCATCTCAAGGAAATAAGGAACGAGATTCCTCCACAGCTAGAATGTGAAGTCGGCCTTTTAATTGGCTACAGTTGCTCTAAGGCACTAGCTCCAAAGCAGGTAATCTTAGGAGGCGAGAACGAACCCTATGCAGTTCGCACAGCATTGGGCTGGAGTATTGTAGGCCCGACATCATCTTATGGTGACTCTTCTAGCATGTCTACTGTGTGTCACAGAGTTGCAGTTAAAGAGCTTCCCCTAGTGACTCCAGCTGATGTAATCAAGGTCCTTGACTCTGACTTTAAGGATAACGACAAGGATAACAAGTCAGTGTCTCAAGATGACATTCTCTTTCTGAACATGTTAAAGGAAGGAATTTACAAAAACACTGAAGGCCATTATGAAATGCCACTTCCATTTAAGGAAATACCTCCACCTGCTGACATCGACATGAACATACCGCTTGGAGACCCAGAGGTTAAGAAGGTGCAGGCACTGAACACGCTCAAAACAGAGAAAAAAGGTTTATCAGACAAGTTAACAAAGTTTTCCTCATGGTACAAAGCCACCCAAGCCATAGCTCGACTCATTCGCTGTGCCAAGGGAGACAAAACAACAGGCCACAGTACAGTACAAGAAAGACAAAATGCACAATGTGTTATTCTAAGAGACACACAAGCAAGTGAATATGCAGAGGAGATAAGGTTGCTAAAGAACGGGAAACCACTTCCACACAAAAGTAAACTGTTTCAGATGGACACTTTTCTTGATACTGATGGACTCCTTAAGGTGGGAGGAAGACTTAAAGATGCTTCATTCTCCTCAATACTGAAACACCCAGTGATAGTTCCAAAAGGTCACCATGTCACTCAACTAATAATAGATCATTTCCACAGTAAGGTGCAGCACCAAGGGAAAGGTTTTACAATCAATGAGATCAGAGTGAATGGATTTTGGATTCCAGGCATCAACAAGGGCGTAGCAAATTTTATAGTGTCAGCATGTAACCGTAGTTAAATGTGACCACAGTTTTGAACATTTAGTTCTTTCCGCCATTGTCATCTGTTTATGTGAACGTGTTTGTTTTTGTGTGCTACCTGTTTGCAGCAGCTACCTGTAGCCCTCACACAGACAGCTCATCTGCATTTGAAATACCAAAGATGCATCTTAAATTAGACACGAGTGACTTGCTCTTTCGCTATCATGCGCATACCTATTTATTAATCCAATAGTATGCAGTTAAGACGTGCTATGCTTAAAGTGATATGTACATGTTACTAGTAGAGGGCCAGGGTGCTCATTCAGAAGCCAACATGCTGAGTTGCTGTCAGATTAATGGAAAGACCGATGTGTCTGAAAAGCGCTAAAAGGTGAAAATGTTTTCTAATGTGACTTTCTTTCTTTTAGAATCTGAAACATCTTCTGAAGGCTGTCACATTGGATAATCTGATTTCTCACAGGAGTCTGCTGCACGAAGGGAAACTCGTCCTCACAGGTGTGTCAGCTGGCATAAATCCAACACATTTCACACGCTTCCTGCTTCGAATTGACTAAAAACTTTACGTCGTCTTTCTGTGGTTAATTCCCAGAGAACGCAAAGCTCATAGACGTCTATATGTTCCTCTTTGATGAATTCTTGCTGATTACAAAGATGAAGAGAAACAAGAAGGTGGGTCACTCATTAACCTTTGCTCACTCTAACCTAGGCTAGTGATAGATATTTAGTGCAAGGATGCCTTAACTACATATCCCTCATAACTTCATATATATGTCCTGACATCCTGTGCAGAGGTCCATAGGTCCAGAGCAGAATCCTCTGAAAAACCTGGAGCTGGATCAGATGCTGAAGGAGGGATGCACCTTCACGGTTCTCGACCAGCCAATCTCTCTAGATCGACTCCAACTTAGAAACATCGATCAACTTAATGCCTCCTGTAAGTAAAATTTTTAAGATTCAACTAATTGAGTTTTCTAGCTCTAAACCCATTTTTTATAAAATACATGTTTGTAGCACATCGTAGCAAAGCAGTCAACAGAATCAAAATATCCTTCAGGGTCACGTCTCTCTGTTTATGTTTGCATGCCATGTGGTGCATTGGTGTTATTAAATGAAAGCATTTGTACTTTCTCGACAGCATCGGGGTTGCCTCATTCTTTCATAGTAATGCACCAGAACCGCTACCAACAGTGTATTGGTGCATTCATCCTGCAAGCTGCGTCAGAGGCTGTCAAGGTAGATCAATTCAACTGTGAATACCTGAAATGTTTCCAAAGAGAGCATGCAGGACACAGATCACATTATGTTCAGAAGAACAATGTGTCATAAGTTTATCCAAACATTTCTGCCTTGTGCAAAACATCATTGCAAGATGTGAACTCTACAGAGGCCTGAAAGTGAAGCTAAAATATTTTAAATGATTTCTAAATTCAGTTTGTATGCATGTCTGTTCAGATTTATTTATAGTAAAAAATTCATAGCTATACATTTAATCTTTTTAAAGGTTTCTGTTATTTTGGTTTAGATGAACAATGTATAGGAAAATAAAAATAAATTGCTGTATTGTTTAATCTTACTTGTGTGAAGCTGTTTAGGACAGCTTACAGCAACAAACATTACAAAGAAATAATAAACTATACAATTTATAATATTATCAGTTAATCAAACTGGTAAATCTGATATTTCTCTTTCTAAACATTTTTTCCCCACCAGAGAGTATGGATGTCAAAGATAGAGGGCGCAGTGACGGCGCTGCTGAAGCAGGACTCTCAGCAGGCACGAGTAAAGAGCTCCTCGCTGTGGCTGGAGTCTTCGCAGATATGACCCATCAAGCAGAACTAGAAGCCATGTGAAAAAGTTTCTACTGTTAATGTGCACTTCACTGCCCCCTGATGTCTTGTAAATGACTGCACTAGCACTAGGATGATTTTGTAAACGGTTTGACTGTGAAGGCAGCTGCTACAGTAGTGTGAAATAAACATCTCATCATGTAGTAAAACGTTGGTTTTAGCGTTCCACACATCATTTCATGCAGTTTTTAAATTGTCTGTGAGCTATTGATCACTTCTGATGTTTTATAGTGCTTCATACAGTACTGTGCAAAAGTCTTCAGCCACCCCTAATTATTTAATATTTTAAAAATAGGATATAGGTGCATTCTAAAGAGCTTGAAAGTTTAGTATGACCACTGCAGCTTGATCTCTTAGGCATGCTTTTTGTAACTTCTTACAGTCCTTCAGGAACAGTTCTCCAGGCTTCTTGAAAGACATTCAAGGCTCTTCTTTTGATGTTTCTCACTTTTGTTTCATTTTCTGTGCAGACGATCCCACACTGCTTTAGTAATGTTGAGGTCCAGGTTTGTTTTTATATCCAGGTATGGTTTTACTGCACTGACAGTATGTATCATTGTCATGCTGAAAAATGAAGCCGTTGCCAATTAGATGCTTTCCAGGTGTTATTGCATAGCAGATGGTGGTGATGGTATTTTCCTGCATTTATAATACATGTACGATTAATTCTGACAAGATCTCAGACACCACTGGCTGAAATGCAGCCTCCACCGTGGTTTACAGATGGCTGTGGACCTTCACTGCCGCTCCTCTCTCCTGAGCTCCTTTCAAATTGTCATCAATACGTATAAACTAAAAGAAAATTTGGATTCAAGACCCGTTACCACTCATTTTCTATCTGTTTGCCTTCCTTAATAATGGCTTCTTGACAGCCACCCTTCACCAGTGCCAGATCCAGTATTTGCTGGATTTTCCATCTGTTCTTCTTTTGTCATCCACTCATCTTTTTAAGGACATACTGCACAGCATCCAAGATATGCCAAGTTCCAAGTAGTCTGCTAGCTGTAGATACTACACTGGTTCAGCCCTTTTTATGGTTGAATGATTCATAGCACACTCTTAAGTTCCTTAACAAAAAAAAAAATTGTCTGAATTGTCAGGTTCAAGGATAGGACTGAAAATTAGGAAAACTTTGAAAGACCTCCAGAAAGCCTGGAAGAGGAAGAATATTAATTATATTAGCAAAATATAAAGAAATGAGGGGTGGTTTCAGACTTTCTGTATTTTATCACAGCATGGATTCGATATTTGAGACAGCATGGAAGAACATCCAGAATTCATTTAAAAAACTACTTGATTAATCAGTGTAGTGGGAAATGTTCACTGAATGAACATCGGGTTCAGATGTGATTTGCTCTTTCAGTCATTTGCTGTTTGTTGGTGCTGTGTGCATTTCTCAAACTTCAGCGCTTTTAGAGGCTTCGAGAATCATTCCTGCAAAGCGACAAAAACATGACACGGTAAGATACAAACATACTGCAGGTTTTATTTTACGTTTGCCATGACAATTAGAAAAATCATCTGGTGCATGTGAACATAAATCACTTCCCTCATCCAGCTTCAGTGAGCCAAAGTCACGTCGACGCTGCTAAAGGCGAGCGGTGACGTGCAGGATGTTTGCGTGAAAACACACTTTCACAACCGCCAAATATGATGACTAAACAATGGAGAAACGTGTGAGCCACAGGCCAGTAAAGTCATCATGCATGATAAGTGAGAGCAACACAAAGCAAGCCACAATTCAGTGTCTTCACGTTTGTGGTGCCGTTTGGTAAAAATGAGTAAGACGCCGATGAATCCACACAGTTTCACCGTTATCATGTTTCTACACCCACGAGTGTTATATAGATTTTATTTTTCTCTTTCATTACAAACATTTACAAAGATGACAGCCTTAGTATTAATGAGCAGTTGAGTACAGCGGTGCTAGAAATGCCGAAGCCTGTATAAAGTCGGTGGTCCTATGTTTGTAGCTGAGCTCTCATACGAACAAGCCCAGAATACGATAAGGTGCAAATCATCTCTGTAGAGTTTCGGGTCTGTACACTATAATAGATCAGTCACAAAATCCCTCATCGAATGCAGGCAGAGATACAACATTTGTGATGTCTATCATTTAGAAATAGTGCTTTTCCTGGGCCAATCTGAGGTAGACATAACAAAACCACTGAAGCAAAAAGACTGGTGTTTTTGAAAGATGGCAACTGAGACAGACATTCTTTTGTAATGAGCATACAAGCATAAGAGCTAACGTAGTAAGTCTGAAGCAAGCTGCTTGTTACATCGTGACCTTCTCCAGTCTACTGACAACTGCACAAAAGATCTTACCAGGAGCGATCAACAATTATAAATTAAACAAAGCAGGAATCAACTTTGACATTGTCCTCAGCAGCAGACACGTTGGACAGAGAGCCGTCAGCAACCGCTGCTCCTGAAAGCAGCACCGAAGCCCCCAAGAGCAACATGCCGGAGAGAAGCTGAGATTCTGAGCAGCCGACATTCATACAGTGCATTTCAGCATACACAGCAGGCCTAACACTAAAATACACACTCTGTTACAGCAACTTCACACACACACACGCGCCTCCACAGTTATTGCTTGAAAGCAGAACACGCATACAAAAACACACAACTCCAGCCAGTAGGTCAGTGCTGCTGAGTGGAGACAAGCAGCAAGGAACAAAAAAAAGTTAACATGCAGGCACCTTTAAGTCTGCAGAAAGCACCACGATTTGAAGAAAATAACACGTTAAGAGTAATGTGGCACAGGACACAACAAAACAAAAACACGACTTCACGTAAAAAAAAAAGCCTCTCAGATTGCCACATATGCCGTTTTCAAGATAAAAATATGCAACCCCGTGACTTAAAAATGACGACACGTCGAAAAATACTGATAAATGAAACAAAGTCAGGGCTTAGACCTCGGCTGTATTCCTGCTGCACACATTCTTTGGTCATGAATACATTAAATCCAACAGACTCACAAACGCTCTGCCGCACAAAGGAAACGCGCAGTAACTGATCCGAAGGTCTGTACAGAAACACGCTGGTGCACGAGTCTTTTGACGGAGGGTTTTTCTGATTTTTAAGATTAAAAATCCCTAGAAGGATGTTTAATCATTTCCACTGCACAGTGTTGCAGACAACTTTTTTTTTATAGATTGCTGAAATCCTGAACCCAACAGGGTTTCACAGCCTCGTTTTGCCAGCAACTAAGTGTGTGCGTGTTTTTTTTTACACTTTGAGAGGTGACGTATAAAAAAATGCAAGATCGCTTAAGTTTTTAAGAGTTTTCTTGCAACAAAATTAGAACTCACATATCTTTGTGATGGGCCTGCTGCAGAGCTTTGTAGCGATAAAAAGCAAATACTAGTTAACTGCATTTACCTTTGCAGGGCAGATTACAACATCACTTTTACAATACTCACTTTTGCAGTGTCTTAACAAATATGATGCCAAACATTTCACAACGTATGCCTTATAACTTACTAGTGGGATACGAACTTAAAAGAAATGGTAGGTGTTTTGATTTTCACTGTCTCCGCTCTCTGGCAGTCCACAGGAGTAGCAAAGGCACAAAAACAGATACAGACAATCCCAACCAGTCCTACCCCGACCCATCGCACGGCTCCGGTGTTTCCTCAGCAAAAATTCTTTCCTCGTTACCCTCCACACCAGAGTCAGAGGTCACATTCAGGTGGGAGTCTTTGCACAGCGTCTGTCCTTTATAGTGCACATTAAAAATGACAAAGACATGCCTTCTTCTGCCCATTGGAATAGAAAGGGTAGGGTAGGGATGAAGGGAAGGGTAGGGTAGGGATGGGGGGGAGGTAGGAGTGGGCGGGTAAGTAGGGTTAAAGAAATGAGAGGGGGGAAAACAAAAGAAAATCAGCCTTGGAGCTCCTCGAAGCATGTCTCACACACGCGTACTGGCTTTTTAGAGGATGGAGTGAGGGCGTTCCTTGACGAACACTCGGCACAGAAGATGTTTCCACAATGTCTGCAGTGGTGCTGGACATTCAGAGAGAAGAAGAGAGGCTCAGGGTAAGGAACGACTCAAACGTGCTCTCTTATGGGTTAAAAACAAAAATAATACCCACCTTCCTGACTGTGACGGTGAAGCCTTTCCCACAGGCCATGCAGTTCTGCACTTCATGATCCTCAGCCCACTTTCTGGTCAGACTCTGTGACTGTTTGATCTAAAAGGATCAACAGAAGCTGGCACAATCAGACAACGTCTAACTTTATCGCTATGATAAAGAGCCTCCTTTTTCATCATCTCATTATTTTAGAATTTCTGAGTTTTGGTGCTGACCTGAAGCGACTGGTTCTCTCTGCCGAGCTCCTGCATGGCAGCCGTCGTGTCATCCAGTTTCCTCCTTAGCTCCACCACTTTGGCCTGGAGCTTCTCGATCTCACCTTCACCCTTCACGCACCTGAAACACAACCGTAGAGTGACGTCATCTTATTTAATGGTTTAAGCTTCAAAATGCATTTCCTAAATGGGTAAGATGATTTCATTTGTTAGGAGGTGTGACAGTTTTTTATAACTACATCATCACATGAATATAAAACGCTTTTAAACATCATTTAAAGTTTTCTACTATAAGCTAAGTTTAGCATTCAGTTCCTGATGGGCCCAATTACATGTTTTCATTTGTAAGGCATGACTGAAGCTCGTGATGGTCACATCCACAGCCACGCAGCTGATCTGCTACCTGTCTGCTGCTCCAGCCTGTGGGTGGCTTGGGAGTGGAAATGGTTTAAGTGCAGAGACCAACCAAATCGAATTAACCATCTGCTGTGACGCCATGAGAAGGATTGTTTTTTTATTTACACTTTTTCTTAAAATAGCCTATTTTCATGGTTATGTTTCTTGGATATTATCTGCATCTTTTTGGGGGCATAATAAAACCTGCATTTTAGAAAGTGTGCCTGTGCCTGTACATCCTTGGTTGTTTGGCTCCTGACAGCTACTGAATTTTACTTGGAAATGAGGCGTATCAGCTTTTCATAGTGTGGAGTTTTATTCAGTCCAGCTCAACAATCTTTCTGTTGTTATAACTGCATTTTCACCCTGAAACTGATCTGTAGGCAATTTAACAAAGACAAGCTCTCGGTGTATTAAAAAAAAAAAACATTATAGAAAGTGGATATATTTCGACTTGCACCTGCTGGCTGATATTTATTTTGTTCATTATTTTTTTCCTTTTAGAGAATTTCCCACTTATTTTTGATTTGCTGTGCATAAAAAAACATTGAGCCAATTTAAACTTATGGAGTTTAAAGAGTTTATAAAGCACTGAGGATGGTAACATATACAGTATTATTTCTTTTTTCTTGGAACTGAATATATGACCAATAAAATACTGTGAATGGTTCTAAAAGCAGTGAATTTTCAAGGCGGTCAAGGATATTTCATACCTTTTCAGGTTTTATAGCATCTCTGCTAAGCAAAGTGTCAAAGGTCAAAGAGAAGTAATATCAATTCACCTTTCCAAAAGAGCCCGTCGCTCGTCCTGGTTGTTCTGCACGGTGGCCTCCAGCACAGCGATTTCTCCTCTCAGCTCATCCGTCTGTTTCTCGAGTTCGCTGACTCTCCGCTGGCTGCCCTGCCATTCCCTCTTCAACGTGGCCACGTTTTCATTCAGGGCTGTCACCTGCAAACCCATCTTAGCTTCTGCCTCCTCCCCACGTTTCACCTGCTCTTGCCATCTCTTCTTCTCTGCTGCCTTTTGATGGAAGAATTGACCGTGTCAGAGAAAGGAATAAGAAGGGAAGCGCCTAATACTGTATTTCTTGGGATTTGGGAGCCTACCAGCTGATCCTGAGCGTCCCTGATTTGAGCTAGGAGCTGCTCCTCCCTCTCACTCCTGCCGTCCTTGGTGGTCTGGTGCTCCTTCTGCTCCTGCTTGAGAGCACCCTGTGCTGCCTCCACCTGAGCCTGCAGCTCAAGTTTCTGCTGGATCAACAGCTGTTTGGCTTCCTGCAATTCGCCGAGCTCCTGAGAAGACACAGTTATGGGCATCGAATTGGTCAAGTTTCAGTGACAAAAGAAGCAATAACTCATCTGTGATCTCTTCACAGCTATGATGTCAAATTGCTGGCTAGAATGCTGCCTTGCGGCATCCCTGACACACCAACATGAGAAATATCAGTATGAGATATATCAATATCTAATATCTTAAATCTTAAGACAAACACTGCTGCTTGTTAAGCAGCGTGACTGACCTTCTCGCTCTTCTCTGTTAGCGTTTTTAACTCTGAAGTCAGCCTGCTGTTGTTCTTCTCCAGGACACTCTTTGCTTTGTTCAGCTCCTCCACATTGCTCTTCTCCTTGTCCAGCTCCTCCTTAACTTGACCCTGAATCAGTTGGCACGGTTTAGATTAAATGAATTGATAACTGTGAACATTTAGGTGTTAATAGTTTCCCAGACCTTTTGCTTCTGCAACTCCTTCAGGGTTTGCTCCTTCTGTTGGAGCTTCTCGTCCCGTTTGGCAAGCTCCTGCTCCAGCGAGCTACGGGCTGATTTCAAGTCCTGGATCTGGGACTCTAAGCCTGACTGATGGGTTTGATTAGCAGCCAGCTCCTCCTGAGCCACGCTCAGTTTCTGCTCAGACGCCTGCACACAGAAGAAGTTTGAAAGTCACTTAGAATCACTCACTGCAAAATCCGTGAGTATAATTTAATACATTTCAATCTGAGACTGAGAATCACCTGAAGCTGCACTATAACAGCCTCGTCTCGCTTGCATTAATGTACCTTGAGATCCTGACGGAGGGCAGAAACCTCAGAGTCTTTTCCGTACACGTCAGACTGAAGCTTACTGATGTTTTCCTTGCTTTGCTCCAAGGCCTTCTGCAGCTCTGCTGTCCGGCTCTTCTCGGAGGTCAGCTCCTGGCCGAGCCCTGACACCTGTGCCCTCAGCTTATTTTCTTCTTGTGCCTGGAGATAACAGTTAAAGTAACAGACTGTGATGGATTGTCCACTGTTACAAAGCTCAACTCATTGAGAATGACTTGTTTCAGTATAGAAACACTGACCACAATGTTAATGAGGAGATGTACAACGCTTGTCTCTTTTCTTAGTTTAAAGACAGTACTTACTTTCTTGACACCAGCTTCCTTTAGCTCTGTCACTTGGCCATTCAGTTTCTTAATCTCTTCTTCCAAAGATCCCTGGGTCATCTTCAGTTGCGTCCGCAGTTTTTCCAGCTCGTTCTCCTTTTCCCTCAGTGTCTCCCGAGTCTTTGTGTGCTGCTGTTCTAATGAGGTCAGCTGCACTTTCAGCTGCTTCTCTGACTGACAGTTTCAGAAACAACAGATGTTTATGTGTTGGATTTTAAAGTCTATAACATTTGATATTGCATTTTCTTTTTAGACGCTTACCTCTCTCATCTGCTCCAGCTGTTCTTTGGATTCCTTCATTGCCTTTGTGATGGACTCATTATTTTTCAGAAGCTCCTGTCTTGCTTTTTCATTAGACTTATCCTGGGGAGAGATGGAATCATGTGAGTAATTGTTTCCTAGAATTTCTCACAGGCTGCAGATTAACCAAACCTACCTTCTCCTCTATAGCTGATTTATGGTTCTTCCTCTCAGTGTCCAGTTGACTCTGACTCTCTTTCAGTGCCTTGTTAGCCTTTCCGAGACTCTCCTGAGTAGCTGCAAGCTCCTTTTGTTGAGCCTTTTTTCCCTCTTGGGCCTTTTGTAACTCTGCTGCCAGACTCTGAGCTTTTTTATCCAGCTCTGCATGCTGAGACTTTCCCTCCTGGGTCACCTTTTCCAGGTTTGCCTTCAAAGTAGCAATCCCCTGCTCGGATTGTGCTAGCTTCTGTTGGACATCACTCAAGGTACCTGCCTTTTTCTTTAATTCCTCCTGCAGACTTGTAGCACTTGGCAGAGGAAAGACAGGAGGTTATTCAATAAAACACAGAAAAATCAGTAAAATACAGTTACTCTGAAAACTAAAAAGCACAATCTCTCACCCTGCTTTCTCAGTCTCCAGCGAGCGTTGTAGCTCCTTGGCTTTCTTTTTAACTTCCGAACTTTCCTTCTGCAGCTGCTGCAGTTCCTGCTGCGCCTGATCCCGTGCAGCCTGCATCTCCCCTACCTGTGACTCCAATTTCTATTAGAATAAAAAAACCACGTTAACTTATAAAAGCAATACATGGATTCACTTTCTAGGTGTTACATCATTCAGATCAAAAATAAATCTCTTAAACCGAGAACTCAACGCAGACCTTGCCGAGTCCCTCCAGCTGCTCTATCCGCTGCTCTGAGGCCAGTAGCTTGTCTTTGCATTCCTTCAGACTGCTTTCTAGTTGTGTGCACTGCTCTTGTCTCTCTTTGAGCCTTTGGCCATGATCCTCCAGGTTCTTCTGAACCTTATTCAGCTCCTAAAAGGGACAGCAAGGCAGAGTGAAGGACAGCAGCAATAAAAAGTTGAGCAGAGGTGGAACAGACAAAAAAAAAAGAAGCACAAAGTCAAATGAAACTGTGAAAACTGTGTTTCACTGTTTTGGTCTTCAAAGGAAAGAAATATGACACATTACAAAGGAAGCAGTGGGGCGCTTTAGCCAAATTTTAACACCAGTGGTACAGAGAGGAAGCTAACCTGCTGCTTGTCCTGTAGTGCATGTTGGGCAGACTCCAGGCTGTTCTCGAGGTTTGCTTTCTGTGCAGCCTTAGCTGCCTCTGCAGAGAGCAACAACTCTGTCTTTGCCTTCAGCTGCAGAAAAACAATCTGTTATTCTCACTATTTAAACTAAAGACACAACGTAGTGTGCTTGGATCAGTTAAGCAGCACGTGTGCAACACACCTATATCAATATCAACACATTACAGTCAGACACGTTTATCAGAGGCTTACCTGAGTATCCAACTGGGCCACTTTCTCCTTGCTCTCCGTGAGCTGGGTGGTGAGTTCAGTGACTGAAGTCTCCAGGGTATGAGCTCGGTCCTGGGCCGAGCGGAGCAGAGTCTTCTGCTCCTGGACCTGCTTGTGTAGATTATCTTGTGCTTGCTTGTTGCTCTCTGATTGGTTCTTGAGCTTGTCTGTCAACTGCGTTACCTTTAAATCCCACACATGAAAAAAAGTTATAAACTCGGGGAATGACTAAGAGCTCAATGCTGGTCTTTCTATATGATGCAATGTTTTTTTTCCTTCTATACAACAGTAAAGGACATGAGGTGAGGCAATCTAGAAGAGTGTGTGTGTGTGTGTGTGTGTGTGCCCACTTGTTCTTGTAGTGCATGGTTTTTCTCTTTAAGCTGGTTAAGGACAGCTGTCTCTCCTTCCCCGGCCTGGATTTTGGCACACAGGTCCTCTCTCTCAGCTTCCAGCTGGCTCACTGTGTCTTTACTCTTCTGAAGCAGAGCTTCCAGGTTCTGTATCTTCTGGTCTTTATCTCCGATTTGACGCAACACCTGCTCCAGGTCATTCTAAATGACAAGACAAACAAGACTTTTGATATTTCGTTCATTTTTTTAAAACTGTAAATCCTTTATTTCATTGGGGTTGTGATGTGATACACATGGAAAAATGTTGACTTGAGCTGAATCTTTCCGTAAATAAAATCTTATTCCATCATGATGAAATTAAATGTGATTTCAGTTAAATACTCAAATTAATAAATCTTAAACACAGCTGTCTTTTTATGCTTTGTGCTTACTGACGATATAATAAATGTCTGAGGTGAGAGGTTACAGAGGAGCCTTACCTGCGCCTCGCGGAGTTTGCCGTTGGTGTTTTGCTGCAGTGCCTGCAGTTCCTGGTGCTGCTGCTTGGCTTTCTCCAGCTGGTGCTGCAGGTCTGTGCTCTTACTGGCACTCTCCTTCAACTGAGGCAAAAACAAATGAGCATCATTACTAACTTTATTGCTTTCACACTGTTTTTTGCCTATACACCTAACATCAGGTAAATTTGTTAACCATTTGTTAACCAATACTCTAAATTATACACCACCTTTCTAACTCTTTCATCAAGATTTGTGTGTGGGCTTTTTTCTTTTGTTTTTTGGGGGGGTATTTTGTCCTGTCCATCACTGATTCCTTCCTGAATTTTAGTCAAATAAACAAATCAAAAGTATATTTGACTATTTTTCAGTGCACAAAACTCTATCTGCAGATATTCTGATGTTCGCTCTTTCCAATTCCCAATTTCCCTACAAGAATCATTAAAGCTCCAGCAGATGCCCACCTGTTCCTCTGCACGGGAGAGTTTGAGCTGCAGGTCGGCTGCTTGTTGCTCGCGGTCCTTGAGTTTCTCCCCCGACAGCTGCCTCTGTTCTTTCAATCGACCTTGCACCTCACCCAGCTGCCTCTCTGCCTCCAACAGTTTGGCATGCAGCTAGAAAAGCGCAGAGACGATAGTAAAGAGTAAAGTAGATAACAAAGGATGACAAAGTCCAAGAGCAAGAAATACCAGATATTTAGATGTGGAAAATCAACTCTACTGTGTTCGTTTTTTTATTCATGTTTTTTGCTGCACTTTAAACCAATATTATGGTTTAAGTCTGTTTTTTTCACCCTCCCAGCCAAAATATTTGACACGATATTATGTGTGTAACTGAAATGTAAGTAGCAAATTATATTCAGTGTATTTTTTTATACTAATTTGCAACAACGTTCATCTAAAAGCACTTCATGTTTTGAAGAGACGTTTTAGACAATGTATGCAAAAGCACATTTTCAAGAGCCTCTGATGTTTTCTTCTCCAACTCTTTCTAACAACAGAAGCATTTGTGACTTCTTTGCCTGCCTGACTCACCTGACTGATCTCAGTCTGCTGCTGAGCACCTTGGCTTTCCTTTTCTTCCCGCTGCTGTTCCAGCTGTTTCCTCTCAACCTTTAACTCTGCATGCTTCACCTCTAGCTCTGTAATCTCACTCTTCAACTTTGCCACCTCCTCAGCCCTCTCTGAGACCTCCATCTGGGCTTTGTGCAGGGACGCCTCAGCCCCTGTGGCCCGAGCCTGCAGCTCTTGCACTTCTAATTCCCTTTCCCTCAGGCTTTCTTGGACTTCCTTCTTGGAAGCTTTCTCAGCCCCTAGATGCTCCTCCAGATCTTGATACTCCTTCTCCTTGCGTGCAAGCTTTTCAGACAGGCTCTGCAAGTATAACAGAAGACAACATCAGTCAGTTATGCGATCTATGCCAAGACATTTGGCCTTTATGGTGGTGAAGTTTTTCCATAAATTGAACAAAACTTGTGAATGACAAAACAAGAGCAAGCAAAAATGACTGCCTTGTGTTACTTCTTGGCAGTGAGCAGGGTCTTATTGAAAAAGACTGATAATGTTACAGCCGCTAATTAAGTCACAGCGGAACATGAACCATTTGTCTTTTCTAAATTAAAACCGTTAGCGTGATAGGAGTTGCACCACGTCATGAACACACCCCGCCCCGCACGACCTCATGTGCTACGAGCAATGGAAAAGAACAGTGGCCTGTCAAGAGTCAAGAATAAAGTGAGGTATGCCATTTCTAGAGGATGGTTTACAACACAGAGCTGCACAGCACTTGCTCCGGCTGCAAACTTGGCAACAGGGCGACAAAGAAAAATAATGTTGTTAATAGTGAAGCATGCCGCTAACTAGGAAGAGTGACAGGGGATCTGGATTTCACAGACATCCAAGAACCCTCGTTAGATTTTTGACCCCCACTCTGCATTTATGCATTTCCTTCCTTCTCCGTGTTTTTGCTTTTCTCCTCTTGCTCCCCACTTCCTGTCTCTCACCATCTGCTCAACCTTTTTTTTGCCCCTTTTTATTCTCATGAGACAAATATCTGTATCAGGTCTCGGGTGTCCTGTTGTTAGGAGAAGCACAGGGCAGTGGCAACGTGCTGGAGATCCACTTCTCTAATCCCCTTCTTACCAGAAGGCTGGAGGACTGCTGTTGAGAATTTAATCTCTGGCCACGTTTCCCCAGTTCCCGTTGCAGCAGTGCTGTTACCTGTGACTGCATTTCACCCCTGCAGTGCAGCGCTGGTTTAATTATAGTGCCGCGTGTAAGTTTTGCCAACATATCTGGGTTGTCAAAGACAGTTGGTGACAGCAGGGTATTGTGATGAGACCTGATGCTGAGCAACAGAGGAAGGTTTACAGCAGCTGCTGAGACTGAGTAATGTTACTGTGGGAAAAAGTAAATCCTACACATTCTTGCAGTGCAACAGATGTAAAAGTAGACACGTTTGCACCTGTGCTTATTCGTCCAGAATAGCTACAACAGCTGTAGCTGTTTGGTTCTGGTGTGGTGAGCGTGTGTTACCTGACTTTGCTGCTGCAAGTTATTCAAATTGCTCTGCAACTCATGAATCTGTTGCGTGTAGACGGCTGCTTCCTGAGGACCCTTCTCCAGCTCTGCCTTCAGTTGGGATATGGTCATCTGCAGTCCAGTAAAAAGGACACGTTAGACTCTTTCTCAAAGACAAATGTATATTGACGAAACAGACGCAGCACTGTAAAGGACTGGCATAAAATAAAACACAGACTAGTAATGAACAGGCTTCACTTCCACAAAAGCTAATGAGTAAATAAAATAAATTCACAGACTAATAAAAGTAAAGAAACCTCAGACAAAAACGAAACAAAGCTCCAAAGAAATGAAACTAAATTTGGGGGCCAACTTGTTTACCTCCAGTTTACGAATCTTGAGTATTGTGAGTGTTGCGGAGGGGTGCAGTGTGTGAGAAGCAGAAGGAAGAAAGGGAAAAAGACAGAGGGACAAAAGTGAGTCACGAAACAACAGCAAGCAGCAGCACAGAGCTGCTGAGCTGAGAGAATAAAAATCTGAATATTTCACACAAACGTGTTTAATATACTAAAACGACAGCGAGTTGGAGACAGCTGGCAAATTCCTAACAGCGCTCCTCGTCAACTATATCTGACAGCTATTATATAATTAAAACCCAGACCTCTAAATATTCTCAAAATCTGCTTTTTTCAGTGTGTAAAAAAATATGAGTAGGTCTTTAAGATCATTTGCAGAAGGAGAGGTTCAGGGCCCGCGGCTACCTGATAGAGCTCTAAAGATAGTCCTCTCCTTCTGGGAGAAAAATGCAGGAAATAGGGCTGAATTATTCACCATGCATTAATTAAAGGCTGAATTAGGCACAAAGCCCAAAGAACATCTGAACTTTTTCAGAACTTATTACAAAACTGTTTCTTGTCTTTGGTGAACTGTGAAAAGTAAGTCAAATTAAACTTTTTCAAATATTTACACAGACAATGAAAACAATCGTTTTTATGTGACTGTGACAGTCAAGAGCGTCAAACACAACAGGTGTTTCGGCGTTCTAACCTCTGAGGTAGTGTAATTAGCCTGCAGTTGCTCATAATGGTTTTTGAGGCGCTCTGACTCTTCCTCCCTCTCACGGGTCATGTTGTCCATCAGTGTTTGCACCTGGACCAGCTCCTTCTGCAGGACCTCGACATCCTCAACGCCCGGTCGCTGCAGCTAGGGGGCAGAGAAAAAAAACACTATGTTTTAAAAAAAAGAAAAAAGGACCGGGTCACAACAAGTCCAGCAAGAGACAAAAGCTATGTGAAATTCACCAGGCGTGCACACTTTAAAATGCTTTTGAACAGCACCAGTACGATGTTCTGACTTCAGTAAATCCAAGAGTCTACAGCTCAGTGGTTTTAGGATTAAATTTACTGTTAGTTCCATTAGTGGATAGCTGATTTTAAATTGTCAATATGTGACTGAAGTGCAGCCATACATGCACATGCCATACCACTGTGCCCACCATGTTTGAGAGCAATTGTTTGCTTCACATCGTGACCTGTATCGCCCATCTCCAAACTTTTCTCTTCCCATCATTCAGTTTTCATCAGGCCGAAGATTTGTTTGGATTTTTTTAAGAGCAGTCTACTCCGGTCTTCCTGGTCCTGAGCGTAACCAGTGGTTTGCACCTTGTTGTAAACATTCTGCGTTTATACTCCTGAAGGCATCACTTGATTGTAGACTCTGACAATGATACTCCTACCTCCTCGAGAATGTTTTGACTTGGTTAGATGTTGCCAAGTTTTGGTTTTTTTTAAACTAAGAATGAATTTGCGATCATCAGCTTTAGCTATCTTCTGTGGTCTTTCAGGCACTTTGAGCTGGCTAGTGTGTTTCTTCTTTTCTTCTTAAGAATGTACCAGATTGTTGATTTGGTCACTTTTAAAAGTTTTACTCTCGCTCTAATGTTTTTATCTGGGTTTTTAAACCTAATTATAGCCTCCCTCACTTGCGCCAAAATCTCTATGGACCTGATATTGAGAGTTCGAATGAAAAGCTATCAAAGCTAAGATCAATGCCTGAAATCAACTCGAGATTCTTTACTTGCTTAGTTTGTCGTGGAATAATCAGAGAACCATGAAGCTGGTTATCAATTTTCCAATTGTTCTGATCTTATGAAAATGGGGGAATATGAATAAAAATGGCCGTCATTGCTAAACAGGTAATGCAAATTTTTCATTAAGCCCTTTAAATTAAAGCTGTAAGTCTCACTTATATCACATATTGATAGTTTGATTTAAAATCCAACGAAATGATGTAGAGACGCAAAAAAAAGGACCTAGCTGCATTTTTGGGTGAAGCTTCCATAAACCAGTTGGAACAGTTAACACCTGTTCAGGCCAGACGGCACAGGAATATGAGCATAATTGTACGTTTGAACCACACGACTCTATTGCTGAGGCCAGTTCACTTTTTTTGGTGATAAAAGTTTTTTAAGATTCCATTTTTCTCAACATGTCTTTGACAAATGTGTGGACAGGGCCTGTGTTGATCCTTCAGGAACACAGCTCAGAGTCAAACTGAAATCACTGTGGAGGTCAAACTCTAAAGAAAACATTTACTCGAGAGAACAGAATAAATAACAAAAGACACTTGGAGCGTGTTCTTGTACCAGCTCTGTTTGGAGTCGCTCGTTCTCCTCCTTCGCTTCCTGCAGTTGTTCGTTCAACTTGGCTAATCTCTGGTCAGCAGCCTCCCTGAGGCTTTTCTCCTCATCGTAACGGGACTTCAAATCTGTTGGATTCAGTGATGGAAAAAATGGGAAAAAAAAGAAAAAATTTAATCAGATTTATCCCGGAAAATACTCATTCCTTGAGGCTGGGTTGAAAAACGAAAAAATTCTGAATAAGGTCAAATGGATTTGTAAAAGGAAAATAAATAAATGATGATGCAGACCCACAGACACAGGCCTCCCAGTTGTCCGGCCGAACACTAACCTACTATCTCTGTGGCCAGCTGGGCAGCCTTCTGCTCAAACAGGTCTTTCATCTGTTTGATGTTGAACTTCTCTGTCTCAGCTTCATTCAGCTTCCTTTCAAGTACTGAAAAACAGCATGACATATTAGCGACTGATGATCTGCTGTGTAGTTACACGTGCACTTTAAGGGTCCCCTACCTGAATCATCCGCGCTCATCTGCCCATCGTTCTGCGGATGTGAGCGAATGAGAGAAACACTGCATTAGCATCATGTTTTATATTCACAAAGTCACCTCTTCATTAAAACATGTTTTTTTTTTATCTTGAAGCATTTACCTGCTTCAGGTGTCCTTGGACTTTGTCTAACTCCTTTTTTAGCTCACCAGAGAACCATCTTTCCTCCTAACCATGAAAAACACACTCATAAATCAAGTTTGCAGAATCATTTACACCGCTCGCTAACAGGTACAGTTTAAACGCAGCTATACCTTGAGAGAAGTGTGCAGGTCCTGGACCTCCTGCCGCAGCATTGTGAGGTCTTCCCTAAAAGAGAAAAAAAATACCATGTTGATTAAAAAAAACAAACACTAAATTAAACACTGCCACAAACGTACTGAGGTCAGTCTCTATGCTTTGATCAGAAACGCTAATCTCACCTAGTGGGGGCCACGTGAGCAGGGAGGTCTCCGGTATCATGGAACAGCTCATAGTGCTTGAACAGCTCCTCTGCAGAGTTGTGAGACTTCATGCACTGAGGACAGATGAAGCCCTGCACACAGAAGTATGCCATTAATGAAAACTGCTTCAGTTAAAAAAAACATAAAAACAGCAAAAACTAAAAGAAAAAACAAAAGTAGAAGTTCTCAGTTAAAAGCAAAGTGCATCCACATTACCTCAGATGTCTGATCGTGGTTAAGGTCGGTGCTGGGCTGCTCTGACTCTGCATTCTGAGACCCTCCCTTCCCGGGAGTCTGGTGAACAGAAAATAAGACTTTTATGTTGAAGCTCAATACCTCAACGCGACAAAATTAAAAGTCCATAACTTATAAGCATTAACAACACCATTTGTTTTAAGATTTAAAATATAACTGAGATGACTCGTGTTTCTCTTCATCTGTAATATTTATAGTAGTTAATAATCTCTGGCAAAGGCACATATCTGTCTATGTAAAGTCTGACATATTAAAGAACCTAAAGTCACATTTACCCATACATTCATTCAGTAAGTTCTTCTATGCACTTCTAAGCGAATTATCTTCATCAGTTCCACAGCCAAGCTAACATTCATGTCTTTTGAGTGTAGGAGGAACATGCAAACTCCACATAGGAAGGTCCCAGCCAACCAGGAGATTCAAACCCTGAATTTTCTTACTGTGTAACAGTGCTTACCAGTGCATAACCTGACCATGTGGAACTAAAACACCCTACAGAGCCTGGATCTAGGATTGTGTTAAGGCACAGATCTGGAGCTTCGACACTTCTTCAAGGGAAGATTTTTAGAACGCCAAGAGTCATTCTAGCCCTAACTGCTAAGGCCAAACTAAGCTATCGGGCACCTGGGCTTCATGATAAAGAGGCAAGGCAGAGGCCTTTCTAGCAAGAGACACATGAAAGCTGCCTGGAGTTACGAAAAGAAAGGACCTCGACTGTGAGAAACAACATCCACTAACCAAGCAGGAACTATTTGATCTCAATGCTAAGTGTCATGTCAGGAGCACACTTTGTAATCTGGCTAGGAAATATTTTTAAAATTTCCCCAAGACTGACTTTCCTTGTACAGTTCCTATCAGTGCTTCCAGCATTTCACATATATGACGCTGTGGTGCTAGTGTGGCTATGCTTCGGTCACAGATTCAGTTTTAAAAGCAGCAATGATTTACCTAGACTATCTGCCTTTCCTGTGTTATTGCATATCAATAACTATTTAACATATGTGTTTACAAATTTTCTGTGACTTCATGAAATGTGCAAGGCTTTAGCCCACTGGCCTGAAAAACAAACACATTAGCTAGATGTTCCGCAGGTTTTCCATTCACAAAAAGGATTTATTGGTGCAGGTGACATGAATGAAAGAGGTCAAAATTAGTGTTTGTGCAAATTGGGCATTCAGCAAAGACTGACCTAAGTTTGTTTAAAGGCTGACAAAACACTTAAGGGTTGGGTTGCATTACGGAGCAACCTTTAACCCTAGTTCAACAAATAGTGTGTGTGTGTGTGTGTGTGTGTGTGTGTGTGTGTGTTATGTAATATTACTAGCCTCAAAAATAAATATACATACATTAAAAATATACAAAACTGTATTATACTACAGGCCTTCTTCAATAATAGCAACTGCATTACCAGTGGGATTATTATTGTACATTGTTTTGAAATGGACTGGAAATGCAATATTTGTCATCTTTTAAACTGCTGTTAAAATCTGTTGAAATCCCTTTAAGGTCAAGGGTGGTGTTGCAACTGTGATATGGCAAAGGTATAAAATGAACTGCAATCAGTATCTTGTGGCCTGATAAGTATTTGAACCTATCAAATTACCTGAGTGTCTAATCACTCTGTAAATAAGGTGGTTCAAAAGCAACTTCTCTTATATAAAAAGGGGTGAGATGTGAGCTGTCTTCTCTAAACAGAGCATGTCTCCCTTTAGTCCTATTAACCCATAATAATAGCCAAAAGGTGGTGACGGTTACAAAGCTGCTACTTCTTATTTTGGCTGCTCCCTTTAGGACTTGCCATAGGGGATCATCTACCTTCATCTTACCCTATCCATACTATCCCCTCTGTTGCACCAACCCCCTGCATGTATTCAACATATCCAAACTATATCAGCCTTTCCTCTCTAACTTTGTCTCCAAACCACTCAACCTGGCCTTTTTGTCAGTCCCACTGTCTCTTATTACCATCTTATAATAGGACTTTTCAGTCTTCCTGCCATGCTTCTGTCTCAAATCAGCCCTGACACTTATCTAGACCTCTCTGTTCACGATCTCCAGGTATGTTTAACCTCTTCTGCCTTCACAATTTCCCGTCCTTGCAGCTTCGCTGTTAATAATTACAAGGCTACAGATAATGTGTAAAAACACAGAACAAAACAGTACTAAGCGCTTTAAAAATGTACCGACCTAAATAAAAACGGAATGGGTATTGTGATCTAACTAATGTATACAAACTAACGCGAGGAGCGATGCCTTGTGGTAAATGTAGTCTTCTAAGAAGCTAGCCAAGTAGCTGACCTCTGCTCTTTACTCTCACAATTAACTTTAAAGACAAGCAGCCAGTTTAATTAACCCTGCCAGCATGAACAGTTTTGTGTTTACTTGGTTAAAACGCGTGTTTCTACGTTGTGGTGAGCCAGATGACAACACTTCCCAACACTAGTAGGTAGCTAACGTCACTGTTAGCATGTGACGAGAAGACGATGAATTAACCTACCTACTCCTGTAACATAGCTAGCTAACGGAAAGTACGAATAGAAACTGTGTCAATGACTAAATATATCAGATTTTAAAGCTCTCCCATAATGGAATAACCCTTAAGAGGTATAAAATTTAAGTATATTATAATCCACAGACTAGTTTCATTCCTGTCCACTTTAGCATGCTCGTTTTATCCAAGTTAGCATTTAATGGTTAGCTGTGTCAGCCCAACGCAAGGAGCGCTCGATGTATTCACTCCGACCTGCAGGAACTTTTTCAGCCTACCAGTTCTCACTAGCTAAACGTAAACCCGCCCATCAGCGATACGTTTTGTATCAAAACATTCGTCTCCACCACGAAACCAGACATAGACAGGCCTGTGTCTTCTGAGGAAAACATCTCCAGTTGCCTAAACAAAAATCGATCCCGATGATTGCTTTGTCCCCCGGATAGCTTACCATTTGCAGTATCCGTCTGAGCATAGCCTCGATTGTGTTTTGTCCCGTCAAGAAATCCTGACAGTTTTCAAAATGCCAAGTTTACGTCTGTGAACGGCGAACACCTGACCGGACTCAGGGAACAGCAGCGACGGATGGGCGGGTCATGGAGAGGATGGCTCAGCACCAGGAGGATACACAACCTGGTGATATTCAGGATTACATACAAGAGCCGTCGTGCTCTGCAGCACTCAATAAAAATCTGTCACAATAGTAATTATCTTTAAACGGTGTTTATTTAAATATTTTGCACACAATAGAATACCCCAGTCACACATGGACAATGAGGAAAGATGTTAGATGGGCTTTCCTGCCAATGGTAGCCTAGGAAGTTGAATTATGACCATATTTGAGCTTTTTTCCCCTAGGTGTTAAAGGACTTCCATGCACAATACAACGCTTTGAAGCAAGCACCATCAAAAAATAATCACATAAAGAAACGGATTTCCACGATCCACAGTTTATTTCTCCAAAAATAAACGACTCTCAGTTTGATTTTTAACTGTGCACGTTTGGGGGTTTGCTTCAGTTTTTTTCCTTCTTTGCATACTTAATTTTCCATTTCTATGCTTTGTGCTTGTGGTTGGACTGTACCATTGCCACCAGGGGGAGTAGTCTACAGCCTGGTATTAATGGTATAGTCCAAACACTAAGACTAACAATAAATAAAAACAATAATATTAACTTGTGAAGAAACTGGATTAAAGTTTAAAGCAAAGCATCAAATAGAATCAGGCGACCATAATTCCTGTCATACTTTTCGGTCCATGTTTCCCAGCGGAACATAAATTCAGTCACTGTGCACCCTCTGTCGTAAAAGCAAACCCACATTTTTCTTAATGTCCTATGGAGCCCAGCTTCCAAAAACTGGGTTGTTTTGACAGCATGTATAAGGCTTGATTTGTTCTGTTCATTTACTTTGTGTTTATGAAGGCACTTAATGGGAGACTTTGTGCAGCATTTGTCAGACTCTTCTAAGGCATCTCTGCAGATACACTATATAAAACATTTGCTATAATGCACTAGATTATAGTTTTTCTGAGGATATGTGCCATTTCATGTTTGATTCAGTTCACTATATAGAAGTTTTTCTCTAATTTACTCAGTTTTCACTCACATTGACAGCATTCAAATATATACACACATGATTTAAGGCTTGTTCAGTGTCACTAGTGCTTAGAGATGATACTGTGTGCGCTGAGGAAGTAATAACAATGCTGTCCACGCTTGCTGCAGAATTTAGCAGAATTCCTTACAAACTTCCCAAGGTAGCAGTTTGTAAAGTCCATCCATAGACTTGCAGCTACTCTTTTTCAAACATCTTGCACATTGTTTGGCACTGAGTCACTGTGGGAATAAGGCTTCCTCCAGGAGCCAACACTTCCCCATACCGCCTCCAGGAAATCACCAGCACACAGTGTGTGCCGCCAGTCAAATATACAACATCTAAGACTAAACAGGCCTTTATATTGCATAATCAGTGCACTGCAGTCTGCCTAAAGTTGAAAAGGAAATGCTTTACAGGAATTAAAAAAATAATAATACATTAAAAAAAGTCTTAAATACATTTGAAAAACCTTTTTCAGTGTCACTTCAAATCAGTCTCAAGAAGTTCAGCTGAAAATTCATTTCCTCTCAGAAGACCTGCTCTCTGCCATTATGGCTCCTATCTGCTGACTAGGTCTGAGCAGTGTGTGGAGCAAACAACATAGTGGGGTGCGTCATCATCTGTCATGTGGGAGCTCAGGCCATTGCCGTTAGCTGGGCCACACATGGGAGTGCAGGTGGGATTACAGGTGCCCTTAAGTCTGTGTAGGTACTCTGCATGGACAGGCTTGTGGCTCTGCAGCACCCTTATGGCTTCATCGACCTTGAACCACTTCCTCTTCCTTCCTGTGAAGAGATTCAAGTAAAGTTGAATTGTTTGCATGTGGCTCACACAATCAGTGTTGTGCTTAATGACACTTCAATACAATGTGTGGGAAATTGTTTTAAGTCCGTAACACGTCCATCCTGATAGATGCATAACTGCTAATATGATATTGATAAATATTCGTAAAAGATCACAATAAGGTCTTGATTAAGGTAATCTAAACAAGGAACAAGAAACAAAACATTTCTCAGCATATGATTACAACATTTCAGATATTAGGTCACAGGAAACCATAAGCTCGTCCATCCCTTCTGCTCATTTCTCAGTTGGCACATCCTCGATTCCTTTCCTCATCTCCTTGCATCTTGGTCCCTCCCATCAGAAATGTGATCACAGGAGGAGAGGAAGAAAGTTGAGGAGAGAGATGAGGCAACAGGCTGTTAGCAAAATGACACATCTTTGTTTCACAACTGTCATTTTAAGGCAGTTGATATCATGTTATGATCTTGGTGAGCTATATACTTTTAAAAAATATTAAAGAACACTCTGAAAACACATCAGAGAAAAAAAAAATCATGCCGCACATCTATACTGATATGGACTGGGTAATGTGTTAGGAACGAAAGCATGCCATATCGTTTGATGGAAATGAAAATTATCAACGTACAGAGGGCTCAATTCAAGACACCCCCACATCAAAGTGAAAAGATTCTACAGCATGCTAGTCTATTTTCCCGAAATGTCACTGCAGCAACTCAAAATAGAACTCCGTAATTTGTATGGCCCCCACATGCTTGTATGCATGCCTGATAATGTGTGCACAACAGATGGTGTCCAGGGGGATCTTCTCACAAGTTGGACCAGCACATCACTGAGCTCCTGCACAGTCTGAGATGCAACCTGGCAGCATCGGATGGACTGAAACATAATGTCCCACAAGTGTTCGAGTGGATTTAGGTCAGACAAGCATGGGGCCCAGTAACATGTTCCTTCGTCCACCAGGAACTGCCTGCATACTCTTACTATTACACCATGAGGAACCCTGACCCGCTGCACCAGCATTGGGTTTGACAATGAATATAATCCCGATATCTAATGGTCAGGGTGCTGTTGCCTACCCCATAGAGCTCTGTGTGTCCCTCCATGGATAAGCCTCTCCACACTTTCACTAACCCACCACTAAATCAATCATGTTAAACAATGTTAAAGGTAGCATAACGCTCTCCACAGCTTCTGCAGACCTGGTGGACCAGCCAATTCTTGTAAATGCCAGTTGGGCTCCACAATGGCAGGCAGTGAGCGCAGGGTCCACTAGACAATGTTGAAGTCTGTTTCTGATTGTTTAGTCAAAGGTATTTACACCAGTCACCTGCTGGAAGTCAGGTAAAGCTCCATCCTGTTCATAAAGGAACAGATACTGGTCCTGCTGATGGGATCTCCCTCTAGGAGATTTGGACTACATGGGAAACTTCTGTAGAGTCCGAGTCCAGGCATCACCGCATGCTGCCGGTAGTGATACTGACCCTAGCCAATGGAGGGAAAGAATGTGGATCATTCCTGTTTTGTTAGTTGTCTCATTGTTGCCCCTCTAGTTTACCTCTAGTTATTAATTTCAATAACACCAAAGCAGCAGAGTGGCTGTAGCTCAGGAGGTAGAGCACCTACTGATCGGAAGGTTGGTGGTTCGATCCCTGGCTCCTCCAAGTCTGCATGCCAAGTATCCTTGGGCAAGATACTAACCTCAAGTTGCTCTCCGATGCATCCATCGAAGTGTGAATGTAGTTAGAAAGCACTAAGTATAGAGAAAGTGCTTGTGAGAATGGATGTGTATGGGTGAATGTGGCATGTTGTATAGAGCGCTTTGAAGAATCCATTTACTTAACTGACCAGATCAATACCCCAGAAGTTTAACTGGTAGCAGGTAAAAACTCTTCAGAGAAAGATACACAATGATACACCGGTGAATCCTAGATAATTGCTCCTCAGACAAACCTCCTCTCTTCCGTGTCCTTCAAATGCATTTAAGCAACTAAAACATTTCTTAGGGCAATACAGTGAAAATAACTTGCACAGTGGAGAAGATGAGGTGCAAATCAGAAAGAAAAAAAAAGATAAAAGGCCCATAATGAAGCTCTTGATTTGAGCACTATGGGTCGTACACAGGAAATAAGCGTAACAAACAAATCCAAAAAAGGCACAAGGCAGAAAACAGGAAAGGGCAAAGTATCCAACATACAAACAAGGCAGAGTTAGCAGGAACTAGCTGTGGCAAAGATTAAGGAAAGGAGTGTGCGTACTGCAAAGACTCAGTGTTTAGATGATTAGGGTCAGGTAGTGCTCAAAATGCATGAGATTGAAAATGAAGGAGACTCAGACTGGACCCAGTCCATAGGTGCAAACATAGAAATATAATAGTATTTTTAAACTTAGCAAAGACTTCTTGAACAAATTTTGGATACTAATATCCACAAAGCAAACCACACTGTGTGTTAATTGTATTTAAAATGCTCCAAAGGGCATGCCACCATTAAGCAAACATTGTATAATTTGTCACAGAGAGCCTGAATAAGCGCTGAGTGAGACTGCTGAATGAAAGGATGACAAAAGGATCATTTTATTCACCACACACAAAAATAAACTGTGCATGTCATGGCACCAGTGGGTGTCGGTGTGGACATGGGCATACTTCAGACAGCCCTAAACCCTAAAAAAAGTATCTTCCATAAAAATGATCTGTCCAGCAAAGCGACAGCTGGAAGTTATTTATACTTTATTCAAACTCATCTCCTCCCATTCAATTCTAGCACTTTGCTAAAGGGATTTGCCATGCTCTGTGATAACTGGAGCCTGGTGTGATAATGAGGAGGAGGATGCCTTCACTTCATGTTGGCACCCTGAAGAGTGCCACCACTACCAGCATTTAAGGAGGCGAGGGAGTCAATTCAACCTGTAGTAGTAAACCCTGTCTGTTCAGTCGCAACCCTCGTGTAGGGCAAAAGAGGACAAGTAAGGGGGGCTGCTGTGGTCAGTGATGATAACTGGAAAACAGCTGGGCACAGCAAACACTCCTCCCCCTTATGAACAGGCTGAACTCTTACTTCTGTGGGTGAAGGGAGTAAACGGCCACAACCACATTTTCCAGTCCAGTTAGAAATAGTTTACAAGTTACTCAATCCCGGGAAATGGTATTCCATTTAAAATATCAGACAGTGAAAACATCCATGAAAACATATCTAAACATGTACATCCACCTTATATGCGTTACAGTTTAGAAAAACATTCTATGTTAACTTAAAGTCAACATAGATATTGGCGACGTGTAACGAACCGCTTGCTATATTAGAGATCTCCATTCGAGCATACTTAATGTCTGACCTACATGTAATCACAACATACACCCACCAGCAACTTTATCAGTCACACCAGGCTAGTACCAGGCTGGACCCCCTTTGTCTTCAGAACTGCCTAAACCCTTTGTGGCATTGATTCAAACGATGCTCAGTTGGTATCAAGGGGTAAACGTGATGAGGAAATAGCTCCCACACATTTACACCACCAGCAGCAGCTTGAACTGCTGACACAAGGTAGAATGGATCAGTGCTTTCAAGGCGTTCATGTCAAATTTTGACCCTGCTGCCCGCAGAAATTAAGACTCATCAGACCAGATGTTTTTCCAATCTCATGTTGTCTACTTTTGGTGAACCTGAGTGAATTGTAGCCTTTTCTGTTCTTAGCTGACTGGCTGAGTGCCACTTTTTAGCTGTAAAGTCTAGAGATGGCTGTGTGGAACAATCCCAGCAGATCAGCAGCTTCTGAAATACTCAGATCCACCTGACACCAACAACCACGATACATTAAAAAAAAAATCACGTTAGCTCCCTATTCTGATGCTCGGTTTGAACTTCAGCAGGTCATCCTGACCATGCCCACGTGCCTAAATGCACTTGGTTGCTGCCATCTGATTGGTTGATTAGATGAGCATTAATGAGCAGTTGAACAGGTATGCTAATATAAATCAATTTAAACCAGTTTATTTACAATTCAGGCTGAATTTGTGAAAAAATAAAAATAAAATCTACAGCTAAATGAAGTGTTGAACTGCACTGCGGAAAGTTATGAGCACAGTTGCATGTCATTTTATTTTGACAATCAGCCAACACAGGATGAAGGAAGAGGCAAAAAGACAATACAGCCATTGTGAAAGACATAATCTGGGAAACTGCTACTCAGTTCATGAATCTGTTATTCATGTTTTCCATAAAACAGACACATGGGCAGACATGTTCAATTGTCCAATTGTTCTGTTAAGAATTTTAGATCAGGGGTGTCAAACCGAATGCCCGGGAGCCAGAATCGGCCGGGTAAGGATTTCAATCCAGCCCACTTGATGGTTTTGGAAAATGTGAAGGATGGCTTCAACTGTGGACTATTATCTGCTTTACTTTATTTCCTACTGAAAAAGACCTGCTCCCATGCCATTCATATTACACCAAAGTAAAAGATAATTAATCGAAAAGTACCTGTTTTTATCTACAATAGAAATTTCTGTTTTGTTTTTTTACAATGGGTCCACAGTAACAGAAACATTTCTTCATCTCAGTTCTTTCTAAACGACAAACTTTTGAAATTGCACTTCTTTTTTAGTATTAAGACATCTGAGGGATTTAAATTGTAGTTAAACTTCCTTAAGTGGATTGGAAGTAGGGGTTTCAGTCTTCCGCCCCATTCCAGATCAAAGCTGTATGTGGCCCTCGGTGTAAAATGAGTTTGCCATCCCTGATTTAGATCAAATGAATCAGTGGAGCTGTTACACATTCCTCGTTGTGTTTTGTTCCTCTTCATTCTGCTTATGGAGTCATCTTATGTGTGCCACCTTCAAAGGCAGTAGATTATCTGAAGACTAATGCTATGTATGAGTTTATAATCCCTTTCACATTTATGCGAATCAAAATGTGTAACCTAAGCACTTAGTTGAGGCATGTTTAATGTGAGCAAGTGATTCTGGTAAAAAACAAAAAAAAACAAAAAAAAAAACCTTGCCAATGCACGATCTTAAGCCAAGATCTTGAACTAAGAGACTGAAAGCCCTGAAACTCAACCCTGAAATAGAACATGTAATGCAAAAAGTTGCTAAAACCTTTTGCTTGCTTTTGTTTTTTTGTTTTTTTTAATAAACCACAGGATCTCAAAAAACATGCATATGAGGGATGCCCGTAAAAAGGAGAACACAAAAAAACCCCTCAAAAATCTTGTTACCACAGGAATATTTTTCACTCTTTTCCCCTTGGCTGCTAGAATAAGATACTATAATAAGACAAAGAGGGACACAGAGGCATACCAATGTTCACAGAGTCTTCCCAGTCTTCCAGCATCTCCGTCACCACGAGGGTGTAGACATAAGTCCTGTGCTTTCTGTCTTGATTGTGCTGCAAAGGTTTACATGAAGAGAAAATGAATTTATGTTTTTCTGACAAACCACCAACGCAGTGCGTGCAAAGCCTTCATTAAAAAAGGCAAAAACTGTGATTAGCCGTACCATTTCTTTTATAGAAACTCCATGAACTAAACAAGTTGATTGTCTGACCACAGACATACAAAAACGCTAGGTGCGGCAGTAGGATGATTTTATACAGCACTATGTATCGCGACATGATTACAAATTACAATTTTTCATAACATACCTCGAATATCCCAAGCAGTCTGCCGAGCTTTCCCTTTACACCAGCCTGCACACATAAATCAGAGTCATTATTAAAAGTGATTGTCCACAAGTCATAATCTAAAATATTCAGGTGAAACTGTCCTTTCAACACACTGTGCAGCGAGATCACTTGGATTCGCGTCATATATGATCCCAGGTAGACATAAACATAGTCTAAATGACAGAAACACGAGACAGGGGGCTTAGCTCAAGTATAGTACACAGTTAGGACACAGCTATCATTTACAGTATCAAACCATAACAGACATCCCGGTCATTGCTGTAATGTCTTCCAGACTTCTTTAAAAAAGCACACTAAAATGCACACAACGGCCTACAAGGCTTTACAAATTTATGCACAAATAAAAATTAACAAATGAGGCTCAATCCGCTTTGAATCGCCTTTATCCTGATCTGCGTCAGCTCCGTGAGGCGCAGGATGTGGGCAACTGGAACCCCTTCCTAAATGTCACTGCCATACTTCAAAGCTGTCAGCACACTGCTATCCATGTCAGAAGCTCACAGCTCACTTTGCTGTGAACAATCTGGCCAGCCACCAGCAGCCTCCTTTCTTAAACCACAGCATGATAAGCTGGCTATCCATGCATCCTTGCCACATATTTCTACTTCTGTTCTGGATTTTTGGCTGGTAGAACAACAGGAGCGACTTGTACTGTGAACAGCGATGACACTTCTGACAAAGATTTACTGATTTCACTTTCAGTTTAATGTGTCTGTCCTTTGAGCCCATGATGCATACATTGCAATCAGAATATATGATACTGAGATGGAAATTAGCCCCCCAGTGTTCAAAGTCATGAAATGTCATGATTTTTTTTATTTATCTTCCACTTAAATAATGAGATAATTCCTTGGAAAACCAATAAACATTATCAGCTGACAACTGATAAAATTCCCTATACTTATTACTTTTTAACACTATGGTAACTTTGTGTCACTTCCAGTATTAATGGAGCCAAAAATGGTTACTAATCTCAAGGAAACTTCGGAATGCTGCTTTTTATATTGTGCTCTGCATGAAAAATAACACTGTCTCCGTGAGAGGTGATTATGGAAAAGTCTGGAGCCACCTCTCATTTCTTTACATTTTGATTCCCAAGTACTAAAAAGTGGTTTTGACCAATAGTTCTCCAGGCTTTATTCAAAGGATTCTTTGTTTGTTTGTTTGGACATTAGTTGCTTTTTTACTCATTTTAAGTCAGCTTCTTGTACCTCATAATTTTCATATGAAAGTTTTTGGTTTTGTTAAGGCAAACCTGTGAATAATTCAAGCATAGAAAAGGCAAATAGCAGGCAACTTAGCAAAGATCCCATTTTTAATTGTATCTTTAGCCACTTCGTGTCCTTTTGCAAAAACAAAATCATTTGTATGCATTTCTTTAGTTTATGAAAAATGATAGCACAGCTTGAAAAATACAAAACAGCCTTTTTTACACCTAAAAAAATGTATCTACAGCAGTTAGTGGCAATCTGTTTAACATGGTAGATTCACCATGTAATACATGACATGAAAATGAACCCAAACATACTGCCAGTGCAGTAAAATCATACCTGGATATGAAAACAAACAATGAAATTCCATCAGTCATGGATTTGCCCCCTCAGAGCCCGGACTTCAACATTATTAAAGCAGTGTAAGATCATCTTGACAGAGAACGGTATGAACGGCAGTCAACATCCAAGATGAGCTTTAAATGTCCTTCAACAAAAACACGTATTCCCACATACGTTTCAATAAGTCACTGCACCTATTTCCTATTTTCATTGCAAAATATAAAGAAATGGGGTGTCGTTCATCACTTTGCGCAGTACTGTATAGATCCTAGGCTTTAACCAACAATGCATGCAAACAATAGAAACGTCTTTATGGGTTTAATTAATGAACAATCAATTCACCTCTTCATACACCTCCCTGACAGCAGCTCCACAGGGCTCCTCATCAGGCTCCATTCCCCCTCCTGGCACGATCCACTGGTCTGGATGGCGACTGCTGCTCACCAACAGCACCTGCCAAGGAGAGAGAGCCCTCCGTCAGGCCTCTGCTACTGAGGTTGGGGTGCAAAAAGCACAGCAACAGCATGCCCGAGTTCAGCGTCCGTCAGCACGGACGCGGTGGCCAAACGAACTGCTCGTCATTCAGCAGACGCATGTCGAACATCTCGCATATCATTCCAGTCATTCACTTCATTTACTTAATGCAACATGAGCGCTGTGCGAATGATGCTGATCTGCGTGTCACAGTCTTTGGCACATAATTTAAATAGACGAATGAGAACAACTAATGTAATGATTCATGTATCGGCCTGTTTTTAGTTGTCAGTGGATTTAATGAAAGATAATTCATAATCTGGAATCTATTAACAGTACGGCCAGCTTTAGCGTTTTGAGTAGTACCAACATCAAATGTTATATTTAATCCCACTGCGTTTGAAGAAGTACAAATCAACGTTCTAACCCAAAGAAATATCCTAAAGCTGCACACTATTTTTAACTGCCATCCAGCCAATGCAGTTTGATGTTTTGATGACGAAGTTACTTGACCTTAAACCCAGTCCAGCATCACTGACCCACATTGAGTTCATGTAGGACTGCCTTCTGAAACCTTAACACTGGGCAACCAACTCACTCTCCAGTCAGGCTAACACTCACCTGTGTTAAAAACGCCAGTCGAATAAACCCTTTCCACATTAAACACAGCTGTCACAGCAGAGGTTTCCCTTCTGTAAGATCTTTCTGCTCACGCTCCAAAATGGAAGCAACTTTGTGAAGCGCCTAATGGTAACATCTTCATATCATCAAAGCTGATCTCTTTGGGTAATAAATGCTTAATGTCATTTATCACCCAATATATATGGGTGATATATACCCAGTGTATATGAGTGTAACACTTTCTCACTCTGCTCCTTTATTTACAAACTCTCTAGAAACCATGTGATTTATTTTTAACAGTGCAACTCTGTCCATATCTATGAGTGAATAAAATACTAAGTTATTAAGGTAAAAGTCACTTCAATGTCCAAGTTCATACTCTTCCACAGCAGACACATCTCTCTACGCATTTACTCTGCTCAGTGAGCTAATTTATTTAGCCATGGCATTGCCAAAATCTTAGTTAAAATCAAATGTATGTGTTTACTCCACATCATGGCTTCTACTTTCTATGGCTACTCACATTAAGCCACAAAGAGGAAGGCCAATTATTTTAGCTGGTTTTGTATTCCAGGTGACACATCTCATCTTAAACGAATCCGCGCAGGGTCCAGGGGACTGTAGAAACACCGCAAGTTGCCTCAGTGACACAAATCCACACAACGTACACATGCATGCGCAATTTCACACAAACGGCATGTGAAGCACGTAGGCACTTGTACAGACACAGCTACTCGCACCCAGACAACAGGCTTTCCAAAAACCACCAGATCAGCAGTTACCTCTCTGTATCAAAACAAAGAGCTTAGGAGAGGAGGTTAATGACCCCGACAGGCACCAAACACGATCGGGGGAAAGTGAGGAAGCGTTTGAAGTGGGCAGAACCCCGACATCTTTACAGTCTGATCCCAGTCCGGCCAAACTCTACGGGCTGAACGATGTGTTAATGCCTTTCAAAAGAAGCTAAATTTAAAAGGCAACCTTTGTCTCAGTAAATGCCTTAATTAAGGATTCACTGCTTGTAAAATACTTACATTGGTGTCTAAAAATAACAATTTATCAGCAAATAATAATAAGAATACATTTTATCTATAGGCACCTTTTCAAGTAGGAAGCAGAAACTTAAAATTAATGTGATTAAAGGGAAACCAGGGAAACTGTTGAAAGACAGGAGTGATATGTTCTGTGGAAAGGGTTCGGGTAATGACAAGAGGAGCAGTATTTTGGACCAGCTGAACTCTAGAGGGAAGCCTGTGTGGATACAATTACAATAATCAATACCAGATGCAACCGGTCAAAATAAAAACTTTGACAGACCTTCAGAAAGCCTGGAGAACTTTTTCTCAAGACAAGGCAGGCTTTGTGGAATATAATATAAGGAAATCAGTTACGGATCAAGACTTTTCCACAGAAATGTGTGGTTACATAGCTGTGGACATGTAAAAATAAGTAAATGAATAAATATATGACGTATCAATATGTTGTGAAACCATACATCAGGTGCCACTGAGTGGGGGTGGGGGGATGTCCCCGGACAGATAACTGGTGCATCTCCCCACTGTACCTCTATCCAATAAAAATGTATATACAAATTTCAATTTAAAAGTCAACTCCATTCTGATAAGTGATAAGCTGCTTCTGCTCAGCTCTGCTGTTTCACTAAAGCGATGGTTGGGGCTTTAAGTCAGTCACTTAAAACAGATTATTATGGATTTCCAACTCTTGTTTGGTTTTTATATGTACCCATTTTCAGTTATCTCAACTATAAAAGCAGGAAACTAACTAGGCATATAATTCTTTTCTTTCTCTCTTTGCCAGCCATATTTTTCAAGTAACCTATATTTGAAAACAGCAAAATAAAACTGGAAATTCTGTAGTGTGCCACCCCAATATTTTTGGTGACCTCCATACGGCTACCCCTATGAAAAAATTCTGGAGGCGCCCCTGGTAGGGGCCCAGGCACAAGGAGCAGGAAAGGAAATCTGTCAGGGAGTAGCAAGTGGCTGTACCTTGTTTCTATAAATTGCAACTCATGGGTCACTTGGAGTTTAGCACACTGTAACAGCCACTCAGCCCCCTACTCATCATATCACATGTGGCCCAGAGTTAGTCTGCGTCACTAGGCAGACACATTTAGACCCAGCACAAAACAACGGTAATATTAACAAACTTAAAAGTTTCTTATCCAAACTGGCGCATCACTGAATAATAATTTGTGTTTCAGTCAATGTCTGTGCTTGTTATATGACATACATCACTACGTACACGTGCTGTATACTTACACATTTCCACGAATGACAAAATAATAGGCGACTGATTACACGTAACACGTTAAAACCTCATATTCAGCTCTCTAATTTAAAGACAAACATTTCTTTCACGTGAGTAAAATGGCTGAGAACATTTGCTTTATGGTTGCGTCATCATTTGAATCAAAAAGTAGAACCAACTGGCCTCAGGAGTAGCAGGTATCTCAGCAAAATTAGATTTAGTAAAACCGCATCAGCTGATGTGTTGGAAAACAAACTCTGCACTACTTTATTTATGACAGGAGGTGTTTATGGGCCCATAGCTGTGAAATATATGCAGAGACTGCTCTGCGTTAGAGATAACTGGGACGATTTTATGAGCAATCTGGATGTCCTTCTTGGCAAGAACGTGAAAAACGATGATCTCCTGTTGAGTGCCAGCTGCAGCCACACACCCTGTAACAGGTCAAATATTTGCCCCCCTCCAACCTTCACCTCTGCCCAGCACCTCAATTAAAGACGAGCCACGTGAACGCGCTCCCCACACACTGAAAGTCAGCCAGACGCGCGATAAAGCAGGCTGCTGTACTGTCAGGCACAGCGGTTAATTTGGGACTGTGTCAAAAATAGAGCGTGTTAATAAAAGCCCTCTCCTCCTACAAATGGTTTAACTTCACAGCTTACCTCGTCCTCTGTTTCGTTTTTGAAACACAGACACGCCGCTCTCCTCTTGAACCCTTCGACGTCGTACGTCCTGGTCTGGTTGGGCTTAAACTTCATCATATAGAGGCCTTTTTTTCCGGAGGCAGGGAAGTGTTGGGAAATCGGGCTTCAACCAGTCGCTGATTAAAGTGCTTTCAGTAATATCCAACAATATCGCAGCTTGGCTTCTTCAGACACTTCCAGACAAACCATGCAGCTGGTCCATTCATTCCTGCGCTCCGAGCGCGCGTCAGGCTGCATCTGGTGTTGTGCTCTGCTGCTTTAGTGCCGCTGTCAACACGCAGACTGGCTCACATCACGCTGTGGTGGCTGAGCTGCGACCAGCTGACCTGAGAGCTGCGCAGCAACAAGCCCGTCAGTCCCCACCTTACATCCGTGTTTATCACTGCGACGCACAGGCCGAACAGAAACGAGTCTCCTTTATGGAAGAGAAAAGGTGACTGAGCTGCGAGATGGAGTTGCTGTTAAAACTCTCCAAATCCAGCCAGGATGGACTTGAAGAGCGTGTTAATGCCCACGATAATAAGTGCACTGACTCATTTTTAATGCAGAAAACCGAACAGATCCAAACATTTCATGTCACAAATAACACAGAAAAGGTCAATTATTTTTTAAAGGCTTAATGGCACACAGATGATTTTATTCATTGTGATTTATTTATTTATTGCACGAGCACGTGAGTAAAACGCTTACCTGTTGCGTCTTGATTCTTGAGATAGTCAAATTTTCCCTTTAAACGAACAAAACTAAAAAATGCAGGCTTGCGTAAAACTTTCAAAGCTTGGGGTGCCCTCTAGTGGAAGTAGGCAGTCCTTATTTACCTGTATTCACTTGAGGAAGCAATGTGTTTAAAGAAAAAAGAGGGAAAAAAAAGGTTGGGGTGTTTGTATTATTAGTGACTGTCCAAATCAGAACCAATGATAACTGGCAGCCGTTTCTGTTTGAAAGCGCTTAAGCTAAACAAATAGTCTTGATTATTATGAATGAGCCTAACATACATCCAAAGTTGCACTGACTCACACAAGGATTAAAAGGGTTTGTGAAAAGTTAAGAACTGAACCATGTTTTGCAAACACAGGTATTAAAAATCAGGAGTACAGTGTGGCAGCTGAAGTTTTCCAGGTCAGATGAAACAACTCGCAATACAGAGATCCAAGCCACATCCATGTGGCAAGTGGCAATCACTGAAGATTTTAGGCACCATGATTTTCTGTAGTTTGAAATTACTGCTTTTAACCCTGACTGGAATTCTGAATAATGCCAGTAACAGCTATAAGAACGTCATGAATTTGATTTTGTGTGGACTAAACTAGCAAATAAATGTTAATATTAAGATCTTCTTGTAGTGAACTTGAGTAGCAGGGTTTCTGCATGGTTTTAAAAATCAATAATAATGCATTTTAAGGTCTTATTGTGCAATATATTTTGCCACAACTGCAAGATGAGCATACAATTCCTTCTGATTTTCTTTGGACATTGGCTGCTATGTAACTCCTTTTCAGTCCAGTTCTTGTACCTGGCCACTTTCAGAAGAATGTTTTTGTTTCTTGAGCCACATAACACTAAGCGATCATTATTCAAGCATTTTAAGATTTAGGGAAAAAAAATCCAGCAAAGACCTGAAATAGAACTGGACAGATCCAATTTGACTTTTCGTTGATCCATTAATGTTCACTGAAATGGTCTTAGTGGAGAGGTGGCTGTCAACAAATCTTTAAGGAAGAGAAAGAGGGAGAAAAGGCTGAGGCATCCCAAATTACACAGGACCGTAAAGCAGTGGCAACAGGTTTGACGGAGGGATGAATCCTAATGTGAAATTTCGGGTTCAAACTGTCTTCAGAGGTGGTGATGAGAGAGGTACAACAGTGCTTACAGCTTTCTGCAAAACACGACAGAGGTTCTGTCATGGTTTGGGGCTCCATTTCAGTTTAGTGGTGTTCAGGATCTTGTCAAAATGATGGAATCGTGAATGCAGATTTTTATCCATGCAATACCATCTGGAAAGATCTGCCATGATTGTCAGGAGCTTCATTTTTGCCATGACAATGATCCAAAACATACTGCCAATACATTAAAAGCATACATGACAAAAAAAACCTACATTGAACATCTTCAGTCACGGTTTGGTTTGCCAGACTTCAACATTACTGCGTGGAATCATCTTAACAGAGACAAGAACAAAAAACAACCAGCATTCAAAGCAAAGCTCTGCGTGTCCTTTAAGAAGCCTGGAGAACTATTCCTGAAGACTACTTAAAGAAAATACAAGAAAGGTTCCTGAGAGAGTTCAGGCTGTGTTGAAGAATAAAGGTGGTCAGATCAAATATTCAGTCGAGCTTTTTAGAATTGTACAAACTCAGTTTTTGCCTTATGTACTGTATTTACATGTACGTTTGCATTATCCAATAAATTTCCCACTTTCCTAGCAAACTAAAAAGAAATGAGAGAAGGCCCAAGACATTTGCCCAGTACTGTAGAGTACTGAAAAAAAGATTGCCATCATGCATTGAAAGCAGTTCCAATACTAAGTATTATCTGGTAAGTATGAATGCCATTCTAGTGACAAATATCTAATACCAGCTCAAAAAAAAACAAAAAAGTGGTGGCTGATAAAACTCGCTCTTAAGTTTGCAATTTTTCATTTCACTTGGATTCCAGTTACCTTTTTTGTCGTATAAATATTTAACATCCCAAAGTGTTACTATGGTTCCAGTCCTTTTATTACAGATTGGAAGAAGTATAAAAACACCCTGGATTGTTTTTGTTGACCTAAGAAGTACGCAACATGCCGCTAAAGATAATGAAAGGCTGCATTTTGCAGATATATAAAGCAGTTACTGTCTTTGTGTTAGTCAGCACATTGCTGGTATGCCTGCCTCCATTTGTGTTTGCACATTTCTATAAATCACTGCATTGTTTTTCCATTTTCCTAAAATGTAAAGAGGAAGTTGGGTCTATAATCTGTCTCTCCCCGTTTGCCCTGTAATGGCTTTTCGCCTTATGATAGATATATAGGGTTAGACTCCACCCCCGTCCCCCTTGAACGGTGAACTGTCCGTAACTGTGTGTGTACAAATTACAAACCAACTTGGACACAATGTACCACATGTCCTATTAAGAATCACAGTCAGGTATTTATTAATCAACAGAATTTATTTACAGAACATAAAAGTTTGTAGTTGGACTGTTTCATATCATTCTGAGAGCAGGAAAACATTTCACCTTCAGATTAACAAAGAATGAATTTACACAAAGTGAAATGAATACAGACTTTACAGCCAAAGCCCAGTCACAACAGTCAAGAGTCAAAGCCTTCATTGTACTTTTGGTGTGATCTCCTCCACAATGCAGCATCTCTTCTCACACACCAATCACAACACCCCAGTTCCCGCTTTCATCAACTGACTGTTCAAATGTAACCGCACTGCTTTTTGAAATAAATGCCAGTGAGAGCAGGTAAACCACAGAGTTTTGCAGAATTAAACTGATGACGTAAGGGGCCGAAAAACAAGAGCAGTTAGTATGCTAACAGCAAGAAAAGATTCACATGTAAAAGACAAGATATGGTAACAACACATACTGTATGTGCTAAAACTAAAGAAAGGTCCACAATGTCCACTGAACCCACCACACACACTCTCATGCCATCCACAAAAGTACTGTACATCCAAGTCCACACTGAGAGTGGCTGGAAAAGTTAATGTGACAGTGGCAGGCTCAGTTTGGTTCTCAGTCATCTCAGTTTATATTTAACAAATCCAGATTGACTCGAAGAAGCAGCACAGCGATGATTGTTTATGCGTCCTACTGGGCAAACCTACACAGGACTAAACCTTCTCCAGGCGAGCGCCTACAAAAACAGTGGGCTAGTAGAGTTAGCTGCTTTTAATGAACAGCAACACGATAAAACAAAGTTAAAAGAAACATAAAAAGCATATCATGTTATCCACATCTAAGCCAGTCTCTAACTCAGCTTATTCCCCTGCTCCAAAATTGTGCCCCCTCCCCCCTGGAAAAAAAAAAACGTGTGATGCAAGACACCTTTTCCCCTCAGTGGACAAAGAAAGCTAGATGAGTAGATCTAAAACCTCTGCCCATGCATTTGAATAGTAGTGAGTCAGGACAAAGACAGCTCGTAATTTCTAGTGTGCATTTAAATCACCAAATGTCAGCAGTATATATATATATATATTTTGTGTGTGTACTTTTAGTGTGTATACATATATAAGAAAATCTGACATGTATATACACTAAAAGATGGTGTCCTTTAAATGCAAATAAAGCAGGAGGTGGTCTTGGCAGCACATGAGTTGTGTTCATACAATTTGCTTCCACTTCTGTCTCCAAGAGGCTGCTTTACACTTCATTTTTGTTTCCAGCATAAAGCCTGGTCCATGTCTTGGCTGCAAAGTAAAATAAAAAATACATCAATTTTAAAGGAAAACATAACTTAAAAGAAAAATATTCCATATTAATTGTGTGTGATATAAGTGACTTGTTTATATACAGAGATGAAGTGGCACGATTATGGGTAATGCTCCTGCATTATCATCATCATGCCATAATTTTAGTCAAGGATCAACATCACAACTGCCCAATCACATTGTTGTGATGTCATAACATTGCAATGTGGGGAGGGGGGAAAGAAAAAAAAAGGTCACAGCTTATATAAAACTCTCTTTGATAACGAATGGTAAGCATTTCAAGTGTTCTCTTTAATAATCTTTAATTTCGAGACTATAATAACTTTATTATCAAATCAGGATTGCTGTTACCTAAATTTGGTTAGTCATGGTGGTTTGCCTGTGATAGTTTTTAAAAAGCATTTGCTAACTTCTTCATAACTGCAATGTTGATTGTGGACCAAGATTATCATAACAACGTAGGAGCATCAAACTGGCTAACAACATCATGAATAATGAGGTAAATCTTATCTTTACACCACGCCAGATCATGGCTCTCACCGGTTTCTATGGCTTCAGCTTCACTGCTCTTCCACTTCTCTGCAACATCATTTGCTAGGGGATCGTCAGGGTTGGGTGCACTTAGTAAAGCCTGGATTGAGAGCAGCACTGTACGAATCTGCAGAGCTGGTGACCATTTATCTATTAAAAAATAAAAATAAAAACAAAGACAAGTGTAGTCAAATAAAAAAATGCATACAGGCAAAACACATGAAAAGTGACCAATGATCCTGTTTAGGAAGAGACTTTTAATAAGAGACAATATATTCTTTGTCTCTGATATGATGGTGAAAGGCATGATTAATATTCTCATAGATTTTTAAGCTACAATACTGGCTTACCTTTCAAAATGTCAAGACATATTCTTCCCAACTTGTCAACGTTTGGATGATAAATTTTGGTCATAAAACGTACTTTAGGAGCTGCCATGGGATATTCCTCTGGTAAAAAGAGTTCAAGTCTAAATGTGCCTCCTTCGAAAGGTGAGTCCTGAGGTCCAGCGATGACCACGTGAAAGTAGCGGGCATTGGCTTCATCTGGCTCTGCCTTGATGCCTGGGACAGGCTCTGCAAGCAAGCGCTGAGTTTCCTGGAAAAATAAAGAAAGCGGAAACAAAGGAAGGAGAAGGAATTAGATAAATTAGAATACCAAGTCCATAAAGGTCATTTTGGGGAACTGCTTTTGAATGTTGTATTAAAGACATCTGATAATACCGGGCAATCACAGGTATGATGGTTTCAGATAATATGGTTCCAGATTTGTGCCAACAGGAAATTTTCTAAAAACCTAAATATAACATAAAATAAGACGTTACACATTCCTTACATGGTCTGGCCAGTAGAGTGACTGGAAGTCCATTTATTGTGCTTCTACAGTCTGCAGCATTTGTAGCTGAATAAAGGCAATGTGCAGTCTTCATATACAGGTGCAAAGTAGTTTATAAAATACATCACTGGAAGTCGATAATAGTAATATATATTTCAATATTCTTAAGAATAAGTGACACTAATAATTTATCTTTTCATATCAGCTGATATATTGATTCTGGGTCATTAACGGCGTTTCCGGTGATATCTCGTAGAGCTAGTCAGATGGCCTCATATTTGACTCTAGAATACATTGATATACAGAGGAGTGCATGGTCCACTCAATGACAGCAAGGTACCCAAGTCCTGTGGCTTCAAAACAAGGCAAAATCATCACCCTACCACCACTGTGCTTGACATTTGGCATGAGGTGTTTGTGCTGATATGTTGTGTTCACTTAGGTCTCCTCTGTCCAAAGGATCCCCCAACCCACAAGTCTTAGTCAAAAAAAAAAGGGGGGGGGGGGGGCAATTTAACAGCTCCTAACAAAGCACTCTGCAAAATGTGCAAGAAAACTGTTCTTACAGAAGGTGTAAAAAGGCTCCAAAAGATAAGATACCAGCAGCTCGTGATGTGTGACCCCTACTTAAATGACACAACCAAACACAGCTGAAGCACTCAATATGACAGGAAGCGCAAATGCAAATTTGCGATCTGATTGCATAATACGAAGGCACGTTTTTAAGCAGCTGGTTAGCAAGCTCAACACAAAATACATCTCAATTTCCTTGAGTTATCATGATTTATCTTTAAAGGTTTGGCTTACATGCAACTTTGCAAACCTAAGTGGCGCTGCCTTGTTCTTTTTAGGAGGAGACTTTCTCCTGGAAACACTTTCAAACAACACATACTAGTTCAATCTCTTTCTAACTGTGTTTTAAAGAACTTTAAAATTCCAACAGCGGCCTGCAGAGTTGGAGATTTAGCTCTTGGGGTTTTTTTGCAGTTTCTTTGAGCATTGCACAATCCGAACTTGAGGGAAATTTGCTGGGATGCCCACTCCTGTGAGATTGTGCCTAAATGCCCCAAAGTGGCAAAACCTGCCAATCAATTAATCATGTGCATTTGATTAGCAGCACCTGGCTGCTATCTGCATTCTTGATTCCCAATGAAGCAGTAAGGATAAACTTGGTTTTCACAGGACTCAAGTATTTACTGTTGAATAAGTTGAACAAAACTGTTTCGTTATTTTCTCAGTTTTAAAAATGATAGTCTCTTCTTTTGCTGTTTGAAATGCACAACTGACTCCAACAAAACAAACTTTACAGTATTCAAAATATAATTGAATAAATGTTCCAACAACCACCACACTCGTCTTTTACACTCGTTTCCTCCATGCAACTGCGAGTGAGATTCCTGAAATGTTTCAGATAACCCACAGACAAAACCATGCAGTGAAAACACAGACAGTAGAGGGGCTCCCAGTCCCAGTCACACGCTCTCAGGGCTCAAGGGCTCGTCCCATCAAGTACTGTTCCCAGCCCTTCCACCTTTTCCCACCAAGTCTGTGCTGTGGCCTGCTTCCTCACACACCTGGACACTACACGTGTCCAGGTGTAGTGTCCAGCATAGATAAAGGCTGGAACCCACCAAATCAATTGTACTGTATTGGTTTTAACATTCACTCAATTATTTTTGCACACATTTCTGTATAATAAGGTAACGAACGTGGATAGTCAACCACAAAAAGTCCCCTTTTTATTGATGTGTGTGCTAATAAAAAGCTTGTGTCTGCAACAACAGATCTAGAAGGAAACAAAAGTGAGGAATCAACTACATTTGGAAAGCTTGGTTGAGAAAATGCACACTCAGGAAAACACAGAAAAATGGGAAAATGACACATTACCCTGCTAAGAAGGCAAACGAGTGAAAATGTATTTTAATCATTGAACGGTGACCCTAAACGTAACATAACAAATACAACAAGCAGTCACACTCGTTCTAAAAACATGGACCCCTCGCCCAAAAAAAAATCGTCAGGTTGAGTGTAACGCAGGTGTGGATTTTTGATTTGGGGTGGCGTACAGAAAAGGAAACTCTAAAGGCCTTAAATATGTCAACTTAACAACAGTTTTACAAATCATTAAGCTCGTTAAGTAAATTAGCAAGTCATAATGTTATCAGAAAGTCATTCGCCTTGTTGAAGTAACCACAGTGGGAGCGATTTCATTCATCCAATTTGTGCAGTTTTTAAAACACGTTTTAATTACCTTACTAACCTTTAACTCCCAATGGTTGCCAAAAATAAAAATAAATAACGAAAAAAAAAATAAAACGGGTGTGTGATTTTAAGTTATTGCAGTATACAGTAAAGGCACGAGGCTTGCAGTGTCGGGCTTTATTAAAATACAAGCAATGCTAAACAACTAGCCGGCGTTAGCATTTTTAGCTAGCCAGCCTTTCTGACAGCACTACAAGCAACTTGAGAACACCAGAAAAATATATTTAGACAAGTATATTTAGAAAAGGTAAGGACTTTTATCCGCCATCGTTACAGCACGGTGGTGTATTTTTAACCCGCCGTGTCTCGGCGTATGTGGGTGCAGAAACGAAGCGGAAGTTACTTTAACAAACAACCCGTTAGCCAGCGAGATGCTAATGTTAGCACACAAAACTGCTCGCCGGGCGCACCACCAGAGCGTTTAGGAGTTTGTGGCTGTGATTGTGGCATTTTTGCCGTTACTACGAAAGGCATGCTGTTGCTTGAGGCCTGATTTTTTTTTCTTTTTACCTTAATGATCCTGCGGGGCAGTCCTGCCATCTTGTCTTAAATGCGGGCTTTTTAGCTCTCAGTGCCTTCTTTCTGTCGTTGGCATTGACAGCAAACACACGTCTTCCGGGTTCTCTGCGTCACGGTGATAGTGAATGGAGGGACGTGAACGTGACTTACACAGCAGCTGCTTGTCTAACACACTCACGATGCAAACATGTTTCTCGAATGGTTAAAAAATATTATTCCAAGTAAAGGTAACGTCTTCTTAAGGTAAGCCCTAATGGAAAACAATAAATATGGGTAACGTGGACTGGCCTGTACGTTTAATTTTTAATAGCATAACATGAAAAAAAAAAGAAGAAGCGAACAGTTACTGGCAAGTTTAAAAAAAATTCAACTAAGAAAAAACAGATTTATGAGATTTATGTGACATGAGTGATATTTATAGTGATATATATTTATGCATCCAAAATTGAGCTTGACCAATATCTGCAGTGGCTCATATGGACAAGCCAAATGGCTTCCAGAGAAAAGTTTTATGTTCAGACAAAATAAACAATTAGCTATTTGGCCACAATGACACAAGGTAATGCCTTTAAGCTGAAGGAGACTGTACTAACTATCTAGCATGGTGGTGGTAGCACCATTTCCTAAGGCTGTTCCGCTGTCATTAGTTCTGGTACATTGCACAAAATAGATGTGATAATAAAAAGGGGGGATTAACTTCAAATTCTTCAGTGATTCTTGACAGTGATCTGATATCCACATCAAAAGCGGTTTTGGAATGGATAACGCATACTAACATTAAACTTCTCAAATGGCCATCCCAAATCCCCAAACTTAATCCTACTTAAAAATTTGTGGGCTGCATTTAAAAGCTGTGTCCATTCAAGGAAACCAACCAATTTAAATGAACTCTACCAATTCTGCCAAGAAGAGTGTTCAGATATTCATCCAGTTCCATCCAGTAAATGTTGCACCAACATTTATCAGAATCAGAATCAGAATACTTTATTAATCCCGAAGGAAATTAGGGTTACAGCAGGCAGCACGCTAATAGCGCATGCGCACTTACAAAGGAACCTTCTGACCAACTTTACACAAACATCACATTGGGGAGACATGTCAGAAAGGTAGGCTGATAGGAAAAAAACAACGAAAATACATAACATGAGGTAAGAGGAGGAGAAAAAAAACTCCACTCAGACTGAGCTCCTAGTGGGAGAACAGTTTGATAACAGAAAAAACACCTCAGCACAAAAAGCACATGACTATCAATACACCATAGAAACACAAGACAAGCAACAGGGGCGGGTAAAGGGTAAGAGAGAGCCGGTGTAGACAGCGCATCCGGTCCTGCAGCATGTCTGCACTGGTTCAGTCGACTGCCATCTTCCCTGGTAGGGCACAAGCATCGAAGCCGTTTGGAACGGGAGGGGGGATCAGTGTGTGCATATCAGTGTATGTGTGTGTGTGTGTGTGTGTGTGTCCAGAGTTCAGCTGAGACGGTGTCCTTCGCCCCGCCAGGCTAAGTAAACAGTCTTCCAGCCAACCCAGGTGGCCTTGCATGGAATGGGGGGAACAGTCTAAACACAGTCGTTATCAGGGTGTTTTGTTCAGCTCCAGCCTTGAGACCGCAGCTGGCGCCGAAGGGGTCTCCGCATGAAGTGATGGTGGTTTTTACTTTAGTGCAAACAACTCATATGAATTTCAGAGCTGTTCTAACAGTCCAACACTGGTCTCTCAATCTCCCGTTGGAGAGCCGCGAGCTTTCTATGATGTTATCCAAACTTACGTTCCGTGATGTTGTCGTTCTTTTTGCTTAAAGAGCAGGTTCTGAGAACTCACGACCGCAGTGCACTTCCCAAGATGTGATCCAATTTGCGCTCAAAGGTGTTATTCAAGATAGCCCCTCCAGATGTAATCCAGTTTTTCACTCAGAGGTCTTGTTCTGAGTATTCACGGCAGCCGTGCATTCTCCAAGATCTTATCCGTGCTGCACTCAATGAGCCCATTTTGAGAAACTCACACCTCGTCCCATCATTTCAATCCCAGCGGGCAGCCTTGTGGGGGTTTGAACAGCCGGTTCCGCTTCCTTAATTCTTCGATAAGCCAGGGCCAAGCCAGCTCCGATCAGCAAGAACCCTGTTATCATGGCATTTAACCCAGTATCACTGCGCTTGTATGCATATGTTTTCTACTTTGTACACCTAACATACAGTGCAATAGTATAGCATCAACTTAATTTCATAAGAGGAATAGAGATTAAAGCTGTTAATATATATAAAAGTATATCCATCCATCCATTCACTTCCGCTTATCCTTTTCAGGGTCGCAGGGGGCGCTGGAGCCTATCCCAGCTGTCATAGGGCGAGAGGCGGGGTACACCCTGGACAGGTCGCCAGTCTGTCGCAGGGCCAACACACAGGGACAGACAACCATTCGCACTCACATTCACTCGCACCTTCACACCAATTTGGATTATCCAATTAACCTATCTCCACAAGCTGCATGTCTTTGGACGGTTGACATCTTACTTTGACCCAGAAATCAGTTCGGGCTAATAAAAATGAGAAATAAAAATTACTTTATCAAACTCATAAACAATAATCATCATGTAATAAAATGAGCAGTGACCAACTGCCTTGTTATCAGCACCACAGTTCAAAAGTCAGCATGCATGTTCATATTGGAGGGGACAGAAGCAGATTAGTGCGTGTGTCTCAAGAAGGAAGTCACCTGGATTTTCAAATGTATACCATGTGCATCTACTAGGAGGCTGAGGGGTAGCACTGGCAGCATCAGTATTTTTTGCACTGCAGAAGCTGTAGTAGAATAGTTACTATTAAAATCAACATGGCTGTTTTTTTGTCATTTGGCAACACCTTTTTTTCTACATGTGCTTCCCAGCTGTGCTTGTTCCTGAAGCAGAAGTTGTTCAGAGGTTACCACAGTGCCTGATGTTGTCTTTCCCAGTGTTAGACAACTCAGCGCATTTCTTAGACTGAACATCTCCAAGGTCCAATAAACCTGCAGAGTCCTGTTGAATTTTGGGATATTTTTTGTCTCATGGATGAATAAGAAGAATATATTGGAGGGGGTTTGGAGCTCCTCCTCCTCCTCTCATATCCGAATGGACAAAAGCTTTTCCCCTTTGGGTGTCAGGCCTATAATGTGGACATTAGCAGTGCAACAACTTTCACCATGCGGTTTCTGCCCCATTGTAGCTCCACAGGTGCGTTTTTATGTCTCTTATGGATAGATTACGTTTTAATGCAAGCACTGTGTTTGAATGAGTGTGAGTTCTTTTTTTTATTATGCCGTTTGTCATAAATGTATTTCTGTGACTTAGTTTATGTATTTTGTATGTATTTACACTCTGTGTTACTGCTATATAAATGTAAGTACTTACTTTAAATAATGCAACAAATGCAAGATTGTTTTAAATGGTTAAAATTAGGTTTTGAAAACTTAATTTCAACTAGATAGCAAGAGTTTTTGGATTTGGTTAAGACAGCTCGTGCTCAGAGTTACATATTTAACTATCATCAGACAGATCTGACCTTGTAGTATTTAAAATGTATTTTTTATGCATGTACGTACACAGTATTAGATTTTGTGAAGGATTAGAAATTTTAGGATCATAAATTTCTGTCTGTGTAGGTTTGTGCTCACAAATGTGTGTGACGGTAAAATTTAATAAGTTATGCTTGTAAAAAACATTTTTTTTATATTCATGATAATATGGTAATAATAATAGCTGATTTATGTCAACCTGTGCACTTATAAAATGACGTTTCCTAAATTGTTTTGCTCTCATATCTTTTAGCATTTTGTTCTGCTTCACCTCCACAGCCATTTGAAATTTTCCATTGTTCAAGGCACAGAGGAACAGATGAACCAGCACCTAATGCAGCCCTTCCGTCAGTGCACAGAGAGAACAGACAATACCAGCCATATTACAGGGGCTGCTGCTCACACCGAGGGCTTAATTCAAGTAGAAAGATTTATGTTAACAGAGAGCAGCCATACTTCCCAGGCCTAAATGAAGTGTACTTCACTTTGCTGCCAGCCTTTTGGTTTTAAGTGACCTTTAAAGCTTTACCTGATGGATATAGATATGTGCTGTGAGCAGTTCAGTTAAACACTGATTTTTAGTCTAGGTATCTTAGAGAAGCACTCATAGAGCCCTTAGAAAACTTAAAGAAAGTGATTTGGATTTAAAATGTAACCAAAATTTATAATAATATGTAATATGAAGCTATAACTTGGTTAGCATGATATCTTAAAGGTGAAATTCATTGGTTCCCTCCAACAGAAACAATATATACACCACAGGTATATACGTACCTGTGCTTTGAGTGACTGATATCTCATTATGTAATTTCACAGGTATTTCTGTCTTGTTTTCAGATCAGTGGAGCACACACTGCTACGTGCTATGTTTGTTCCTCCTCATCAACTGCTTTGGAGCAGCTTCTCCCCTTTATGCTCCTCCCGCGCCAACAGGTCTCCTCTCTGCTTTCTCTGCCACGCAAACCAGTAGCGTGGTGGGAGGCAAGCAGAAGGCAGTGACCTTCAACAGGCTCGTGGTCAACATCGGACGGGATTTCAATCCAGACACTGGCCACTTCCGCTGTCGCATCCCCGGGGCTTACTATTTCTCCTTCTCTGTGGGGAAATTTCCCAAAAAAATGCTTTCTGTCATCCTGGTGAAGAACGGAGAGGAGGTGCAGGCTATAGCTTATGACGACTTCCGCAAGAAAGGGAGAAAAGTTCAGAGCCAAAGTCTTATGATCGGTTTGAAGAAAATGGACATAGTGTGGTTGCGCTTGCAGCCTAGCCCCCAGTATGCTTTGTACAGCAACGCTGGGCCTTACATCACCTTCTCAGGTTACCTGGTCTATCCTGATGCCATGGCAACCAGCTACATCAGCAACCACTTGTCTACACCTGCTCTACCCTACCCAAACTGTCCACCTCAGGTCAGAGGCCAGAGAGAGCAGCCGCGGTCTGCCTTCTCAGTAGCACGGACATCAACCCTCTTGGGTCACAGCAGCTGGACACAAGAAAAGCCACCAATCACCTTTGATGTAGAATATGTCAACATAGGGGGCCATTTCAACAAAACCTCTGGCCGCTTCACCTGCCACTTCCCAGGGGTCTACTTCTTCGCCTTCACTGTGGGGAAACACCCTCGTAGGGCTGTTTCAGTGAAGCTGATGACCGGGAAGGGTGAGGTGCAGGCGATGGTGTTTGATGATGACACATCAAAGAGAAGGGAAATGCAGAGTCAGAGTTTGTTGCTGTCTCTCAGCAGGGACGACAGCGTGTGGCTGTACAGTCAACAGGATGAGCGCTTTGCTGTTTACAGCAACCAGGGCAGGTACACCACGTTCTCAGGCTTCATGGTTTATCCAGATACAGAAACACCTGCCACCAGCCAGGAGGACAGAGGTCACCTATAAATGTCTTAAGGTTGTAGCTGTTTTTTGTTCCCAGCCTGCAGTTTATCTCCACGTCAATGAGTCAGGTAGAATATTTAAACTGTGGTCAGCATAGTTTAACAGATTCCTCTCTCTCTTTCTTTTTGTAACATTTTGTTTGTTTTTATTAAACAGTGTTATTCCAAAAGGTAACATTTGTTGCCACCAGATGGTGCTATGATACAGCTAAGTGCAATGTTCTCTTAGAAAATCTGTGATACAGTTTGGGTTTAGGTGCACAGATACAACTATCTGAGAATTTTCATTTTAAAAAAGTGAACATTGCATGACAAAAAAAAACGTTGTAAATGATGTAAAGTTTATTCGAATTTATGTACTACAAAATGTAGACTTAGAGTTGCACCATGTTAAAGTTATTTAACTTTTATTTGTAGAAAGATCTGATTAAATGATTTGTGTGCATTTTGGGAAAATGATAAATAAATTTCCTTAAATGAGTTTTACATATGTTCTTTTTTTTTCTTCTAAATCAAACAAATGCTGGTTTGTGGATGAAAATAAACCTAAGATAAACCTAGAGATTAGACACGGGGCGATATTGGCTCAAGAGTTGGCATTTCGTCTTGTAATCGGAAGGTTGCCGGTTCGAGACCCGGCTCCGACAGTTTCCATCGTCGTGTCCTTCACCAAGACACTTGTGGTGGTGGTCAGAGGGCCCAGTGGCACCAGTGTCCGGCAGCCTCGCCTCTGTCATTGTGCCCCAGGGCAGCTGTGGCTACAATGTAGCTTGCCATCACCAGTGTGTGGATGACTGAATGTAGTGTATAGTGCTTTTGGGTCCTTAGGGATTAAGCCCTATACAAATACAGGCCATTTACCATTTAATTAAGGATTTTTATAACATATTATAACACGGGACTCAACATCTGATAAATCTCTTTCCAAACATGAATCCCTAAATGTTGCCATTTCTACTTAAGCTCTTAAAGCTTCTAATTCACAGCACCATTACCACCAGAAAGAGAAAAAGAGCCAAACATTTATCTTAAATAATCTTTATTGGCAATTAGAAAATTGGTTAAAACATGCAAAAAAAAAAAAAATCCCTCAGTCACGGCCCTCTAATTGAGACGCCTTTGTTTGGCCAGATGGCTACCTACAGGCATAAATAAGGAATAAAAAGTCAATGTTTCTGGAAGATGTAAAAGTGAAAGATTATACAAATATGATCAAGCAGAAAAGGTGACAATGTTTGTTTGTTTTTTGGTTTTGCTTACTCTTTATTGAATAACTGCATCCCAGATGTTGTGACTAACTATTATAAAAACTATTTCCAGGTAAACCCTTTTTTTCTTGAAAATATTTATTCAGGCAGATCGTAGGATTCACCCATTATCACACTTAATCTAAGCCTTCCACTTCTTAGGAGCACACCGTGGCTTTCCAGTGTTTGTACTTGTTTGACTAATCAAAGTTTTGCATGATATACACAGTAAAAAAAAAAAAGGTTGGCCAAATCACAATATTTGAACAGGAGCCTCTTTGTCTGTGAATGGTTAAAAATAATAGAGTAATCCATGAGAAAGGCACAAGCAGCACTCTAAACCAATCACTACATGACTAATGCCAATGTCATGGCTTCACAACAGAGGCTGGGAAAGGACTGTATGTTTGAGCTATGATGTTGTCTTGTAAGTTAATGTCCACATTATCACCCCTGTGTTACCGCCTTCTTCTCTCGTCCTGGCCCGTCACTGCACATCCCAGATCTCACAGAGCAGCGGGGTAAATTTGTGGTCATCCGTTCTCCAGGATGTGAGCATCTCCGCGTGGAAGTGGTTGAGCGTTCTCAGCTCTGTCAGACGGCCCAGGAGACGAGCGAAGTACTGCGGCTCCTGCGGATGCTGCAGGGCGCACAGCTTCCTCAGCACATCCAGCATGGGCTCCTGAAGTCTCTCAACAGCCTGCTGATCTTTGACATAAGGCCGATCTGGAGAGGAATAGAGTGGATAGTGATCATCATCTTCACAGAAATCAAAATTTGAATCAAATATTACTTTAGGAAACAATGCCGTCAATGCCGTTAACACTATTTTTGGGGGGGCTCACCTGGTGTCAGGATGGTTACGGCAGTAAGGAGAGCTTGTTCCTCCTGTGCCATGTGGAGTTCGCTGATGCTTTTGTAAAAGTTGAACATGGGTGTAATGAAGTCTTGTGATATACCTGCAGAAAAAGAAAGCAACATATTTTTTTCTAATAAAATAGAAAGTTTTATATATAAAGTCAGTGAATAGTAAATAAACAAGTCCTCAAAGTAAGAAGCCATCTCTTAAGCTTTGGTTTAATTACTTAGAGTAATTCAATTTCTGTTATTGTTGTTGTTCATGTTGTGGAAGAGCCAATAAACATGTTTATACTGACTGGAAGTGCTCTAAACACAGTAAACTGACCTTCCCAAATTAATAATAAAAAGTCTTTGATCTGCAGCTCTATGCAGACAATGTTAGTCTGTGCACTAACTTGATGGATAATAAAGGATTGTCGATGCTGCTGAAAGCTGGCGAGGTTTTATAGTTTTAAGATGCACAGAGACGGCCTGTTTTATGTAACAGCCTGTACTTTGACCAGGATAATCTATAACGTTGTATTATACTATTCATTTTATTTATTTAAAAGATGCTGTAAAGTTTTTCATGTAAAATACATTCAGTTTTAAGCTTTTACAGCTAATATGATCAAAGACTGGAGTCTCTCAAAGTTAAATCAAAAACACATATACAGGGTCTGAGGTGGATGTGCTCTGCTGCATTGTGGTGAGAAGAGTGGGGAGGAGGTGGATGAAGGTGTGAGAGAAGCGAGGCAAAGGAGAGAGCGAAGAAAGAGTTTTTTATGAGTGAATTGTATTCAGTATGTGAAGCCATCAGAAATTACGACACAATTATTTGCAGTTAATCATAGATCTTATCCTTATCCTAGCCCTGTGTCAGATTGGTGACCTGTCCACAGTGTGCCCCGCCTCTTGCCCTATGGTAGCTGGGATAGGCTCCAGCCTATATGAATAAACATATTTCATATACATATTTCAAACTACTCTCTATATTATTTAAAAGTTTTTGTTTAGTATGCTCTTGCACGTTGGCAGCATTTCCTGATATTAAAGCTCTTCAGCTAGCAGAGGGTGCCTGTCTGCTCGGGCACATTATCGAGCTTTCAGAAATGCCAGCGGGGCTCAGAGGGAGAGAAGTGGACAATAGCACTTCTGATGTTTTGATAAGAAACAATGGCCTCCTCAGACAGCTTTGACCACTTATTCTCCCAGACTGGCCTTTACTGTGAATATCTCTTATAGGCACTATTCACACCACAGCAGCACTGAGGGACCCAGTGATGCGCACACACGCCTGCCATCACCGCTGCTGTCTGTCTAACTGTCCAACCTGGTTGACATAATGACACCCCACATTAATATAAATGATTTTTTCTTTTAAAGGGGACAACACAGGGGACGTGAGCAAAAATCTATAGGTTTGGATTAAAACAGCAGAAGAAACTCATGCGCTGTAATAAATCAATCCCAGAAAAGCCCCTCTCCTTTAATCTGCAAGCATGGATGCACATGTAGCGCCGAACGGAGTGAAACAATAGCCAGTGAAGGTGTGTGCTCATGCGTAATCTATACCCAGCCAGAGATCAACAGGTCAGCATATGTAACCGACACAGATCAAATATTAATCAAGGACCTGAAAGACTTAGCTGCTTGGCTGCAGAAGACCAAGACTGCTGAAGGTCATGAAGCAAGAGCTGCACACATAAAAACCTGCATCTGCTATAACTGCTGAATATCTGCACTGACACATTTATAGGTGCTGCTGTAGACTCACCACTCTTCCGTATCCTCTCCTCTAAAAGTTGCGCGTATCCAGTGGGCATCTTTTTGCTGAAAATCTGAGCTGAGCGCAGATATGTGGCTTCCACAGCTGAACCCTTCAGCAGAGCAATCTGATCTTCGTGATCCAGAGACAGAAACCCTATGACAGTCATAACACTTGTCATTACAACAGGGAAGATACTGTGTTTTTACTTTACGTACTCTCCCAGCATCTGTCATGCCTCTGTCCATGACCTTAAGATAACACTGCAGTGTGCTCCACAGGATTGGTAAAAAGAAAAAAGAATTACCTGGAATACTTTTTGTAAACTCCACCAAAACTTGAACTTGACTTGTTGCCACTTCTGTCAGTAGAAGAAAGTTTTCATCTGCGCTGTACTGTTCTTGTAGCTTGAGGAAAAAACAGCGGGAAAAACAGATCAGAGGGAAGAGGGAGCAAACAGCAAAAACTCCACAAAGCAAACGAATAAAACAGTCTCGGCGGCATGTAGTCATGCAAACATTATTTCACCCAACAAGCTGGTGCTGCTTGTCTGATGTCTGTGCATACAGGTTTTATTTTCTTAGCTGCATTCCCAGCAGCCAGTTTTTATCAGCACTGTTCGCCTGGTTATTTAATATCAATATTTCTGTTTCGTACCAGCTTTTTAGCAAAATCTTGAGGAATCTGATGTTTGTTATAAGCATCCACGATGAGTTTCATGAGTGCCTGCTGCTCTTTGGTGAGTTCAACTTTTTCCTGGATTTAAAGAGAAAATCAAAAACAGCCCATCATTGACGTCTTCTGTGCCTGTTTGAGAGCATCAGCGAGCTCTGAGGACATCTGCAGATGTTGAGGTTACCTTTGACAGTCTGGTGGTGGAGGTGACCTGCTTGTTGTCGACATTCTCTGGCCCCTCCGTCTCATCCCCAGTCGACTGTCCTGGGGAGGCCTTGGTGTTCTTCCGCAGCCTTTTAGATTTACACTGGATCTCTGTCAGCAGGCCTGTCAGTAGCGACGAAGGATTCACTTTGCGTGTTAAATACCTTGCAGGTTTTTAATGCAGCGGCAGTGCTGAATGTTTATTTTCATCTATGATGGCTTTGGTCAAACTAATTACTATCTATGTGCAACAAGCAGGCAGATTACTGCAACTCTTGCTGTTTACTATTTTAACATCACATCATAATGTGAACTGCACTCTACTAAATGTGATTCCTTTTCTACCTTATTCCTTCCCCAAAACACTGCAACTGCCTCTACTTTAGATTTCTCTGATCAATTGCATAATAAGTTTACACTTAAGATAGTGCTGAGAAGAGAAGCATTCTCAGTAACCATCTGTCTTCTCACATTTTGATCAAAAATCTAACTCACTAGTCTCTTGTTGAGGCAGCAGATAGAGAGTCGTGAATGACTTTCACCCTGCATTATTCATCACATCTTCTCTGTACTATTTATGAGCAACAGGAGTCCAGCCTCTCATTCTTCTCTTTTCAGCTGACAGCTCTATAATAGACCCCAATAATCCTCCAATACCCAGTTTCAGAAAAGTGGGTGCTCCTATTTACAGATTTTGCCTTCAGTTTGAGGTAAGCTCAGCATTTGAAACTATAGAGACAACTGAGAAACATCAACTTAAGGCAAAAATCACTTTAGCAAATGTGTCATGTTCTTATTTTTTTAATGCAGCTTAAACAGATAAACAAATGTTTGTACTGTGTGATATGTACTGACATGTAATCCCCCATTAAAATCCAACAGCCCATGTCAGAATGGAAAATGTACACTTATATTTAGCAGTCTCTCTTAATCATAATAAGTAGATGTTACTGTGGGAACACGTTAACGCTCTTTAAAAAAATAATCCCTGTTTCAGCATCCTCGAATGCAGCGATACTCACATTCTGCCAGCATGCCCATCTCCTTGCACTTTCTCAGCCGGCACTCCTGGCATTTCCGGCGCATGTACATGTCCATCTCACAGTTTCCGCCACTCTTGCATTTGTACACAGCGTTTTTGGTGATGCTCCGTCTGAAGAATCCTGAACGTGGTAAAAATAAAAATGTATTAACAACAAGGGACGCCGATATGTTATGATCTTTAATGCGCACATGAGTGTTTGCCAGTTAATCACTGGATTTTTAGGGAATTTGACACAACGTTCCTAAACCCCCAACCTCACCCTGAAAGGTCGTGGTGGATCAATGCACCTGTCTAAGCCTGGTTGTGCTGGAGAGCTTTTTTTTTCCTGTTAAAAAGGAAGTTTTTCCTTCCTACTGTCACCAAGTGCTTGCTCATAGGGCGTCATGTAATTGTTGGGGGTTTTTTTTAATATCGTTATCATCATTGTAATATAAAGCTCCTTGAGGTGATGGATGTTGTAAATTTGCACTATATCAGTTGAACTGAATGTTCAGAATCTACCTTTATACTACATAAGCCTAAAAAAGAGCTGATTAAACAATTATCATTCCTTAAAGTTATTTTTGTGTTATCTTAATCCTTTACAGTGTCATTTAGACTGTGAACATTTAGCAACTCACGGAAAGAAAGGAAAGGCTAGATAAAGGCAACTAAGCGCTATTAAAAATCTTGGAAGCTCGTTTAAATTACAGGAGAAAAAAATCATCCATGACTGAAAATTTCAGGTAATTATCTCATAACTTAGAGTTTGTTCAGAATTTTGACATGCCTAACTCAGATTCTTGATTAACCCAACAAGTTCTGACTGGCATTTTTTTTCCACTGGCAGAAACAAAGCTTCCATAATCTGCATCGATAAATTGTGTGAGTTATTAATCTCTGGCTCTCTTCCACAGTGCGTCTTTTGTCCTGTCTCCCTCCCCTTATCCCCAACCAGTCTTGTCAGATGGCTGTCCCTCGCTGAGCTTGGTTCTCCCGGAAGTTTCTTACTGTTAAAAGGAAAATTTTCCTTCCCACTGTCACCAAGCTCTTGCTCAGAGGAGGTCTTCTGATTGTCAGAGTTTTCTCTGTATTGCAATTTAAAGCACTTTATTGTTGTAGTGATTTGGCGCTATACAAGTAGAACGCAACTGAACTGAGATGAACTGAAGTGAATGGAGAGACGAATGCTGTGGCGTTTGTTACTCTGACTGGCAAAAATGAAAAAAATAAAAGTTATGTTACAGCTTCTGTATCAGGTCGTGACATAAGTTATGTTATTTTAAACATAAATGTCAATGCCATAATGTGTGTGTCATTACTTTTGCTTATGCTGAATACTTTTGTTTTGTTTTTTTGTGGTATTGGTACTTAGAAAGTAAATAAAGGATCAGCTCCAGATTCCAGCTTTCTATAAATGATAGTGTTACTATACTCGGAAAAAACTCGAGTTACTGCTTCACTAACTGTTCTAATTTAGTTGTATATTGAACCCAACTGGGTTTAATCCAAACACCACACTAATAAGTTATACCCGGAGTACTGACATGCACTCACACACACTCACACACACGCTCAGAATAACCGTGGAACAGTTAGCAGACATTCTGACATCATTAAGCACAATGGCATGCAGTAGAGTAACTGAGCTCAGGTTGCTCGTGCATTGTACAGCCGAAAGCTGAGAAGGAACCCAATCTGGTGGCAGTACCAGGTAGACCTGAGCCTATTCTCAGTCAAATGGCAGGACAGGTCAGCAGCCACACTCCTGGCATTGTCCCACTTCACAGTGTGGAATTACACTTATATCGTTTCACCCTGTTGTTTGGCAGGATCCACACCAAATCAACAGCGTCATAAAGACATGGTGACAGCAGAGTGGTGGCCTTCAGCAGTTCATCCCCAAGTTAATGATTTGTAAAAGGGACAAAAAGAGTTGTAAAGTCCTTGCTCTTACTGTAAGATTGCCTAATTTTATTGTTTTTTGTTACCTTAAAATCAGCTTCAAACCCTTCAGTGTATGATTGCGTAGTTAACCTCCTGTCCCTGAAGGGTTATTAAATACGAAATAAATGGTATTTTGTTCTCAGTGTACAGCAGCTGTAAAGGATAACAGATTTAAAAAACAGTTTTTACAGGAACTGAGTAAGGTATCAGGTCCAGCATTGGAGCCGCTTACACAGGCATTTCAAACTGTTGAAGACATCTGGAATTAACAAGATTGTAAAAGCATGTTTTCTCTTCTCCATTTGTTTGAACTGTAGATTTAAACACATCGTCATCATGGTTAGACCCCTTAAAGTCAACAGCTAAACACAATAACATGATGTTGGAATTTGGGGCAAATGTCATTCAGCTCGTTATTATGCAGTTGCATCCTAGACACAGTCAGTCTTAGATGAAAACATTGTAAAAGATTTTTTTAAAGTGGAGATATTCTTGTTCGTGTTGCTGTTCTTATGTTTGACACCCCTGCACTAAAGCATTGTGAAGCCACTGCAGAAGTACCTTTACTTCTTTCTAATGGCTAGCAGGGGCAACTCCTCCAGGTACAATAAGAAACATGACTGTATTGAAAAGCTGGTAATTTTATCATTAGTTTATGGTCTCAATTTCAATAGAAGATTAATCAACCACAATATGCTTTAGGATAAGCCAACCTTTTCATTACCAGGTCGCTCCCATATGAGTATGCAGATTCCATCAGTTCCCACCCCTTACTCATGACATCCGGTTTGAGTCACCGAGGCCATGACATTGAAATTGCTCTGCTTAGGCCTTTGTAACAGGACATCGCGGACCAACGCCTCTGTCAGTGCGACCCAGGGTGGCTGTGGCTACAATGTAGCTTGCCATCACCAGTGTGTGAATGTGTGTGTGAATGGGTGGATGACTGGATGTGTAAAGCGCTTTGGGGTCCTTGGGGACTAGTAAAGCCCTATACAAATACAGGCCATTTACCATTTTACCATTTACCAACTGATGATGTCACCCTGGTTACGTATTATTTTTTAGGCTGTCTGTGCTTTCACTAAAGTAAAGGATTTTATTGCTTTATTCTCCACTGTATTCAACCCTGTTTTTATTCTATCAAAGTTTTTCATTTCCCACGAGGCCCACCCATGTCATCCTTGATAAGTCACCACATTTAGAAAATCCCTAAATTGCTAGTGTCTTTCAGCTCCACCAATTGCTCTTATCATTACACTGTAAAGAAGACAGGCTATTTAGAGTAACAGTTACAGTTAAGGATCACACTGCTGTTTCCTGTTCTACGTCTCACCTTTACATCCCTCACAAGTGAGAGCATTATAGTGGTATCCAGAGGCCTTGTCTCCACATACAACACACAGTTCCTCCCCTTTAACCCTTCCAGCTTGTGACAGGTGCCGGCTTCTCTTGCACACAGCCGGCACAACAGAGGAGCCCTCCTCCATCTCCGCCTCATAGCTGCCCTCGAGGGGTCCTTTCCTCAGTTCATATATCCCTGTGTGTGAATACCATTCGTCTCCATTATACTGTGGGTAGTAGTTCTGAGTGGAATAGTATGGAGTGGAAGACACTGTTGGCTCCATGAATTGATACTGCATGCTGGGATAGCTGGTGAAGGGTAAGATGTCAGGATCCTGCAGGAGAGGGCTGCCTTGATCTGTGAGGATATCTAAGAGAAGAAGAGAAATGACATGTGGCTTCATCTTAGTCAAATGTAATCAGAGACGCAGTACAGTTGTTGCAGTTTTAATATGAACAAGTTACTTGAATAATAAAGTTCCTTGAAAAGCTAAAGTGTCAAAGTGTTAAAATATTAAAAGAAAAGCTTTGCAACGGTTGACTCCTGCCTTTAAACTAGCTTTACTAAAGGCAAGGTAAAAAAAAATTCCAACCATAGAGAATTAGTAGACTCTTACATGACAGTAACACCGGGACGACCAACAGATTACATGACAAAAGATAAGCACAGACACGGAGGACAATCAGGGGACGTGAACAGATTGAGATAATCAGCCAGGAGAGGGAAGTAGAAGCAGACACATGATACAAGAGGCAACTATTGTAAAAAAAAATAATACAATACAATAAAACAGGAAGTAGGAACAACACCTAAGGAGAGAAACACAGACACATAAGGCCATTTACCATAAATAAATTTGACACAGAGGAACTGGCACGGGAGAGTAAACAGAAAATACTGAGGCAACAACGTAACTAAATAAGTTAGGGAGCGGATGAAGAACTGAAGGCTCAAAATACAAAAGTATATACATCAAGATAAAGCTACAAGCTAAAATCCAAGAAAAGAATATCAAATAAACCGTCGTATAGAAATCCAAAATTCAAAACTCTGCTTCCAAGAATTGTAAACCGTGACGGTTAAACAAAGTTGAAGGTTTAACTACTTTCTTATAACTATAAACTATAAACCCATAAATGATTAACAACCTGCTTACACGGAGGACATTGTGGCCTTTAGAATTAGATTTAACAGCACAACGAACAAAATTACACATTTGCAAGTGATATCCAGTCGAAGAATGTTAACAGGATCGTACTTTTGGTTCATTATTACATACTGATGAATTTTATAACCTTCATATGCAACTTATCAGGGATGACTATTGACAAGACAACACAATGCAATCATCTCTTGACTAAAGTGACTGTGAAATGTTAAATTTTGCTTTTAAAGCCATCAGACCACCTAATACTAGCAGAATATCAGTATAGTATAATGTAACACTGACCTCTTGAAGACTTAGTCTGGACCATGGCCATTTCCGTGAGCCCAAACACACAGATTATTTTGAAACTTTGCTCTCTGATCCACACTGTCCAGCTGTGCTCTGTTCAAGTCTATCTTTCCTTTTATTAACCAAAACAGTCATCTTCAATTTCTTCCTTTCGATCGGCGTGCTTTTCCCAAAAGATCTGAGTACAGTACCTACTGTAGCAACTTGGCACTTGCTTGAGTAATCCCAGAAAGAGCAAAGGTTGTCACAGCTACTTATTAACCACATAGTCACATTTCTTCACACTGCAAGTAGCCAGCTGATATCAGAAGTCATTTCCAGATGTGGACACAGGTACAAGCTGACTGCTACTGTTCAGTGAGCTTGAATTTGTGGACAGGTCAGATGGTCATGCAATTGTTCGGAGGAATTTGAGCATCCATAAATGCTTTACAGGTGCTGGATGAGAGTCACCTATTGTTAGTTGATATTTTCATTCAAAATTAAGATCTGATTTCTAAAGTAGGCGATAGCAGATGTGCAGAGTGTACTTTTTACTTTAAAAAATAATTTTGTTCAGCTTGTTAGTGGAAGATTGGCGTTCTGTTGCCACTCACTCAGAGTTGTTACAGACCCTTAGTCACTGGCAGATAACTGACTATTGTGACAGATAAATGCCACAAAGTAGCCTCAAACTATTAAACGTATGTTTGTTTACAGGTGACTGTGAATTAGTAATAAATCATCAATAAATTATATCTTTGCAAATGGTCTAATATTCAGTTCTTGCTGAAACCCTGACTAGTGGCTGAGAGCATCGCTTTGGTTAAATCAGTTCACTGATACTCATGGTTGTGTTTGTACTGTCTGCGCTCATGGCTCCTTCATCTGTACATAAAAACCTGTACAGAAACTTCTGTTCTAAAAATGTGCTAAAGAGTAGGGTGAAGGTTAAGGCTAAGACTGGGTTTTTATGGTGAATGCATGACTCATCTATTAATGTGTATTTATTCCAACGTTGTCTTTACTAGAACTTAGCTTGAGTGATATCCTACTATTTCTCTTGTTACTTAGCACTAATTAGCAGGGATCCCCGTCTTTGAACTGCACTCAATGATTCTGTCAATGCAGCCTGCCAATTAATCTTTCTACTGTTAGAACTGGAATTCAGCACTGCCCTCCTCTCATACAAACTTGATCACTTGTAGCTCCTAAAATCAAACCTGCAACAATTTCAAGCTTCAAAATAGTTCACAGACCCATGCATGGGTGATGCCAGGGTGGCTACAACCATCTTTTATATATGGTTTCTTGTTTTATTGTTCTAAACACTAGTACAAGTTAAATGCAGCGATGATTTCCCCATGCTTGTACTGATTATAATTGCAAAGAATGTTGTCACTTGCTCAGTTTTGATTTTGTCTTTCTGTAAACTTACCATAAAAGTGGGAACTCTCTAAGATGGAGAATTCATCGTTGGGTGGGAGCTGCAGTGGTCCCACCACATTGATGTCGGGGCCCATCCACTCATTCATTCAGGAGCGTTGTCTGTCACCGCCTCAGAAAACACAGGTTGGACTGGGCTGGAAAGCAGTCACACGCTTTGAATTTGGGGAGCTCTGTAACAAGCATGAAAAAGTGATTTGTCAACCGAGATGAAGCAACGCAAGTCCCTTAGACGTCTGCGCCCCGCTGGAATTAAAAATCATCTTGGGAGTCTCCACATCATTGCACCTGACAGGTCTCTCCCACGCTGGGAAGAGATGTTCGGTACTTCCCTACAGAGAGGTGGAGGATGAAGGTCAGATGACCAGACTGCCGCAGGAAGACCAAGTCATGGAAAGAGGTCTGTTTTTTCTTTCTGTTATTGCCTGTCCCGTTACAGATTCATGTAAGACTGTGTCATTAGTATGACAAGATCATTGTCTCTGTTAATTTGATTTCACTGAACATATATGGAGGCCTCACCTGTTAGCAAACAGCACTGCTTATTAAATCTTATATTAAAATCTGGACAGCTGAGGAGATTGAAAGCATCGCGTACAATATCTTAATACCAGTTCTCAAATGTGTCAGAGGGCTTTCTGCTGCTAGGGACAAAATATGTTCCCATGTGAGACATGACTTTTATAGACCTCACCAGCCACATTTTTAATTAACTAGGTGTAATTTCCCTTGAGTCTAAAGCTACCCACAAGAATTCAGAAACCCGCTGCCCACACTTCAACCAAATCTTCAAACAATGCCACACCACAGCCTTAATAATAAGTCACCAGTAAATTAGAAATATGTTCGTTCTCAAGCTCACAATTCTTACCTTCTCTTTGGCAGCTGAGGTTGAGTTCCTTCTTGCTGAATTTTTCCTTCCTGTGACTTTTTCTTTTCTTTTTCTTTTTTTGGTTTGGGAGGGGGGAATATCCACGCTGTGAGCTACAACTCCATCAATACTTTCTAATGAACATTAAGCTGCTGGTGCCTGGACATCATTGAGACCATGTGTGACTAAGTTGGGGTCAGGGAGAAATGGAGGGTGGTTATTAATTAACCCTCCTCCCTATCCAAGCCAAATCCCTCTTTATCTGAATAAGACAACAGGCTACCGCATGAATTCCCACCCACATACACAAACATCACACACATGGAGCCATATCCAGTCATTAGCATGACACAAAAACTGGTATGAGTGGGAGCCCGCCGAGTATAAGCCATGTCTGTTAAAATCATCTAACAGTTCACTTGTAATAATGAAAGCCGGGGAGAGCTGTGGATTTTGAGCGATATGTTTGTTTTCCTTTACAATATTTTCATGAGTGCAAAAAAAATTGAGGTATAATGGAAAGCTTCTGAAAGCAAAGTGTGGCAATAGCTCCTATCTGTCCTTGAACTGATTCTACCCATTTTATCATGTCATTGGAGTATGCAGTACCAGTCTACACCAGATTTGTTTGTTCTGGCACTCCGCAGACCCCAGGGTACCTGCCCTATTGTCTGTGTACATTCTAAGACGAGCATGCACACTGGAAAATGTTCTTCTCTTTATAATTCTTAGTTTTCCCCAAAACAAGTTTAATCATTGATGGGTTGTTGCTCCATCCAAAGAGGCCCTTCTGAGTCAACAGACAGTCTCTTTGAAATAAACAGAACCTTTGCCATTGGCTGCTGACTGTTTGTGGACTATCTGCTCTGTGTTTAAGAGCATGTGAAGAATGAGCCAGCAGCTATGACTGTAAATGGCTGGAAACAACTCCACTAAACATAAGTTGCATATGTCTGTAATATTCAGAGCTCTCATAAGTATGGGCAATGTTACTTTAAAATGATTAAAGTTTATAATATGCCAACAGATATTAGGCTTTGTCATTCCTTATGGTGTTTTGTTCTTTATTCCAGATGGACTGTGTCATTATGGCTGGCATGCAATAATGTAACAGAGGCACACCTTGGTGTCATACGTGACATAACAGGCCGCATATTCACCAGCGCTTTGGATTCCTGTACAGCTGACCAGCAACAAAGTCCACAGTCCTTGAAATGTCTTATCACCATGTGAAAGGTAATAATCATTGGACTTTTTGAAGGCAAATCACACATAGCATTAATTAAGTCTTATAAAAGAGGGAATAGCTCGTACAAGAGAGGCTAACATGCTGGCAATGAACATCCTGTCCAGCAATTATGTTTGGGGGTGTAAATAAAGCAAGCGGAGAGATAAGACAAAGGATGTTTACAGTGAGATGGAACGCAGACCCATCTTAGGGATACTCAAAAATGTCTCATTTGAGCAAGCTGACATAAACGAGCACCATAAGGAACAGCATATTCTGTCAAAAAATGAGAATCAAAATACAGAGACAGCACACTTTGCTAATGATAATAATTAAAGAATAATTAGTCAAGGAGCTGGGTAGACACAAATTGAACTAAACCTAACGATATAGAGTTAACATGAAGTTAAAAGAGGCGAAAATATGTTTGGGTATTATCTACTATCAGCACTTCCAAGTAGTCTGTTGACTTTGGTGATTACATCACTTTCCCTCGAGTGCCACTACCAGTTGTGTTGTGATTAAAATGTAAAATATTTTTAGTTTCAAGTCCCTCTCTGGTTAATTTGTGATTCATTACATTTTTAAAGTGTTTTAGGTTTTAGTAAAAAGAAAAAACAAACAAACAAACAATGTTAAAATGCCTAGATTTATTAAAAACAAACATACTGACAGTATGCTTTGTTTTGTTTTAATTTAATCTGAAATTAAACTTCAGCAAATTCAAGTAGCTAAATTTGATTCCTTGTCTGTGTTTGCAGTGTTATTGTGTTTTAATGCAATTATCTGAGAAAGGGAAAGACTTTCCATGACATCAAGTGACTAAGGGTAGAAAAACAGCTGGCATTTCCAGGCAAGCAATTGAAACTGCCTTCATTCTTATAACTATCTTATCATAATGATGAATATTGTTGATTTACCTACTATATTTAGCACCTTGGAATGTCTGTTGTTGTGAGTTGACACTATATAAATTGGACTAAATTTAACTGAATTAAATTGACCTGATAGTAAATAAATTAGAGAGTTACCTAGGGAACCTGGAATGACTGCCAGCTTCCAGCGTGTACGAAAGGTTAGCTTGTAGTAATTAGCAGGTACCACTACAGCTAGGTAGCATTAACTGTTAACTTAGCTCTCCACCCTTTTGTGTAAACACATACTTCTGGTTTTGTCACAGCCAAGCTAAAGGTTTGAAAAGTTGTCTACAGGCCAATGGGTGATCTCATATTAGCTATGCCCATTTCTTTTTATATATACAATGCACTGTCAACATTTAGCTAGCTTGGCTAATCATCCTTATAGACTGTATTACCAGTATGTTGGCTAGGTTGTTCAACATTTTTATGTTTAGCATGAATGCATGCAAGTATCATGAAATGTTAAAGAAATTCATGCTATTTTTGCATATACAGTAATCTCAACACTGAATAGAAATGTAGTTTATTGCATGTCAGGTCTGTTTGTGTGTGAATGACGTGTATTCTCTCAAACAATAAGATAATCATTTACTATACAAAACAGGGTTTTTCGTTCTCTTTTAGGAGTAATAATGATGAACAGCAAGTGCAAATTTTCCATATAGTTTTAGGATTAAAGTGAATTCTTACTGCACATTGTTAGAAACAAACTTGGGTCTCCATTTATCAAACACTGAGAAACTGCAAAATGCCAAAACATCAGAAGAACAAAGTCACGAAACTGAACTCACCACCTATTTTCTCCCATTATGAGCTCAGAGCTTCATAAATAATGAAGCTGATATATTAGTGCATCACAAACAGATGGTGAACTAAGACTGTTTCAGACAAAGAGAGCGAGTAAAGCGGTGACACGGTGCAGTCATTCAGCAACAGCAAATACATACAAGCAACAAAAACAGTGAGACTCGGTACATTAACTATGATCTTCTGTCAAACCCATCGATACATTCTGGCAGTGCACCTCTTTTCGCATTGCATAGCTGACACAAAACCCTTCACATATCAAAGTAAACTACATAAGCTGAGTCATGGTTTGCACAGATGGATTTGCAAGGAAAGGATCGGGACAGGGTGCAGGAGGGATAGAAGCTGATATGTGTATTTAATGTTCCTTTAACACAGCACTAGTTGAGCCATTGGTTTTGATCTGTGGTTTCTATGGTTTACTAAGCTTATTACTTTATAATACATGTCATGACAGAGTCACTTTATCAGCAGATATTTATTGATGGTTCATTTTGTGTCAGCTGGTTTGAGATTTAAAAATCTAAAAAGTTTTAGTTTAGCAGTTTGCAAATTTCTTTTTAAATGAATCTTCATATATCACAGTTGAATGGATGTGCTGACCAAGGATGAAAAAAAAGAGGATGGTGTCTTGAGGTACATATGATGCTGCTGCTTCTGACACAGATCAGTTTTGTAAAATTTAAGTCCTTTGTCCCTCGTGCCGTCTCACTGGTACCGCTCCTGGTAGTCCCCGTTCTCATAATGCTCCTCCTCCTCTTGCATGGTAACTCCTCTCTTCTTTTTCCAGCCCTGTTTTCGACCGGACGAATTGTCTGTTGTTCCGTAAGTCTTTTTGGGAGCCACCATGTTCTCGCAAGTGAGCTCTGACTCCTCAGCCAGCTCGTCCTCATCAATAATGCCACATTTATCCTCACTTGTGCTCTCAGGGTTGGCCCATTCCTGCTCCTCTCCTGAAGCGAAGATAGCGTAAAAGATGACCCCTGAGTAATGCACCATGGCTGCAATAATAAAGACATTCTGCCACTCCAGACGAGTCTGTAGGGAGATGAAGAGAGTCAATGAATTTTCTGTCAGAGGAAGAATTACTGATATTTCACTGATGTACCACTGAGGTAATGCTGTAAATCAGCTCCCTTACTGATGGCACTGAAAGTCCTACAGTTGCAATGTGTATAATAAATTTAACATTGCCATAAATTTTTAACATCCTTTGATAGGTGCAAGATTACATACAGCAATTCAATGAGCCACAAAACACTCATTCCTCATATCATTTATATACGAAATGGGAAGAAACATGTCAGTGCGTCTTGTAATGTTCTGTGTATATATTTTAGAATAGGGGACAAAGAAAAACAAAAACTATATTGTTAAAGGAGGGAAAAATACCTTGTGTTTAGTCATAGCGCCAACAATTAGCGGGCACACCATTCCAGACAGCGTTCCCACCCCATTGGAAATACCCATCAGGATGCTGGCGTAGCGAGGAGCAATATCCAGATGATTGACATTGAAACCTGACAAGACAGTGCACACAGTGTAAACATACTTATAACACAAATTTTCATTTTTACGGCATTTGAATACTTTGTGTGCCTAAACCTCCTTCAGACTCACATTATTGGTCAAAAAACACAAATCTTTAGAGCTTTATTTTGACCCCAGCCATAAATCTCTAAGGTTTATCGTGCATGCTTGTTTTGTTTTACTGCTATGAAATTGACCATATCTGTTAACAGATATGATCACAAGGTAAAAACAATACCAGCTTTCCTGCTGTGGCTGGTAAAGATGTAATAACTTTTTGAAAGGTCTTTCAGAATCTAGAAAAAGCAATATAAAACACAAGACAAATAAAGATCTGCAACATCCTGCACACCTTTGTGCACCTTTATCATTTATGCAGTCAAGCTCAAAGTCTTAAATTAAAAGCAAAACACTAAACGTCAAATACCTGAGATGGCAAATCCACTAAAGCCTACAGCCAACACAAGGAAGGAGATGGCGACACCTCGAGTGTGAGAAAACCCGACCACCAACAGTAGCGTAGCCTCCATACCGAACCCTGTGAGAAAAAGTTCTTTATTAATTAATCACATTATGTACTAGACAACACCAGGTCTTTGTAAGAAATGTATCCCCAGCTTCCCAACCTACTGACCTAATGGAAAAAATGGGAATGCTAGAGGGAATGCCAGTGACACCATTCAAGTAGATATACTGGAAAACATAGAAACATGTTCGGCATACGGTGGTCTAAAGGGTATGTTAGTTGCTTTCCTAAATCAAAATGAAAGGAACTAGTAATTAAATGATTTTTCATACTATTTTTTTTCCAGTAATTTACTCACATTGTTGCAGTGTTATAGGCTAACAATTTTAAAAGTTGGATCAGTCCTGGATCTAGCGTGCACAATGTTTTATTTGTAATATAATTATTTTATATTAATATTATTCACAGTGCTTAACAAGACCACCATACGTGTTTTATACGTGTTGGCTTTTTTGCCCCTGAAAAAAACCTAAACAATAATACATTTTTAAGCAATGTTTTGTTTTGTTTTTAAATGCCAGCAAATATGGTGCAAATTAAAAGTCATGTATGAAAATTTATTTTTAAACAAATATGTTTAAATATTTGTTTAAATTCACTTTTTTTCTTTTTCTTTTTCTTTAAAGTGAATTTTCTGGCATTTTCAAAAAAATATTTCAGGCTTTACAAGGTTCAAAAATGTAGGAATGACCAAACAGTAAATCATTACAGAAAATGACTTTCTTCTATGTTATTTTTGTGTTTAGTACAAAATGCCAAAATCTGATCGTTGGGATTAACAGAAAAACGATGTGTTTACACTGATGTACCTCCACAGTTCATGAGTTTCCTCACGTTAGTGGTAGACATGATTTTGTTGCTGCGTAAGAAGTCAGCCAGCTGTCCTCCAATAGGAACAACAATTGTCATCACCATGTGGGGGACAGCAGACAGGATCCCCACCTGTACGTAATTAAGGTTAGAATATTTTGAACCTAAGAAATATTGAATGGATCTTTGTGGACATTTTCTGTAACTGTGGTTGTTATTGTAAGGCCAACCTTGCTGATGGGGAATCCAAATACTTCCTCAAAATACGCTGGCTGGCTGATGAGAAGCAGGTAGAAGGTCCAGCTCCGGCAGAAGTTGGCCACAATGATCGCATAGACAGGCATGGAGGTGAAAAAGCGACGCCACGGAGTTTTGAATTTCTATAACCGGAGATAAGGAGTCAGTGTGTACTGCATATAGACGGTCAGCTCACTAAATTTTTGGACACTGATACAGCTTTTGTAGTTTCTCCTCTGTGCACCACCACGTTGGATTTTAAATCAAACAAGATGTGATCAAAATTCAGAGTTTCAGCTTTAATTAATAGGGTTCAGCCATTCTGTTGTGTGTGGATGTGTGTGTCAGTATAGATGCAGTAGACACACCTCGGTTACACTCAGTTTGTGCATTGTTTCACCGATGGTGGACTCTATGTACGTCCTCTCTTCGTCTGTGATTGTAGGATGGTCAGCAGGACTTCCATAAGCTAGCAGGAGCCACAGCGTGTACCATAATATCCCAAAAACACCTTTTCACAAAACAACAGTGGCAACAGGTGAATTCACGCATTCGTACACATGTACCCTTAGAGAAGCTTATCTTGGCAGTCAAAGACTTTGTAAAGTATGAAAGAGTAGCTTGAGGGCAGGACAGATTAATTACTCCAAGTCCAGACCTCATTTGGACCACAAGAATTTCTCATTATTAAAAAATGAAACAAGTGTGAGACATACAGCCCAGACAGGAAAATGTTAATTTACATCAATAAATCATGAGATGGTATCACATCAGAACCAGAGTAGCTCTTTTATTAAAACACGTTTGCCAAAGTGTGAATTTAATGTGAGTGCTAATCATTCCAATCAAACTCAAAAGCAGAGCAGATAAGGCTTATTGTGCAATGCATAAAAACGCCAGAGAACAGTGTGACAGTCGAGGATGTTTAAAGCCACTTTTCGTGACATTAAGTTGTGCTTTCAACATTTCATTTACAGTCTATCCAGCCATTCATTTAATTCATATAGACCTAATAATGTCTAACTAACAGCATATTACTATTGTCACACCTTTCATCTGCTCTAATAATCTACCTATGAATATTGGTAACCATTTAATAATGAAGACTTTCTCATTTTCATTTGAGTTTGCAGTGAATCATGTTCATACATTAACATTAATTAATAGATTTTTAGATTTTAGATTCTGTTCGATATAAAGTAACAATCTGGCAGCTCCAAAGTCTGATTTTTACAACTTTTAGAAAGGGTGAGCAGTTCTTTCAGATCACTGCTGATTGCTTTCCTCCTTGGCGTTGTGTGAAAACACACACCTGAATGCTCCAGACCAGCACAGTGCCAAAGCATCAGTTAATCGAGCGCTGGCAGCTACTTACCCACTGATTAGTTTTTTGTTTTTCACACACCGTTTCTGTAGTGCTACATGATGGGGTTTTTATGTGTAAAAACCTTAAACCTTAGAACTGACAGAGGAGGTACTTTCTTTTTCTTCAAGCATTTCTGAAGCATTTCTTATTTTTTACTTACTCTTACATTGATCAAACATCAGCCTTACCATAAACATAGAAGACCGAAGACCAGCCGACGTACTGAACGAGCACTCCGGCTAAAGGCATGGCAATCACTGCTCCTGCATAGGATCCTGGGAACAATGGATGTCAGATGTCATTGCCAGTGTATTATCATTCCAGCTGTGATATTCAAATATGATGTTTGATGTTGCTTCTTGCACATTTTTTCCCTTACGCAATCTTAAACAAGGCCTAACCTAAATCGTTATGTTGCTGCAATGACTCTAACACAACAAAACTACCCTGCACAGTGAAGATGTGTCAACAAAAACATCAAAGAAACACATTAGTTTCATTGAATAAATGCTGTCAAAATCAGTCATTAACACTGCCATTACAGAGAGGGTGTTTTAGTGCATTTTCTATTATCTGACAGATTCATGAACGCTGTTGTTTTGAATAGAGCCAGGAGCGTGAGAGTGCTTTTGGACAGTGAGCAAGGTGACACTTCATTTAGGTGAATAGAGGGAGAAGCTCCTTCAGATTACGCAGATGAGCTGTGCTCATTTGCAGACAATGTCAAGAGTGTTTTGATGCATGGGTTGTCATGGTACCAATTTAAAGTGCAACATGGTGATTTAATTTCAGCAGACACAACAAGGGGACCGGATCTGCGAAACAAAAAAATGAGCTCTCTCACGTCCATTTGCTGGCCGATTGTGTGACACGTGTAGCACAAATAGAATCCGCAGACAATTTTCACAAGAAGAATCACAGGCATCACCCACCACAGAATGAAGTTGTTGCCAGTCGACTTCGTTCAAGAGGAGGCGCCCATTTGGACCACATCCCATGACATGCTGGGTAGGTAACACCCTAGCAGGGACATGGTGTGGGAGTTGGGAAAGATCAAAGACTGATAAGGTGGAAATGCTTCAGAGCAATAGTTTGACATTTTGGGTAACATTCTCTGTTTTCTTGCAGTGAGTTTGATCATTTCATTGATAATCTTCTTTAAATATGTACGGTAAATAAAAAGCCAGAAACTGGTTAAATGCTTAGTGTAATTCCTCTAAAGATGACAGATGATAGATTTTAACTTGGGTTAGTGCAAAAACCAAGAGTATTAGGGTCGTTGAAGTAATACTTTGGGGTTATTTTTTCTCAGAATTTTTACTTTTGTCCGATAACTGTGATAAAAGTCAGATTTCTGACGTTTTTTGCAAAAAAAAGGTCATAAGTTATTTTCTTTTTTTACCCCATTGGCTCAAATCTTCTTCTGTATACAACAGAAAGCTCCACAGTTGAAAATAAACCCAAGGTAGAAAACTCTACCCACACACTCACATATGAAAAGCTCACAGTTGTCATTTAGTCGTTTAACTGGACCTCTCAATTCTATTTTTGTGTTGGTGCCAGTTGGAGCATTTCTAACTGAGTCATTTGGAGTGCATTTTGCTAACATAGCCAAAAAGTCCAGATGTTAAATTACAGCATTTAATGTAATTTTACTGAGCACCGTATATCTATGTGATATACCCATTAGAGCCTATGGCTAGACCAATGCTCCCCTATTTTGCTAGTGGTTGCTTATGGTTGCACCCCCCCCAATTTAAACATGCCTACTTCTAGTGCCAGCAACGCGAGATAGTTCAGCCTCAATGCTGATGAATAAAAATGCAAAGAGTCTGCACCTCACATAAGCATCTGGTACATTTTGTTTTCCCCATACCAAAACAGGCAAGCTGCGACAAAACAAATATTCAGATTTTTACAAATGTCAAACTACTCATTGTTTTCCCTCACATTTGGTCCCCCCCTCTTCTTACCTCCACTAAGCCCTGAAGGATGCGAACAAACATGACGCAGCCGTAGTGCGTTCTGGCTGCAGATGGGATGAACATATTGAGCAGTGATGTCAGGAAAATGGCAGCTCCGAACACCCTGCAGAAAAACTGGAATGTCATCATTTTGTACCATTGGTGAAAAGGAGTAAGTCTGGATAACTTAATCTTCGTAATAATCAAACACACTTTCCAGGAATTGTACTTTTTCGATACAACCAGCAAAGCTTTGGATAAGTTTAAAATAAAGATGTGAAGCAGAGAATGAGCCAGGTTGCTTGGAAAATCAGTTTAAAATGAGAAATACATTTCACAGACAAGTTTCCAAACTTTAACCCTGTATTTTCATACAGTCTGTTTTTAATATATAAGAGAAAACCGTGGATCCAATTAAGGTCCACAAGGTCTGTGAAGCATAAAAACAAAACAAAGACTTGCAACCCAGTGTTTGCAAAGCTGCTGCAGATGCCTGATATTGGCAGGCAGTATGTCTCCACACTAACTGGCGGTCAAAGCATCTCAGTCGGCTTTATAATGAGACATATCTCGCACCTCTGTCTTTCACTGCCTCAGATAAAGACATCCCATTCAATCCACAAGTTTCTGCTTTATCGCCACAGTGCCGCTTATAGCTCCCCCTCTCTTTTCTCCTTCGCCCCCCCTTCTCTGTTTCCAAAACAGTGTGTAAGTGACACTTGTAATATTCCAGCGGCTGGTGTTTCAGAAAGAAATCAGAGGCAGGATCTTTCATTATTAACTCTGTCAGTGGCGTGTCCTCTTTTCCTGTGAAGCTTTTATTACAGGACTGCTATCTGCTCCATCAACACCGCTCACCACACCGTACAGCGTTAACCCTTTATCCACACGGACTGAGGAGGATCCTGAATAAAAATACTGGATTTTTGGGATTTTTTCTTTGTGATCCTGTCTTAAAGGGGACCTGTTATGCTCACTTGGAATTCTATATTTTTATTCTTGGACTCTTCTAGCATAATTTTGTATGATTTGTGATTGTTTACAATAATACGTATTTACTTTATCGGCCTGGGGCAGTTCCTAAGTGCATCCAGTCTATTAAATAAGCTGTTTTATTTTGCTTACTCGTCACTTAAAGCCACATTTCTTCTGATTGGCTGTCCTTCATAAACAGCAGTGCACCTGAGAGGACTGTATTAGGCACATCCTCTGTCCCTGACATCATAGAGTGCCAAACAATAGAAAAACAACCTAAAAAGGAGCATTTAGAGCAGTCTAAGTAGTTTTTCATTCAAAAGGATTTCTTCTATACACAATAAAGGTATAATAAATACCTTTAACAATTAGGGCTGCAGCAAGTTCATCTTCATTATAAACAGCATAGTTTTTCCCCATAATGCACTGTGGTCAACAACCCAAAGTTATTTTTGGTACTCTTTAATTCACAAGTGCTCCAAAGTAGTATAATGAAACTGCTTGTTCTCTAAAATGACCAAAAGTGTAAAATCGAGTAATGATGTGAAGCAGGGACTGCAATGTTGCTGTGAAACTAGAGACTAGTCATGAAGTGTATTCGACCTGTTGGCGGACAGCTTGTTGGAGATGAAACCACCGGGGATTTGAGTGACGATGTAGCCCCAGAAGAAGGAGCCGTGGATCAGCCCCACCGTCTCTGGGTCCCAGTTAAACTGAGCTTTCTGCAAAGAGGGGAAAATGCAACAGGGAGGTTTTATAAATTAATCTTTTTATGAAAGACACATCACTATCATTTTCTTAAAATTCAGTGGTGAACTCATAAACAATAATGCACCCGTACTCCATTCAAGAGATAAAGGGTTTTTCTGCGGTCTTGATCAATTTTCAGATATGTTTCAGTTTGGTGCTTTGAATTTTTTTCAATTATTATTGCTTCAGTTCTGAAGCAAGATCTAACAGTGTCTCAAGACACTGGCAATATCACAGACAAGCCCATAAAGGCGTGAATCAAACTGGTAAACAGCAGTTTTGTCAATGTTGTCAGGGGTGGAATGGAGAGATACGGAGATCTTCTACCTGAAGCACCGGGGTCCCATTTATATAGACGGTGTTGTTGTTAACCATCTCCACGATGGCCACACCAAGATTGCATCGAATGCCGAAGGAGATGCAGAAGCCCAGGCCGCTGAGGATGGCGATGATATAACGCTTAGGCAGGCCGCCACAGCTGCAGTCCAGCAGCGGCGCGGGGCGTGGCGTTGATGCCACCGGTCTCCCATCCTCTGTCAGCTCAATATTCCCCTCTTCTTCCACATTACTGCCATCTATTTTCCTGCAGAGCAAAAATCAGTCAGAAGTTGTGTGTTCAAAATATCATCTTCAAAAATATATTTCTTTAGCTCCACAGTCTTCTTATAATTTTAGTGTCTCGTGGACTCGACACGATGGGAATCTTTTAAAGTTTAATTTGTTTGAGACGAGATTACACAGAATGCGGCTTTGTGTGTGGACTTTCTTGGTAACTCGTGTGATGACAAAAGTAGATCAGTAACAAAGCCACATCCTGCAGAGGAAAAAGGAGAAGAAAGCCAGCAAACTGCTTTTTTCAAATGCATCCCCTCTGCTTGTTCCGCCACCCAGGATCCACCGTTTCAGTGCCCCCTCCTCTCATCTGCCTGCAGAAGATTTATTATTTAGTGCAGTTCTCCTCCAGCGAGAAACAACCAAGACTGTACGAATGTATGAGGCTGGAGATCTACATGTATTCACAAACTATAGGCCTATTTCACCACTCGCGCAATGCTCTAAGATACATTAAAAAAAATCTTAAAGGATTATATAAATTTATCACAAATAACAATGACAATATTAATTTAGACCTAACAGAACTACAACATGCACTAATAGAGACTGCTGAGTAACTGAATATAAGGAATATGCCATTTGGGTATTTAGAGATTTAGAGAAGTCCGTTGAGATCATTGATAATAAATGACTATTATTTATTAATAAATTTAAATAGATACAATCTATCTATCCTCACTGCTGTCTGTGTTTGTGATTGAGGAGCTACAGTGATGACAGCTGGTGTGTACAGTCACTGAGGAATATCTCAAGGAATAACATTTTTTAAAGTGTTCTAAGTTTTGCCATATTGAAATATAATGAATTAGATGTGTTATTTGCGACACTGCAAAATTGCATTTGAAGTCCTGAAATGAAAATGTTGCAAAAGCAAAAGGAAGTCATTGTCAGGAAAACATGAAAGTACTCAAAAAATGTCCCCCTGACTCATTCTACTTATAAATATTATATGAGCACGTTATTGTAACCATGCATTTATTTCACAACTGAATTTTGGTGTTGCAGGTGGTTTTGGGTAGAGCTCAATTATATGACCAACTAAAACTAATTCTTATTATCTGTTTTATAATATGGATTAATATGTTCTATATTATTCACCAAACATTACTGCCATATATGGACTTCCACTTTTTAAAATTGTGTGGAGCCTGTCATGTATATCTTTTGTGGTTTTTTGCTTGTTTTGTTTTTTTTAAATTAAGACATTACTGAAACTAATTCAGATGTTTATCTCATTGTCACAGACTTAGATAATTCTGTGTATTGTTGTGTGTATTGTCTAGAAATTTAGAATCTTTTTTTAAAAAAGTGAAGAATGTCCCTTTTCCACAAGTTCATAATATCTGTCACTTTGACACAAGAAAAAAAAGACTTTAAAGGAAATGTATTTAAATTTTCCTAAAATGCCTTTAATCTTCCTTATTCATGAAGATTCCTTCATCATACACAGACACACAGAGTCCTCTGTGAAATATGTATCAGATATGAAATATGCATTAATATCTTAAAATAAAATCTGTGATTACATCATCAACATTGCTTGGGAAGCAAAAGAATAAAATATTTATTTATCGTCAGAATCTGGGGAGAACACGCCGGGCTTAATGTGCTCGCTCACAGTGTTGCATCCCTTTTACTGCAGATGCTTTATTCTTCTTATTTGAGCATTTTCACAAAGTCTCCACAGTTTCTTTATGCATGCAGTGCAGATTGCAGCTTATAAAGCATGCACAGACACTTCATGCCTTCTTCCCACCACTCGCCATTCAAACTCCACTCACCTTTGCAGTTTTCCCAGAGAGTCTCCCACTGTGTTTTTCACCTCTTCCTTCCCTGGTTTAAACACCTGCTCCTTCAACCCTGCTAAACCAAAAGGCATTGTTGTTCTCCGGGGGGTTTTCTCCTCACCTTTTATCCCAAAATAGAGTCTTGATACCTCAAGAGGTACCCTTTGTTCTGAGCAGGGACACAAAAATCCACTAAAAGCTGTTCCTCATTCCTTGAGTTTGTGGCACTGAGGATTGGCTCCACCTTTCAGTGGTACCAGGAGTCCCTCAGAGGTAAGAAGGAGTTTTGGTATGGGATACTAAAGTATTCATCAGTTACCAAAGCACCGTTTGGTCAGAGCATCTGGAACTTGTTTCATCTCTGAGAGATCCATCCAGGACTGACCAGAGAGGCAGGAAGCAAATGAAAGGGTAGAATCCAGTTTTTAGTTTCTAGGCATTGTGGTCTCTTTTTTGTCTGCAGCTGAACTGAATGAGCTGCTTAGATCTCCTCTCCATCTCATAACCTATCCATTCCTGATGAGGAGGGGCAGGTGCAGCTGGTTTTCAAAACCCAGCCCCTCGCTTTTACACATCATCATCTTCAACATCACCTCCCTGTGCCACCCCTTGAAGCTACTTGGGTTCATCTGATAGTAGGCCAGTGGACAAACTATTAAATATGAATGAGCTTGACATGTTGCACTGAGGAGAGACAGGAGTAACTGGACGTGTGTGGTGTAAAGTGGGAGCAGCTGAAACCTAAGACAGAGCCATCGAGGATCAGGTTTTATATCCTGTTCTCTGCCGGTTTTGTGCCTAAATTTAGTAGGAAAGGAAAGGAAATAAGAACTGCTGCAACAAGGCTGGTGCCAGCAACAGTACCATATTTCTAACCCATTGGACACTAATGGGCATTTCTGTGAAATACTTACTGTGTGAGAGTGAATTTTCTTCTTTGCCCGTCATTAAATATGCAGCATTTTAAAAACAAATACATTGAGATTTTAAAATTTAAACAGCAGACTGGTGGGTGTTGGCCTGAACCCAGAGAGTCTGTCATAACTCTTGAAAAGTGACTGAACAGGGTAATTCTGGCACTCGTGCCATTTATTTACTGCATACACAGAGTAAGAGCTCAGCCCCCAGTGAAATTCTTTCAACAAATAATGTTCCTTTTACTAGAAATGTCGCAGCTCCTAGTTTCAGATTTCTTATGTTTTTATTAACATTTTATGATGCAATTTTAGGTTGATTGATGATATAATAATCTTTATTAGTCTCACTACATTTTTTTTTGTTACAACTCAATCTAAAGAAATAATAATAATAAAGAAATAAGATATGCATAATAGATGGGGTGACTACAACAGAATATTCCAAACATAATATCTGTAAAAATATCTAAACTCTCAGATTAAACTGGATACTGTAGATTCATCTTGGATGTAAGAAAGAAATTTCTGAATATGAAGGCTTCTCTTCATTTCTAAACAAGTAATTCCTGCCACCTAGTGGCCAGAATGGGGAACTGACGTGAGACAAAAGTAACGTATATGTTTACACCGATGAGTTGAATGTGAGATCAATGTTATACGTAATTTTCTTCAGGGATTGCTGAATTTACATCCCAATATGCTTATGTTCACATAAAAGGGAAAAAAACTTTTTAGTCCTGCCCCTGCAACACTGAAAAACATCGCAGATTCCCGGAAGCTTGCAACTGATTTTAGTCCAAAGTTGTAAATCTGACAAGTCCATTACTTGTCAGAAACAAACTACTAGTCAGTGGCTGATGATTAAATTCCATTTGTCACATCTGACCTCTTGCAGGCATGCAGCTGGACCTCCTGCAGTTCACTTACTGTCCTGAAATTAGGAAGGATGATGCATTCATTTACCTCCTGTATGGATTCCAGAATCCTGGAAGCACTGTAAAGGTGGTATTTTTTGACTTTTTCAATTTCTTCAGCAAAATTCAGCTGGCACTGCTGAGGGACAAGCTGGAAGGAGCAGGAGTTGATGTTGATGTTACTGCATGAGCAATTGACTACATCATCAAGAGACCACAGTATGTGAGGCTTCCGAATTGTGTGTCTGAAGTGGTGGTATGTAGCACGGGGATCCTCAGGTGATGGTGCTCTCTTCCTTCCTCTTTACGCTCTTTACACTGGACCATGTATGTATAAATCCACCTAAAGTTCGATGATACAGCCATTGTTGGATTTGTATCTCAGGGTAACAATGTAGAGAACAGGAGGGTCATCACTGAATGACCAAGTACAGTGTTTTGGCAGTAAACTATTTTTTTTGTTTTTTTGTTTTTTAATTTCCAATATATCTCTAATTGACTTTTCTCCCTGTCCCTTGTGCTGCTCCAACAAGTGAATTCCCACTGAGGGAGTAATAAAGTTTATGTCTACAGCCAGCACAGTGCCAATAAGTAACAAGAAGAACAAGAAGATTGACAATGGAGTGTCATAATTGTATTACTTCACCACTATCTAATCCAAGTCTTTAATCTCAAATTTTATTTCAGTTGTGGATTGTTTTTTGCCATGAACCAACATAAAGCCAATGGACAGGATGTGGTTCAGGATGGTTTACAGTTAAGTGAGAGAAACACCTGAGCCTAGAAGTGACATCTCATTTACTGATGACTCCTCCACACCTGGATCACCTGTCAATATGCTTGGAAATCTTTTGCCATGTCATCATCATTTCAAAGAATAATAAGCAAGCTTCTACCTCAATCTTGTTTTTATGGATTTTAAATGTTTTGACAAATGTGAAGCTAGAGACACCAGCAACCATATTGAAATGTCTTCAGAGGCCAGTGCAGGTGACACAGAGGGAAATGTAAAACTGCTGGCTAAGGATAAACATAATTTCTGTAAAATAATAATTCACATTGGCAGCAATGATACCCAGAGGTCACTAAAATTAATTGAATCGGTGTGTAACTTTGCCAAAAACAATGTCATACTCTGTAGTTTTCTCTGGTCCCCTCCCCAAAACTGACCAGGGGTGACATGTTTAGGCCCATATTCTCCTTAAATTGCTGTCTGAGTGGTGTCCAATAAAATGATGTGGGCTTTATAGATAATTGGGAAACTTTCTGGAGGAAACCTGGTCTTGTTAAGAGACACAGCATCCATCCCACTTTAGATGACGCAGCAGTCATTTCTTAAAATCATGACCAGAGATAAAGGCCCAGGAACTGGACTAATGTCCTCCAGCATGTCCACGTTGCCGCAACAGCAGCGGGCGAGCACCCCCAGATATCCAGACTACCCGGAAGCAGAGTTGTAGACTTACACGCCAGACATGTTTATGTAAATGGAGAGTCCTCCTCAAACATTAAGTCTCATTATGCAGTTCCATAGGGTTCTGTGCTAGGACCAATTCTGCTTGCTTCCCTTAGACAGTATCATTAGAAGGTATAGCATACATTTTCACTGCTAAGTAGATGACACCCAACTGTATCTATGCAGTGGCTGCGCAGGACATGCAGGAGCGACAACCTCCAGCTCGTGCTAAGCAGGTCCTGATGGTGCGCAGACCTGTGGCTGAGATGTGACTAGCTGGGGCTGCAGAGGTCTCACAGCAGGCTCAGAGAATGGATGTCCTTCAGGGGAAACGGGACCCACTGGCTTGGTCTCAGAAGCTGGTGTGGAGGTCGCAGGTGGCTGAATTGGCTCTCCCAAGCCCCTAGCCCCCCTGTATTTATTTGGTATCGGATTGATACCAAAATGAGCAGTGACTGTTTACCTCCTGTTCTTCTCCAAAATCGACCACAATGCAGCCCCAGGCATCGTGTGAACAGTTCTTTGATTGCTTTGCTAATCCAACCAGAGGTAGACCTTTGTCCAAACACCTGCTGTCTCACTGGATTATAGAAGCTTACTCACTGGCATATAGCACCAAGGGTCTTCAGCCAAGACACATAGGGTGTAATATACCATGCTATACGTGTTGTACCTTGTTTCTTTTCTTCAGGGAACCTAAGTTACAGACATATAACTGACATAATAGCTGGCTGTTTCTGATAACGATTGAAGCAAAATTCTCTGGTATTTCATAATCTGCTCCAATCTATATTAATGTAAATTGTGGAGGAAAATGGTTTTTTTGTATATTTAATTGGGGGTGCGGAAACTGTCTCTGCTTGCCTTTCTGTAAAACCACTGGTTTATGCATCATCGCTCCCACTGCAATTTATGGACACATAAAAAAAAAAAATCTATGTAATCATTTGTACACAGTATAGTATTTTGGACGATTTATACACTATTTTCCCCCTTTTTTTCCCAATGTTTATCTCTAATTCACTTTCTTTTCCTGTCCCATGTGCTGATGTAACAAGTGAATTTCCCTGATGTGGGAGTAATAATCAAATCAAATCAAATCACTTTTATTGTCACATCACATGTGCAGGTACATTGGTACAGCACATGTGAGTGAAATTCTTGTGTGCGAGCTTCACAAGCAACAGAGTTGTGCAAATACAATAATGTAAACAAGCAAAATACAAGAATGGCTACATCTAAAACTAATAAATATATGTACAATATATAATAGTATATGCATTTCTATTATACATATTATACATAGACCTAATAAAGTCTTAGGTCTATGTTTACAGCCAGAATGGGTCCAATAAATAACAAGAGTATTGATCAATTGATCCAAGTATGTTATATTTTATTTTATTTGTTAATTGTTTTCTGAACTAATGTAAAGACAAAGGAAAGGATGTGGTGGATGTAGCGCAGGAGGTAGAGCAGGTCACTCACTAATCAGAAGGTTGGTCCCTGGCTATCCCAGTCTGCATGCCAGGTATCCTTGTGCAAGATACTAACCCCACATTTATCTCTGATGCACCCATATGAGTGTGAATGCCTAGATAGAAAGATAGAAAGCACTTAAAGCATAGAAGAAAGTGCTTGTGTGAATGGGTAAATGTGGCATGTTGTTTAAAGCACTTTGAATGCAATAATAATAATTATTGTAATAATAAATATGAAGTATTATTAATAAGAGGAACTATCGGGGTAATGGCTAAATCTCATTATCTCATTAAATTAGGTAACTAAACATACTTTAAAACCAACTTTGAGAAAAGTTTGAGATTTTGATATTGTTAGGATCCTCGAGTATTGTCTCAAAAACTTGTTCCTTTTGTTTTTCTGTGTCACTCTGACAGGCATGCACGGCTGCTTTGAGATTTTTGATCTCTTTTGGGGGCTCTATCAGACACTTTATTAATAAGCTTTTCTTTATGCTCATTTTCTATTAAGATTTCTTTTCCGAACCCCCTCCCTTAAACTTGGAATTTTAACTAATTAACTGTCCCAGGATTTGTCAGGATAAATAAGTGCTTTTAATTATTATTTTTATTATTATTTTATTATTATATGGTTATTGGGATAACCAATCAGCCATTTTGACGGGAGGTCGGTGAAGCTACAGCGGTGATTCTGGTTGTGAACCGGTAGGAGGAGACTGTGCTCTGTCTTCCGTGTTTCCCTACTATGTCCTAATTGCACTTCGCTCTAGTACCTTTGTGCACGTTTCGATGCCCTCCCTCTGCTTTTAAATCTTCATTAGCGATAAACAAGCGGGTTTTAGAATATTTTTGCTCGTTTTGTGCCCCCCTCTCGCAGCGTCTTCACTAACAAACACTATCTGGTAGGAGTCGACTGCTTCATCCATGCATTGGAGTCCCGGGCCCCAGCGTACCGGCTCCGGCTCCAGCCATGTCGGCCAGGAATGCAACGGCTACCGGCGGTGACAGAGCGGTAGGCGAACCGGCAGGTAATTCAAACATGTTAAAGCTATTATCACTTTGAATAATAGGGGTGAAATTCAAATGTCTCCGCGGCACTGACATTTAGGAGAAATAGAAAAGAGAAGCGATGTTTTTCCGGCAGTTCTTTTGTTGCTCGTTGACTGTAACTTTGCGCTATTCCAAAAACTAGGTCAGTAGATCAGTAGACCAAGCTCGCCCTCTAACGCTATGCCATTTATGTAAGACAACACGACGCTGTTAAGCGATACCACTCTGCGAATTGCGCTAAATATCCGCCTTGCGTGTTTATCAGTTAAGGATAAGGGTTTTTATATGTAAATTGTGTGTTTTAATGCCTGTTAATGCTAACTCGAAAGATTAAACCACGTAAATGTTAGCTTAGCAGCGGCACCGAGGCGAGGCCGGGGCTACACACTCGGCTAAGATGAGTCTGTTAGAGGAGGTGCTGTCATAGCCAAGGACAGATCGTTCTTGCCGATATTTCTGACGCTTATGTTCTGTTTTCTGATGAAAGTGGTGTTTAATCAGCGTCAGTGCTTGCTGCTATTTTGGCCCAACTAAGGTCGGTGCCTCTATCCGTTGACTCAGCTCGGCCATTTGTCTTACATTAGCTTGGATGAAGCAGACATTTCTGTAAGTTCATTTTAATGCTCCGCGGTCTCTTTACACAGTGTAAAATATACTCGGAACCCTTTAGTTAGTTGATTTTAGTACAAACTAAAGACCAGTGCCCATAAAAATAAACATAACTGTATATAGTGTAATTTGGTGAGTCAAAGCCAACATTTGTAAAGAATATCATTCGTAAATGGTAGTTTATAAATTCCGATAATAAGAACTGAAGTCATGTATGTATGTACATATATGTACGTACATACGTGTGTGTGTGTGTGTGTGTGTGTGTGTGTGTGTGTATATATATATATATATATATATATACATACGTGTATATATATGTATATACATGTATGTAAGTACATACATGTATACATATGTATGTACATACATACATGTATGTATATATGTATGTACATGTATGTATATATGTATGTACATACATGCATGTGTGTATAAATATGTATGTACATGCATACATGTGTGTATAAATATGTATGTACATACATACATGTGTGTGTATATGTATGTGCAACATGTCATGTGAGCGTAATCTAGGTCAAATAGCATGATCACCTTCAGCTATTGCTTATTGTTATATTCCCTCAAATATGCTTCATTGGGATAAAAATCTTGCATTAAAGAATACACTTAAACACACAATCTTTAATGTTATGGTAAAGTAAGGAATAGTATATAGGAAATGAGTAGTTAGTAAAGCAGCTGGAACCATAAAAGAAAAGGGTGCTCGAGATGATTTAAGAATTGGACACCTTTTTACTATAAATAACACTCTTTCAAATTCATTTTCCATTAAGTGAGGGTCTCATATTCAAAGATTCATACTCTGAAACTAAAGCTATTGATTATATAGTGGTAGAAAGTGTGTGTGTGTAATAAAAGAGATAATAGCCTCCTCTGCTCTGCTGTATTGAAAGCTCCCAGTAACTGAGTACTGCTTGCCACATAACTACTGCCATTTTGAATCCATGACATGCGCAATATAAACAGTTAACTGTCCAGTAAAGGCATAATATCAAATTGAAAACTGCCCATGGGGCCCTTATCCAGCAAGAGTGAGTGAGCTCAAACTGAACTTGTTGCTACTGGCCTAGGTTAAATTTTTGTTCACACTGCTCAATTTGCAATTTGAGACAACTTTTAGGATGTAAACTGTACTGGTGTTCAGGTTGTAGTAATAATAATGGATTGGATTTATATAGCGCTTTTCAAGGCACCCAAAGCGCTTTACAATACCACTATTCATTCACTCTCACATTCATACACTGGTGGAGGCAGCTACAGTTGTAGCCACAGCTGCCCTGGGTCAGACTGACAGAAGCGAGGCTGCCATATCGCGCCATCGGCCCCTCTGGCCAACACCAGTAGGCAAGTAGGGTAAAGTGTCTTGCCCAAGGACACAACGACCAGGACAGAGAGCCCAGGGATCGAACCGGCAACCTTCCGGTCGCCACTGTCGCCCATAACCAATATTATTTTGTAGTAATACATATACAAAATAATATTGAGCCAATGTGTTTTTTGTTTTTGTTTTTTTACTGTAAATACTTTGCAAAAGGTGGCCTGAAACGCAGCAGTTACATTTATTTACATGTGCCTTTTGCAAATATTTGACACTCATTATCATACTATAATGATTGTAGCTTTGTGTGTGTGTGTGTGTGTGTGTGTGTGTGTGTGTGTGTGTGTCTGTATGTTACCTATCATCTTCTTCTGGACAAGTGGACCAATGTTGATAAAGCTTTATATCAACATTGCCTAGGTCACTGTGAGTGCCATAATCTATAGTGCGTATACAAATCCCACAATTGTATATATTTTTACATTTAACAGTTCAGTTGAGCACTGAATGGAATGGGATGTCATAGAACCTTAATAATCTGCATTTATTAAGGCTGTTGTGTTTTAAACATGATTTAATGCTTTGTACCTTGCTATATTTAATCTGAACAAGGTGTGTGTCGTCCCCCCCCCCAGAAAAAAAAAAGTCAGTGATCATTGCCGACCTCTCTTGGTTTTTATTGCCACTATAAGCACGTTTTAAAGCTCAGTTTTTAAAACCTTACGATGTAACTACTGCCCAGACCATGCAGCAGTATATTAATGACTAACCTTGTATTGTGGATGGATTACACAGGTCTGCAAAAATGATCTCCATTTCCCCCCATCATGTACAGTTTTTTGTTTGTTTGCTGTTGTTCTTTTTTTGGGGGGGGGGGGGGGGGGGGGGGTTGAAAATGTGTTTGTTTTTTGTTTGTTTTTTTCAGTTTAAAAAGGGAAATTGTATGCTTAATTCAACTAAAAATGTGAGTTTTGCAAGAAAACCTGACAAGATGCAGTTTTTAAAATATTTTTCTTGGTTTCAGTGAGTAAAAATCTATAAGACACAATCAAAAAAATCGTATGCAGTTTTTTGGTTGCAGACTTGTGTTATCTCAGTTGTTCTCCTGACTGAAGCTTTGTCCGTTTACAGTATCCTGCCATGCAATTGTAATTCTGTTTGGCAGTCTAATTAGAAGAACACCTTCAAAGTAATCTTATAAATGTAAATGGACTAGTTCTTATATAGCACTTTTTACTCAGCTTGAGCACTCAAAGCACTTTACACAACAGGACTCATTCACCAATTCACAATCTTTCATACAAGCACTTTATTTCTATGGTTTTTCTTTATAAGTGAAACATTTCTACACACTCTGGTGAATGCACTGGAGAGCCACTTGCAGTTCAGTATCTTGCCCAAGGATACTTTGTTATGCAGGGATCTAGCTACTAGCCTTCCAATTAGTAGACCTGGTCTACCGCCTCAACTATAGCCAGTCTAACATTCAACATGAAACATTAGGACTTATAAAGTGCTGTGAAAAAGTGTGTGCCTACTTCCTGATTTCTTAGGCTGATTGCATTTTTAATATTCAACATAGTAGAAAAGTCAAAAAACAGAACAGAACCTTGAACAGAACCTGTCTAACAAAGTGAAGTAGGCTAAAAGATCTCAAAAGCAACAAATCATGCCGGAATCTAAAGAAATGTCTGAGATGCAAAGTTACTGACATCAAGCAGTTTTGCAAGACTTTGGGAGTCCAACAACAGTTTATTCATTTTGTAATTTGGAACATTGGTGAACCGTTCCAGAAGTGGCTGGCCTACGAAAATTACTCCCAAGAGCAAATCGACAACTCATCCAGAGTAGCACCTAAAGAACTGCATAACTCACTCATCTCAGTTAAGGTCAGCGTTCACAATTCAACAATAAAAAAGGGGCTGGGCGAGACTGTGAACAGAAACAAACCTGCCAGTCCGCCTCTTAATCGCTCAAACAAGCAAAGTGAAGGTTTTGGAGTAGTCGTGTCATGCTTTGGCATGTCTTTAAACAGTGTGGAGGATTTTCCTAGCATGAACAATCTGGCTGAATTAAAACGGTTCTGCAAGAAAGAATGGCCCAAAATTCCTGATTGTCAAATGTCTCATTGTCAGTCATCACAGTCGTTTGAATGCAGTTATTGCTGCCAAAGGTGGCACAACCAGTTTTTTGGTTTAGGGAGCAATTTACACAGGGCGAGGTAAGTTTGGATAACTCTTTTTCCATTTTAATAAGTAAAATCATCATTTAAAAACTGCATTTTGACTCTGGGTATTTTTATGTAGCATTAAATTAGTTTGTGGCATATATGCAAAAACAAAAATTAAGAATAGGGAAAATACTTTTATCACAGCATTGCATATAAGCAAGTGTAAATAAGAACGTTTACTAGTCTACATTTAGCATCTTAATAAAAGAAGGCATGAAGGAATATGAGTAGCAATTTATTTTTTATTAAGTGCAATATAGCGCTGACCTGAGAACAGTAAAATAAATTGGCTGAAGAAAACATGCTCATACCATTTACTTTCTTAACCATGTGTTTCTTCAGAATTAAAATCAGGTCTGGACTCACCAATCTTGGTGAAGCTTTTAACAATGCCATTACGTCTGCTCCTGTCTTTTGGGACAACCCATCAAACCAACATGTAAAAGAAAATGTTAAATTCCATACAATATTTTATATTAAAAATAATCAAATATTGGAGATCATCTTCTGCATCAAGAATTGTCCACCATGTTGGATGTGATCGAGTTAGTGGTTGGTAGGGAAGTGTGTATTCACCAACTAGTTGACAGTGGTCCCTGGAGGCTTCTGACAACCACTCTCTAGGTCTGTTTGACTGGTGCTTTTATTTAATCCTATAAGGTCGCCAGGGTCTGTATTAGAGATGGACCGATCCGATATTACGTATCGGTATCGGTCCGATACTGACGTAAATTACTGGATCAGATATCGGATAGAAATAAAAAATGTAATCCGATCCATTAAATATCAAAAAAGCACCTCACAAAACTTGCAACATGCTGTAACTCGGCTCATAACCGTAGCACCTCGGAGCAGTGTGCTCACGTGATAGAGCGGCTGTGTGTATTTGTAGCCTCGCTACCAAACCAGCATTTCATCTCCGAGGAAGTGATCCCAGAGAGAAGTAAATCAAGAGTGTAAGTTCATCTCTGAATGTTTGTAAAGCCTTCCAGCGTTAAGCTTAACAACCGATATATGGAGTGACTGCCTCTTCTCTCTCCTGTTGCTACTTCAATCGTGAAACTGATCAGTGATCAGCTGATCGGCTTTTCTGTCGCGAGTCCGTCTCTCTTCTTTGTTTTTGGCCCACTTTGCACCAGAAAGAGGAAACCAGCGGCTGAACAACAGCAGCACATTTAAGCTTGATAAGCTGTTGTTAGAATTTATTTAATATTACTTTCTAGAGCTATACTACTTTTTCCTTTGGGAAGGTACCATCTGTGCAGTCTGCAATTCTGTTGAAAAAAGATGTTGAATCTGTTTAATTATTCTTGAAAAATAATTTATTTCTGTGCATTTTTTTTTTCACACTGCATCAAATTAAAGTTGATTACGTCGATTAAGCATCATGAGGTGGGGGGTGCTTCCCTATTGTTTTTTTGCTGGGAGTTTGCAACCCTATTAGTTGGGTTGCTTAATATTTCTAAGTACTCTTTAAAATACCAGAATGGGAAGGCTTGAGTAGGTTTAAGTTTATTAGATTGATCAGTATTGCTGAACTATGAAATATTTTGGGTGCAGTGTATTTTTTACATACAGGTATAACAGAATAGCTTCAGTGGGGTTTTTTTTTGGTTTTTTAACTTGAGTATGAACTTATACAAAATGCAGCAAGATATTAAAAAAACAGTTTTACTGTTTAACAAACACACTATATCGGATTCATATCGGTATCGGCAGATATCCAAATTTATGATATCGGTATCGGACATAAAAAAGTGGTATCGTGCCATCTCTAGTCTGTAAAAATGATACAAACAGGGACACATCTCAAGTTGTTACTCGGGTATGATTCACAGTTTCTGTGCTGTTATTGGGAGTAGCTCAAAATGCCACAGTTTACTAACTAAACTTTATCTGCTGGGCAAATAAAGCAAAATCCAATAATCCTATATTGAAATAAATATCACCTTATTGTTTTATAAGTTTCTTCTCTATGGAACATGTATATCTATGCTTTCCTTTGCACAGTCATCATGCAGTTAACTGCGTGCCTTATAAATGTTTGACCAGAAGTTGGGCCTTATCATTTAAGCTATTGAGCTGGTAATGACTGAAGAATGCAAACTTACTGGGCAGACCCGGGGTGTATGTGTGAGCAGGGTGGAACAGAGTATCCTATGACCTATTTTGATCAGACTGTTTGCCTTTATGTTCCACTCTTGCACATCTGTTCCCATTTCTCTGTTTTTGTTGTTGTTCTATAAATGAAAACACTCACCATTTAATGTTCAGTGGCAGCTGTTGCAACATTGTTGAAAGTATAACTTAAAGTTAATGAGAAACAAGTCATTTCTCATGTTGTTGCCATTGTGTGAGCACAGGGTGTAGGGTGAGTTGGGTGCAGCAGATGCTCATTCAGGTGTTGAGTGAATGAGCAAATTAATGGGCACGTGACCTTAAGAGAGGGATTGTGGGAGTTGACAGGGGGATGCTTGTATGGCCTGATGTCCATTCAAGTACTCGCCTTCTCTGTAATCCAACAGAATCTGATGAGGAGAGCGGGATTAAAAGTTAAGCTTCAGTCAATCTGTTAACAACTCTTTGGGTCACAGACAGTGTGAAACTGTTAAAACTAGGTGCCATGGATATCAGCCACATTTTGGCTATTTCTTGCCATTGTATCAATTTCTCACACGCGTACAAACTTGAGTGCCTCGGAGGCCATGTGTACATCAGTCATGGCAGCTCATGTTATACCACAATAGATTATACAGTGTAGAGATGTAGAGCTATTAGTTAGTGGTGTCTGAACAGCTCTACTAAAGCAGTTTGTGCATTATAAGTCTCTGTTAGCACACGTTGGCCTCAGTTCAAATACATCCCTGTGGGAGCTATGATCAGGCATTAAGAGCATGCTGTTTTCTCTCTGAAGGCTGGTTAATGGCCAAGTCTTTGAGCCGTAGGAACATAATGAGCTGGATTCATTAACATCTGAAGGTTCACCGGCAAATATTATTGGAAACCCACTTCACCTTTAGGGAGATGACCTTACCAATAGGATCCAGTAATATGAAAACTGTGAGGCTTTTTTTTTTTTTAAAAAAAAGCTTCATTTTTGTTATTTTGGGCTAATGTTCAAGGTGCTTGTGTTAATTTCCAGCTCCGTATTTGTATTCCTGCACTTCACTAGAATAGCTTTGCATGATTCACAGTTCAAAATTATTCTCAGACATTTGATGCAGTGACCACCTGAAGCTAGTTTTTTTAGCTCCATTATTCTACTTTAAAGACAACCTTCTGCTGATTCTCTGCCTCTTGTAAATGTAACTTTTGAACAGCAGGTGGGTGGGTCTGGCTCTTTTTTTTTTTTTTTGAATATCTGCTTTTACTGGCATCATTTAAAGCCATCAGTAGCAGGGAAAATGGCTGCAATTGAGTGTTTTGCATAGTCTAAAACACGAGCTTTTGGCTTAATAAAAGTGGCTCTAAAAATAAATCCTCTCAAATAAAAATGCAACTTCTTATGTTCGAGATAACAAAGATTACCACAAGTCAAGTTAGAGCAGCTACACTTGAACAACCCTTTTTCTGTGGTGTTGTCCATTGTTGTGGGGGCACCTGGCTAAGTGCATCCTTCAGTTACGACATGACATAGAATTGTTATTTGCATTGTATTCAATAGTAATGTATCATTCATTCACACATTCTTTTAAACTGCCTTTATATTTTGCCCCTGGTTGTCCACTAACCCACTTCCATAGCACTGGGCCTACCTGACAGTTTGAGAACCAGTTATTACGTCCCTATTAAATCACACAATGTATCTGTATGTGTAACTTCTGTATCAAGTATTTAAAATTGTTTTTAAAGCCAGAAGGTAGTATTGATTGATTGATCATACTTTATTCATCCCGAGGGAAATTGAGTTAAGGCTGCCAGCCGTGCCAGCGCCATTGCATATGCATATATTTGGCATCTTTATTATATATTAGCTCAGCATAAACAGGTGGAGCAATCTGTTGCAGTAGTGCATGGTCTCTTATATTGTATTGGAAAATTATATCGATTCCTCATGTTTTATGACCAGGTACACTTCTGTTGCATTTCAGATGATGTGCTGGTTGAGGAAGAACAAAGTACTTCTGTGTCTCTGCCCAGCCTGATGACCCCACCCTCAGCTGCTGGTATGTCCCTGAGCGTGGAGTTAACCCGAAAGCGCAAGGGCAGCGTGGACAACCAGTACGTATGGGACTGCTTGCTTCAGGAAAATCTAAATCTTAAGACCCACACTAATATTTGTTGTTAATACAGGCACCGCTGTTTTTCTTTCTAGGGATTCAAAATGTGTTTCAGTCCCTGATGTAGATATGGAAGATGACCAAAACAGGTACAGTTTAACTGATAAATGACACAATGTGATGCAGAGGAATGCTACATGAAGCTTTAGACCTACTTTTTAGAGATGGTAGTATTTAAACCTCAGTTTCAAGCCTAGAAAATTAGCATTCCCCAACTAGTTGTGAGCATTTGTTGGCAGTCGCTATGAAATTGTGTTGATGAGCCCTGGTCAGTGACCTCTGGTAACCACAGGTCGCTTTGGGAAAAGTGTGTATTCCCCAGCTGGATGGCAAGTGGTTGGCTGTCGCTAGAAGAAATTGGTCTCAAAGAGGTATACCATTCTGTACCAAGGACCTCCTTGTGATTGCTTTGATCGCTTGCAAATTGCTGCAGTCACCAGGACTTTGCATGGAAGACGCTGACTTGTCTGCAAACACTTGCTGACTACTCATTACTCAATACGGTACTGAAAGTGTGAAAATCCAAACTGGAAATGGAGATAGTTTGCCTTCAAAGTTTCAGTACAGATGGGTGGTTGGGTAGTGAGCATTTGCAGTTGACTGTTTTCACTCTTCACTGACCAACAGACTCAAGCAGCCACTCGCCACCTGGTGAGGAAATACTCTGCAGCAATCTGCTAGTGATCAGAGGTTGCCTGGGGGTCACTGGCTGGTTTCTAAGCCTGTGTAACTGAGGCCTTAGTATGTTACTTGCTGGTGTATTGCTTTTCATGGAATTTGTTGAGAAGAAATTTTCTGAAGTCCTAAAGGATTTTCTTCAGGTGCTAACACCTCTTTATACCTTTTTTGTATGCTTTTAATCAGCATTAAACCATTTCAGATTTGTTTTACTTGCAGGTCAGATGGAGAGGACCAACATGTCAAAGTTAAATGCTTCAGGTAGAGTATGACTTAACTGATAAAACTTTACCAGAAATGTTACAAGATCATGGGAATCTTAAAAGGCCAGCAAGTTTTGCAATATACTGCAAGTCTGTAAAGGCAAAGCAGAAAAGTTGTTTCTATTTTTGTGGCATTATTTCTGAATTCATGTGTCTGCAGGGAGCCACATAGCCAAATTGAGAAGAGGAGACGGGACAAAATGAACAATCTGATTGACAAGCTCTCAGCCATGATCCCCACCTGTAACCCCATGTCTCGTAAGCTGGACAAACTCACTGTGCTTCGAATGGCAGTACAGCACCTCAAGTCTCTCAAAGGTACCAACTCAATGTTTTTTTTGTTTTTTTTTAATTTGTTCAATTAATCTACTCTGACTCTGTTGTTACTGGTGGTAACTGCCAGTTATTTAGATTATTGGCATTGTGCTGGAGTGTTACTTATATCCCTGAGCTGTGAAAGGCTGATGGGGGATTGTCAACACAATAACTGAAGAAGGATGTTGTCAAGGATTTTCAAATTCATACCATAGGTGCATCGACTAGGAAGCTGAGCAGAACTGGCAGTCGTCGGTATTCTTTTTAATTATCATTATTTTTTATTTGTGTAACTTTGTGTAATATCTGTATATTTTCAGGTTCAGCAAGTTCTTTTTCTGAAGCCAACTATAAACCGTCATTCCTTCCTGATGAGGAGCTCAAACACCTTGTTCTCAAGGTAAATGCAGAAGTGACAAATCTAACGGTTTCTCTGGTATGAAGTGTAACCTGCAAGTCCCTTTGGAGATGTTTTAACCTTTCCTTAAAAAGCAGAACAACACTCTGTAGAGTCCACATATGCTGCAGATTATTATTTTGTTATTTTTTCAAATAACAATGCCAAGCTTCTCATCTTTTTTTCTTTTTTTTTTTTTTTATTCATGTAATTTTATTATAAAGAAAAGTCTGAACATGGCTCAAAGTTTCTGTCTTTGCAGACACACAACAGTGTAACAAAGTAGTTAAAATGTTGCCAATAAACTACATTACTACTGTAAAAAAAAATATTTTTTTAAATAACAAACTCTTGCTATTTTTTTCTAGAACATTTCATCACTTTGGCTCCCCTTTTCTCCCCTTTGTTTCCTTATCGTGCAGGCTGCAGATGGGTTCCTGTTTGTAGTGGGCTGTGATCGTGGGAAAATAGTTTTTGTCTCAGAGTCTGTCACGAAGATATTAAATTATAGCCGGGTAAAACTTTTACATTTGTTACTGTTTCTGCAGTGTCTTTTGTTATGAAAACCTGGGACACACCAGATGGCTTTTGTTATCTTGTAACTAATGTAAATAGATTTGAATCCACAACCATCAGGTGACTCTGTAGTGAGATGTTTGAGTGCACAGCATTTGTTATGTATTGTAGTACTCAATAGAAATGGAAATGTCATCTAAATCTATCGTTATGTTGGTCCTAATAGTTAGTGCACAATAGTCTGTTGCAGGACAAGTGATTACTGGAAAGATGCCATACACTCACCAGCCACTTCATTGGGTACACCATGCTAGTACCTCAGATGGATCTCTTTGTGCATTTACAACTGACTTAATTCTATATGGCACTGATTCAACAAGGTGCTGGAAACATTCCTCAGAGGTTTTGATCCATATTGATACAACATAATCACACAGTTTTTGCAGCTTTACTGGCTGCATATCCATGATGCCAATCCCCTGTTGGACCACATCCCAGTGGTGCTCTTATTGGATTGAGATCTGGTGATTGTTGAGGCCACTGAGTGAAATTATTGTCATGATTTGAGATTTGTGACACAGTGTTCTCATGTATCCAAGAAAATGTCCCTCACACCATTACAGCACCAGTTGCAGCCTCAGCTGTTGACACAAGGCAGGATGGATCCATGTTTTCACGTTGTTTATGCCAGTTTCTAATCCTACCATCCAAATGTTGCAGGAGAAATAGACTCCTCAGGGCACTGGATATTTTCTCTCTTTCGGACCATAGCTTTGTAAACCATAGAAATGGCAGTTTCTGGTGAGCCCATCTGGCACCAACAACCTTCCAACATTCAGTTTCTTAAATCACCCTTTCTTCCATTGTGATGCTCAGTTTGAACTTCAGCATGCTTTCTTGACCACCTAAATGCATCAAGTTGCTGCTGATTGATTAGCTGATGAGTTTTTAATGACCAATTGAACAGCTGTACTTAACAAAGTGGCTTTTGAGTGTATTCGTGTGCTTGTTGATAGACTATAAAATAATGATCAAAATAACACTATAGTCCTAAGCTGTCATTTAAGCCATCTGTGCTCCACACAGTGTCTGGTGTGCTCCAATGGTCACAGTTAACCATCAGTGTTTTGGGTTTTTTGGGGGGGGTTTTCATCATAAGGAGTAATTGCCTTAGGTCTTTTTTTTTATATACGCCATAGGAGCCTTGCTTAGGTCAGTTTGATGAGCTGTTTGTTTTCCTCTAGGCGGAGCTGATTGGGCAGAGCCTGTTTGATTACATACACCCAAAGGACATGGGAAAAGTGAAGGAGCAGCTGTCCGCTTCTGAATTATATCCTCGTGAACGGCTAATAGATGCTAAAAGTAAAGCAAATATTCTTGTCTCTGTTTTTGTGTGTAAGAGATTACGGTTAACGTTTCTCTCGTGTCTTTAGCCGGTCTGCAGGTTCAGGCTGACCTTCCAATCGGTGCAGCACGGTTGTGTTCGGGTGCTCGTCGTTCATTCTTCTGTCGCATGAAGTATAACAAAATTTCTATCAAAGTGGAAGAGAAGGAATCCCAGGGAAATGTCTCCAAAAAGAAAGGTGGAGATGTTACACAGCAGGTTTTATTAGGTCTAAATTCAAAAAAAGCTTTTTAATGAGTATGTTAATTGTGTTCTGCTTTTGATTTGTATCTGCATCTGCTTTTAGAGTCGCAGAAGTACTGCACAGTCCACTGTACAGGCTACATGCGCAGCTGGCCGACCAGTCAGCTGGGAGCAGAAGGGGAGGGTGAAGTGGACAAGCAGGAAAGCTCCCACTTCAGCTGTCTAGTGGCGGTGGGACGCGTCCACAACCACTCATCTCCCCAGGTTAATGGAGAAGTCCGAGTTAAACCCACAGAGTTCATCACGCGCTATGCCATGGATGGCAAGTTCACCTTTGTTGATCAAAGGTAAAACTGGGGTTTATTGTCAAAGTGTGGCAGTTGTGGTGATTTTTACTTTTAAAATAACTATTGATTTTCAATCTGGCCTAATGTTTAAAAGTCCCAGAGAGTCCAGCGCACATTATTAATGTACAACTGGTTAGCATTTGTTATAAAGCTAATTGGTTAGCTTATTGGTTTTTTCTTTCCTCATTTGTAGTTCATGTCATAAATAATAGTGTTCATCAACAACTAGCTTGTGTATCTATAGCAACATAAGAAAAGTGGTAGGTAAAACATTCAGTTAACAGATTAAAAATGTTTCTGTTCTTGCTCTGTCTGAAATGTTTATGTTGTATGAATTTTTCCATTTTAAAGGAAATCTTAGTTGATGTAATAGGATATTTGGATCTCTCTTAATTATATTTCAATTTTCTTTGACAGAGCGACGACCATTCTAGGTTATCTTCCCCAAGAATTGCTCGGGACATCGTGCTACGAATACTTCCATCAAGATGACTTACCCCATTTAGCAGACAGACATCGAAAAGGTGCAGTTTTTATTTATGTATGGGGGTTTTTTTCCTCTATTTTGGATATGTTTAAAGCCATTTCCATGTTTAACAAATGGCTTCATTCTTAGGTTTAATATAGGTCAGATAGATACCTAATTAACACAGAACTGCCAGGAATGTGGGTGTTTGTTTGTTTGTTTTATTTTTAACTCCATCCTGCAGAAACTGCAGTAAAATTTTAAGTTTTTTAAATTTACAAATGATTTTAAATCAAAATTATTACAGTTAATTAACAAACAAATACTAAGTAGTATATCTCCATTCATCCATTCTCTTCCACTTATCCAATTCATGGTTATGGGGGGAGGGGTGGGGGGTCAAACACATTATATTAAATTAATTACTGTAAAAGTAAAACTGACAGTTTAGCACACCATCCACACTGCTCCACCTCAGGCTGCAGCGCTTCATCTCCTCAAGCATGAAACCCATTTGACATGGCAGCTCTGCTCTGAATTTCTACTCTAGTTTTTACTCTGTTGTCCATGTGTTCACTCCGACCTGTTGTACCCCAGTATTACATTCCATTGATGCAGAACGCGTCAATCCTTTATGCAACTATATATAAATCCATTTTACAAAATGCCATGAAATTAGCTGATGCTTTTAGTATAAGTCAGGCTTGACCAACTTTAGGCCTCGAGGGCCGGTGCCCTGCAGGTTCTAGATCTCACCCTGGGTCTACACACCTGAATCAGATGATTTGTTCATTACCAGGCCTCTGGAGAAGTTCAAGACATGTTGAAGAGGTAATTTAGCCATTTTAAATGAGCTGTGATGGATCAAGGACACATCTAAAACCTGCAGGACACTGGCCCTTGAGGCCTGATTTTGGACACCACTGGTTTAAGTTATCTGATTTTAAAAGCAAGGGGATCAATATGTCCCTGTTGGCGGTTCTAGTGTTAAATGTCTGTATTTTGTGATCACTGATGTACTTTTAGGTTACAGCGTTATCTAAAGATTCTGTTTTCTAGTGTTTCTCTGACTTGTCCTCTTGCTGTTTTTCTTCCACAGTGCTGCGGAGTAAAGAAAAAATAGAGACAAACTGCTACAAATTCAAAACAAAATACGGCTCTTTTGTCACTCTGCAAAGTCAGTGGTTTAGTTTTGTAAATCCGTGGACCAAAGAACTAGAATATATTGTGTCAACTAACACAGTCATCTCGTGAGTATATGGTTCAGTGGATTTGTACATTTGCTTATGTATCTGTGAGTGCGTCTGTATATATGTGTGTTAGTTTGAATTTTTCTCTTTGCTCATCCTATGACCAGATATGATCCCAGTCGAGCAGGTCGGTCAGGAAATAAATCTGAACAGTCGAGCAATCCCAAGGCTTCTGAAGGTCTTTATAAAATTATTCTATCAACACATTATTTGGTTGTAGGGGGCCTCCCCCCCCCTCACTTATTTAACTCTTCTGCTCTGTCTTATTTTTTCCCTGTCAGACTGTAAAAAGTCCCCTCCTATTATACCGGGCATTTCCAGCACACCTGGGACTATGATATATGCCGGAAGCATAGGAACCCAGATTGCCAATGAGCTGCTGGATTTCAACAGGTATGTACTGGATATAATTACTTTAAAAACACACAAGTCCAGCATCGGCATCTATGCTCTGGTTACTTGGTGTTGTTGTAGATGAGGATACTGCTGTTTTAAGTTGTTCTGTGTGGGTTTCCTTTAGGACGAACTCATCACCTTCCAGTGGTAATGTCAGTCCCTTCAGTCTGCCACAGGACAAGTCCCCACAAATTCACAATCAAATCAGCAACAGCGTGAGTCATGCCGGCTGTTTATCCAATCAATCCAATCAACTTCATGCATCCTTAATGCATGAAGGAGCATTTCCACAGGTCCTTCTTCCCTGCAGCTGTCAGACTGTACAATCAAAACTGCTCCCAACAAACATAGAGGTTTACATCAGCGCTGTAACTTGCACTATTTTATCAACCGATTCACACTATAACCAGGGTTTGCCTCTTATCTGTATTTAATTTTATTTAATTTAATAACGGTACAGTACTCTGTTTTTGGTAACCATTGTCCTTGATGTAAATATGTAAAAACTGTGTATGTTTCAGTTCTGTGTCTTGTGTACTGTTTGTTTGTATATGTGTCTTTCTTGCTGCCGTTACACCCAGATTTCCCCTTGTGGGACAATTAAAGGATTATTCTATTCTATTCTGGCTCACATAAAACATTTTTAGAAGCTGAACTATGTCTAAGATGTGATGTGAGGGTTATAGTGTGCTCCCTTTTGGTCTTCAGGTCCCAAATGGAGAAACATCAGACATGGAAATACCAGGAAAGTCCAGCTCGGAGAGTGAGCCTCAAGGTGCTGCATTCTCAGGAGGAGAGACTCTTATGGGTACTTCCACTCATCGTGTCTATAAACTTTGTTATAATAAACTGAGTCACTTGCTGTATTTATTTCTTCCCTATTGCAACCTGGTAACTTTTCCTTTTTGTTTTCACTCCACCTTACCCCAGGAGAAAATTCCCAGTTGGATTTGGAGAGCGTGGTTGGACCAGGCCTGAATAGCCTCAGCAGTGATGAAGCAGCTATGGCAGTGATCTGGAGCCTTTTGGAGACGGACACAAACTTGGGAGAAGCTGTGGACTTTGAAGAGATGCACTGGTCCTTATAGAATCTGCATTACAGTGTGAAACGGCACGCTGGAAAACACCCGGATCCTCATTTTGATGATGGCAGAAACTGCTTGAAGCTTACTCAAAGGAGCAGCATTCTGTTTTTGTTTTTTGTTTTGTTTTGTTCTGTTAAAATTTAATATATTAGTTACTCTTCTCCACATAAGCTGTCTAGTTTTTGGGTGGCTGCTCAAACAGGAGCAGAATCGGCGACATTAAGGGACACCTGCTTTCCCTCTTCAGAAAGAGGATGTGCCTCTTAAACGTTGCAGCTGCCCACCCACTCACCTTGAAACCCTGTTCCTCTCCTCCCTGCTTTCTTAAATCTGCCGTCAGCCTCAGAAAGGTTGAAGAAGCCGTGAACGCACAGAAGAGTGATATGGTGTACATCATGATGGCTCTGGATCCTTGCTTCTATTTCTCTCCACCTACATTTAAACAAAGGTTGGGAGTGGTGACGCAAAAAACAATTGCACTGAATTGATTTCTTTTTTCTTTTGTTTTTAAAGTTGTAATTTCATTAGGTACTGTATGCTTGACTAAAATGCAAGAGGACACCCTAAAAAACTGGCCAAGCTTTGCAACCCTTCCCTCAGGATCCAAAACCGTGGGTTTAAAGCTTACCGCGGCAGACCACACTTCCATAACCTCTACTCTCTTTGAGAGTCACCTAAAGACGTGGCGCTCTGAGATTTTCTCTTGTCAGTATCTGAACATTTTTCTCACAAACGGTGTAGTAACCTCTTCTCTTGTATGCTAACATATGTCGCTGTTTATATGTGGGGTCGATATGATATCAAACACCATGTCTTCAGGCCACATGTGTCTTAAAGGGATAGGTTGCATAAAAAGCCTCAATTTACTAGTTCCACCTTCAAAAAATTTTAGTTGATGAGCTGCCAGTTTTGATGGCTGGTCATTTATGAGCACTACAGTACAACTTCATGCAAATCAGAAGGGCACTTTAGAAGTGCTGATATTAAGGGTTGGTAGTGATGGCTGAAGAGCGAACCCATTTCACATCTTCTCAGTACGTGTTTGAGACTGATGCGAGTCAGGGAGTTATCAACTTTTAAGATTTTACACACTTCCCTGCATACTGTACAAGTAGTATCAGTACTTGTTCACCTCTGAATCTTTGTTCTTATTGTTGTCTCTATAGTCGTGCAGGTAAGCCATACCTTCTATCGTTTCTTCTTTTTATGCACTGACAGTCTGAGAACATGTTTATGTGCTTGTTATGTGGCACACAGGGTTGAAATGGATATGTTTGTTAAGGGATTGTGCTATGCAGAAGTGTCATTCCAAACTTTTTTTCCCCCCTCCCCTTTATTTCCTCTTGTGTAATAGCCACGTGCATGACTCCTGAGTGTAGAACATTTGCAGAGCTGTGGTGTGACATTTGTGAGAACTTGAATGGTCCACGGAGCAGTATGGATCCCATTGCCATTTACCTCATGTAGAGTTTAGGATTGGCCATGCTTTCAGTTGCACATTCTAGCTTTTTACTAAAGTAATGAAACCTCTGATAGCCATGATTTGATGATCTATTTGTTAGTGATCCACTGCTGAGCGTGGCCATGAGTGGCTCTTAGTTATGGAGTTACCAAAGTTGTCGTATGCTAAATTAAAGGGTGTCGGCTTGAGATCCTGGTGAGACCAGATAATGTAGAAATTTACTTTATAGGTCCATTAAAGTAAAGTTATTGCATTTGGCTGTTTTTTTGTTTTTGTTTTTTTTGTTCTTTGTTTTTATAAGAAATTTAACAACTTGAGTATATACATCCCCTGTTATAAGTTACTTAAAAATAAATCCTCTATGTCTAAACGTTTAGTGATTACACATTCTTTTAACTGAAATCTTTAACTTTAAGGAGATTTTTTTAAAATTAAAACATGAACTACTGAAATCCAGCAAAATCATTTGGTTTGTGGCACATGGATTTTTATACCGTGCGTGTGTGTGTGTGTGTGTGTGTGTGTGTGTGTGTGTGCGTGCGTGCGTGTGAGATATACCAGTTGTCCACATATACCAGTGTTGTCCACTGAGCTTTCGGGGTCAAAAAGGCTGCACGTCTATGTGTTATCTTCACATAATCGTTATAATGAAACGGTGCAGTCTTAAAAAAAAAAAAGTTCCTGTTTGCTTCTTGGGAATACTTTTTCCCCCCTCATTTCTTGAAGGCCACGTCAAGATTTTTCAACAAGAACTCGTATTTCGAGGCTGGAAAAGCTTGTTGTGGATCATGCAGAAAATTGTCTGTTATATCTAATGCTTGAATTTTTAAGGAGCCGGTTGATGGAGCAGCTGAACTCTCAAGAGGACTCCTCCTTACTTGTGTCCGGTCTGAAGTGCCTTTGGACACAAAATGAACCTCTACTGCTTTTTGGAAACGGTCTCCGACGTGGCGCCTCTGCAGACTTTAAAAGGAGGGCTGAAACGTATCACTGAATAAGCTTGATGAAACGTGGCATGCTGTGCACATCAGAGATGAAACTGGAGCTGCACGTAGTTGCATCAGTGCTCTCTTTGTAACCGAACATGTAGAGCTATGAAGCTGTGCCATAGATGCAGACTGGTCCTTTTGAAAGGCAAAAAGTCAGTATTTTTTTTCATCCTGTGTATTGTGGATGTCATTGCATTCTTGTGAACGCCACTTTCCCAGAAAACTAACGCATCAGCTTATGTGGTTTATTAGTGATGAACCTTTTTAAAGAGGTGTATGTTTTGCTTCTGTCTGTTCAGAATAAAATAGTTTTTGTAAGGTAGGGAATGTTTTATTTCATGTCCGTGTCTGTGTGTAGCTGCATGTTGCTTTGGTTTTACTGATTTAATTTTTAAAAACAATTGCATTATTTGAAATGGAAAGCCAAGACTTGAGCGCCAGTTGCTCCACCAGAGGCAGGACCTGAACTCTTGGGGTTATATTTTCCAGGCTATTTGCCAGTTTGCTACTGCCGCTGTCCATACCGGTTTCTGCCACAAGTATAGTCATGTTCGATATTCAGGCTCCAGACGATGTTGTCTGATGGATTATTGCTGCTATTATCAACATGTCTGGGCCGTCTTCCCAGGTTGTGAATAAATATTAGTTTACTGAAACTTCAGCTGAAACTTTGGTTGATTATTTATTTTTAAATGATTTCTTGGCTCTGATAGAAACACCCTTCAGTCTGCATGGCCCTTGGTGATGTGCACTGTCTTGAGTAATTACATTGTTCTCTTTGTCCCCCCACCTCCCCTCATGTGAGGAGATTAGCTCAGAGTAATTTGTCAGATGTGATAAGGCAGTGCTTGGAGCAACTAAGAAAGCATAGCGTAAGCTGGGATTTCTGCAAAGTAAAGTCAGTGGTGAGTGCGGAGCTGCTTTGTCTTTACAGTATGGGCCAAGCCGCTGTCCGGACTTGTGGAAGAAGCAAGTCATATGTTACAGAGCTGTATGAATGGTTCAGGTAAGCTTTTGAATTTGTCTTAAATTTTTACAGGAAGTTGAAAACAGATGCAGATTTTCTTTAGCCTTAAATTGATTATTACGTTCATGCCCAGAACGGAACAGACATGGCATGGTGGTGCAGTGGTTAGTACTGAAGACTCAAAGCAAGTTGGTTCTTTGTTTGAACCTGCTAGCTGGGTGGAGCCTTTCTGTGTGGAGGTTGCATGGTTTCCCTGTTCCTGCGTGGGTTCTTTTTAGGTAATCCAGCTTTCTCTCACAGTCCCAAGATGTCCTTGTTAGGTGAAGTCCTGAAACCAGATTGACCATGGGCGTAAATATAAGCTGAGTGATTGCCTCTGCGTTGCCCTGAGTTAGACTGGGTGACCTGTCCATGTTTTATCCAGCTGCTCAACACAGGGGTGAAAATGAATGAAATTTATAGAACAACTTAAAGAGATTTTTTGTTCAAAACAATCCTTGCACATCTATTATCCTGGACTTCAATTCATTCTCTGACTGAAACAAGCAGTTTTGCCTCCTGAGCCAACTTTGCTTTGATTGGCTGCCCCTCCAAACAACAGGTATAAACAGCAGCTGAATGGGAACTTTTGACCACATTAGGAAATCTGCTCTCACTGACATCATCCAGAGACAAGAGTATTACAAAAATCTGAAATGTAGTTTTTAGAGCAATCTGGCGCTCATTGTAATTACTTGCGCATGTGCTAATTTCATGGTTAAATAATGTTTGAGCATATTTAAAATAAGCATCCATCAGCGCGAGAGTGTACTTGAATTTGGGATCAATACATTTATTTTTACTCTTATTGATTTTAGCATTGTAGGAATTTCCAGTGTATTTAGCCAGATTAGAATTTGTTGTTTTTGCAGGCAAATCTGCAAAACTAACAGCATCAGCAACAAAGTAAAGTATTATCTCCTGTGGACTGATCAGCTTCACTCTGCCATGATGTCATTTGGCCTAATTATCTTGGCACTTGTGCCGCACTCTGTAAATAAGCTTTCAAACACATGTAATCCACACAGGTTGGGGATGGGTTGACCTTAATTCCACTGATTCTCAATTTAAGACACATTTTCTCTCAAATCAGACCCCTCTCTCAAACTCCCCTTGTTTTCCAAATCCTTTGGTGTATTAAAACACAAACTGTTGTTTTTATCTGTGGCAGAAAGTTTGTTATCGAGTGTCCAAGTGGGCTAATCGCTCTTCACGAGTTTCAAAGGCATTTCTGTGATGGAACTGTGGGCAGTGAGTCAGCAGAGTATGCAGAACAGATTTTCCGCACGCTCGACAGCAATGGGGTAAGCATGACTCTATAGAGTAGGTCTATACAGTACAGGAGTCTTGGAAAAAGTATTGAGTCACCACTCACTTCTTTATATTTTTGCCTCCATGAAATCCAGAATTGCAAAGTTTTAACCTCCTAAGACCTTAACTCTTTCATGGCATGCATTTTTAATTTCTCTTTGCTATTTGGGCTGATTGGGACCTGATGAATGTAAAAACAGTGAATTATGTGATTTTTTTTTTTTTTAACCTAATTTTTGTTTCTAAGAAAAATGAGATCCACATATGAGGACATTGGCTTTAAATTTCAATAGAACAGTGGCAGTATAATATCCCTGTAAGTGGATATCAGGCCCTTGTAGAGCAAAATGTAGTATTCTGGTCTAAAACAACCCAAAATGTGATATCCACATATGTGGACGCCAGGTCCTAGGAGGTTAAAGTAAACCTGAGTAATAATTATCCAGGTCTTCCAAAAAAGTATTCATAGAAAAACACACTTTTTTTTCACTCTTTGTGCCTGAAATATTTTAGAGGAATTATTTTTTTCACTTAACACTGAATCATTCAGGCAATAAAAGGGCACCTAATTCAAGGGATGAACCAGTGTTGTCTTCACATAAGTTTAACGAATAGCCCATTTAAAATTGTATCTGTAGGAAGCCTGGGAGCCAGTCTCAAGAGTACATAATTTGTTCCAATATCTTTGGATTCAAAGAGATTCAAGATTCAAAGCGTTTATTGTCATTTAATCTATGAAAAGTGCCAAAAATTAGATATTTTGACAGGCATAAATTTGTGGTAGTTTTGCTCAGAGATGCATCTGGGCCTTCAGTTGATCCATGTATTAGATTATCATGCTGAAGCTTAACCTCCTAGGACCTGGTGTCCACAAATGTGGACATCACATTTTGGGTTATTTAGACATAAATACTCAATTTTGCTCTACAAGCGCCTGATATCCACTTACGAGGACATTATACTGCTACTGTTCTATCGAAACGAATATCCTCATATGTGGCTCTCATTTTTCTTAGAAACAAAAATTAGGTAAAAAAAAAAAAAAATCTGGTAATTCTTTGTTTTTACATTCATCAGGTCCCAATCAGCCCAAATATCAAAGAGAAACTAAAAGCGCATGCCGTGGAAGAGTTCAGGTCTTTGGAGGTTAAAGAGAAATGGTCTCGTGGAAGGGTGTCTGTGAAGAAACCATTCATATAGAATGGAAACAGGAAGAAAAGGCTGAGGAATGAAAATTACACAAGATCTGGACTGAAAATCAGCTAAAACAGGTCTGGTGGCGAGATGAATCCAAATGTGAAATGTTTAAATGATTGTCAGAATGTAGGGGTCATGTCAGGGGATGGGTACAACAGTGAGTGTGTAGAGCCATTTTCTAAAACGCAATGGAGGCTCTGTAGGGGGCGGCCAGTGGTGGTGGGGATCTTGTCAAAATTGATTAAATTAAGAGTGGAAAAATTACAATCAAATTTTGATCCATCATACAATACCATCTGGAAAGACACTAATTAGCAACAGCTTCGTTTCTCAGCATGATGGTGATCCCAAACACACTGCCAGTGAATTAAAGGCGTATCTGTGAGATCATCTTGACAGAACTGAACAAAAGGCAGCAAACATCCAAAAATCTTTGAATATCCTTCAGAAATAGTTCTCCAGGCATATTGAAGACAACTAAAAGAAAGGACATGCTTTCATAGTCATGCATCACAAAACTGAAACAAAACATTAACTGTGTGGTGCTTTTTTTTTTTTTTTTTTTCAGGATGGGGTGGTTGACTTCAGAGAGTATGTCATGGCCATCAGCATGCTTATTGAAGGTTCAGCTGTTGAGAAACTGCGCTGGTCATTCAAGCTCTATGACAAAGACCGAGACGGAGCCATCACAAAGGAGGAAATGCTGGAGATCATGCAGGTGTACAGGCTCTGTGTCGTGGTATATAAAACAGAAGATGTGCCAGATGTTGCAGTTCGACTGATGTGCGTTTCTTTGTTCGGACAGGCTGTTTATAAGATGAACGTGGCTGCTGGTTTAACCAAACCGAACCCACTTACAGCTGAAGAATGCACCAGCAGGATATTTGTGAGATTAGATAAAGACAATAACGGTGAGGAAAGGTGGCGACTTTTCCCTCCTTTTTGCGTGTAATCATACTGCAATGTTATTTCTATGTGTATCAAAGTTGATTATATATGTTTCTATAGAAAAGGTAAACAATCCAATTTAAAAAAATAAATAAATCCACCACTAAAATGTGGTTTGTTTTTAAAAGTATCTTTAGTAACAACTTTAAACAATAAAAACATCCTTGAAGCCTAATAAGGCTAATTGAAGACAAAACTGTAGCATGTTTGATGCTGATTAAAAATAACAAAATGCAAATGGATTGCTCAACCCACAAAATAAGTAAGAGGCAAAAATGTTAATCTAAAAGATATGATTTGCTCTTTTCCATTTTGATATAATTAAAGACAACCAATACTCTGGATAATATACAGAGGCATATTTTACTGACGGTGGTTCCCCAAATTTAGCCCCAAAACTTTCCATTCACTAGTATCAACCCTCACAGACAGATTATTAACAGTCAGTCCAGTGGTGTTTGTCTAATCGGTGCCCGTCCTTGCAGCAATCATCAGTCTGGAAGAGTTCATAGAGGGAGCGCTGGATGACAATTGGATCAGAGAGATGCTGGAATGTGACCCGAGCACCGTGAAGGTGGGGAGGCCGCTGAAGAGGGACACCACTTTGGAAAACCCACGGTTAATTTGAAGTGGTTCACTATTTAGGCACACTGGACCAGCCAGTGTTTGGGCTAAAAATTCAATGAATTAAATTCTATCTTCATCTATTGGATAACTTTGTCGTAGCTGCTTTAGAGTGCTGTAACATTTGGAGCTTATTTTATCAAGCTTCCACAAGCTGAAATGCCGTGTTTGTGTTTTTATGTATTGCTCTGTTCTGGGTTATTAATGTTACTCAAACATACCAGATTTTAGAAAAAGTATGAATTTACATATGTAAATCCATAATGTACACATGACACATGTGAGTGAAAAAAGAAAAAAAAGAACTGTTATTATAAATTCTGCACTTGTGGACAGATTAACTTGCACAAAGTAATGGACCCTAATAACATTATCAGAATCAGAATCAGAAAGGGTTTTATTGCCAAATGTTGAGCAGGTTTACAACATTAGGAAATTGCTGCGGTGCTTAGTGCAAACATACTGTCATAAACGCTTAAATAGATATAAAAATAAAAATAAGAATAAGAATTAAAAGTGCTAAGTAGATAGATATATACATGAGTGCAGGTGGTGATCAAAGTTAAGAAGCTCTTCTCTGGTGTAAGAATATCCAGAGGAGTGCCCAGACACAGAAGTTATGCACAAAAACAAAACAGAAAGAAGACATCTCCACTAATGAGGCCTCACCAATGGGTATTCATGCTACATCAAAGTAATTGGGTAATAGACTAATAAAAATTAAAGAAAAGTTACTATTTTTTTACTACTACATTATTTATTTATTTTTACAGTAGATATATAGTGTTAAAACGTTTTCTGTGGAAAAAAACCACCATTTTAAACATGTATTTTTGAAATTACAGGACAGTAAATGACCAATGTGATTTTTAAAAAATGTAATTTTTACACATCTATTTCTTAAAATTTACGCTCGGAGAATCATGCTATTATTATTTTATTTTATTCTATTTTATTTATGTATTTATTTATTTTTTCGTCACTGACGCTTTAACACCACTTGGTGTCGCCTGTACTTCTTTAAAGCTCACTAGCCACAAAAGTAAGGCTTCCAAGAATTTAAGGAATACGTCTCTTCCCCGATCCAGGAAAACATGGGGAATTTCACTTTTGCGTTACTTAGCTCGACGGACCGCTGTGTGTGAAAGCTGCTGTTGGTTGTGACTATTCCTACATCAAGATGACAATAAAAATTTTTGTTTTGTTTTTTTCAAACAGTTTCTGGTTTCTCTGAATCATTTCCCGTACCGGAGATGACTGAATCTCCCGCAGAAAACTCACAGCTCCTATGTTAGGCACGTTACAGTGAACGCACCAGGACTCCCATTTAAATTCCAGGCCAATCCAAGCCTGTAGCAGGGGTGGGATTTTTCAGCCATGACATGCAAAGTTTTTCAGCGACCCTGTCACTTCGACATCATGGCGTAGCGATGTGCACGGACGGCAGGGTCGTACTGGTGGGCACGGAGAAGTTCAGAACACAACTTTTGTGGATTTTTCTCAGAAAAAACGAGAAGACGAAACTACGGAAGCGCTGAAATTCTTCGAGAAGAGTTTGGGTACGCGTCCTTCTTGAGGCTACAGCTGTGATTTATTGTTGTAGTCTGCTAAAGTTACCGTTTAGTCCGAACAAGCTGCCGCCGTTGAGGCTCGCGCAGATGCGCGCGCATGGCTCACAAAGCTACCGTTTTATGGTCACTTTTCTAACTTTTTATAACCAGCAGGTCCCCGAGCTGTTAGGTTTTGTCTGGTTAGTGAAATCTGACTCGTGTTAGTGAAATCTGACTCGTTAACACTGTAAGAAACGAATGACGCAAAGTGTCCTAAATACCCGACTGTAGACAAAACGTTAATGTTTCAGCTTTACGTTAAATATGTAACAGAAGCTAACTGGAAGAAGTCTGTTTATGACCTGCCACATATCTAATCTCTGCACTGTGCCATTGTTTTCCATCGCCTGAGGCTGCTCTTACCCTCTTTCCCCCTCTGTGTTTTTATCTGTATCTAAAGTAACATTCATTTGGCTTCATTTGCCTTGCCCTAGGTGCTGAATTAGTGGGATTTAGCTTTAGTAGTGATCGTGAACTGCCCCCGAATGTGAAGTAGACTTTCTGGAGTTCCTCTAAGAGACGTAAAACTTAATCAGTTGTTGTTATAGTTTGGCCTTTTTGTTTCTTTAAAAAAGCTCTTGAAAGCAGCACACTTGTCTGGAAACCAGATGTTGCCAACAGTAATTTTGGGTGCTTTTCCTTGAATTCATTGATTTACTAACTTAATCCCCTTTTTAATGCTAATTGAAAGCAGTTTAGGTCTTCGCTCTTTGTTATTCACACACTCCCAGGGGTCACTTTTCAGCATCTTCCTGTCTTCACCGCATTGCAGCCAAAAAAGGAAATGCAAGGAGTTTATATTAAGGAAAAGTCCCCAAAAAACAAGCCTACTGTTGTTCGCAGCAGCATAACCAATCTTCTGTATGGCATGTATATTATTCAGTGTTGTATTTCATTGCATGTGCATGAAGATGAAGGACTTCTTAGTCAAGTTAAGACACAAGTTGTGCATTTGTGAGTAATATGAAAAGAATGTGTGATTCCATCCAACACAAATGAACTTCTGCCACGACTGTGCACATACATGCAGGCAGGAAACGCTCTTGGAAGCCCTTCTCACATGAAACACTTTATCTTAAAAACTACATTTCCACCTTTTGGAAGCTGTGTTTACATTGCTACATCACTAATTGCTTGAATACCATTAAGGTTTTTCATGATTTTATTTTCCAGCCAGTCTAAAGATGGAGGAAAATTCCCTGTCCCCTTTTCAAACCTCTTGCCGGGAGGTATAAAAGTAAAGACAGGCATCCAGGTATTCAGCCATGTTGGAAATAGCTGCAGGTTATTCCTGCAGGTAGCTGATGAATACTCTAAATGTGTCCACACATACACCAAATCCCTGCAGGCACAGGAGTTTACTGCCTATGGCTAAGTAAAGCAACATCAATAAAACCCCACTTTTATTCAGGAAAAACATTGGGAATTTCTTTTGCCTCTTGTGTATGATAAATATCTTAGATACTCTTCTGATTTCTAAATTAAAAGCAGTGAGTTGATTCCTTATTTTGTGCTAAATATACTGTTTTCTGTCTGTGGTAGAAAAGGAGTTTGGCTTTTGTCATAGAAAAACTGTGTAAAGGTGAAGAATGAGTCAAGGCCTGCATGAGTCAAAACATATAAAGTGTTATTATGTGGGCCTATGCTGTCATGTCCACGGAAATTGCCACGTAACTTGGATAAAAACAGACTAAGTAAAACAAACTGTGGTGTGATTTTTGGCCTGGTTTGTCTTTTCTAGTCTTTTCTAACATGACAGCTATTCATCTCAGTACAGACTGCTATCAGTTTTTACAGGCACATGCAACTATCTGTGAAAGAAAATGAGCCAGAGGCTTCTGTTTTGTTGTGTGCTGCCGCTGCATGTGCTGAAGCATAGTTCGCTGGTCACGTGTAACTCAGGAATTAAGATATTCTTTATTTTCTTTCAATACCACGAGTACCGGAGCTCTTAGGGGAGCACCCAGTGAAGTAGGTTTATGTTGCCTAAAGGGACCTGAGCTGCAGGATTTGAAAAGCAATTATAGTGGTCCACTCTCCCTCCTGTATTCATTGTTCTCTGCATGTCTCTGTGAATTACATGGCTGATTTCACCAAGGGGCAAAGCTGCTTTTGCATGTTCTTTCAGTTTACTTTTGAGGCTCTTTTTAGTCTGAAAAGAGTATGCAGGCAGGTGTCAACTGTAGCATTGCAATGCCGTTTTTTTTCCCCCTCCCTCCCAGCCTTTGTGTGCTTATGCAGCTCAGTCAAAACAAACCACTATGATGAACAATAGAGCTCTCTGTTTTGTCTTATGGCTGGTGTAAGTGGTGCTTATAGACAGGCAGACAGAGGGACTCTGTTTGAGAGCGATGCTTGCTCATTGGGAATTTTGAGATGTCTCCTTTGATGGCAGTCTTGGACAGATGCTTAACATGCATCATAAAGGAAAAGTGCCTTATAAATCTAGGTTTATAAGGCTTTGTTACAGTTTGTCATATATAATATGTACCTGTCTCTTTCAAATGTGGAAAATTATGACATTTAATGAACACTTATTTTGTAATTCAAAACAATCACTTGTCCCAGAGCTTTAAAAAAAACGGGACAGACTGTTACCTTGGCTGCTTTCTAGACAACCATCTTATGTTTACACATAACTAAAGCAACATGGAGGCTTCCTGGGACTTGAGGAAAGAGTGCATGTCCCTGTAATTAGGAATTCTTTTTGCTGTGTCCATCCTACATCCAGGATGAAGCTGTGGAAGTGCTCAGAAGGCTGTTTGCACTTATTAGCAGGTTTCAGAGCAGCATGTCTGGTCTTGAGCTGCTGTTTGAAGTATGTTTGCTAAAGGCCATGTGCTAACCCATATTTGCTTTTCTGCTGTGATAGAAAAGCTGACTCAGGCTTTTGAAGGGGATGCCCTGCAGGTCTGGATTCCAGTTTTGTCTCATCATGATCCAAACTCTGTGCTGGCTGCTGTGAAATGCTGAGATATCGCCTCAATAAAAGCCTTCCCTCAATCTGTTTGTAGTTTATGCATTTCAAGCAGTGCTGGCAGGATGTCCTTTTTCTTTTCTCAAGTTGCACAAACCTCACCAATAGCACACATGCCCATAAAACTGTAATGAGCCTGGAATCAAACAGCAGACCAGCAGCCAGGTAAACATTTCCGTATAATAAAATAATTTCATCTATATTTGCTTTAGCCCAGAGAACTTCATAAAAACAAGCTCAAAGAGCGAGCCAAGCTGCTGCAGTACACAAACAGTCAGATTAGACAATAACTTTATTTTTTTATTTTTTTATTCATTTTTTTACCACCAGTTTGCAGGTAATTTTTATTGGCTCTTCGCAGAACTCTTTTGGTTATCATATCCCTGAGATGAGGATTCAAGCGTCAGAAACTGTTAAGGGAGCACTCGGCACTGGCAGTAGATATGGGCAGATGTTGTCCCATTGTTTCCGGTTTCACATCATGATGCTAACAGCATTCACATTATCAGCAGACTCTTAACATCTGAGATTTTACTTTTCTGTTTTTAATGACTAAAATATTGAAAAGCTGTTCTAATTTATTAATTTCTAAACTGCTTTTCTGCCTGCAAAAGCAAAGTGAGTGAAATCCAACTTTGTCAAAGTGTTAATTGAGCAGCTTAACCATGCACTGCTATGAACAGCAGCCGAAACAAAGCTTGCAAGGATGTTAACCAAGGATCCAAAGATGGCTCTGATGTTATAATTGTGTTAACAAGAGAGTGTAATTAAAATAAATGTACATTAGTACCCCTGCACACTACTGTAGCTGATATTATGGCAACTGTTTCTTAGTTATAGCTTCTAAATTATATTGACTTTTGAATTTGTGCTGCTTATTAGCAAACCAAATTCTTATATAAACTAGCATGATATATGTGCAGAAATATTTGTATACCAGCCCTCGTCCTTCCATGGAAACATTGTAAAATGCTCGAATTCTGCCCTGCCTTTTCTAAATGTCAGGTCTTTTGCAAAATGTGTAGTAAGCAGCTACTGTTGTTACTGAGAGAAGCATTTTTACACACTCAGGATTTTACTGTTGGAAACCACCCAGCACTTTACTGTGGACCAGTGGCATGCTGGGTGCTCATCTCCTCTCAGTCTGCTGTGTGTTGTGTCGAGTCTTGTGTTTTAGTACATGCTTCTTTTACACATAATGGAAACTGTGACCACAGAAATGCTTAAATAACAGTGCTCAGTCTGTGGGTGGTTTCCATAAAGTCTGAAACTGGTGGAACGTCCCAGTGCTGGGCACTCCCAGGATTGAAGGTAGCTGAATAAAGGAAGAGGTGTCAGTGGATGTTTGTGTGCACATGAACATCTCTATTTGCATGCTTAAACATGTACAAATATACAGCAGGGTCTTTCGAACATCAGAGGAGAAAGGGACTGCTGTGTTATTTGGGCAAATCTCCAAGACTGGGACACGAAAATGCATCTTTATTTCAATCCAAACAAAGTTCCCACTGTCCTCTTGATAGGACATTCAGAACACCAGTGTTTTAGATATTGGTTTAATTTAATATTATGTGTGGCATTCATTAGTTTTAGAAAATATACATGAGAACTCTTCAGCACAGAGTTAAACAACAGGAAGTTAAAGAAACTCAACAAATCACCTGATTTTGTTTGTTTTTTGTCTTGTTTTTTTAAGCTGCCAGAGATGCCTTGCTATCATATAACCATGCAAAAACTGACTTATTTTTATACAGTCAAACCCTACTCAGAATTATGTTGTTTTACCAGCTGTTAAAGACTCGAAACTCATGGCTCAAAGAAACCCAACAGTATTGCAGCTGAATTAATGTTTAATGATACACAAAATTACTTCTTAAAAAACCCAGAGAAGGCCTTGATCCAAGCAGGCAGTGTGTTATCAGATTTAGCCGCCTCCTCATAACACAACGCATGTGTAAAAGTGATTTGGCTGCAGTTTAAAAAAAAAAAAATACAAAAATTTCATTTATCTTTTTTTTTTTAAGTTGTGAAAAATGAATGTGGTTAGCTGTGACAGAAACAACTGGCATATCAAAATATGCATAACATCAGATCAAAATTCTTAGCAAAACACAATTTTTATCTTCCAGCACCACAGTGCGCTAAGTTTCTGCCACTTTGCTGCCATCCATAAGTCACAATTTGTAATCATTATCCCAACTGGGTATCTCACAATTTTGATTTGCCTCTGCTAATCAGGAAATTTTATTTTGTTTCGTTTTGTTTTTTGTGGCTTAAACAAGTTTTTAAAAATGTATGCCTGGTTAAAGCTGTAACATTTAAAAAAATCATCCTGTTCAACAGTGAACTGGAAATGCATAACAATAAGTTTCTTTTATGTTCATGAGCAGGCATGTTTGAAAAAATAAAATCTGTAACCTGTAAGTTGAAATGTGAACTGAACTGTAGTTTAAAAAATAGTTTTAAAACATTTACTGTGTTTTGGGGCTAACCCTTTAAACTGGTTTTATTGGTCTTTATAGGTTTGTCAGTGACTGAAGATGATGTCTGATGCCAGCGACATGTTGGCTGCTGCTCTTGAGCAGATGGATGGAATTATAGCAGGTAAACCTCTCCCATTAAAAAGCATCAGCGCAATATTTTACCATGACTTTTAGTACTCGTGAAAGCCTAAAGCAACAAAAGTCTCTGCGGGTCTTCCAGGTTGAGTCAACATTGATAAGCCCTTATCTGGTGTCTTGTTATGGCTTGTTGCACAGCTGACATTCAAGCTGTCATGTGATATCTTGTGCTCTATCTAGCCTTTATTCTTTGCACTTTGAGTCTGTGTAACTCTAAACCAGTGGTTCTTAAACTTTTTCTACCCCTTTTAAAAGCTGGGAAAAGTTAATGCCCCACCCCACGTATTTAACAATAAAAGAATCCAAGTGAAAAAGGTCAATCTGATAGCATCATTAAACTTTTTTTTTTTTTTTGGGGGGGGGGGTCCTTTTTTATTTATTTATTTTTTTACCTATATAAATCTCATCCAGTCACCTATATGCATTACATTTCTCTCCATATCCCTTCCCCCCGCAGTGGGTCTATGCCCAGATAGTGCGGTGTTATAATTTTTAGAAATGTGATACCTATAGTGTGCACAACTGTATTTCCAAAAGGTGGTGTCACTGTCTAAATTCTGAATAAAAACAAATCTCAGGAAGTCATTCATGTTATCACTAATTTAACACAAATGACTTGGCATGACATCATTTGACATGAACTGGTGAAAAGTCGAGAGGAAAAAAAAAAGTTCTTTAGTCTGATCAATCAGTATTGATGTGATGGGGTGTATTAGTGCTTGTGACATGGGTAACATGCAATTCTGTAAAGGTGCTATTGATGCTGCAGCTTAATTGTAATGTATTCTGCCATCCAGACAATGTCTTTAAGATCTTTGATTATGTTAGCAAGATTATGCCAAACCAGATTCTACTTTAATTAAAGTAGCAAAGGTCTATAAGGAGGGTCCAGAAAATCTGTCAAAGAGAGCCCAACCTGTTGTAAGGATGGAACATTTGTGACTTTGCCAGCCTTTTGTCCTCATCAGAAGGCTTAAAATGTTGCTAGAAAAAGAGGTGATGCAACACAGTGGTAAACATGCCTGTTCCAACCTTTATGAAATAACTTTTTTTTTTTAAACATACACTTTGACAGTTATTCCGTTTCAGCATTTTTTATAAATTGTGTATTCAGTGTTGGCTTTAAATAATGTGATTACATTTTACACAGCATCCCAACATTTTGGAAAATTATATTGTGCTCTTCAATTACTGTTAGTGCCTGAGCCACAAAATGATTGATGTCCTCTGTAATCTAGCAGATGAGAACTTTTACTCACTAAAGCTTGTCAACAAACATCACATGCAGCATAAGATGACACTGCAGTCTGTCTCTGGACTAATTTTATCCTCATATTTATTCCTGTTGTGATTCTTTTGTCTCAGGTTCCAAAGCTATAGACTACTCCAATGGTTTGTTTGACTGCCAGTCGCCTACGTCACCTTTTATGGGTAGTTTGCGAGCGCTTCACCTTTTGGAAGACCTAAGAAGTGTCCTAGAGTTGATGGACTCGGAGGAAAGGGAGAGTCTACGATGCCAGATCCCCGACTCCACAGCTGACAGCCTTGTTGAGTGGCTCCACGGTCACATGGTAAGACCCTTACTTGTGGATGTTAGAAATATCAGTTGGATTCATGGAAAGAGATAAAGTTTATTAGCAGGTCTTTAGAAATTGAAGCAAACAGACCACTTTTTGCTCTTCTGCCATCCAGAAAAGTGTAGCCTCAGGGTAAACCGTTGTAGCGCTCGTGTTGCATTTTCTGTTTTTGAAATCAGTGCAAGTTGTGTAATCTTGCCAGGTCTCGCTTGGAAATGAGATTTTTAATCTCAATGAGATTTTTTTACTTGGATAAATAAAGGACTAATAATAAAAAAAAATCATGGAAGGAGTTTCTCCTGGGATGGCTGGGCATGAAGTCCTTCAAACAAACTGTAGCACAGCTGGTTTGATTCTGATTGTTGCGTGTGCCAAATTAAAGCTGTATTAATACAGAACAGTGTGGCCAAACAGTCTTGTATCCAAGTCCACAAATGGCTTGTTTGCTAAGCGAAAAAACGCAGAACAATTGTCCTGTTCTGCTGAGTTCCCATGGAATCCAAGATGGATTAGCTGTGTTGGTGTCACAGTTGATGTGCATGCAGCAAGAAACGCACAGACTTCTTGGGAATCAGAGCAGTGACTGGCTGCAGGCCAGTGAGAGTTTTTGTGTAATGCTGTAACCCACTCTGTGTACAGCAGTCTGAATGTGAGCTCTCCATTTCAACCATGTAAGGTTTTATTTGTGCTGGGTGAAGTGGTGTAGCTGCTCAGGCACTTTGAATTTCAGCTGAGAACATTAGTAGACATCAAAGACTTGAGGTTTTGTCTTTAAAGCGTAGGAATACATTATCATACCCTTGCAAATGGCTCAGTAGAGTTCTTCTAATAATTTATTTTTCTCTCCCCAGTCTAACGGACACATTTCATTGGGTGGAGGTGACCATTACCAGGAGAGGCTTTCACGACTAGAGAGTGATAAGGAGTCTCTTGTGCTTCAGGTACCTGCCTAGCAGTAATTCCATAATTTTACCATCTCCTCCACCGTCTATTTTCTGTAAAACTCCTGTGAAGCTCATTAATGTTACTTGTCCCTCTCATCGACCAGTCAAAAACAAGAAAGGGCAGGACTTGTGTTATCAACACTGTAAACAATGGCGGGGGAGAAATCATTTTTGTAACCTAGCAACATCAAGCATTGAAAGAATGCTTGAAGCTCTAAAAATTAGGTCAGGGGTTTGACACACAAAAAACACTTACTGATAAATATTGTTTTATTTAAGAAAATACTTAAACCAACACAGAGTTAAAAGGTGAAAATGGAGCACAGCCTGACGTCCTTAACAAACTCAATAAATCTGCTGCAGCTCTGAAAACTTCAAGAAACTGTGAATTTCTGAATAATAGTTCACATAATGTTTTATTATTGAATTCATTTTTGTTTGTTGATTTTTAATGAATTTCCCTGGGGTGGCAAATGGTTACTAATGTAATTATTAGTCAGTGTTTGTATAATTTATCCAGCTACGGGTGGACTCTCCAGGATCTGGAAAGGAACTGAAACATTGTAAAACCTAACTGGAGGTTTCAAAGCTTGCTTGTGTTTGTGCCCCACATGCAAAAGTTTTATTGCACTTGAACTGTGATCAGATTTGTTTAGTTCTCGCCCTCAATGTTTTTAGGAGCAGGGTATCTGTATATGTTGATTGCATGATTCTACAGCTGCCGCCACCCCTGACGCACTAAGAGAGATTTCTCTTCTGACTTAAAACTCTTAAAAATCTATAATAGTACAAAGAGTGGAACGGATAACTTTGGCTCATCATGTTCTTTAATAACTTGGCCCTTGGTTTGTTTAATATCAGGCTTTGCTGTCCTTTCTAAAATGTGTTACCTTGTGTTCATGCAGGTGAGTGTACTGACAGACCAGGTTGAGGCTCAGGGGGAGAAGATTCGTGATCTGGACTTGTGTTTGGATGAGCACAGGGAGAAGCTCAACGCCACAGAGGAGATGCTGCAACAGGTCTGTGTGTGTTTGTGTGTTTGTCTTACACTCTGAGGACGGGAAGGCTATTCCCAAACCAAAGCCCCCCAGTAGTGAAAGGTGCAAATGGACATATGGTGCAGATGTGTTTGGGTGGTACTGACTCTCAACTGGAAGAGCTGAGTTCACGCCCTCCTGTCAAGTAAACATCTACTGTGTGCACTGCTGTGCTAAGTTTATAAGTGGGTGTAACAGGGGCGTCTTGTTAAAACTGTTAATCATTGAGGTTTTGCAGATGACTTTTTTGTGTCTCCACTTTTACACAATAATGCCTGTACTACCAGTGTTGTTTACACAGATTGTTTGTTTGCTATTACAGGAGCTTCTGTGTAGAACTGCTCTGGAGACTCAGAAGCTTGAGCTTATGTCTGAAGTGTCCAACCTTAAGCTGAAACTCAACAGTATGAAAAACGAGAGGCTTGACTTTGATGACGGATTTAGGGACAGTGAGGTGAACTAATCCTCTTTGTTTCTGAATGTTTCTTTTCTATCTCACTTAACGCACACAGACACACACAGACTCAACAATAATGAAACACTCATTTATTTTGTCTTAAACCTGGGGGAGAGAGGATCCCGTCTTATTATCAGTCTCAAAGTCATTTTTATTTCTTGTTGTTAGTGTTTGCTAAACTAGCCATTGACGGTATACCCACATTATTGTAATATTAATTGGATTTTTTTTTTGTTACTTTATTAGACAAGATTTTTATAAAGATGTTGTCAGTCATTTGTTTACTAGAGATGGGAAGGTCTCTGCTTCCCAGATAGACTGAGCAGAATGTCTGGAAAGCTTTCAAACACGTCATGGTCTTGTTGTAGCAGCGCGGCCATCTCTTCCACCCCGCTGGAACAAAAAGCTGCTGTCTGTGTTCCGCCTCACAGCACATAAATCACTTCTTTTCTACAAGCAGCTTCCTCTCATTTTATCACTGCTGCTGCTTGGAAGCACTGATTTGCTGCTTTCAAATGCATTTGTAGTCACTTTATAGAACTTTGTGCTGATACAAGTCACATTTGCAAGATGGGAGCAGTTAATGAGATGTTAAAATTATTCACTTAAATTTCATTTTGGAATCTTAGAGTTAAAATTTTATCTAGAGGACAAAAATTATCCTTCAGTATTTAAGGTGTGACCTGTTCTTTTTTTCTTTTTCTTTTGTCAGGATTTGATTCTTGAAATTAATGAGCTGCGGTACAGACTGACTGAACTGGAGACTGAAAAACTACAGTATGAAAAGAAACTTAAATCCACTAAGGTGAGTCATCCCAGAGCACTTTACTGGCTGTTTATGTATCTTAAAGACTAGTTTTACCCTTTTTTTTTTTTTTTAAACAGCCAAAATCCACCATTCTGTTTAAAGTCAATACTTAACGGCTGTTCTTTTGTTCTTTTATGCCCTTTAAAAAATATATAATATCTGTACATCTCTTGTTACCTGGATAAAGTTATTCATGCAACCATTTCAGCTGCTATTTGTATAGTATTATGGTGTAGTCACAGTAGGGAAAGCAGTGGTTTGAGACCACAGCACAGCCAGAATTTTTGCAACTATGCAATGAGCTTGGGATCTTGTTGCCTTGGAAATGGTTCCTTTGCAGATGTGGACGAGGACTGTAATCAGTCACAGTCAGTTGGCATTTGCAGAGCGGCTTTGATGGATCAAAATGGTGATAATACAGTGTCGGTTTTAAATTGAAATGAGGTTGAGTTGGCATTTACAACCCCAATTCCTAAAAAGTTCAGATGCTGTGTAAAATCTGAAGGGGAGGGGGGAAACTGAATGCAATCTATTCATCCATCTATATGTTTTCTTTCGTTTATCCGGGGCTCTGTTACACTATTGGAGCAGCAGCCTAAGCAGAGAAGCCCAGACCTCCCTCTCCCTGGCTAACTCCTCCAGCCTTTTCAGGGAAATACCAAGGTGTTGCCAGGCCAGCTGAGAGATATGTCTCCAGCATGTCCTGCATCTGCCCTGGGACCTCCTCCAGGTGGCGGATGGCTCACCCAGGAGGCGCCCAAGAGAGATCCTAGTAAGATGCCCAAGCCACCTCAACTGGCTCCTTTCAACATGGAGGAGCAGCGGCTCTAATCTAAGTGTCTCCCGGATGGCTGAACTCCTCACCTTATCTCTAAGAAGAGGCCAGCCACTCAGTAAAAGCTAATTTTTCTGCCCCTTGTATCTGCGATCTCGTTCTTTCAGTCACTACCCAAAGCTTGTGACCATAGGTAAATTGAGAGCTTTACATTCATGCTCAGCTCTCTCTTCACCACGATGGACCCGCACAGCATCCGTGTCACTGCACCCAGAGCACCAATCTATCTGTCGATCTCCCACTCAATTCTCTCCTTCCTCGTGAACAAGACCCCGAGATACTTAAACTCCCCCTTTGGGGCAGGAATTCATCCCTGACCCGGAGTGGGCATTCCACCCTTTTCCGCCTGAGGACAATGGCCTCAGATTTGGAAGTGCTGCTTCTCATTCCCACTGCTTCACACTCTGCTCCAAACTGCTCTAGTGTGAGCTGGAGGCCATCATCTGATAAAGCCAGCTTAATCACATCATCTTTGAAAAGCAGAGAGGAGATTCTGAGACCACTGAAGCGAAAAGCTTCTGCCACTTCTACACCTCCTATGGACTTTCTGTCCATAGGAGTTCTGACTTTTTGAAATTGTTTTGTACTTGCAATGTGTTTGTGATTAATCTGCAAAAATTGCAAATCTGTTGACATATGTGGCCAATCTGTTGCTGTCTACGTACACAGAATTTTACATCAAAAAATTTATTTATATTCAGGGTCCAGCCAGAACATCATAAATTTGAAACAGAAATTTCATAGTTCCTCCACAAATGGTGCCACACTGCTGCAGGATGGTGATTCAGCTTCTTCAAAATGACATTGGTGGTCAGCAGCCTTCCTTTTTATGTGGGATATAACCACAATGCAACCATTGACTTGAGTCCTCTATTGCAAAAAGGCTCATCGTAGATGATTTGCACTCACTGGAACAGTGACTCTGATTGATTGCAGTGTAATGGGGTGTTATGAATTAGATGACATATTGACAAACCTTTACCAAATTGTCTGAGAAGGACTGCAGTTATTTGGAGTATAGTTGCCTTCTGCCAGGTAACTGATGCAATTGCTTTGAAGGTGGTCAGTCAGAGGCTGGGGGGTTACTAACCACCATGTTTTTGTTTTTTGTTTGGTTTTTTTCCCCTCTCTCCTGGTCACAAAGAGTTTGTCACCCTTTTGCTTCTTAATCCAATTCCATTAACAACATCTGAGATTTCTTCATGTTTTTTAGGATTTTTTTTTCCTTCTCATTCAGAGATTCTCGTGGCTGTTTGAATGCTGTGAATTTAGGTTTTGGTTGCAAAATGAAACAAGTTCAAATATCAAATGGACCCTTAATTGTTACAACACAGACAAGAAAATTGTTTGTTTTACAGTTTGAAAAGAGAAGTTAACCAAGAACACAAAAAGCTAAACTAAACTAGGTGAAGGCCAGCTGACTATCAGACTGCCACCACCCTTTTATATGCTGAAGTTAGAAAAGGTGAAGGAGTGACTCTGCTTACTAGAATTTTCCAGATGATTGCTTTGGATGTTTTCTATCTTATGCTTCTTGAACTGCATGTAGTAACTGCGTGTTGTTTGGGGGTTTTGTTGTTTGTTGCGGCGCCTACTTTTAATCTGCTTTAGTGGTCATTTTCCTGGAAATTTAGATATTCAACATTTCTTGATCTCTTTTTATCTTCTCTCCTTCCCATTTCTGTTTTCTTCTTCTTTCCGTGGCTTGTCTCTTTACTGCTAGTTACTAATGGCCAAGCTTTCTAGCCTGAAAATCAAAATGGGCCAGATGCAGTATGAGAAACAGAGGAAAGAGCACAAACTCCAGGCGATGAAGGTCGGCTTTTCCCAGGATGACTGTTGTGCTTGCTGTATGATTATGGTTTTTTGACCTCTCCCTTTGGCACCTCTTCTTCTTCTTCTTCTTCTTCTTCTTCTTTTTTAATTTTTGAGGCATAAAACGATTAAATCTGGTTAGATTCTGTTTTCACGCTCAAAAATGTATGTATTTTTGCAAATAATTTACTTAACCACGCATCACTGCATTTTTCTATAATGCATGGTTAAGTCAAGTGCAATCAGAAACACCACTTCCTTAAGTCTGCATTTACTAGGCACCAATTTTAGCAAATGCTAATTTTTAAACCACAAGTATGCTTTAATTCTGGGCTTTTGTTGAGTTGGCAGAGTTCTTCTTTCCTGTCCCTCTCTACAATTGTCCCACTCATTTCCTTTTTTTTTTAATCCACTCTATTATAACATGTACAAGATATATCTCTGTGCTTGACTCCTGCTTTGGTCATTTAAACATGTTGGTGTTTTCTTTTTGGAAATGGCTTGCATATTTAATAATATCCAAACACTTCCAGAGATCAGTGCTTATCACCCTCCTCATACTCGTTACCCTCCTGCAGCCTGTGTGCCATGTCATCCTCTGTGAACCCCTGTATTGTGGTTTGTTTGGACTGGGAGTGGGGGAGGTGGTAAAATCTTCTCACTGTTGTCCCCTGGTGAACAGGAGGAGCTAGCCATACTGAGGCGGCAGCTGGAGGGCAAAGACGGAGAGATGAGGAGACTGCAGGACGAGACGGGCTTCAAGGCCATCGGCTTGAACGGTGCAGAGCCCACAGACAGAGGTGGGGAAACCAGACAGATCACACGCCTCGCTGAAGATCAGCATTCCTGATGTTTATTTGGAGCAAGTTTTTACTTTATAATTTCTTGTCCTGTTTAGTCTCTCATCCAGATGAAACTCTTAGAAAGAGGCTGAAAGAAAAACGTAAGGGGGGTTTTTATGTCTGTGATTTTATTATTGCACTCACCTCCACCCCTATTTGCATGAACGAGCATGAGCCATCTGAACTCTGCTTGTCCATTATAACCAGTTCCAGTGCTAGTACCCGACCACAGCGCGCCACATCTCAACTTTTTTTTTTTAATGGCACGAATCTTGTCACTGATTTTTTTATGCCCGGCTACAACAGCAACGAGAACAGTTTGCCTTGTGTTTTTTAGCAGGAATGAAGAATGAACTGTTTGTTGTGACCATTCAGACTGCTTACTCCACCTTCTGACTCATGTCTTCCAACGTTAATCACCTACCTCTCTTCACCAGCAACCTGTGTGTGTGCGCACCCTGCTAACCTGTCCTGCTGTTGTGCTTTTCAGTATCTTTCATGTACAGCTGTCTTAATAAATGTCCACTTTCCCATCAGTTATATATACTATACTCTACATTCATCTGTATAGAACAGTTTCATTTTTCATGCACAGCACACACTCTCCATGATTCTCTATATTGAAGTACAAATTACAAGTGTCCATTTTAAGAATCCTATTGACTAAAGCAAAAACACAAGCTACCTTCATGTCTTGAGCATACCTTTTAAACATTTACAGTGCAGGTGAGGAAAAATAAGCGAGGCCCCTGAGTTTAATAACTAGTCAAACTTTTCTTGGGTAGAAGTAACCTTGAATAAACATTTGTAGCTGTAGACCAGACCAGTGTAATGTTTAACAGGCATGGGTTTTTTTTGACAGTTTATCCTTAGGACTGCTTCTGCTCAGCCAGATTCTCAAAATGTTTCAGTATGAATGAGTTTCTTGAGGTCATTCTGCAGCTTTTCTATTAGGTTCACTCCAGAAGAAGGATTTTCTTTGTAGTCATCCTTGAGTAGATTTATTTCAAAGTTTTGGCCTTTTGTTTCACTGCCAACAATAACAGTTTGAGAGATATAAGCATAATTTGCAGTGTGAACTTAAAAAGAAAAATGAGGAAACTGAACAAGTGGAGGACAAAAAAAGTTCTGTTCATCCATCTGTTTTCTGAAGTATCAGAAATGTTCTAGGTGAAAGGGTGGCTGTGAAGAAAGAAGGGAAACTGGTAGAAAAGGCTGAGGTATGCCAAAATACACAAGCACTGAAAGGGACCGCTAACAGAGTGTGTATCAGTGTGTTGAAAAGTGGAAATGTTTGAGCAAAGGTTAACATGTGAAACACCCGCTCACACCAACACTGTGTGTACGTTTGGTTTCTAAAAAGCAGTGTGGCCGTGATGTTGCTGGACTGACAGCCTGTAATGTTGCATCCTGTATGTTAAATTTTACATATCCTCACATTTTAACACCCCCAGACTTCACACCAGGAACTCTTTCAGTAATCTTTTTCTCCCTCTCTAGATGTGGAAGTCCAGAGGATGAAGAAGGCAGTGGAGTCTTTGATGGCAGCAAATGAAGAAAAGGTACATGTGACCAACTAGGACAGGGGTGTCAAACTCAAATACACAGTGGGCCAAAATTCAAAACTGGAACAAAGTCGCGGGCTAACATTAATATTTATTGAAAAAAAAAAAATCTTCCTCCAGATATAAGAATGAATCTTTTCTTACGGACTCAAACAAGTTTTGCTGAAAAACTGAATATGGAACAAGCAAAGCTTAATACTAAACAATATATATATTAGCTGTATAATACCAGTAAGCCAGCTCTAATAGTAATTTGGTATGGCTTCGTGGGCCAAATGTGGGCCAAATTTGGTTTGGCCCACAGAGTTTGACACCTATGAACTAGGATTCACCTTGTATCACATCCCAGCTACCCAAAGCTGCTCCGGGGGGGAAAAACTGACCTCATTTTTCTTTTTCTTTACCTTTTCCTTTGCAGGATCGTAAAATTGAAGAACTGAAACAGTCACTGCTGCGGTACAAGAAAGTTCAAGACATGGTGATGTCCGTGCAGGGAAAGAAAGGTTAGACTCAGACTTACAATCTAAAAATTTAAGTATTTTGACAAATTTACATAAAATTTGATTCACAGGATTTAAAAACTGACATTAATGATGTGCTAAAATAATGCATTTTAAGCTTTAGCTGCCACACAGACCCTTCATCTATCCCTGGGTTGCTTGCCTTTTCCCCTTGTTGTTTGTATAGTCTTGTGTGTGAAAACTTTTGACCTACTTCCTACATCTTGTAAACAGGATCATGTGTTAAATAATTTGATTTTATATTTTGGTCCATTACAGAAACAAAGACAAATGATAATGAGCACATTGAGAGTTCTGGTGATGGATGCACCACAGTCCCAGCTAGCTCTCCGTCTGTGGAGTCAGAAAAACAAGAAGGCACAGATGCTGAACAACTGAGAGGGAAAAGCCCAGATGAGGTTTGTGGAGAGGGAGAGGAGATGCTGCAAAGGGCCACGGGTCGGTCTCAAACTTGGTCGGTGCGTCTCAGTCATGTGGCATGCGGTTGCCTGTTCACCCACTAAGCTAAACTGGCACCCATGGTATCACTATTTAAATAGCAGAGAACATGAGATATTTTTAATTTTACTTTTACTGTTTTTCCTCCCCTGGAGCGACTTCACATATCATTAAACTCTAAAGTGCTCAGTAAAACACTCACTCTCACAAAAACTTCACATTAATTTCACTCCTTTGGAAATGAGTGTTGAAGAGCTGGACAACCAATTAGTTGAATAACATCTTTTGTCAGATCTCTGTATGCAGATTTAGACTGTTCTCAGGGACTCTGTAGAGTTTTTAAGTCACAGTTTTATTGCATTTAAATCTTCTTTTGTCTTTCTGACCCTGACTCAGATGGAAAGCCCCAGTAGACTAAGTGAAGAGCCCTCGCCTTCACCCAGCCCGTCTGATCCAGAGAGAGTGTCAGAATCTGAACCGGCAGATGCAGAAAGGTAAAGATTTTATGTGTTATACATGACTTTGTTTTTATTTTAACAATATTTTTAATTTACAAATTAAAAAACAAATAACCGGAGAACACTAGACACCAAAGAACCAAACAAACAGCAAATCCAAACATGGAAAACCACCAATCCTAGTGGAATCTCTTTCATATTCTTCACTGACAAACACAGTGAAATGGTGCTCATTCTGCCTGCATGTGTCTTGTATTTATATTACAATGCTGTAACTTGCCAGGAATGACATATTTTCACATTAAAATCTCAGAGTATTGGAAGCTCTCACTGCAATTTACGCTATAAATAAAGTGTAAATTTACACTGTAAATTGTGGTAAGAGCAGTGAAGCATGCTGTTTAATGTGCGTATATATTTAAATGATCCGGGGCAGTCCATGTGGCGTTGCACCACGTGTTTGACGTGTCACTGAGTGCTTGTTCTCATCTAATTTCCTGTCACACTCCACTGCAAAATGAACACAATGGAGCATTTAATAAGTATAAGACATGGTATTGTGCATTCAAGGAAGGAGAAAGGAGTGTGATTATTGTTAAGGATTGGTCATCTCCTTAGTATTATTTATTTTATTGTGAATGCATGTTTGCATGCTTGTTAGTACAGAAGTATAAAGACATAACATATTAGGATCGACTAAACCATTCACTTGACAGATGCTGCTGTAGTCCTGACACATGTTTTGTCCATTTCCTGCAGATGGTGTGTCGGGAAGTATCTACGTGTGGTTAATAATGTCCTGTAGACTCGCACTGCTAAGTAAAGTATAATGTTTAAAGTGATTTGCGTTGTGCTTTCAGCAGTCAAGAGAACACAAAGACTGTGACTCAGGATCACCTGGATGGGAGCAAAACTGAGCAGGTATGGGCAGAAATGACGTTGGCTAAAAACTGAAGACTGATTCTGTCTATTGTGATTTTTTTTTTTTTTTTTTTTCTCCCCCACTAATTTACCTCAAACTGCTTTTTCCAGCCTTACCCATTTTTTTCCTTTCACATTTGAATTGTCTTTCATTTTAGTTTTTCTGGCATTTAGTATATGGAAGTACAGAATCTGTATACAAGCAATGTTTTTGTACTCTCAGAAGACAAGTGAGGAGATCGGTAGCATCAGTGAAAAGCCACCCATAAATCCTTCAGCCACCTTACCTGCCACCGTAGAGGACGATCCCTTTGGCTCGAGAAAGGCTCGGTCGTCTTTTGGAAAAGGTTTCTTCAAGATCCGCGGAGGCAAGAAGACGACCAGTAGTCCAAGCCTTGGTGAGTGCAAACGGAATGATTTGAGATCATGGAGTTAGTGGAAATGTGCTTTGTTCAGCTTTTAACCCACTACATGGTGAGAGTTTCTTCACATTTTTTCTCCCCCCCAAGACACACCCATGGAGTACACTATGGACCAAGACCATAATTTACAGCCCACAGGCTGTGGTCCCAGTTTAATTATGGAACTGTGTTTCTGGGCTGGTGTTTGTCCTTCGTCCTGTCTATGTGCTTTTTATATTTTTTTTTTGTGTGTGTGTGTGTGTGTGTGTGTGTGTGTGTGTGTTGTACACTTGTATATCTGCATCCCATCTCCCCAATCCCATTATTATTTCACTCATAATTTCTGGCCTCTTGTTCTTTTCTGTTGGACCCTGTCCTGTGTGTTGTGCTCTTTGTAACACATGAAGACCGCAGCAGGAGTGCGAGTGCGCCTATGCTAGGTACAGTATAGATCACAAGTCACGGTAGAGTTGCACTAGTTGTCCAGAGAAAGCAAACTGCTGAATATTTCTGTCTGCAATTTCTGATCTCATCCATTCACTTCACTGACATCTTTTTTTAGTTTAATAGCTCCAGTACTTTGTCTCTGTTCTTTGTTGCACAAACTTCTGTACCTGTGTATGTTGAGTGTGCTGTAGTGTACGTAGATTTTGCCATGTTCCTGCATGTTTTTGCCTACACTCCTTTGTTTCTTTTAAAGCTTTCCCCGAGCACAAAGCTGTGCTGAGATCCAGATTATTCGATAAAATAATTTAAACGGCTCTCAAAGACCTTCCAACTAAATCTAAAACAAAGTAACAATCCTTTTCTCAGGCAGTGAACAGTGTCTGCATGCATGCCATTCTAGAGAGCGTATCGCTTTGCTCACAGTGACCTCTCCGGAGTCCTCATGTGCCTGTCTCAGTGTATTCTGGCTCTTTGCACTGACCCTGTGCAGCAGCTCTGTCTGCCTTATCCTCATGATGCTGATGCTGATCTGCTGGCATTTGTTTGCACAGCTGAAACAGAACGACAGGGTACGGACCATCTCGATCTGGCAGGGCTGCCACAGAGGTCGAATAACAGTGACAGCACACACACGCTCCCCACTACTCCAGAAAGCAGAAAAAAATCCAAAGGAATAAAAAAGCTCTTTGGGAAGTGAGTAGAAAACCTGTAAACATCCTCCCTCTGAGTGTTCTTTTTTTAAGTATTTAACTTTAATGTCTTATTGTTCAGGTTAAAAAGGAGCCAGTCTACCACATTTAACTTGGATGACAATCTACCAGAGGGTGAGTTCAAGCGAGGAGGAGTGCGTGCCACAGCAGGACCCAGACTGGGTTGGTCTCGTGATCTTCAAAGGGTCAACAAGTGAGTCAGTGCATTCAGCATGAATAATGAAAGTCACAATGTGGTTTCCTTGTTTTGAATCTGTGTTGTACAGTGAATGTAGTGTTTGTTTGAATAATAAAGATGTAACAAGTGCATGTACTACAACTGATCTACGTCCACAGGGGCGTGTCTGCATGCCTATTTCATTGTTGACTCTTCTCTTTTCTTGTGTAGTGACGTAGACGCTCCCTTTGCACGCTGGCCGAAGGATCAGGTGTGCGACTGGCTGCAGGAGCAGGGTCTTGGTCTTTATGTAAACATGGCTCGCGCGTGGATCTCCTCTGGACAGACGCTGCTACAGGCCTCGCAGCTGGACCTGGAGAGGGTGCGATGAAGCAGAAGAATTTAATAAGTTTACCAACACTGGAAGAAAAGCAAAGTATTCCTGCCCTCAACTTCCTGTGTAGTAACTGGGGAATGTTGTATGTTTAATCCAAACTTGTGGATGTTTAGGAGCTGGGCATCAAACACCCGCTGCACAGAAAGAAGCTCCAGCTGGCTCTTCAGGCCCTCGGCTCAGAGGAGGAGGACAATAAGGGAAAGCTGGACTACAACTGGGTGACAAGTAAGTACCAGCTGCTAGTTGAAGATATGAGTCGGTTGGTCAGTTTTTTATGTTTGTGATGTTTTACTTGATGTTCTACTCGAGTTAATAATTGATGTAATTCTCTCTGCCTCTTCTCAGGATGGCTGGATGACATCGGCCTGCCTCAGTATAAGACCCAGTTTGATGAGGGAAGAGTGGACGGTCGCATGCTGCACTACATGACTGTGGTGAGTGCCGATAGGAGACATTCACTCCCCTCACAGACCCTGTGGATAAGCTGGGCTGATGACTCTAGTGTCACCTCATGTTAGTGTTACTGCACAGAGCTCCAGTGGTGATGGAAGCCTCACTACAAAGCAAGTTTAATAAACCAGGAATATGTTTTTATTAGGAGGATTAAAGAAGTCTAATTTATTTTACATAGACCCTGAGCACTTACACCAGTGGATGGAGAGGTCAATAGCAACAATACTTCTTTGCATACATACATTTCTTTTCATATCACGTTATGGAAAAAAAGACCAAGAGAATTTCTCTTCCAACTCTTCTGTTTTGCCTCACAGCGGACTAAACCCTCCTTACGTTCACAAACAACAGCTCGTTTCACAACATTTAACAGCCAAATAATTAAAAGCTTGAAAAGGAAAAATGTCCATACAAAATGTAGTCAACTTCTGAAAAGAACAGTGCAGACGCAAACTAAAAATGTTTGGTTTGTGCATTTTCTCACTTGGCCCTCATGGTGCTCCCTCAAGGTAAGTAAGCTTTAATACTCATTCTTAAATGTACCCTCTTCTTATGGCACATTTTTAGTCTCACTCTTTAATCCTGGTGTTGAAAAAAGCCTAATCTTTGCCATTGGTAAGTCAAAAATTCAAGTTAACAACTTCAAATTTCAAGTTAGTTTCTCAATTTTCAGTTATTTTCTCAGAAGTTTGAGGAGCTTCCATAACCTTGGCCTTAAGTAAAGAACATTTACAGCAAATAGCGCCTCAGTGCTCTGGGAAAGGCAGTAAGACCCCCTTTACAGTGTGTTAACTGAACTTCATGGCATCTATTTTAATTATTCTCCCAGAGAACTGATTGGTTGGTATGCTCTGCTCTTAGAAAGCTCTGATCTGTTATTTCAAACAATGTTTCACAGGAACAGGTAAGATGTGCAGCATGAGTTAGCTCTGATGTATCAGTCAGAAGTGACCTGGCATGATAAAAATAAAGTTTCCTCTCTAATCCCAGATTCACCCTCTCAGGTATTTGTATTTCAGCACTGGCTCTCTGATCCTCTTTAAGCTCTGATGTCTTGTGTTTTTAAGGATAACAATCACAGTTTAGTCAATCTTAGAGCAAATCACTGATATCTTTTTTTGTCCAACAGGATGACCTGCTTTCCCTGAAGGTGGGCAGCGTTCTGCATCACCTCAGCATCAAGAGAGCTATTCAAGTCCTCCGACTCAACAACTATGAGCCTAACTGCCTCCGTCGCCGGCCGTCAGACGAGGTGTGCTCGCTTTAACAGCCTGTTCTGCTGCTCGGCCCACTGACTTTACATACTCATAGCTATGTGTGAACACACTGTGCTTGTGGTTTGTACTTTGTGTCTGTAGAACAACATTTCACCGGCAGAGATTTCCCAGTGGACCAACCACAGGGTGATGGAGTGGCTGAGGTCTGTGGATCTCGCTGAATATGCTCCCAACCTGAGAGGCAGCGGCGTCCATGGGGGCCTGATGGTGAGAGAGTTAGTTGCTAATTTCCCTGGAAGAGCAGACGCTGTCCTGGGTTGTGTCCGCTCCTAATACACCAAATTCCCGCTCAGGTTCTGGAGCCACGGTTCAATGTGGAGACGATGGCTTTGCTGCTGAACATCCCCCCCAACAAGACTCTGCTGCGGCGCCACCTTGCCACACATTTCAACCTGCTCATTGGTTCAGAGGCCCAGCAGCTCAAACAGGAGTGTCTCGAAAACCCAGACTACACTTTGCTTACTGCAACCACTAAGGTCAAGGTAAAGCACGAGTTCCCACAGACAGACCGTCCTCTCTTACTACAAGTACTACAATTACTTCTCAGAGTACTTACAAGGAAAATATGTTGGAAATGCTTTTTCCTGTGTATTCTCTTTAAATGGGTAACAAGTTGAGAGATTTGATTTGACAAAGTGATATTAAAGTTTAGTTTCTCATGGAAATTAAATGTGCCTACACATTAATTTAAAGGAATTTTAAGTCACTAAAACTGGCATCAAAACCTTGTAACCATAAAATCATTGCCAGAAAATTCAACAAAGTTTTTGTTTGTTTTGTTTAAATCTTGTGATATCAGTTTATATCAGTTTGCATATGATTTTTAGTTCGTATCCTTTTTGCTCCATCTGGCATTTTTGTGCAACATATTACTTAAAATTTTATTGTGCAATTTATTCCAGGAGGAAAAATGACACTGATGATGCAGAGGTCTCAAAAACTCACTGATCAAATATGATGACCTTTTTGTGTTTTTTCTAAATCAGAGGTTGGTATGTGTGCGTTCCTGTGCGAATGTATGTAGTACTTACCTGTCCTCTCTCTCTGGTTCACACCAGCCAAAGAAACTATCATTCGGTAATTTTGGCAGTCTGAGGAAGAAAAAGCAGGAAGAGAACGAGGAGTATGTGTGTCCGATGGACGTGGAGATGCCAAAGGGTCGGAGCTTCCAAAAAGGCTTCGAGCTCCAAATCTATGAAGATGACCTCGACCGGCTAGAACAGGTGAGCATATTCTTCAGCATTCATTAATGATTTGCTTAATTAAAAAAAAAAAAGTCATATTAAATTTGTGCTCTATTGCTTTCTGCTCACAGATGGAGGACTCTGAGGGAACCGTGAGACAGATTGGTGCTTTCTCTGAGGGCATTCAGAATCTGACGGTGAGAACCAGGAACAATTACTCACTGATTATTGTTTCCACGGCTTCTGATAGTAAACTTAATGCTTTTCTCTCATTTACCAGAGCATGCTGAAAGACGACGAACTCTTCAAAGAGATCTCCAATTCTCCGAACCCCAGCGTAACCGACGACGACTCCAACGCATGAGGCTGTCAGCATCAGACCTGATCCTGCTGTGAATGAAACTCTGTGCCAACCCTCTCCACTTGCACACACACGTCTCAACAAAAAAACAAGAATGCTCCCACATTTTCCTCATTTTTAGTGTTACATTCAAAGAAGAGCCAAAAGTATTAGCGTCGTGTCTTTCTAGTTGATTTTTAAATGTTGAAGCCTTCGGTCCAGAGGCCACTTTCACTCCTGAACTTAGTCTTCATTACTCCCGACTGATGTCAGAGGGAACATGTAGGATAACACCACTGTTTGCCTGCCAGCTGGTTTCTGGAGATATTATTTCTGTGTTCTATTCGGGTACCTTCCTGTTTTAACTGAAGTGAAAACCAGCAAAAAATAAAAAACATCTAGAAAATGCCTATATAGATTTAATATATGACTTTTAAATTGCCTTTTGACTGTGGCAATGCTAGAAGAAAGAGTTGGACTAGAAGTGATGTGTTGAGACTGTTTCCATTTTGAAGTTATAAAGAAAAAAACCCTCAAACAGCTGCTATGTTTTCTACACAACTGAACCCTGCTAAAGAAATGAGAACAGTCTTTAAATATTATTCTGTCACTTATACATTTACAAATGTGCATATACAGTATAAAGCAAGAATCTCGCTGCATGTTTTGAAACTGCAACACAGTCATATAAGAACTCATCATTGTTTTTACCAAAAAAGGATTTTTAATGGAAACCTGCAGTTATTTCTGGGGAAATGTTGTGCTGCAAGGAAACGTCTGGTTTTCTCAAAGCGATAATGCCCTCTGCAGCTCTCCACCTTCCCTGAAAAGATGTCCTTTTTGTACACTTATGCAATTAATAAATCAATAAAGTAATTTAAATATGTTTGTTTTCTTTGAAGAAATTAAATCCACACCTGTCACAATGTCAGATTTTTTTCAAGCGTCGGGGACGCAAGAACCCTCTAATGTTGGTCGATAATGTTGACCGATAATTGGAGATGACAAAATGTGCTCTACACAACTCAGAATCAGAAAGGGTTTTATTGCCAAATGTTGAGCAGGTTTACAACATTAGGAAATTGCTGCTCTGTAATCAGGATTTCTGTGTTTTGTTCAACAATTAAATCCTCCACAAAGACTTTTATTTATTAAGCCTCAATTCTATTGTCACAAAGAGACGGAGAATGGTTGTTCCCCTTTAGCACTCGGTTCTGGAGTTTACCCTTTACAGCATCCAGGCCTGACATTAATTGTTTATCGCTGTGAGGTGGCACAGAATCTGAATGCTGCTGAGTTTAGATGTGTGAACTGCTGTGGCGCTAAATGACAGAACACTCACTAAACTTATGAGATGTGTCTTCTGTGTGTAATCGAGAACTCGAAGTCTCGAACTCTCTTTTATTTCTGCTTCTTTTTTTCAGTCTTTCTCAGATTTATTTCTTTTGTCTAGTCTGTCTGGCTCTCCTCTCATTTCTTCCTGTCATGTCTCCACACGTTCATACATGCACAGTACAGCCTTTCTACAGTTCTGCACAAAAGTCTGTGTTCAGTGGTGAGATGCACCCATCGGCCCCTGCTGACACCTCTGTACTGGTGATATACATCACACCACTACAATGTAACCTACTATAATAATGCTGTTGACATGTGGTCACTCTACAGGACATGCTGACATAGTTAACAAATATGCATGCTCCTGCTCTGAGGTAAACCAGGACAGCTACATTTTTCCATAAAGCTAAATTTAATCTAGGCCGTTAACTTTTAATATTAGCATCTTGGTGAATTTTAAAGCACAGAGGCTTTCATTTCTGAGAAAACATTTTCTGCTGTTTGACAGCTCAGTACACCCCCCTTGTGTTCAAGTCACAGACCACTGCCTTTCCCCAGATTTACATTTCACCTTACATTTGCACAGCCTACTTTACCTACTCATTGAATAATGAGTCTACCCTTCTCTTATCCCCCTTTACACTGAAACAATACATGAAAAACCTTTCACTGAGACTCTGGATAGGACTTTTGTGAAATTGAATCATGTGTGTGATGGTTTATAAGCTAAGTTGTATAAAAAATAAAAATTAAAACCACCTGAAGCTGCATCGCTGTATCACTTCTTTAGTAAAAGTTCATGCAAAACTATAGAGAGAGGCTGTGCCCTGAAACGAGGCGCCATCTGGTGGTTAAAAGTGGGTCTCAGTCTCAGAAAGGCCCCTGCAAGATTGGGTGGAGGCTGGACCTTTAGACAGACAGGCTGTGTGTGAGTCCTCTGCTGCAGTCCAGGCTGAAACAGTGGACACTTTCATTTGGCGTCATGTCTGCGAGGTTTGTATTTTTATTTACTGACTGAAGATTTGTTTGTTTACGTTGTTGCACAGGCAGCTGAATACAGGTCAGAACTTTGCTGCTTTTCCCATGTATAAAATATGTTTTCACATCTGTTATGTGCAGGTTGTTCTGTGGATTTCTGCTCCTTGCAGTGTTCCTCAGTGGACTGAATGGATCAAGGTACAGTGGTATAAACCAAACTCTGCTGATGTTTCCTCTATTTGCGTGTGCATCTGCCAGATGTTTGCATAGCCTGTCTGACACTTTCTATAACAGACCAGCTGTAAACCAGGAGCTCTCCACTATTTTCAATGAGCTGTGGAGTTTGGATGTGAATCGCATGACACCTGTGATAGACTACACGATCTCTATTCAGGTGAGAAATCTTTTCTAGTTTATTTAGCGCCTGCTATGTAGTGATGGGTCGTTCGCGAACGAAATGGCTCTTAGAGCCGGCTCTTTGACGTGAACGACGCGAGCCGGCTCCTTATCGCGAGCCGTCACGTGGGTTTTTTTTTTTCTTTCTCTCAGCCTCTCTCTCGCACTTTTTTTCCGTTTCACTCTGCACGCGAGCCTTGTGCTTTACGCTGGGCAGAGGGGGGAGGGGCGGTAGTTACACTCAGTAGCACAGGAACAGAGCCAGAGAGAGAGAAAGAGAGGCAGGGACAACAACATTAGAAAGGTATAGTAATCATCCACAACTATTTTCGGTTGCAGATGATAAAGGATTGAGAAAGTTTATTCATGCAGGTCCATATGACAGAGAATATGCATGTTCTTTTAGTTTTCATATTATAATTTATATTTAATTGTGTTGTGGTTTGCAGTGTTTTGTGTTCTTTTCACTTTAAATTTGTGAAAGGAAAAAGCTGAAAATTTAAATAGTTAAAAGTTGAAATGTGAATAGTTGATTTTTGTATTATATGATTTATTTATTACATTTTATGTGGAGTGAATAAATAAAAGTATATTTACGGTGGCCCCTAGAGACAAAGCACATACAAACTTCAAATCACGTACGAACTCTGAAGCATGTACAAACTCCAAAACACGTAAAAACACGTACAAACTCCAAAACACGTAAAAACTCCAAAACACGTAAAAACACGTACAAACTCCGAAGCACGTAAAAACTCAGAAGCATATAAAAACTCAGAAGCACATAAAAACTCAAAACACGTACAAAAGACAACAGAAGTGCTCCAGGATGCTGGGCGCAGTGTTGAGCCTTTGTTATCTTGTGGCTACACAAGCCAGCAAGTACCAACGACCGGATTTGGTGTGTGGTAATAACAGGTAAATGAACTTTTTTTTAAATTATTTGAATATATATATGAGTGCCTGTGTATAAATACACAAACAATACACACATGCTTTCAATTGTGTAATTTAAGTGATCTAGTAGCTCTGCTTTGGAAGTTCAGTTAATGCTAGAAATGTGTTTTGGAGTTTGTACGTGTTTTGTCTCTAGGGGCCACCGCATATATTTATATATAAACATATATAAATAAAACCACTTGTTTTTACGTTAGTAATTCCTTTTGTGCATAATTTTATATTATTGTTAATAATAAATTAATTAAAGCAACAAAACAACCTGAAGAGCCGGTTCGGAGCCGAAAGAGCCGGCTCTTTTTAGTGAGCCGAACCGAAAGAGCCGGATCTCTAAAAAGAGCCGGAAATCCCATCACTACTGCTATGTCTTGTGTTTGTACAAAGAAGTGTTCTGTGTTTGAATTGCCTAGGGTAGAGCAAGCTTTGTAAGTCAGGGCATCCACACGGTGCAGGATCAAGCCTCGCAGCCGCTCTTCTCCAACGTTAATGAGAGCAAACTGAGAAATATAACCACTTTCTCTAGTAAGTGTGTAGTTGTGAGCACTCTGAGCTTAAACATTCAGATCGTGTTTGCAGTCATCACTGTAATAAATGGGATTTGTGGGCTCACAGGCTTTATGACACTGCTGGACAACTATGAGCGGTCTACTGGCGTGACGGAACAAGTCACCACAGAGGAGCTCACAGAGATGGATCTCTTCTTGGACGCCGTCTTAGAGACAAAAGTCATGAAGGTATGCGTCACAACAAGCTCTGTCGAGCAGAAAGTTTACATTTGAGCACTTCAGTTACTCCATTCTGTTGGAGAAACCTGGTAGTTTCAGTCTGAATGTCTCCTCACAGCAACAAGACAATTGTTTTTGGTATTGCACAACTTTCTATTGTTTCCTACAGTTCATGGTTTTGAGGCTGCAGCTGAACTCTAGAAGGAGTTTTATGTTCTTCCTGTTGCACTGCTGCTCTGCACACATTACTTCAAGACATTACAGAGGCAAAATAACATCTGTGTGCAGCTGTGGAATGTCGCTCTGGCCTCAGCGGTCTCCCAGAAGGGGATCACTGCAGGAATGTGGACATGATGTACTTTTTGTAGGTGGAAGAAACCCCACGCTTTTCAGTGATCTCAGCGGGGGGACATGAGACAAATTCCTCACAATAACCCCTCCAACAGCGGAGATGCTGTGCTTTTCTCTTCAGAAATAGCACAGCATCTCCTCCTCTCCTCTGGGCACACTCAGGTTTGCAACCATGAAGAAGCCAGAAAGGAAATGGAGGAGGATGTCAGATATTAGAGGATTTCTTTTCACAAAGTTTAAATGAGAAATCAAAAAAAAGAATCTTTAATAACACAGCTAAAGTGAGATTCTGCAACACTATAATTTAATATGCATTTCTTTGGTAAGAAGTATGTGTGTTTCTGTTCTTAAATTGATCATCACCAGCCTGGACTCCAGTGGATTTGAACATGTGTTTGTTGGCGAGACAAAATCAGGAACAGAAATCATTGGTTTTCACAACTGGGTCCAGTTCTACCTGCAAGAGAAAAACCAACACTTGGACTACAAAGGATATAAAGCCAGGGAGCATGATTTGGTAAGAATAACAGTTCACCAGACAGAAGAGATTCATTTCCTTCGCTGGTAACATAAACATTCATGCTTTTGTCACAGCCTGATCAAGATGACCACGTTCTCAACCTCCAGTTCAGCTGGCACGGTGTGGTGAAGCCCGTTGGCAGCGCCTTCATCGGCACCAGCCCCGAGTTTGAGATGGCCGTCTTCCTCATGAACACGGAGAGAAGCACCACAGTTGTAGTCAACATTGACCAGTGTCAGATGGAGCTGGTGGTGATCAGACACGGGCGCTCACTCGGGACGGCGTACCCCAAACTGCTCAGCAGCAACAGCAGACATGTCAGGCAGCACGCGCACTGATGTGATCCATCATTTTATTCACTTCTGATAAAAACTAATCTTTGTTCAGCAATACGTGGCCTCATTGATAAGGAACTGACCTGCCTAATGTACTGCAAAGGACATTTACATGTATTTCAAGATCACTGTGACCTCAGTAGCTTTAAATAAAATGTTATTTTGGAGTTCAACATTTTTATTTTGCACAGGTTTTTTTTTTTTTTAGAAAACAAGTCTTTCAAGGCATTTACATTTATTCAATGTAATATATATAGAACTGTGGCATGACCCTTGTGGGGACAGTAAAAGCGAACAAAAGCGAGATCCCGCAAGTGATGAAAAGTAAAGAAAATCATGTGTCCTTCCTCCCTGATGAGGCTTCAAAAAAGAAGGTTGTCCTGCTCCTGTCATCCATGCACATACAACCAAGCATAGGACCCACTGAAAACCTGAAATTATTGGATTTTAAAACCAAGCAAAGGTGGTGTTGATACTTTTAACCAGATGTGCACTCATATGGCTGTGGAAGAAAAAACAAGAAATGGCCCCTTTGCGTCTTCTATGGCATGATCATTGTTGGTGTGAACTCGTGGATCATTCACAATAAGAATGCAGTGAAGAGAGGTGACAACCAAATGCAGAGGAGGCATTATATGCAGGCTTTGGCACCGGCACTTATCAAACCATTGGCAGAGGCTTATGGCGTTATTTTTGTGCCACTATTCTGAGCGCACGTAAAAAAAGTTTGCAGGTGCAAGTGTTGCATTTTGAGGAGAAATTTATTTTGAGCGAAGAAAAGCTGAATTTGAGTGAACAAAATTCATTGCTGCATGCAAAAAATGTATATCCATGTTTGCTATTATCCATATACACACGCACAATAGCAGCCCCTCTCGCTCAGTTTTTGTATTTGCGCTCGCAATGTGTCGCTCACGCTCTCAACATTTCTGCCCGTGCACGCTCAACTCTTTCTGTACACCGTTATATTTGTGCCACAAAACCAGCCAATCACAGACTTGGATGCAAAAAAATCTGATTGGCTGTTTTTGTCTCCAATCAGCTCGAAAGGACGAAATGCAATATCCCAGAATCCATTTCGTCCAAAGCTCAAACGAGGCAGTGGCGGAGGAACACAGAGTGGCGGAGTTTGAAATATTACTCTTTCTGGGACACAAAATAAACTTTTAAGATATTTTCATGTTAGAATGTAGCTGTGTGAACTTCAAATATCTGCTCGATTTATCAAGACATCACATATTTGCATAAGTGCTCCAACGTTTTCGGAGATGCCTGTTACCCACCAGCTGACCGGGTGGGAACTCGGGTTAAACATAATATATAAGGCTGAACTGACAAAAAAATCACCGACTACACCACCAGGTATTATTGGAAAAACCATAAAGCCTTTGAACGAAAACAAACGCTGTTGTGACAGTGATGTACACTGTTTTGTTGGTATATATGTATGATTTGTATCACCTTCATGTTTCCAGCTTTACAGCTGTGGCTCCAGCAAACATCAGCTGATACTAGAAATTAATTTTAAATAAATTCTAACAACAGCTGATCAATTTTGAACGTGCTGCTGTTGTTGTTTAGCGCAACATCCGCTGGTTTCCTGTTTCTGGCGCAAAGTGGGAGATAAACAAACAAGAGAGACGATCAGCTGATCATTGATCAGTTTCATGATTGAAGTAGCAACAGGAGAGGGAGGGAGAATGAGGAGAGAAGAGGCAGCTAAGACACAGAATAACTCCAGCTTTGTGTCTTTTTTATTCTCGCTGAAGTCTTTTCCCCTCAATACGGATGTATTGTAATTGGTCCAGCCCAGAGTTGATTATTACCAGCTGGCTAATCCACCACCTTTCATTGTTTATACCATTACAAAAACAAACAAACTAACATAAAAATGAAAAATCACCATTGGCCCACCGGGCAAATGCCGGGTAAATGCCCAATGGCCAGTCCAGGTATTCGGTCAGCTGGTGGGTAACGGGCATCTCCAAAAACGTTAGAGCACTTATGCAAATATGTGATGTCTTGATAAATCGAGCAGATATTAGAAGTTTACACAGCACCATTCTCGCATGAAAATATCTTAAAAGTTTATTTTGTGACCCACAAAGAGTAATATTTCAAACTCTGCCACTCTGTGTTCCTCCGCCACTGCCTCGTTTGAGTTTTGGACGAAATGGATTCTGGGATATTGCATTTCGTCATTTCGAGCTGGTTGGAGACGAAAACAGCCAATCAGATTTTTTTTGCATCCAAGTCTGTGATTGGCTGGTTTTGTGGCACAAATATAACGGTGTACAGAACGAGTTGAGCGCGCACGGGCTGAAATGTTGAGAGCGCGAGCGACACATTGCGAGCGAGCGCAAGTGCAAAAACTGAGCGAGAGGGGCTGCTATTGTGTGTGTGGATAATAGCAAACACTGAAATACATTTTTTGCACGCAGCAATGAATTTTGTTCACTCAAATTCAGCTTTTCTTCACTCAAAATAAATTTCTCCTCAAAATGCAACACTTGCACCTGCAATTTTTTTTTACGTGCGCTCAGAATAGTGGCACAAAAATAACGCCATAGAGGCTTCCCTCTTCAAATCTGACACGTCAACTCACAGTCCTGATCTGTAGCATCCTCGACATCCCTACCCTTGTCACTCTTGCAGGTAAGGCAGGACCAGCAGTAGAAGAAAGTAGTATTCCCTTAGTGAGGTGTGCTGACTGCCCCGCAGGCTTGGACAGGAAGTGTGTCCATGCCATTATTACCCTGCGTGTACTGACAGCATGTAAGGAATGGCTAAGTAAGAGTGGTCCTAGAATTTGCATGTTATCCTTATTTAGGGCAGTGCTTATGGATAAATATCACAAAGTGGTGATTACCAGGGGAATTCATAGGGTGAAGAAAATATTTTAGTCAATTGATCATTTTCACCCACTCAAAAATGCCATTTCTTGTTTCTCTCTCCTGCAGCTGTTCGCATGTAGAACAGCTGTGCCTTCACCAGGGAAGTCTCAAATGTCCCTGGAAGGGCAGGTCAAACCCCAACTTTCCAGTGTCATTATTTTTTGTTTAGGAATTTTTTATTCTCATATTCCTAATTTTTCAGTAACTTTGGAGCATTTCTTTAGGGTCCCCCCATGACATTTGTTTTGTTAGACATGTTCAAAATACCACAGTTGAAAACAAAAGAAGACCACTCTAATTTTTTGTCATAATTTGATATATTTCTGATGTTAGTGATGGTGTTACTCTTTATAGTGACAGTGTTCTAGGGTTAAACATGACAGTGAGTTCAGCACACCGTTACTGTATACCCATTAGTTTCTCCCATACTTGAAACACATTTTAATCAAGAAGCATTAAAATTTATCAGAGTGTGTAAGGGCTGGTGTGTTCTGTTACCTTCAGGAGGGCAACAACTTCCATTTTTCCAGTTAAAAAGGGAAAACAAACAAATAAACAGCAAGTTTGTTTTTATTCATAAATCATGGAAAACTATTTGCACTGGGTGCATGTTTATGCACGGTCTCCAAATTGAACACTAGAAAAAACAATATGTCAGAAATGACAAACTGGGACAGCACGTTCCCCTTCACTCTGCAACTCTCTGTAAGCGAACAGCCTGCACACCTTTACAATGTTTTCTTTCTTCCTTATTGGAGTTATTTCTGAACCAGCTGCCTAATCCAGATCTTATTTCACCTAACTTCATATTTACTCTATCTCTCTATCGCTCTCCTGTTTTCTTTAATGAACTGCTTTGATGAAATTTTCAATTCCATTTTTTTTATATAGTGACAAATTACAACCTTTGACTTTGGAGGGTTGTACTTGGCCTGCTACGCTGGATGTAAGAAGCTCTTCTCTCAACTGATCAACATTCCCAAGGCCACAAGGTGGTCTAGTACATTGGCTGTTGCCTTTTCTGTGTACTGAAATGAGGGGATGCAGATAAATGCAATTGCTGTCGGACTATCCAGTCTTTGAGTGATGACGTGATGAATCCTGTTTCTGGGCCCAAAGTGGTCTGCATTTAATAAAGCTGATGTGTTTTTATCATGTTTTAATGCTTTCTATCTTGTTCTATTTAATCTCAACAAGCCTCTAAAACAGTCAGTGATCACTGTTGGCTTCTCTCAGTTTTTATTAGGCTACTACTAATCATTTTAAAGCTCAGTTTTTAAACCCTTAAGATGTAACTACAGCCCAGCCCATGCAGCAGTATATTAATGACTAACCTCGTATTGTGGATGGATTATCTCAGTGGTTTTCCTGTTTGGTCCATTTACAGCATCCTGCCATGGGATTGCATTTGCCCCTAATCATTGGGAACCCTCACATTAACTTTTATCGAGTGGGAAAAAAGGTTTCCGTTCGTTAGCGTTCCTCCTCCAGCTTTACTGTTTATGTTATGTTAATATAGCTTTGTTGCGCTAGCGATAACGTAGCACATCATTATATACCAGCTAGCCCAACCTCAGTAGCCCTACAAATGTCGCTGCTGTTTAGTTTTCTGTCTTCATTTATGTTGGAAGTGATAGCAGAGCTGTACGTTTTAATTTGTTTCATAAATTGCTCAGTCAGAACATGGTATATTATATTTAGATGGCCGCTAGCGAGCTAACTCCCTGCTAACTTCTAACTCCGTTAAATATCATAAATTGTGTTTTCATGGATGTCTGGATGTTAAACTTAATTGTTACACCTGGTAGAACAGCCACACTGATCATTTTATTACAGATGAGAGAATTTAGACAGTTTCTAACTCTCAGTAATGCTGCAGTGATCATTTGACTAAGGGACTTGCAGCGGAGTTTGGGCCCAGACATGGGCAATGACGTCAGACTTAAAGACCGGATAGGAAAACCCGGACATTTTTATCAATCTCAAAAATCACCCCAGACGCTCCGGATGGAACGTGAAAAGTGGACATGTCCGGGGAAAAGAGGACGGTTGGTCACCCTAATCAACTTACCTATGTCACTATACTTAAATATGTAGTATTCTAATACCTGGGAATACCTTAAACCTAGCTGTGGGCTGCACAGGGTTCTCAGGGAGAGCAATATTGAGAGACCAACAAAAGCACCACAAGAGAATAAGAAAACAATCCATAATGCAAAAACACACCAAAACATAACAACTCAAAATACTGGCTCAAACTGACCCAGAACCGTGACAGGTAAGGAGATGTCATTTCAGGACTTAAACCAGACTCTAAGAAATTGCTGTGTCTAATTTTGCGATGCTGCGAGTAACAAACTGGGTTCCGTCTGGAGGTTGAAGAGGAACTCTCCCTCGCCAGGCCGACAGCCGTCTGTGCCACAGTTTATCTCATCTCAGTTTATCTCATGGAGTGCAGGGCTAAATTTAAAATTATTAGATATTTAAGACAATGTATATATTCTTCTATGACAAAAAATACAAGTGTTCATTTAAGCAAATAAACAGAGCCGTAAGAGATGTTTTTCAGAAATTGTTGTCTTTATTTTGATTTGCAACTAACAAATTTTTTTAAAATTTGTAGTTTTTGTTGTGCTCTCTATTATGTGAACCCCTCACCTAATTTGTTATGTTTTTTAACAAATTAAACCCCAACAATCAAATGATCCCCTGTGAGCAAGCACTAGGCACAGTGGAAAGGAAAAACTCCCTTTAAACAGGAAGAAACCTTTGACAGAACCAGGCTCAGGAAGGGGCAGCCATCTGTCGCGACTGGTTGGGGGGTGAGAGGCAAAAGAAAAGAAAAATGAGAGCACAAGTTAGCTAAATGTTGCGCACGTTGTCTAACATGAACAACGTATGGTTTTCTGGACTGTGGATGAAAAGCAGTCCATCATTACTAGTCTTTAAAAGGGAACTAATCCATCACCAAGGTGGCAATATGGCTCAAGGAGGCCATAGACAGAGTTAAATAGGCAATCACTGTTAAGCATTGAAAAGCCCCAGTAAGCTGCAGGTATAATAAGGCCTACTGCGGCAACACCTAAACCTATTTTAAGTAGGCGTTTGGCACCATGACGCCATGAACCACTAGTCGGAGCCACGTCAGGAGATGGTTCTGAGACAGGACAATCAAGCTCTTCAGGTTGAAGACCAAGATTCTCCTGTGTCGGGACCACATCAGGAGGTGGTTCCAAGGCAGGAAAAAAAAGCTCCTCGGGTTCAGGAGCAAGATTCTCCAGCTGCAGAGGTTCACCAGTGATGTTGTGAACAGCAGCTAATATTTCTTCTTCCTCCTCCCTTCTCAGCTCATCCTGAAGATTATTAATTATTTCTCTTTTCATTTTAAGATGTTCATAAAGTTCATCTATGAGATCTTCGTTATGAACAATCTTGAAATTTTGCTCTTTGACTTTTTCTTTCAGCCAAAATATTTGCAGTGTCAGACTTTCTGTTGTCTTTTCTTGATACTCAAGATTTTGTAAACGTTTCTTGAGATTTGTGTTCGCTGTTTTTAATTTGTTTATCTCAGCAGCAATGCTGCTGTTCTGTCTAAGGAGATATTCTTCCTTTTCCTGAAAGTCACAGTGCATCATTTGAACGGCTTTAACCTGTTCCTGCAATTTAGCCTCCAGAGATTCCACCTGTGACTGTTTGTCATCCAGAGCCTGTCTCACCCGACGCTGAAGAGTACAGATTTCTTTTTTCAGCTCAACTATCTGTTCAGTCTTGTGATCTATTTCTCTATTCTGTTTTTCTATTATCTCTTCTTTTTTTGATATTTTATGGTGAGCTTCTCCCACTTGGTGCTCAAGTCTCACTAACGCTTCCTTGAGATGTGCGTTCTCTTTCTTCTGTTCATTTCTCTCCCTTTCAATCTGAGACAACTCAGCAACAATGTTGCTGTTCTGCTCAAGCAGAGATGCTTCCTTTTCCTGAAATTCATGGAGCATCATCCGAAAGGTTCTAACCTCTGCTTGCAAATTTTTATTCTCTGCAACAATTAGAGCTTGGATGTTATCTGACTGTTGAGTCACTTCTTCAAGCTCAACCATGCTTTCCCTAAAGTGGACATTCCTGTCATGCACATCTCTACTCATTTGTTCACGCTCATTTTTAAAGCGATAGTAATTCTTTTTGTAATATTTCTTTTTGCGCTTTAGGGTGCTTAACTCCAACTGGAGTTCTTGTATTTTCATTTGAAGGTCCCTAGGCTCCGATATTTCTCTCTCCACTAACCCACATAGTTCGATTGATTCCGCTGGAATCGCTCTGTCAGACTGTGAATTATTGACTATTTCTCGTGACATTTCTTTAAAAGCTTAATGCAACGTGTCGAAAGAAAAATACGTGTGCTTAATTATTTAACTTTAAAATAGTCCCTTTCTGAAAGGTTTCTGGTTTGCTAAACACAACTCGCTGTTTCTGAAAATGTTCCAAGTAAAACTGTGTTTGCAACGGTGAAGAGGGGGTATTTATAGACTTTCGTGGCTGCGAATTTGACGTCAGCGCTCTTTGAGCCTTTGATATTTTGTTTCTCTCTCCTGCAACTGTTCGCATGTAGAACACCAACTTTCCAGTGTCATTATATTTTGTTTAGGAATTTTTTATTCTCATATTCCTAATTTTTCAGTAATTTTGGAGCATTTCTTTAGGGTCCCCCCATGACATTTGTTTTGTTAGACATGTTGAAAATACCACAGTTGAAGACAAAAGAAGACCACTCTAATTTTTTGTCATAATTTGATATATTTCTGATGTTAGTGATGGTGGTACTCTTTATACAGGGAGTGCAGAATTATTAGGCAAGTTGTATTTTTGAGGAATAATTTTATTATTGAACAACAACCATGTTCTCAATGAACCCAAAAAACTCATTAACATCAAAGCTGAATGTTTTTGGAAGTTGTTTTTAGTTTGTGAGGAGAAAGGCAAAGGAACTCAGACTCAAGATATCTTTTACATGTGCACACATGGACGATCCCCCCTCATCCCCCGATCCATCCTGCAGCAACGTGTGCAGGACAGAATGAGACAGAGGAAAGACCGCCCAGGGCTTTCAGAGCTCTCTTTATTTATACTCAAAACAGTTTCCAAGGAAGTAGGAGTGGCATGTATGGAATTGATAATTTTCCTTAAAAGGAGAATATTATATGATTTATTTATTACATTTTATGTGGAGTGAAAAAATAAAAGTATATGTACAGTGACCCCTACAGACAAAGCACATACAAACTTCAAATCACGTACGAACTCTGAAGCACGTACAAACTCCAAAACACGTAAAAACACGTACAAACTCCAAAACACGTACACCCTTTTTGGCTCCTACCTCAAAGCACACTGTGTTCTGTTGATCTTATGTGCTGCACAATAATGTTTAATATTTAGTATTTACTGTCATATTCCCATATATCATTGTGATGTTGTTTATTATATTACTCTTGTTTTCTTCTGCTTGTTCTCTTTTTTTCTTTCTCAACAGGTGATCCAGGTGATCGATATATGCATTTTTTTTTCTGCCCATGCTGTTGGTTTTTGTTTTTTGCCCTTTTCCCCCGTCCCTCTTCTCAGCTGTTTCTCTTTCCCTCTTTCTTTCTCCCTTTCTTTCCCCCAGTCAAGTCTGTCCCGTATTCAGCAAGTGAAAATAAAATAAACAATAAAAGGAGAAGGAATCCACTGTGATGAAGGAAAAATATGAGAAACTAACTGCAGAGCTCAAAAGCCTCCAGCAAGAGATAGACCAGGACAAGCTCACACTGAGCAACCTCAAGTTTGAAATTCAGGACTTGAAGTTTCAAAGGGAAAAGGACCAGTCAAAACTGGAGCACAAGGATGAGGCTATTCATCAGATATACTTGCAGTTGAATCAATTAGTGATGGGTCGTTCGCGAACGAAATGGCTCTTAGAGCCGGCTCTTTGACGTGAACGACGCGAGCCGGCTCCTTATCGCGAGCCGTCACGTGGGGGTTTTTTTTTTTCTTTCTCTCAGCCTCTCTCTCGCACTTTTTTTCCGCTTCACTCTGCACGCGAGCCTTGTGCTTTACGCTGGGCAGAGGGGGGAGGGGCGGTAGTTACACTCCATAGGACAGGAACAGAGCCAGATAGAGAGAAAGAGAGGCAGGGACAACAACATTAGAAAGGTATAGTAATCATCCACAACTATTTTCGGTTGCAGATGATAAAGGATTGAGAAAGTTTATTCATGCAGGTCCATATGACAGAGAATGTGCATGTTCTTTTAGTTTTCATATTATAATTTATATTTAATTGTGTTGTGGTTTGCAGTGTTTTGTGTTCTTTTCACTTTAAATTTGTGAAAGGAAAAAGCTGAAAATTTAAATAGTTAAAAGTTGAAATGTGAATAGTTGATTTTTGTATTATATGATTTATTTATTACATTTTATGTGGAGTGAATAAATAAAAGTATATTTACGGTGGCTCCTAGAGACAAAGCACATACAAACTTCAAATCACGCACGAACTCTGAAGCATGTACAAACTCCAAAACACGTAAAAACACGTACAAACTCCAAAACATGTAAAAACACGTACAAACTCCGAAGCACGTAAAAACTCAGAAGCATATAAAAACTCAGAAGCACATAAAAACTCAAAACACGTACAAAAGACAACAGAAGTGCTCCAGGATGCTGGGCGCAGTGTTGAGCCTTTGTTATCTTGTGGCTACACAAGCCAGCAAGTACCAACGACCGGATTTGGTGTGTGGTAATAACAGGTAAATGAACTTTTTTTTAAATTATTTGAATATATATATGAGTGCCTGTGTATAAATACACAAACAATACACACATGCTTTCAATTGTGTAATTTAAGTGATCTAGTAGCTCTGCTTTGGAAGTTCAGTTCATGCTAGAAATGTGTTTTGGAGTTTGTACATGTTTTGTCTCTAGGGGCCACCGCATATATTTATATATAAACATATATAAATAAAACCACTTGTTTTTATGTTAGTAATTCCTTTTGTGCATAATTTTATATTATTGTTAATAATAAATTAATTAAAGAAACAAAACAACCTGAAGAGCCGGTTCGGAGCCGAAAGAGCCGGCTCTTTTTAGTGAGCCGAACCGAAAGAGCCGGATCTCTAAAAAGAGCCGGAAATCCCATCACTAGAATCAATTAAATGAAACTGTGGACCAGATGTGCACTCATATGGCTGTGGAAGAAAAACCAAGAAATGGCCCCTTTGCGTCTTCTATGGCATGATCATTGTTGGTGTGAACTCGTGGATCATTCACAATAAGAATGCAGTGAACAGAGGTGACAACCAAATGCAGCGGAGGCATTATAAGAGGCTCCCTTCTGCAAATCTGACACGTCGACTTACAGTCCTGATCTGTAGCATGCTCGACATCCCTACCCTTGTCACTCTTGCAGGTAAGGCAGGACCAGCAGTAGAAGAAAGTAGCATTCCCTTAGTGAGGTGTGCTGACTGCCCCGCAGGCTTGGACAGGAAGTGTGTCCATGCCATTATTACCCTGCGTGTACTGACAGCATATAAGGAATGGGTAAGTAAGAGTGGTCCTAGAATTTGCATGTTATCCTTATTGAGGGCAGTGCTTATGGATAAATATCACAAAGTGGTGATTACCAGGGGAATTCATAGAGTGAAGAAAATATTTTAGTAAATTGATCATTTTCACCCACTCAAAAATGCCATGTTTTGTTTCTCTCTCCTGCAGCTGTTCGCATGTAGAACACCAACTTTCCAGTGTCATTATGTTTTGTTTAGGAATTTTTTATTCTCATATTCCTAATTTTTCAGTAATTTTGGAGCATTTCTTTAGGGTCCCCCCATGACATTTGTTTTGTTAGACATGTTGAAAATACCACAGTTGAAGACAAAAGAAGACCACTCTAATTTTTTGTCATAATTTGATATATTTCTGATGTTAGTGATGGTGTTACTCTTTATACAGGGAGTGCAGAATTATTAGGCAAGTTGTATTTTTGAGGAATAATTTTATTATTGAACAACAACCATGTTCTCAATGAACCCAAAAAACTCATTAATATCAAAGCTGAATGTTTTTGGAGGTTGTTTTTAGTTTGTGAGGAGAAAGGCAAAGGAACTCAGACTCAAGATATCTTTTACATGTGCACACATGGACGATCCCCCCTCATCCCCCGATCCATCCTGCAGCAACGTGTGCAGGACAGAATGAGACAGAGGAAAGACCGCCCAGGGCTTTCAGAGCTCTCTTTATTTATACTCAAAACAGTTTCCAAGGAAGTAGGAGTGGCATGTATGGAATTGATAATTTTCCTTAAAAGGAGAATATTATATGATTTATTTATTACATTTTATGTGGAGTGAAAAAATAAAAGTATATGTACAGTGACCCCTACAGACAAAGCACATACAAACTTCAAATCACGTACGTTCTCTGAAGCACGTACAAACTCCAAAACACGTAAAAACACGTACAAACTCCAAAACACGTACACCCTTTTTGGCTCCTACCTCAAAGCACACTGTGTTCTGTTGATCTTATGTGCTGCACAATAATGTTTAATATTTAGTATTTACTGTCATATTCCCATATATCATTGTGATGTTGTTTATTATATTACTCTTGTTTTCTTCTGCTTGTTCTCTTTTTTTCTTTCTCAACAGGTGATCCAGGTGATCGATATATGCATTTTTTTTTCTGCCCATGCTGTTGGTTTTTGTTTTTTGCCCTTTTCCCCCGTCCCTCTTCTCAGCTGTTTCTCTTTCCCTCTTTCTTTCTCCCTTTCTTTCCCCCAGTCAAGTCTGTCCCGTATTCAGCAAGTGAAAATAAAATAAACAATAAAAGGAGAAGGAATCACTGTGATGAAGGAAAAATATGAGAAACTAACTGCAGAGCTCAAAAGCCTCCAGCAAGAGATAGACCAGGACAAGCTCACACTGAGCAACCTCAAGTTTGAAATTCAGGACTTGAAGTTTCAAAGGGAAAAGGACCAGTCAAAACTGGAGCACAAGGATGAGGCTATTCATCAGATATACTTGCAGTTGAATCAATTAGTGATGGGTCGTTCGCGAACGAAATGGCTCTTAGAGCCGGCTCTTTGACGTGAACGACGCGAGCCGGCTCCTTATCGCGAGCCGTCACGTGGGTTTTGTTTTTTTTTTTCTTTCTCTCAGCCTCTCTCTCGCACTTTTTTTCCGCTTCACTCTGCACGCGAGCCTTGTGCTTTACGCTGGGCAGAGGGGGGAGGGGCGGTAGTTACACTCAGTAGCACAGGAACAGAGCCAGAGAGAGAGAAAGAGAGGCAGGGACAACAACATTAGAAAGGTATAGTAATCATCCACAACTATTTTCGGTTGCAGATGATAAAGGATTGAGAAAGTTTATTCATGCAGGTCCATATGACAGAGAATGTGCATGTTCTTTTAGTTTTCATATTATAATTTATATTTAATTGTGTTGTGGTTTGCAGTGTTTTGTGTTCTTTTCACTTTAAATTTGTGAAAGGAAAAAGCTGAAAATTTAAATAGTTAAAAGTTGAAATGTGAATAGTTGATTTTTGTATTATATGATTTATTTATTACATTTTATGTGGAGTGAATAAATAAAAGTATATTTACGGTGGCTCCTAGAGACAAAGCACATACAAACTTCAAATCACGCACGAACTCTGAAGCATGTACAAACTCCAAAACACGTAAAAACACGTACAAACTCCAAAACACGTAAAAACACGTACAAACTCCGAAGCACGTAAAAACTCAGAAGCATATAAAAACTCAGAAGCACATAAAAACTCAAAACACGTACAAAAGACAACAGAAGTGCTCCAGGATGCTGGGCGCAGTGTTGAGCCTTTGTTATCTTGTGGCTACACAAGCCAGCAAGTACCAACGACCGGATTTGGTGTGTGGTAATAACAGGTAAATGAACTTTTTTTTAAATTATTTGAATATATATATGAGTGCCTGTGTATAAATACACAAACAATACACACATGCTTTCAATTGTGTAATTTAAGTGATCTAGTAGCTCTGCTTTGGAAGTTCAGTTAATGCTAGAAATGTGTTTTGGAGTTTGTACGTGTTTTGTCTCTAGGGGCCACCGCATATATTTATATATAAACATATATAAATAAAACCACTTGTTTTTATGTTAGTAATTCCTTTTGTGCATAATTTTATATTATTGTTAATAATAAATTAATTAAAGCAACAAAACAACCTGAAGAGCCGGTTCGGAGCCGAAAGAGCCGGCTCTTTTTAGTGAGCCGAACCGAAAGAGCCGGATCTCTAAAAAGAGCCGGAAATCCCATCACTAGAATCAATTAAATGAAACTGTGGACCAGATGTGCACTCATATGGCTGTGGAAGAAAAACCAAGAAATGGCCCCTTTGCGTCTTCTATGGCATGATCATTGTTGGTGTGAACTCGTGGATCATTCACAATAAGAATGCAGTGAACAGAGGTGACAACCAAATGCAGAGGAGTCATTATAAGAGGCTCCCTTCTTCAAATCTGACACGTCAACTTACAGTCCTGATCTGTAGCATGCTCGACATCCCTACCCTTGTCACTCTTGCAGGTAAGGCAGGACCAGCAGTAGAAGAAAGTAGCATTCCCTTAGTGAGGTGTGCTGACTGCCCCGCAGGCTTGGACAGGAAGTGTGTCCATGCCATTATTACCCTGCGTGTACTGACAGCATATAAGGAATGGGTAAGTAAGAGTGGTCCTAGAATTTGCATGTTATCCTTATTGAGGGCAGTGCTTATGGATAAATATCACAAAGTGGTGATTACCAGGGGAATTCATAGAGTGAAGAAAATATTTTAGTAAATTGATCATTTTCACCCACTCAAAAATGCCATGTTTTGTTTCTCTCTCCTGCAGCTGTTCGCATGTAGAACACCAACTTTCCAGTGTCATTATGTTTTGTTTAGGAATTTTTAATTCTCATATTCCTAATTTTTCAGTAATTTTGGAGCATTTCTTTAGGGTCCCCCCATGACATTTGTTTTGTTAGACATGTTGAAAATACCACAGTTGAAAAAAAAAGAAGACCACTCTAATTTTTTGTCATAATTTGATATATTTCTGATGTTAGTGATGGTGTTACTCTTTATACAGGGAGTGCAGAATTATTAGGCAAGTTGTATTTTTGAGGAATAATTTTATTATTGAACAACAACCATGTTCTCAATGAACCCAAAAAACTCATTAATATCAAAGCTGAATGTTTTTGGAAGTTGTTTTTAGTTTGTGAGGAGAAAGGCAAAGGAACTCAGACTCAAGATATCTTTTACATGTGCACACATGGACGATCCCCCCTCATCCCCCGATCCATCCTGCAGCAACGTGTGCAGGACAGATTGAGACAGAGGAAAGACCGCCCATGGCTTTCAGAGCTCTCTTTATTTATACTCAAAACAGTTTCCAAGGAAGTAGGAGTGGCATGTATGGAATTGATAATTTTCCTTAAAAGGAGAAACTGTTCGCTTGTCAGCTGAAACAGGAGATAACTTTGTATGTGTAGAAATGCAGACATTCTCCATAAAAAGAGAGAAAGAGAGGGGGAGCGCCAGTCTGTCTGTTTAAAACCGGATGTCACCACATTCCTTTTACACATATGGCTTCAATTCCTCTCTCCCTGTGTTGGCTCCAATTCACAACCTCTTCTTCCTTAAATAAAGCTACAACTAAGCATAAAAACAAAATTAAAAATCTTTCATCATTCCCTCCTGTTTGTAGCTGAAATTAAAGAGATACATCCCCCATCACACTGAACACTGGTGCTCCACAGGGGTGTGTACTGAGCCCTCTCCTGTACTCACTCTACACCTACGACTGCACAGCCACTAACAGCTCCAACATCATTGTGAAGTTTGCGGACGACACTACAGTGGTGGGTCTTATCACCAACGGTGATGAGACGGCTTACAGGGAGGAGGTCAGCGCCCTGACCCACTGGTGTCAAGACAACCATCTCACCCTCAACGTCGCAAAGACAAAGGAGTTGATAGTGGACTTCCGGAGGTGCAGAGAAGTACACACCCCCATCACCATCAACGGCGCTGCTGTGGAGAGAGTGAGCAGCTTCCGGTTCCTTGACGTACACCTGGCTGAGGATCTTACGTGGTCAGTACACACAAACAAAACAGTGAAGAAGGCGCAGCAGCGCCTCTTCTTTCTCAGGAGACTGAAAAGATTCGGCATGAGCCCCCGCATCCTCAGGACCTTCTATCGCTGTGCCATTGAGAGCATCCTCACTGGATGCATCACCACCTGGTATGGCAACAGCACCGCCTACAACTGCAAAGCTCTCCAGCGAGTAGTGCGGTGCTCTGAACGGATAATTGGAGGTGAGCTTCCCTCCCTCCAAGACATCTACAGGAAGCGGTGCCTGAGGAAAGCGGGGAGGATCATCAAGGACTCCAGTCACCCCAGCCATAAACTGTTCAGACTGCTTCCATCAGGAAGGAGGTTCTGCAGCATCCGGTCCCGTACCAGCAGACTGAGAGACAGCTTTTTCCATCAGGCCATCAGACTGCTGAACACGTCATAGACACCTCAGCTTCACTACTGGAACTTCAACATTATGCACTTCACACTGTATATAAATGCCACTTGTTTTGCACATATTCAACTCTGTATATTTTATATATTTTATTATTATTATTATTATTTTATTTTATTTTTTTACTATTTAATTTGTAAAAATGTGTATACACACACACACACACACACACACACGTAGGAAAATATTTAGTATACACATCCAGAAATGCATACACTATTATATATTGTACATATATTTATTAGTTTCAGGTTGGCCATTCTTGTATTTTGCTCGTTTGTGTTGTTGTGTTTGCACATCTCTGTTGCTTGTGGGGCTCGCACACAAGAATTTCACTCGCATGTGCTGTGCCAGTGTGCCTGCACATGTGATGTGACAATAAAAAGTGATTTGATTTGACATCAATGTGTTTCAGACACAGACCCTACATTTTGAGTGCTTTCGGTCTGGTCGTCATAAAATGTGTATCATTCAAACACAATCATTCATTACATTAGTTTCATACTCATCGTCTTTTCCTTCCTCCTCGTCTGGCACAGTGACATATGCAACGAGAGATTAGGATATCATTCTTGATACCATTCCTCTTTCACAGGGGATAATGCATGTAGTAAAGATACAAAACATGATAAGTATTAGGCCAAAAAACATCAAAACCTTAAACATCAATGTTTTCCATGAGCCGCTCATAAACCAATCCCACCAATTGCTTTGTGAATTTGCCCAATCGGTTACCTGTGCCTGTTGGACATTTCTAAGTAATTGTAGAGCATTTGTCATATTATCAGAATGCACATTGTCTGGAATATATGTGCAACAAGTTGTATTGAACAAAACACACAGTCTGCCCTTTTCTGCCAAGATCATGTCCAGGGCAACTCGGTGTTGCATAACAGTCATTCTTATGGCATCAATTTCCTGATTTTGCTCGTTGTTGATGGTGGTCGATGCATTTAAAAACAGCCCAAAATGATAGTCCAATAGTCAGGGGGTCGCTGTGGTTTAGGACAATTCCTGAATATTGATAATCTGGACTGGCAAAGCTTGTTGTAGTAGGCATGTGTGAGCATATATAACAATTTTTGCCTTCTGTGCGATTATATATATATCTATATCAGGCGTTGTGCATCCAGGGATGGATGTGGTCCTGTGTCACTTCGACCAGGTGTGAGTTGTCATATGTCCATGTCCTTCTATGCAAGTTGGCTTCTTGATCCATTAAGTGCATCAGAGTCCATGCTGTAAGCAGCAGGGCCAAGGTGGTAAACAGAATAATCTTCATGATGACCAGACACACCGATTTACTCTGGTGAGTAGACTACAGGCGAGAAGTAGAAGGCGGGATATACCCAATCAGCCCTCCCTTCACCTGTAGATCACCAAAGAGTCGGGGTGGTGGTGTCTTTAGGTTGTGCTGTCACTCACTTCCACTTTTTTGCAATGGCTCTAGTGGATCCAAGAGGGCCTCTCAGCGATTTTGCAAGCTGTTAAGAGTACTTGGCATGGACCTTATCACCTGGGTTTAATCTGCAAGAGACTTGAGAAGCGTCGCACAGCAGTTCAAAACAATATCCCTATTTTCTACTAAAGTTGTCTCTCTAACAGATTTATCTATTGGTTCACTTGCATTTTCACTGAGGTCTGATTCAAACTATCTTACTACTGATTCTTTCCAAAAATAATTTCACATGTAACAATTTATATATGTGTGTTTTCTATTTTTTATTTACCTCTTTGTTGTGTTCTGGTGGACATCTCTAAACACCATCATGAGTTCAGGCTTCAATTTCAACCCAATTATACTCCTCTGGGCTTCACCTTCCCACTGGCCCCTGTACCCTTCTCAAAGTTCCCTTCTCTTCAAGCTACACAGCCTTGCACATGCAGGCAGGCCTGACGCAACAGAGTCTCATTTACACGAGTCTAAGTTTCACCAGGAATGTTAATGAGCATTGTTTTCCTCCAAACGCCTGTGTCATCACAGCTTTCATATAACCTGCTCCTCTATCTACACGTAAGTAGAAAGGCTTATCACAGTCAGGCAATGCTAAAACTGTATCTGTCTGTAATGCCTATTTTTAAATAACTGAATGCTTCTTCTTCTTTTTTCTTCTCTATAGATGCAACATTACATTTTCACTTAAGGCATTTTTAGATAATTTGTAGTTTTTCAAAGAATTCACACATCTCACACATCTTACATATTTCAAACTTTGAAGTTAGGGTTTTGTTTTGTTTATATATATATATATATATATATATATATTAAACTTTGCATTGCTCACAGTTCATAGCTTACAGCTCTAAAAACTAGGCATTTGTAAATCATATGCCTAATCACTGTGTCACTGTGATCCACAAGTATGGTCACAAATTTGTTTCCAAACCAACAAAATAAAATAATCAAACAAACCCAAAAACATACATGAGTCAGGACACAAAAAGAAAAATGCTGCTACTGAAACAGCAGAAGTGTGAGGGAAAACAACTGTCACAAACCTGGGGGTCAAAGTGGACTGTGATCTGAAGTTTGATAATCAAATTAAGGCAGTGGTAAAATCTAGCTTCTTTCACCTCAGGCAGCTGCAAAAATAAAGCCAATTCTTTCGCGGCAGCACTTTGAGACAGTGATCCACGATCCCTTTATATTGGGGTCATCACGGTCATCATATATTAGTCATCTACAGAGGGTCCAAAATGCCGCAGCTTGTCTTTTAACTGGCACTCGAAAGCTTGAGCACATTTCCCCTGTTTTAGTTTCACTTTACTGGCTGCCCATTTCTTTTAGGATTCATTTTAAAATTCTTTTTTTTACTTTTAAAGCTCTCCATGGCCTAGCTCCATCTTATCTCTCTGAGCTGCTACAGCCTCATACACCCACCTGCTCTCTCAGGTCAGCTGCTCCTGAAGATACCCAGGACTGGGCGTAAACTTAGAGGAGATCGTGCTTTTGCTGTAGCAGCTCCAAAACTGTGGAACGAGCTTCCTTTAGAGATTAGACAGGCCAGTTCTTTATCTGTTTTTAAGTCACTCTTGAAAACCCACCTCTTTACCCTGGCCTTTGACACCACATGAGATGTTGGTTTTATACTTTTTATTTTAGTTGTTTTTAGGTGATTCGATGCTGTTTTATCTTGTTTTTGTTTTAATATAGGGCTGTTTTATTTTTATGTTTTATGTGTTTTATTTATTTATTTTGCTGTTTTCTGTTATTCTATTGTTTTAACTTATTTTCTGTACAGCACTTTGTTCCTGTGCTGGGTAATTTAAAGTACTTTATAAATAAAATTGGATTGGATATCCAATGTATATGACCGACCCAATTCATGTATGTTTTGTATTTCCTCTACAATGGTCTGAATGGTAGAAGCAGGTAGCAGAAACTGTCCTTGGAATTTCAAGTAGAATAAACTTACATTTCTGAGGAAAAGATCTGTAAAATCTTCGGATAATTCAGAATCAACCTCTATTGGGACTAGGGTTGCCAACTCCCTGAAAAATAAATAAGGGACACCTCGTGGCAACCCAGTTCACCCTTCCCAGTGTGGTGAATTTTGTAGCTCTTTTTTTTGTGTGTGAAATTATTTTTTAACCATTTGACTTGAATTTGATTTAAGCAGATGCATATTCTTTGTGATATGACCATATGGGAAAGAAATGATCATTTAGCCATTTATTTTTAGCTCAAAATGACAACATTAACACAGTAAAACAGGTCTCTTTCTTAAACAGAAGCCTGTCATGCTTAACTTTTGAGAATATAAATAAATTTTTCTTTAAAAGAACTCTGTCCTGCTTAACTTAAAATTATATAAATTAATAGAAAACAATAGAATGAAAAATATTCTTGTAACAGTGCACATATAGTGCATTTAGTACAATTGGCTTCAGTTGAGGTATTATTTCAGCTTTTCTAATGCTAATCAGCTGCTCCTGTTTGTAAACCCACTTGCTCCCATGATTACGCATCATAACTCATCGTCATTATTAATCTATGTATTACTTTTATGTATTAGTGATCTATTTGTTGTAATCATCTATCCTTGCAGTTGTTTATTACACAAAATAAATTATATTATCACACTTTTGGCCACATAGCGCTGATATTCACTGCACATGCCCATATTAACCTTAACCAGAGGGTTTAAAAAACAAACCAGTGTTTACATACCATATCTGCTTCTGCCATGGCCTGGTGGACAAAAACTTGGTTAAGGGTTCCCCGAGGTTTCACGCCCCTCATGTTCTTCATGTGCCCACCACTAGAAGCATGCCTATGGAAAAAGTGCACCGGCACACAGTGCAGCGCTTTAAAGGTGTTATCGTGCATTTTCCCAGACAGGTGTTTTCCTTTTCCCATTCCTCCCTGTACTTGACCATCTGCAAAGGTTTTATGTTTCCGTGACATGTGGGCAGTAAAATATGATTTGACTGTGAAAACACGTGTGCGCCCTTTTAGTGGACAAGTAACCTCATGTCCTTCCTCAATGTGGTCCTTCAAGTGAGCTATTAGAACTTTTAAGTCTGTAAACTGACATTCACACAATGCCACAGCGCATTTAAAAGTGCTAAGCGTAATCTTGTCGGTAACAGGAGTGGGAGAAATGTGCTTTCGATAAAAATGCGCCTTGAAAGCCCCATACTGGACAAATGTCTGCCTGCAGTCGGCTCCAAAACATTTAAATGTACATCGCGGCTCATTTCGATGAAGTTTGCAATGAAGTACATAACCCTTCAGTGTCCTCACGGACTTGCCACAAAAATCACAACGTGGCATTGTCTTTAGCTGTTTCTCGTCAATTAAACTGGTGTGTGTTTCGCAGTAAAGCTAGCTAAAATCTTAAACATGCTGCATTAGCACGAACTTTCCAGAAAACTAAATACAACTTAAGGCAAAGCCTGTGACTGAGGAATGCTTTCGACGCAACAAGAAAACTGGCCATGCGAACTATGGTTAAAGTTGAATTTCATGTTTAATGGTACACTTACAATGAAATAGAAAGTTGACAGTTCTGCGACGGTTGCTCTTGACGCTCTCTTGCTGAGCTGAGTCTGGAAGGTTAGAAGTGGCGCTATCTTCTTCTTTGTTGGTTTGGTGGATTACACGCTTCCAAGTAGTATTGCTGCCCTCTGCCGTTGCAGTAACTGAAAGTCAGACACAGCAATCTGTCTGAGACAACAATAATACCCTCCTCATCTGATTTTTTTTTCAATCGGTATAACGGTTCAGTCACGTGACATTGTAAGATTCCCCTAACCCCCCGAATTAAACCAGGTCTAAATAAAAAGGAGTGAGTATCACTACAAAGGTTAACTCAGTGGTCCTAATGCTACAGTTTGATATCAGCAAACACCGAGCGCATACATTGATGTGACACCACAGCCATGCTATCATTGCAAACACTGATAACAGCATAAATTGAATTAAATCGGGATTTGATGAGACCTTCTGAGTATCACTAGAAATATTATAAACAGTCGTCTCCGTACCACAGTTTGCTATCAGTAAACACCGAGAGCATTCACTGTTAGCATAGCACATCCATGTTAGCAGTGTATAAATGGATGGTTTAGCATATATTAGCACAGGTATCAATAAAGGACTACCGTATTAAATACTTTTACTAACCTCAGGCAGATGGACAGGCGCTCTGCAGGTGGGATTGAGCGCCTGTAATTGGTGTCTAGGCGGGCGATGCTGGGACCGACGAGGGAAAGCAGGTCCTCAAACTGGCCAAGTGAAAAAAAAACTGGCCAAGTGAAAGGAAATGGAATCGGCCGTCATCCAGGCGCAGCTCCTGGAGCAAATGGTGAAACTCACCAAACTGCTCACGCCTCTGAAGGACCTGATGGACCCAGGTATGGCGAAGACGTCTCTAACGCCGCTGCTCTGCTCTCCACAGTACATAGAGAAGGGAGACTCTCTCTTCAAGCGCTAGCTCGACAGCTGCCATCTTGCAAAGATACCGGTCTGGCACAACTTCCTCCCACATTTCCGGTTCACGCGCATCAAAATATGATATTTTGAGGCGCTATGGATTTTTCTTGGACACGCGTTGAGGTGCGAATGTGCACGCGTCAAATTAGGGGCGTTTTGTTTGCGTCCATCGCGTTCGGTGTGAACACACCGTAAGAGCCATTTCGTTCGCGACCAACCCATCACTAATACTTTGGAGTGTGTACGTGTTTTTTGAGTTTGTACGTGTTTTGGAATTTGTACATGCTTTTGAGTTTGTAGATGTTTTGGAGTTTGTACGTGCTTTTAGGAGTTTGTACGTGTTTTGGAATTTGTACATGCTTTTCAGTTTGTAGATGATTTGGAGTTTGTACGTGCTTTTAGGAGTTTGTACGTGTTTTTGAGTTTGTACGTGGTTTGGAATTTGTACGTGTTTTAGAGTCTGTACGTGCTTTGGAGTTTGTAGGTATTTTAGAATTTATACATGCGTTTTGGAGTTTGTACGTGCTTTTTGGTAGTGATGTGCGATACCACTGATTTCCTTTCCGATCCGATCCCAAGTAAAATTCAGGGTGGTATCGACGATACTGATCCGATACCGATACTTTGTACAAAAACGTATTTCAGTTATTGTATCTCAAATTATAGGGTCATAATGATTACAGGACATCGGATTACTTGTTCTTATCGCTTAATAATGCACAGTTGTCATATAGAAATAAAAAAAACTGAAGTTGTGCGCTATTTGAACACATTGCCTGCCTGCAGCACTAAAGGACTCCGTGAGAGACGTCTGTCTCGCCCTTGCAGCACCTGTCCCTGTCCACTCCTCTTCAGTTCACCTCAACATCATGTTCTGTGATATGATTTACTCTGAAGTGCTTGATGAGGTTAGTAGTGTTGCCACAACACCTCCCTTTCTTGCCACATGTATTGCAAACTACGTCTCAACCGTTTGTGGAAGTAAAATACGTCTGCACATGACTCCATTTATGCTCAGCCATTGTTGTGAGTGTGCACAACAAGGGGCTGGACACATTTATACAAACGTACGTCACACATGACTATGACAGGTGGAAGACTAAGTAGTTCCTTCCAATGTAGACAATCCAAATGATATAGTTTATTTGCACTCTGTTCCTGTTAATGATAACCTACAAATTTACCCTAAATTACTAAAATATCGATATTTTAATATGAGTATCGATTCTAGAACATAAATGACTGGTATTGGAGGAATCAATATTTCAGTATCGATCCGCACATCACTACTTTTTGGAGTTTAAATGTGTTTTCAAGTTTGTACGTGCTTTGGAGTTTGTGCATGCGTTTTGGAGTTTGGAGAAGCACGTACAAACTCCAAAACACATACAAACTCAAAAACACGTACACACTCCAAAGTATTAGTGATGGTTTGGTCGCGAACGAAATGGCTCTTAGAGCCGGATCTTTGACGTGAACAACGGAGCTTTTTTTTTCTTTCTTTCTTTCTCTCACCCTCTCTCTCTCGCACTTTTCCCCTCCTTCACTCAGCATGCGAGCCTTGTGCTTTGCGCTGGGCAGGGGGGGAGGGTCGGTAGTTACACTCAGTAGCACAGGAACAGAGCAGGAGGGAGAGAGAGAGAAAGAGAGCCAGGGACAACAACGTCACATTAGAAAGGTATCCGGTTGTTCAGTCTGACGTCACTAGCCGTGTCTGGACCTAAAATCCGCTGCAGGTCCATATATCAAACGATCACTATGGCATTACTGAGAGTTGAAAAACTGTCTAAAGTCTTTCATCTTTAATAAAATGATCAGCGTTCTGCTCTACATCCAGGCATCCATGAAAACGGAATTTATGACATTTTATGGAGTTAGAAGTTAGCAGGGAGTTAGCTCGCTAGCTTCTATCTAAATACAATATAGCATGTCCTGACTGCTGGGTTTTGGAAACAAATTAAAACGTACAGCTCTGTTATCACTTCCAGCATAAATGAAGACAGAAAACTAAACAGCAGTGACGTTTGTAGGGTTACTGAAGTTGGGCTAGCTGGTATATAATGATGTGCTACGTGACCGCTAGCGACACAGCTATGTTAGCATAATATAAACAAGCTAACTTTTTTCCACTCGATAAAAGTTAACGTGAGTGTTCTCGGTGGTCAGGAACAAATGTAATTGCATGGCAGGATGCTGTAAAAGGACCAAACTTCAGCCAGGAGAACAACTGAGATAATCCATCCACAATACGAGGTTAGTCATTCACATACTGCTGCATGGGATGGGCTGTAGTTGCATCCTAAGGTTTTAAAAACTGAGCCTTAAATAAATGATTAGCGGTAATAAAAGCCGAGGGAGGTCAACAGTGATCACTGACTGTTTTAGGAGCTTTTTGAGATTAAATAGAAGAAAATACATAACATTAAACATGTTAACAACACAACTCCGAAGCAGGTATAAATTCCAAAGCACGTAAAAATTCTGAAGCACGTACAAACTGCAAAGCATGTACAAACTCAAAAACACGTACAAACTGAAAAACGCATAAAAATTCTGAAGCACGTACAAACTGCAAAGCATGTACAAATTCAAAAACACGTACAAACTGAAAAACGCGTACAAATTCTGAAGCACGTACAAACTGCAAAGCACGTACAAATTCCAAAGCACATATTTTGCAGTTTGTACATGATTCGGAATTTATACGTGTTTTGGAGTTTGCATGTGCTTTGTCTCTAGGGGCCACTGTAGAAGATGTCCTTTTGCCATTAATTATGCCAGAATTTTAGTTTTCATTGTGAATACTTGTGTTTTATACTAGGTGATACTGTAGAACTAAAAATTATATACATATTTTTTATTTGCAGTAACTGACCATATTTACTACTAAGATATACTGTTTTATTAAGCAGCTGGATTGCCTTTATTTATTTATTTTTTACCGTAGTTTTAAAAGTACTGTATGTTTTTGGTGATTAACATACAGTTGTAGATTGTAAATTCAAATGATAATAGCAGAAAAGACTGTTATGCATACAGAATTATTACGTAAGTTATAGGGTGATTAATTGTAAATAATGCTGCAAATTTTTCTTGTTGTTTTCAAAGACAATGGGCCATATTACTGTACATTAATGTACTTTAAACATTTTAGCAGTGCAAAAATTAAAGCAATTTACCATTTTTCAATTTACAGTGATTCAACATAAATATTACAATTATCTACTTTTTTGGATTTAATGGTAATTTACCGTTGCCATTTCGCAGTTATTTACTGTAATTTTTATGTACATTTCTTACAGTGTAAGATTATTATCAGGGGTGCACATAAGTGGTCCGCAGGTGCACATGCGCTGTCAAAATAAAAGACGCGCACCAGCTAAGAAGTTGCAACACGCAAGATAAGGAAGATAAGGTGAGATCTTCTCAAGATGTGGAAGATTCTCGGAAAAGTGGTTGCAGGAGGTGAGCTGGCTTCAAACAAATGATTTTCACAGCATACTCTGCACCACATCTCTGAGCATTCATCATTTGTTTGAAGCCAGCTCACCTCCTACATCCACTTTTCCGAGAATCTTCCACATCTTGAGGAGATCTAAACAAACTCTGTCCTCCTCCAGAAAATCTTATGTCTTATCTTATGGGTCTCCACAGTTTCCTTGAGTTCTGCATTGTCTTTTCTAAGCTGTGCGTTCTCCTGCATGAGTTTATCTACCTTACTTTTGACCTCGCACAGCTCAGCACGAAGGCTCCTTATCTCCTTAAGGTGACCATCTTCCTTTATCTGAGCCCTTGTAATCAATGTCTGCATTACTTGATCCACTGTACCACTCAGTCTGTTAAATTGCTCATCAATGTTTGGTACAGAGCATGTCGGAGTCCCGTTCGTTATCGGAATTAACCAGACAGATCGCTCCACCAACTAAGAACGGCCATGCACCACCACCCACAGAATCGAGAAAGAGCTATCAATCTGTCAATCCTTTCCGTGTCCGGGCCGGGTGAGGTTTCCCGTGTTGAGTCAAATTAAGCCGCAGGCTCCACTCCTGGTGGTGCCCTTCCGTCAATTCCTTTAAGTTTCAGCTTTGCAACCATACTCCCCCCGGAACCCAAAGACTTTGGTTTCCCGGACGCTGCCCGGCGGGTCATGGGAATAACGCCGCCGGATCGCTAGTTGGCATCGTTTATGTCCGACCATTTTTTTTTTAAATTGACAGCACAGTGTCACAGTGTATTAGCTTTTTGAAAGGTTCCTGGTTTCTGAAAATGCTCCAAAGTAAACTGTGTTAAACGAGCTCTTTTATTTAAGGACTATGGACACTGTGACGTCATATTCTTAGCCACCTGTCCTGGAGTTAAATAGGCAATCACTGTTAAGCATTGAAAAGCCCCAGTAAGCTGCAGCTATAATAAGGCCTACTGCGGCAACACCTAAACCTATTTTAAGTAGGCGTTTAGCACCATGACGCCATGAACCACTAGTCGGAACCACATCAGTAGATGGTTCTGAGACAGGAGAAACAAGCTCCTCGGGTTCAGGAGCAAGATTCTCCAGCTGCAGAGGTTCACCAGTGATGTTGTGAACAGCAGCTAATATTTCTTCTTCCTCCTCCCTTCTCAGCTCATCCTTAAGATTATTAATTATTTCTCTTTTCATTTTAAGATGTTCATAAAGTTCATCTATGAGATCTTCGTTATGAACAATCTTGAAATTTTGCTTTTTGACTTTTTCTTCCAGCCAAAATATTTGCAGTGTCAGACTTTCTGTTGTCTTTTCTTGATGCTCAAGATTTTGTAAACATTTCTTGAGAGTTGTGTTCGCTGTTTTTAATTTGTTTATCTCAGCAGCAATGCTGCTGTTCTCCTTAAGGAAATATTCTTCTTTTTCGTGAAAGTCACGGCACATCCTCTGAATGGTGCTAACCTGCTCCTGCATTTTAGCCTCCAGAGATTCCACCTGTGACTGCTTTTCATCCAGTGTCTGTCTCACCCGGCGCTGAAGAGTACAAATTTCTCTTTTCAGCTCAACTGTGAGTTCTGTCTTCCGAAATATTTCCCTATATTGTTTTTCTATTATCTCTTCTTTTTTTATTGTTTTATGGTGAGCTTCTCCCACTTGCTGCTCAAGTGTCTCTAAAGAGTCCTTGAGATCTGCGTTCTCTTTTTTTTGCTCGTTTCTCTCACGTTCAATCTGAGACAACTGAGCAGCAATGCTGCTGTTCTGCTCAGTGAGAGATTCCGTCTTTTCCAAAAAGTCATGGTGCATTGTCTGAACGTTCTTTTCCTGTTCCTGGAGTTTAGCCTCCAGAGATTCCACCTGTGTCTGATTTATTTTTTTAGCCTGAGCCTTCATGTGTTTAAGCTCATCTCTTGACTGATGGAAATTATCTTTATAATAATTCTTTTTGAGCTTTAGGGTGCTCAACTCCAACTGGAGTTGTTGAATTTTCATTTGAAGCTCCATAGGGTCAGGTATTTGTCTCTCCATCAACCCTCGAATCTCTCCGTCAGACTGTGAATTATTAAATGCTTCGTTAATGCTTCGGGAACTAATCGATCACCAAGGTGGCAATATGGCTCAAGGAGGCCATAGACAGAGTTAAATAGGCAATCACTGTTAAGCATTGAAAAGCCCCAGTAAGCTGCAGCTATAATAAGGCCTACTGCGACAACACCTAAACCTATTTTAAGTAGGCGTTTGGCACCATGACGCCATGAACCACTACTAGTCGGAACCACGTCAGGAGATGGTTCTGAGACTGGAGAAACAAGCTCCTCGGGTTCAGGAGCAAGATTCTCCTGTGTCGGGACCACATCAGGAGATGCTTCTGAGGCAGGAGAAACAAGCTCCTCGGGTTCAGGAGCAAAATTCTCCTGTGTCGGGACCAAATCAGGAGATGGTTCTGAGACAGGAGAAACAAGCTCCTCAGGTTCAGGAGCAAAATTCTCCTGTGTCGGGACCACATCAGGAGGTGGTTCCAAGGCAGGAAAAAAAAGCTCCTCAGGTTCAGGAGCAAAATTCTCCAGCTGCAGAGCCTCCAGAGATTCCACCTGTGACTGTTGTTCTTGGTACTCAAGAGGCTCTAAAGTTTTCTTGAGTTCGTCTCTCTCCCTTTCAATAAGTGACAACTGAGCAGCAATGCTGCTGTTCTGTCTAAGGAGATATTCTTCCTTTTCCAGAAAGTCACGGTGCATCATTTGAACGGTGTTAACCTGTTCCTGCAATTTAGCCTCCAGAGATTCCACCCTTGACTGTTTTTCATCCAGAGCCTGTCTCATCCGACGCTGAAGAACACATATTTCTTTTTTCAGCTCAATTATTTGTTCAGTCTTGTGATCTATTTCTCTATTCTGTTTTTCTATTATCTCTTCTTTTTTTGTTATTTTGTGGTGAGCTTCTCCCACTTGGTGCTCAAGTCTCTCTAACTCTTCCTTGACATCACGGTGCATCGTACTAATTTGTTCTTGTATTTTCATTTGAAGGTCTCTAGGCTCCGATATTTCTCTCTCCACTAACCCATATAGTTCGTTTGATTCCGCTGGAATCGCTCTGTCAGACTGTGAATTATTGACTATTTCTCGTGACATTTCTTTAAAAGCTTAATGCAACGTGTCGAAAGAAAAATACGTGTGCTTAATTATTTAACTTTAAAATAGTCCCTTTCTGAAAGGTTTCTGGTTTGCTAAACACAACTCGCTGTTTCTGAAAATGTTCCAAGTAAAACTGTGTTTGCAAAGGTGAAGAGGGGGTATTTATAGACTTTCGTGGCTTCGAATTTGACGTCAACGCTCTTCGAGCCTTTGATCCTTTGTTCGATCACAGGATCACATGACAGGAGATGTTCACGTGCGTCCAAACTGCAAATGAATCGCGCACGAGCAAAGCCGCCGCTCCCGCACTGACTGTAACGCAGTCATTTCTTCTTTTACTGTTATGCTGTTTTGTGGATCACAAGGTTTAAAACTACTTGTAAACACACACACAGTAACTCCACCCTAACCTGCAGCTGCAGCGCAAATAACAACGAAAATTGTTTGTAAACGTGTCCTGGAGTTTACAGGTGCAGACAGTGCAACAGCTTCCAGGTCATTTATTCTGCCAATATGGCAAGAAGGTCATAACTGCTTCAAGCAATACTAAGTGCAATAATCCTTTTTGTCATCGTTGTATTTTTACTCAGTTGTATATAGTATTTGTATTTGTATTCTATTTTTATCTTATTGTATATTTATTTTGTTCTACTGTATATAGTATTTTATTTTATTCTATTCTGTACAGTTGTGTACTGTATTTATTCTTATTGTATTCTAATTTTTGCCTCATAACTTTTGCACTGTCCACTTCCTACTGTGACAAAACAAATTTCCCACGTGTGGGACTAATAAAGGTTATCTTATCTTATCTTATCTTAAGCACTGTCTATATCAGGGGTAGGCAACGCCAGGCTTCGAGGGCCGGTGTCTATGGGCTCAAAATGTGGTCATAAATATTTTGTACTTGTAAAAAAGATTTGTACTTGTAAAAAAGATTTGTATGTGTAAAAAAAATTTGTGCGTGCGTAAAAAAGATTTGTATGTGTAACAAAGATTTGTGCGTGCGTAAAAAAGATTTGTATGTGTAAAAAAGATTTGTGCGTGCGTAAAAAAGATTTGTATGTGTAAAAAAAGATTTGTGCGTGCGTAAAAAAGATTTGTATGTGTAAAAAAGATTTGTGCGTGCGTAAAAAAGATTTGTATGTGTGAAAAAGATTTGTGCGTGTGTGAAAAAGATTTGTGTGTGGACTTAGAAAAAAAAACCCTGCAAGTTACAAGTACGAATTTTGACCCTATTTTTCTTCCTTTAAGCTGATTGGTCAATGTCATGTCAATCACAAATTAAACAATCCAATCAGAGAACAGATGGGTTTGGCTGTCGGGGGGATGCTTTACGGACCTTCAGGTCCTGGAAGGGTTGCAGATTGAAGATGGAGGACAGCGGTGCCGCTTCTGCGGCGCAGGTAAGCTTTAGTTTATGGTTTACTGGAACAAGCTAATTGTCCAGACATATATTTTTGAATATCATGTTCGTTTACTACACTGTAATTTTTCACGGTGCCAAAAGATAGCTTAAAAAGGGCTCTCAACATTAGCCCTAGTGTTGCATGTGTTTAAATAGTCTCCTGTGTGGCACGGTCTGTCTGCTTAAACATCAGCATCGTGGAGAATTATGTGTTTGGATTTAAGTGTAATCCCGATGAGATGTCGTTTTGGTAATAATTGGAACTGAAATGCTCTGACTTGACCTTAGCACTGGTCCCAGGTCACCCCCGAGTTTGTGTTAGAGTAATACTACAGTAATTACAGTATACAACAACTTTCAGCAGCTACTAAAAGTGAGGGGACCTAGCTTAACTTTCAGTAGCTGCTAACGCATTAACGAGCAAACCGCGCTAACGTGTTATGCTGCGCTAACGGAAAATCGGTTAATGTCATTTTAAGGAGATTACTGCTGACAGCACAAATATATGTGTGTGTATAAAGTATCTGATTTCAGTTTTCTTCTACTACTGTAATTATGGCTTAACAAGCTTCCTCAGTGTTCTTTTAAACTCTCACTCATGACTATTAGTTATACTGTTAACTATTTTAATATTAGGTTAATAAGGGAAAAAGGGATATATCGGGAAACCATATGGTATTGTTTAAATGAAGATGCAGATGTTCAATAACATATAAATATATTTTCAACAGGAGCCAAAGACTGCAATAGAGAAGGCTATACTGAATCTTGTGGGAATTCTGTCAACTTCCCAGTCTGATATTAGGAGTAGAACTGCAACCACATCTGTTACTGCGACAGTGCCTCAGCAAACCCCAAGAGTGAGCACCCAAATAGAAATGCAAAGGTAAAAAGAAAAAGAAAATTGCCAGTAATGCTACTCCTTTCTTTTTTTTCGGGGGGGAGGAGTGTTATGGAACAGTAATCAAAGATATTCAGTAAAGTAGAAGCCCAGATAATTAGGTTTGTATTTCAGTTGTTCATATTTTTAATATTCTTTTCCCTGTATTCTGGAGAAGACATAAAATCTGTACTGACAAGGATATAATGAATACTGGATTCAAGGAACCCTTTTGGTTTTGAGTTACTCTTTGGTTTTGGTTTAAAAATATAATTCATAGGCTTTAACCTGGCATGCACAAAAGTAAAATGCTGCATCCAGGATTTGTCTCTATTGTGTGTTCAGCTTTTACTCTTACTCTCTTTTATGTAAGTCATCTTTTTATTTAAACAACCTGCTCTGCAAATTACCTATGCTCTTGGATCCTCCTTAAACATCATTATGACATTTCACCTTAACAGTAATGCAGTACTTTTCCAATCAGATGAGTAGTCTTGCTTTAATTTGGAAGAATTTGGCGCAGTGTTTAATGCCTCAAATGTATAATCTTATTTACAGGTCATTTCCAGCAATGTTTCAAAGAAGGCAATCCAAAGGAAAGAGGCCTTTCCCAGCTCCTAGTAATGTCATACATGCAGTTCGCAACCTTCAGTTGCAATTCTGTCTTTTGCCTGACTCCACGACAAAAACCCCAAAGAATGAAATACGGCTTCTTCAAGCTGGACTTGGAAGGCGAACTCTCAGCATAGCTGACAATGCTGATCATGAAGAAGTACTTTTCTCAATTTTAGATGCCTTTATCTTGTCAAAAAAAAATCTAATTTTAAACTTTAAAATTAAAATTGAAAAATGTTACAATTTGATTTGACAAACTAATGATGAGGAAATGTTTGATTTCTTTTAACCCTAATTTAGATTACTGTAGCTCTGCATGAAGAGTATCCGAAGATGAAGGCCCTAACAGGTGGATGGCTCTTGTATAAAGCAGGAGGTAAGTCATTTTAACTCCCCGACTTTGTGTCTGAGTTAATAGAAGACATTTACTTAGAGCCAAAAGCATCCGGATAAGTTTTACAAGAAGCTTTTTTGTCTAATTAAAACATTTCTAACACTTCTTCCGAGAATAACTTATGGAACACTGATATGGCTTTTATTATTTATTTTTCAAATTTGTAGGCATGGTCTTTTTTTTCGATTAACTCACTTTTTTTGTGCATTGTGATTGAAAAGCTATAAAGGCATAAGATGCACATCAATACACTTCCATTGTTTACAGGTATAAGATCAACAGTACAGCACCACTTAATTAAAAACTTGAATATTCGGAATATGTTTATGGATGAAATATTGTTTTGGTCTAGTGATTCATTCAACATTTTAAGCATTGTTTAAAAATGAAAAGCATAGTTTGCTACAAGGTAGTTTTTAAAGACATTGCTATACAAGAGTAGTGTTCCATAATGTTATGGATTTATTTGTACTTTATGATCTCAACTTTTAGAACATTGCTGTATTGCGAATGCATTATTTGGTTTTTGTTCCATATTCTAGGTGGTAGCGGACAGAGAAATCTCTCTCTAGTATCTCAGGGAACACAAGGCTACACAGCCAAGACGCTCAAGATGGCCACCAACAATGGAAAAAATACTCTTTATATTGTCCCTCTCCAAGAAAAAATTGATACTACACCTCTTCCACATGATGCTGCAGAATTCAGCAAAATGCCGAAGTCTCAGTGCAAGACCTGTGGTGTGACTATGCCTCTTCAGCTACTTGTTTGTCACGTAGAAAACTGTGTACAAGTAAGCCAAATTCAACAGTAAAACAAACATTGCTACCACCTTTGCTAAAAACTAAAACTTTTTAAGTTGTATTCTTTTTACTACTTTCAAAATGGAAGGACAGAATATTATGCTTTACCCAAGACTACTTTGGGTGAATTTCCAGAGTCAATGTATGTGCTGAAATCAGTCGTAAGTTTTGCTCTAAATGTCTGTGAAGTTTCTCAGTTATCCCAGTCATTGTAGTCTAAAGAGTTTGCAAAGAAAACATCTGGACTTCTATAAGTTTTCTTGAAGATGTGCCACCTCTCATCTGAGAAGCTTCTTCGTTTCTTTAGAGCATAGGTGTCAAAACCTGTCCCGCAGCCTAATTACATTTGCCCTGCGAAGCCATACCAAATTACTATTAGAGTTGGCCTACTGGTATTATACAGCTAATATATATATTGTTTAGTATTAAGCTTTGCTTGTTTCATATTCCGTTTTTTAGCAAAACGTGTTTGAGTCCATAAGAAAAGATTCATTCTTATATCTGGAGGAACAAATATATTTCAATAAATATTAATGTTAGCCCGCGACTTTGTTCCAGTTTTGAATTTTGGCCCACTGTGTATTTGAGTTTGACACCCCTGCTTTAGAGCAATTGGTGGAGAGTCCAAAACTTTATGCCCTATTGGAGTGTCCCCATGAGGGGCGTTGATCCCCTAGTTTGCTCTAAATGACAAATCGTGAGCAGCATGTAGCTACCATAAATGTGAAAGCATAACTGACCAGGCACATCAGAATGAAGTCCAATTGGAGGTGAGTTCCCAGATATATTTAACATTGTAATATGGACAATACAAAATTCCAAGCAGATCTTTGTTCAACTGTTTCATTATTTGCTAATTACCTGTGGCATTCTGTGCTAGATTTGGACTGTTCATCTTTGCTAGGACTAAAATAAATACACTTTTTAATTGCAATATCCTCTTCAGCCTTCTTGTCCTGTTTGTGGAAATCATTATCCTCCAGATGACTTGGTCTTGCATGCCAGTACATGTGGTGATCGGTAAGTTCATTTTAGTTGGACAACACTAAACAAATGCTATGTGTAGCACATTTATAGTTGCTCTTGCTTCTGTCTTTGCATCATGTCATAGCAGGGGCTCATCCTTATCTAACCTGTTCATCTTCTATGATCATGTTGACCACATGGATGAGCTTTTATCAGTGTTCATCCTGGCATTTTAACAATATACTTTTGCTTCTTTAGAGTGCATTGTTTAGGTGACCTTATCTTTTATTGACAGTATTCCTGCATCCATCTATCGATCGATCGGTTTAAACACTGATGTTTTTTTTTTCTTTTGCAACACTTTGGGTAAAGTGAAGTGGATGACCTGCATCACGCAGCACATGAAGTCAGAGACACACTTCTCAATTTTGCTGCTGAGATGAACACTGACATCCCAGCCAACAATAAGGAAGGTACTTTTCATACCAAATGTCAGAGTATATTTAAAATTCCAAATTGACGTGCTTACCAGAAAGTGTGCTGGGCCTTAATTTTTTGGCTTACTGGGTTTACAGTACAAAATGTTATTTTTGCATACAATGTACTTTATCTTTTAGTAGAACAGTGGAAAAAGGCCAGTGATCCCCAAGATGCTGCAGTTTTGTTTAAGAGGCATCTCTTAAAGGAAAAGGAGGAGAACCCCAAAATCACAGCTATCATTGACATTCGACAAGATCAAACATCCCAGAGCCGAGAGATCATTGCTTTCTACAAAAGACCACAGATTGATTGGGCAGGACCTTTTCGTTGTTCTTTACAAGGTAATGCTTATGGTGAAGCATAGATTCAGTTACTTTCTTTAAAGGCTGTTTAACATTCCAACTTGGTAAATGAGAATTTTCCATTAAAGGGTGCTGTAAAGCAGTTTGTAACTTTACTTGTGTTGTTGTTGTTGTCTTTTTCTTTTTCCCAATTTTAAAATAGGTGACACAGCTGTTGGCACTGGGGTCCAGAGACATTTTTTCAGCATGGCAATGCTAAAGTTGCAACATGGCTTTAACATCCATAGCGGTATGTTTCTATATCCTTTTCTTAATTAATGTGAGATGAGTTTTTAAAATAATCCATCGAGAAATTTACTCCAGAAATTTAAAAAAGAAAAAAGAAAAAAGATTGAAGTATTTGCATCATGTTTGACCACTTCATTAATCAACTACTTACGTCAATAGATAACGCTATACCTTTTTTATTTTTCTTGTACTGTTCTTCTCCAGGTGCAGCCAACATGACCCTTCTCTTTGAGGGACAAGAGAACCATCTAGTGCCTTCTACTTCTCAGATTTTGGCAGACAGTGACTTATTTGTGGTAGCAGGCAGAATGATTGGGCATTCATTTTTGAACGATGGGCCACGATTGCATGGCCTCAGCAAGGCTATTATTCACATGTTGGTCCATGCTGATAGAGACACTGTCACTGTACAGCTCGATGATGTGCCAGACCTAGATATTCGTTCTACAATTTGCATGGTGAATACTAATTTACTTCAAGCCTTTGTGAAATCATAATTTAAATTAACTCATTATTTTTATATACGTGTAAATACCCCCCCCCCCCCCCCCCCCCCAAGAAAATGCAGATTTTTTATGCAATATATTTGCAACATACTAAAATGGAATTTTTTTTCCTCTATAAGCTTGATGGTAATAAACACCTCACTGAGCAGCAGAAGGATGACATTAACAATTTGGCCATTTCCTGGGACTTGCCACCCGTTAGTGCAGAAAACCGCAGATGGCTGTTCCAACAGCTTCTCCATCATGCAGTAAGATTGCCCTTTAAAAAATTTTTTTAGATTGTCATCACCTAAGCAAATGTCATGTGGTTATTTTTAATTATTGTTTTAGGTGATAGGCCGAACTAAAAGGCAGACAAAACACATCAGAAAAGGTCTGAAGGACACCGGATTGTTGACTATGCTTCAACAAAGACCTGACACAGCCTCAGTGGTCTTTCCCCAGCATGAAGACAGCATTCTTACTACACAGGTATTTCAATGCATTTCTAATATGCCGACTACAGTGACAAGGCTAGATGGCATGACAGTTAATGCTGCTTTTAGGGGAGGCTGTAGCTCAGGAGGTAGAGCAGGTCATCTACTGATCAGCAGTTTGACCCTGGCTCCCCACTCTGTATGAATTTTTGGTAGGAAGTACAGAAAATAACAATGTGATTGTGACAATGATAATTGTTGTAGAAAAAACTTTGAAGGGTCTGGGAGAGTAGAAAATTAAGAATCAGTCCTTTTACCATTATACTTTAAGTGAGACAAAATGATTGATTGATAATACTTTATTCATCATGAGGAAAATTCTTTTAAAGGCTGCCAGATAATCCAGTGCCATCATGAGCACCCCGTAGAATACACCATATATAAATGCCAAGTGTCGGAAAAAAGTCCCTTCGCAAATTTAACATGTAAAAAAACTGTATTTAAGGCAGTTGCATTCTTAAGTGTGTCTCTGAAATCTCATTTTAGGCTGTTCTTAGCCACATTGTTTGGCCAGGAGATGAGGGCGATGATGAAGACGATGATGATCCACCTTACCCACAAAGCATCCAAATGCAAACAGTGGGATTTCTGAAGACCTACATTGAAACAGGCGAGTGTAATTGCATTGTGATTCAAAATTTGAATCTAATTTAATTTCTAATGCATTGATTATTTTTACAGCCACTCCATTCCAGCTCAGCCAGCTGATGAGGTTTTGGGTCGGGTGGGAAATTCCGACTGGTACCATGAAGGTTGAAGTAGTCGAAGCAGACTACCTCATATCCTCTACATGTTTTGGAACGTTGCGTGTGCCTGGGCACTTCCACGAGTACAATGTCTTTTCCAAACATGTTGATGATTGCATTGCAACTTGTGCCACAGGTTTCGGCCTTATTTAAAAGCAATTTGTAGACACTGGATGTCGAATAAACTTGCTAAACCATGCTTGAAAAATGTTTTACATAGCCAAAAGTTTCACTGTTACTTAGGCTTATTGATTTTTTGTGAATATTGTTATGCGAGTTTAAATATAAAAATTTAAGTTACAGTTCCCACCATTAACATTTATATTTGAAGTTAAGGAACTAATGATTGTGTTATTTAGGTTTCAGTCATTGTCATGCATCCGATTTACATCATCTCTTTGTTTGAAGAAGTTTCCTGGATTACACGATTAATACCAAAGCTGTATTAAATGTTACACACAGTCCAATGATGTTGAATATAATGTTAATAAAAATCTGCCACACTGTCAGCTGTGGTCAAGCTATTTAATTACCGCATGCAGGACAGCTAACACACATCAAAACATTACAGTTCTACAGTCATGAGAGTTTTTGTCACTTTCAAGCTGTTACCAATAAAGTCAAGTTTTGGGCTATGAAAATTGGATGATAATTTTCCGGATTATTTTTGAGGTTGTTTGAAATCATTTTGTAAATCAAAGGAAATATGCTTGAACACCCCAAATTGAAATCCAGAATTTGTTAAGGACATGGATTTGGAGCAGCAGTTATTGGACTTAAATACAAGTTACATTCTAGACTCCATCACAGTTAAGAAAAAGAAATCTTGTCAGACTGTAAATAAAGTATATTAATTGAATCTTGCCTTTAAAATGAAATAAAAATATAAATCAGCAAGAATAGGCATGATGGCACCTAAACAAAATTTTATTGAAGCTATTATTAAACAAAGGACTTACATGAGAACAGAAAGCATTTATCATGTTACCTTTGCATTAACTGACAGATTATCAGGAAAATATGGTTTAGTAAACTCATCAAACACAAAATGCATTAACATTAAAAACTGAAAATAAATATTGATGCAGACTTTTAGTAACTGTCCTCAGATACAAAAACTGATAATTCAACATAATGTAAACATCTGTTAGGGCATATTATTTTCAACTATCACTAGATAAAGCTATAAATCCTGCCTGTTCTCAAGAATGCCTTCCACATACTGGAGAAGGGAACTGTAAATGTCAGCCCCATAGGACATAGAGGGTTCCATGGGATTGAAAAGGTGTCTCACTCTTTCCAAATCCTCACTGTCAAGTGGAGACACAAGTTCTGGAAGGTGAATACCAGTTTGGTCCAAGTCTGCAATGTCCACATCTGGATACTCTGCCTGAAATTAGACGCCATCAATTCAGGAAGTCTTTAAAATACATGCTTTATTAATTTTGTCAATGATATACATATATTTTTTTTTTTTCAAAAAAGCAATTTGAATAATTTAGAGATGTGTAATCATACCACAATACTTTCAGGAGGATTGACTGGATTCTGAGTCTTTCCAATCTCCCATAGTTGGTTTGGGGTGTAGTTCCGCTCTGTCCTAAGAGAGTGATTGTTCCAGCCTTCAATAAACGTCTCCAAATCTGCTTGGATTCGTGGCAAAAACACATACTGTGCACAAAAAAGGTCAGTACAGTTTGTTGGATCCAACAGTCTGTCTTCCTCAAGTCTGTGAAGAAGATCGTAGTAGATGTTGGTGACAACATTCCAAACGTCTCGCCACAGGCGCTCTATCCTTTAAAACAAAACAAAAATTTTAAACGTAATTTTGTTAATAACACATTCAATAATTAACGCCAGAATACTACACCTGGCAATCAAAAATATGTTTTTGTTGTAAATTAGGAATACCTTTGGTTATGCACGCTTTTGCCAGACATAAAGCTTCCTCTACCACAGCCCCGAACTTCAAACATGTATCGAGCAATGTCAACATTCTCAACTCCTTGGTCTCCCCTCACTCTAGAAATATGAAAAACAAAGGACACAGAAATTGCAGAGTATCACAGTTTAGCAATATTTTAAAGTTAATCATTTAAAGAAAAATGTGAATGTTTTACATTCAACTGTATAATATTTTTAGGGCTCTTTGAGCTCTTATGCAGAGCTATATTTGTAAATATTTTCCCCAAAAGTACAATACACAACTAGCAATGTTAACTTGCAAAGTCAGTGAAATGGTTGTTCTATCACAGTCTGGCTGAGCAGCTGACTATGTGAAGTATTAATATTTGACCCAAGTGCAGACAAAAATGGAATGTGGTACAAAACTTGAATGTTAACAGAAAGCAAGCCGTTTCTTAAGGCTGGTAAAAACTATACAAAACAAAAGGCAGAGATGAAGCTAAACTGGGCAGACTAAAGATAAACAAAAACAAAAACATGAAACTCGCCGTGGATACAAAGATACCTGAAACCTGGAGCGTAGAAGCAGAGACGCATGGAAACATGGCACAAACGACAACAGACAACATGACAAAGAATGAACAGAAACACACAGACTAAATACACACAAGTGTGATTAGAGAAAATGAAAACACATGGGAAACAGCTGACACTGATTTGACATATTCGTCCATATTTATCTGATCTTCTACATTTGTACTACATTGGTACTCGCCCCCTCATACACTTCGCTCTTTTTCAGCTTCCCTTCTGTCTGTTCCACATGCTTGCCTAACTACAATGGGACTCAGAGCCTTTAGTTGTTCTGCCCCAAGACTTTGGATGTACCTCCACCAGATCTCCGGACAACAAACACTTTCACCACTTTTAAGTCACGTCTCAAAACCCATCTATTCAGAATTGCATACACCTGATTCTGTATTAGTCCATTTTAACTTGATTAGCTTTTATACTGTCATGCTTGCTTTTCTCTTCTTTAACTTATGTCTACATTTTATTTGCAATGTTTCAATATATTGTATTGTTGCTATTGTAAGATAACCTTAAGGTGTTATAAAACGTGTTATTATTATTATTATTATTATTGTAGTATTTCTCTGAAAATATAATACAAATGATAGGAAAATTCAATCATTTCCAGACAGCAAGCATGTGTGTCAGGCACGAATGTGTATTCAAAATATAAGTGAGACTGATTTAAGCCTCTATGCTCTAATGTGAACAGCAAGTTTTTGCATTATACCTCAATGGAAATCCATGCTTCTGTACAGCCTCAAGGAAGAACGTCAGTGCTGTAGAAGCCTTGTTGTTGTTAGCTGCTTTCAAGTACAAGATCTGAAAATAAAGAGACATTATGGAAGTACTAGTACTAGCATCACATTTTCTGCTATTTTAGTGAAGAATGCAAACCTTCCTTGAGAAGCCATCAACACCACCAAACATCACAAGTCCATATCTGTAAAGAGACAAAGACACAGCCCCTAAGACTTCAGCCACTGAGTATAATTAATTAATTGCATTTTTCACCAATAATCAAATATGATATATAAACACTAAATATATATATATATATATATATATATATATATATATATATATATATATATATATATATATATATATATATATATATATAAAACTGCTAACTTGGCGGTAAAGTGATGGCGTAATGTAAAATACAGTGTTTGCATATGCATGAATGAGTTAAATAGTAATGGGCCCAAATGTGCCCTATGACTATTGAGTTATGTTAAACTTACCTAATTAACTTATGGTTGGTGTCAATGTGGAGTAGTGACAGAGGACCAGGAACACTGTATGTCCTTCTGACAACACATCCAAGATTTGCCATCCTTTCAAGGATTCCAGCGCTGTCAACACGACGCATGGAATCCCATACTCTGTTCCACTGCACCCTGTGGCCCAGTGCCCTGAGGCATCCTTTAACCATTCTGTAGCCTAAAAAGACATTCCATAGTGAAAGAATCACAACTGCACATTGGAAGGCACTTATAGTACAGTAAATCAAACTACTAACTAATCATGACATTCAGCTAGTGTTATTCATGTAAATATGAACGGTTGCTAGCAAGAAAAATAAAATAGCCTTATTACAAGCATTATTTTTCACATGAATAACTAACCCAGATTTTTTGATTCCTGTTTTATGGCTGCAATTAAGTTGTCAATTTCATCATCTGATAGTGAGCTGTAGGTTGCCGTTATTGAGAGGCCCCACTCTTCCATTCTTCGTCGGACTGTTTTCTGCGATATGCCCAAAAGCTTGGAGATACAAGGAACGGAGAGGTCCATCTTTATTAGATCTTTGAGGTGGTCTTTGGAAACATAGAGCTTTGGCCTCCCCCGTTCACCAGCTGAGCTGTCAACAACAATGGCAGACCTTCTTGTATCCATATCGGAATGGATGAGGCAGATGAGGTGGTGAAGAGCTTCAACCACCTAAAAAATGGTTGCATTAAAATATTTAGTTGGATGAAATCCTGGAATTCAGTTTTACCATCTTACTATCATTATTCTTATACCCAATCTTTATATTGAAACACAGAACAAAATTTCATCTTGGATTTAACAAGGCAATGGATGACAGGTGCATTTGTATAGCATAATTACTACACTGTAAAATTAACATTATAAGATACATAAGAATGGCATATATTGAAACGATTTTTAAAGATAACCAAAACTAAATCAAATAAACCTACCACTGATGGAACATTAATATGAGCAGAAAGAGAACAGACTAGAGTTGATGCGTTCACGCAGAGGAACTCAATATGATCAAGGTCCAAGGGCTGCTGTTGGTAGGACTGCACCAGCCTATTTTGAAGGTTTTGGAAAACATGTCTTCCTAAAGCCACCTGAAAGAAGAAAAAAATTATTCAATTACTAATATCATATGAAGTGTATTGAAGGAACAATGAAATGTCAAACTGCGTAAAACTCAATAAAACCAAATAATATTCTCATGAAATCTTTTTATTTTGATTAACTTTGTAATACAGTAAAGAAACTGAATTGCATTAAAAATTATTTTTAAATATGTTTTATCCTGTGCCACCTTGCTGTATTCAAAAAATTCAAACAACTTTACTTTAATAATGAAAAAAATGAACCCACCAAAGAGTCACAGGAACATCCCAGGTTCTCTGTTCTGGAGGGAGATCGACCAAGGTCCACTTGATTTACAGTCACCTGTTAAGTAAAACAATCAGGCAATTTTCAAAGATTTACACGTTTCTGACACTCTCTGAAGTACCCTGTGGATGTTCCCATGATGACACAGATGACCCACAAATTTAGTATAGCACACTTCAAAACACATAACCCGATGCAGAAAGACTTTAAAAGTCCCTAAACACATGTGACATCTGTTAGGGTTGAAAATTTACTTTACAAAATTATTAAGTAAGGCTGTTTCTTTTTTTTTTTAAAGATGTACACAACGCAAATGTGCTCATAAGCATGTTGGCACTCCATGTTTGAAGGTTGAGAATGTCATTCAGCGCTGTATTCGAAATATTGCAGGTACACATAGAGTGCAGAGGGGTTTTTTGCAGTATGCTTACAAACACACGTTAATGGTTAGATTAGTCTCTGGATTAGGGAGGCTGAACAAGATGCCGTGAACTGGGCCTTAGAATCAGCATATGTTTTTATTGTCACAGTATATAAGCTGTAAAGCCCGTTTCAGCATTATCCTTTTTGGGAAGCTGGTTCACACAAAAGGCTGGCACTATAAACTTGTAATTTCAACTGCTGAAGCAAATCCAATCTTTTTAAATCATTTTCTCCTGAATTCCTTCTTAAATTTTTGAACAGGACACATCCAGCAAAGCAAATATCAACAGACATTAGCTTACTGACACCAGACAGACACTGCACTACAGTTAACTACAGAAGCATTCTTGGTCAATCTGGTACTGTATAACAGAGTACTTCTCAATGTCACTGCCTATAACAGGGCTCTAGACTAACTTTTTGACATGGGCGCACCGGTACGCCTAACTTTAAAAATTTAGGCGTACCGGCACAAAAGTTAGGCGCACTCAAATTTTTCAACCGCATCGCTTAACACCGCAGTTTTACATGTGCACTTTCTTTGGGGGGGGAAGTCCATACAGACAATATTAATTTCTAAATTATTAACTAACAAACTTGTGCTTAAAGTGCTTTGTCAATATTGTAGAAAATGTTAAAACCTTAATCATCATCTTGGCCTCCTCTGACGACCTGTTTGCTGCTGTCTGCTGCTGAAAGGCCGTGGGGAGAGGGGACACTTGGGCAGTGCATTTACTGCAGCATATAATGTGTTTTCTGGATACACTGTGCTTTTTCAGCATTCAAATATTGATGGCACCGTGTCAGAGCACTGGCTATGAATTTCAGACAGATCAGGCCTTAACTTAACAAAAAAGTTATCAATAGTTCTTTTCATCTTTTCTTATTACCCACAGCTACAGTACATCCACTTCTCTCAGGCCTAGGCTGCTCACTAGGGCTGAGTATCATCACTGATTTCTATAATCCATTCAATTCCGGTTCTCAAAGTCCTGATTTGATTCAATTTAGCCTCAGACAGTCAGAAATATTATAATTCTGATCATTTATCAGTACTGATACACATGAGACTTCATCAGAATTGTGAAAATCACAGCAGATGCCTTTGTGTGAAAGTAACTGAGAATAAAACACAGGAAAACATGAAGGAGATTTTCCTGGTCTGGCTTTTTATAGCAGATAACCTTAAAAATATTCTGCAATTTTGCATAATTTTAAGAAATTTAAATTTCTTCAGTATTGAACAGCAGAAATTAGGCTATCTTGTCCGAGGTCATTTAAGTGAAAAAAGAAAAAGCGCTGTAAACAACGCTAGACTGGTGGGTAATAAGCGAATGAATAATGCAGAAAACAGATTTGAGACGGGAAACTGTTCCTGAAGTACAGAGAGAGAGAGAGCTGTGCAGGAAGTGTGATTTTTATCGTGGTGGAAGCAAAACAGCAAAAGTCAGAGGGAATTCATGACGACATTGATCAAATGTGAAGCGCAGTTTGCTGCTTCTTTTGCTGCAGGCTCGGTGAATTTTGGTTGGAGAGAGGCAAAACCTGCAGCTCAGAATCAGCGCAAAAAGACGTAAACACAGCGCGGACCCGAAGAATCGCTAAGCTCCGACAGCGTGTCCGTGTTCAGGCCGTCGGGTGAGAAAGCCGAGAAAGACGAAGCTGATTCTGATGTGTTGGGTCCGCTCCGTGTTTAGGTCTTTGTGTGGAATCCGTTAATGAATTGATATCGCTTTATTCAAGCTACTCACCTCTCTCTTCCACCTGCACTTTCAACTGGACCACGGCCAATCAGAGAGGTCCCGCCCCTGACTATCTCTGATTGGTTTAGTCCACGATAGGGGCATAATGTGTGTCTGTTGTTGACCACACGGAGAGTTACAGAGATTTTTTTTTTGTTACCGGAACAGTTGGTCGCACCTGTGCGACCAAATATTTATTTTTAGTCGCACCACTGAAAAATTTGGTCGCATTTGCGACCAAATTGGTCGCACTCTAGAGCCCTGTATAAGCTGTCATAAATCCCAAAACGCTCACTCAGGAAGCTTGTTAAGCCATAATTACAGTAGTAGAAGAAAACTGAAATCAGATACTTTATACACACACATATATTTTTGCTGTCAGCAGTAATCTCCTTAAAATGACATTAACCGATTTTCCGTTAGGGCAGCATAACACGTTAGCGCAGTTTGCTCGTTAATGCGTTAGCAGCTACTGAAAGTTAAGCTAGGTCCCCTAACTTTCAGTAGCTGCTGAAAGTTGTTGTATACTGTAATTACTGTAGTATTACTCTAACACAAACTCGGGGGTGACCTGGGACCAGTGCTAAGGTCAAGTCAGAGCATTTCAGTTCCAATTATTACCAAAACGACATCTCATCGGGATTACACTTAAATCCAAACACATAATTCTCCACGATGCTGATGTTTAAGCAGACAGACCGTGCCACACAGGAGACTATTTAAACACATGCAACACTAGGGCTAATGTTGAGAGCCCTTTTTAAGCTATCTTTTGGCACCGTGAAAAATTACAGTGTAGTAAACGAACATGATATTCAAAAATATATGTCTGGACAATTAGCTTGTTCCAGTAAACCATAAACTAAAGCTTACCTGCGCCGCAGAAGCGGCACCGCTGTCCTCCATCTTCAATCTGCAACCCTTCCAGGACCTGAAGGTCCGTAAAGCATCCCCCCGACAGCCAAACCCATCTGTTCTCTGATTGGATTGTTTAATTTGTGATTGACATGACATTGACCAATCAGCTTAAAGGAAGAAAAATAGGGTCAAAATTCGTACTTGTAACTTGCAGGGTTTTTTTTTCTAAGTCCACACACAAATCTTTTTCACACACGCACAAATCTTTTTCACACATACAAATCTTTTTTACGCACGCACAAATCTTTTTTACACATACAAATCTTTTTTACGCACGCACAAATTTTTTTTACACATACAAATCTTTTTTACAAGTACAAATCTTTTTTACAAGTACAAAATATTTATGACCACATTTTGAGCCCATAGGTGTCCTGCGGGTTTTAGATCTCACCCTGGGTCAACACACCTGAATCAAATGATTAGTTCATTACCAGCCCCCTGGAGAACTTCAAGACATGTTGAGGAGATAATTTAGCCATTTGAATCAGCTGTGTTGGTTCAAGGACACATCTAAAACCTGCAGGACTCTGAGACAGGAGAATCAAGCTCTTCACGTTGAGGACCAAGATTCTCCTGTGTCGGGACCACATCAGTAGATGGTTCTGAGACTGGAGAAACAAGCTCCTCAGGTTCAGGAGCACTACTATGACAATTTCCCACATGCCAAAGCAACGGAGGAATGTGCTTCATTTGAGCACAACACACAGGGAACCAGCAGTCAGTGATGGGCAATAGAGGAAGCCTGGAAGCAAGAAGCAATCCTGGACTACAATAGGCACAAATACAGCTTGGATAACCTAGAGAGGATGTTAGCACCTCGAGTTGTTGAGGGAAAACTAGCTGCTGGCTCTTTTCTCCAAAGATTTGTTCACACATATGCTTGTTTAAGATGCCAAATGTTAATGAAACTATGCATATTCATGTAACCACAATAAAAGGCAGTGCTACAGGGGAACTGACCAAGAGTGCCTGGGGAAGCGGCAGGAACAGCGCTTGGTCCGGTCATCTCCCTCGTCCACGAGATCACACAAAGAGCTCTGGTGCCTTGCATCTTGCTCTTGCTAGTTGCAGTAGGTGGTCTCAATTGTTCCAGCAAGGTTTGTACTTAGACAAGCCTAACATGTTTCATCATGAAAAAATGTGAACCTTATTGCTATTTCCCCCACAAAAATGTAGTAATAATATGTAATCTGACTGATATTCAAAGGGTATAATTTCTGAATTTGAATTATATATTGGTTTTCATAACTAGCACCGGTGCTAATTTAAAAAATCAAGTCAATGAAAGTAGGAAAATGTTTTAATATATACTAATTTGATAGCATTTTGTGTACGTAAACAGGACGTGGCCATTTTGGCCACGAACAAGCTGAGAGGGAGTTTTTTTGTTTTTCTGTCACTGCACAACAACAAAGATGCATAAAATTCATTGATACTGTTAATTATTGCTAATGTAGACCGCTCATAGTTGTCCAGGATTGTCATGTAACCTGCGAGCCCACAAATCCCATTATTACAGTGATGACTGCAAACACGATCTGAATGTTTAAGCTCAGAGTGTTTGAAAGTACACACTAAAGAAAGTGGTTACATTTCTCAGTTTGCTCTCATTAACATTAGAGAAGAGCGGCTGTGAGGCTTGATCCTGCACTGCCCTGACTTACAAAGCTTGCTCTACCCTAGGCAGTTCAAACACAGAACACGTCTTTGTACAAGCACAAGACATAGCAGGCGCTAAATAAACTAGAAAAGATTTGTCACCTGAACAGAGATCGTGTAGTCTATCCCAGCTGTCATGTGATTTACACATAAACTCCACAGCTCATTGAGAATAGCTGACAGCTCCTGCTTTACAGCTGGTCTGTTATAGAAAGTGTCAGACAGAGGCTATGCAAACATTTGACGCATGCACACAAAAATGGAGGAAACATCAGCAGAGTTTGGGTTATACCACTGTACCTTGATCCATTCAGTCCACTGAGGAACACTGCAAGGAGCAGAAATCCACAGAACAACCTGCATATAACCGATGTGAAAACAGTTACATGGGAAAAGCAGCAATGTTCTGACCTGTAATCAGCTGCTCGTGCATCAAATTCAAATTTTATTTGTTACACACACAACCATACACAGTGTGACATGAGGTGAAATGCTTGTAGCTGCGCAATGCCCAACCATTAAATGACTGTGGTTTTACAGTATTTACAATTTACAGGTTATTACAAAATTTACAGATTTAACTTAGAAATTTACAGTAAAAATGTGCAAATAGCAGAAAGAGATTATAAATTATAGGAAGTGTGCATGAAGAAAATCCAGAGTGCGTGTGGTGATGTGATGTGTGTGAGAGTCCAGTCTTATAGTGATGTGATGTGTGTGTGAGAGTCCAGCCCAACACCTGGCTCAGGGCCCGAATAGCCTGGGGGAAGAAGCTCCTCCTCATTCTCTCTGTTTTGGCCTTAAGGGAGCAGAAGCGCTTCCCAGACCTCAACAGTGAGAAGAGTCCATTGTTGGGATGGGAGAGGTCCATCATAATCTTCCTAGCTTTGGACTTGCACCGCTTGGTGTAGATGGACAGCAGGTCAGGGAGCTCTGATTGAATGATGCGTTCGGCCGAGCGCACCACTCTTTGCAGATCTCGTCTGTGCTGTTTCCAAACCAGGTGCAGATGTTTCCCTTCAGGACGCTCTCGATGGTGCAGGAGTAAAAGTTCTTAAGCACCTTCAGTGGCAGATGGAAGTCTCTAAATCTTCTGAGGAAGAAGAGATGTTGACGGGCTTTCTTAACCAGGGTGTTGATGTGACAGGACCATGGCAGGTCCTGAGTGATGTGGACACCCAGGTATCGGAAACTGTCCACTCTCTCCACTGGCGTGCCACTGATGATGAGGGGCTTGTAATTCCTCGCCTGCTTTGTAGTGAAGTCCACAATCAGCTCCTTAGTCTTGCTGACGTTTAGGAGGAGGTTATTCTCCTGGCACCAGGTCTCCAGGTTCCTAATCTCCTCCAGGTAGGCCGTTTCGATGCTGTCGGAGATCAGGCCCACAACAACAGTTTCGTCAGCAAACTTGACAATGGAGGTGGTGTCTGATGTGGCTACACAGTCATAAGTGTACAGTGAGTACAGCAGGGGGCTTAAAATACATCCCTGAGGCACTCCAGTGCTGAGTGAGATGGAGACTTGTTTTCCCACCCTCACTGATTGGGGTCTGTCTGTGAGGAAGTTGAGGATCCACTGACACAGTGATGTGCTGAGTCCTAGATCCGTCAACTTGGTAAAAAGCTTAGAGGGAATTATTGTGTTGAACTGTAGTCCACGAACAGCATCCTAACATAATTCCCTCTGCAAGTGTCCAGGTGACTCAGGGATGTGTGGAGCAGGTGAGATATGGCATCGTCTGTGGAACGATTAGTCTGGTAAGCAAACTGAAGTGAGTCGATGGTGGCAGGAAGTGAAGAAGTGATGTGATCTCTCATCAGTCTTTCAAAACACTTCATTACAATTGAAGTCAGTGCTACTGGATGGTAGTCATTGTGGCAAGCAGGCTGTTGTTTCTTTGGAACAGGGACAATGATGGACTGTTTGAAGCACATGGGAACCACTGCTTGGGCCAGGGAAAGGTTGAAGATCTCAGTGAACACCGGTGCTAGCTGGTCAGCGCAGGCAGGGATTGCATCTGGTCCTGCTGCCTTCCTGGTGTTCACCCTCCTGAAGGTGTTCCTCACGGCATGCTCTGTGATGATGAATGTAACGTCTTCACTGGTGCACTCCGAGCACGTGCAGCCGTTTGTTATTTTAATTGTTTTAATTGCTGCAGTGTGGAAGAGAGCATAAAACCTGTTCAGCTCATCAGCCAGTGAAGCGTTGGAGTAAACAAACTGGACTGCAGCAGAGGACTCACACACAGCCTGTCTGTCTAAAGGTCCAGCCTCCACCCAGAATCTTGCAGGGGCCTTTCTGAGCCTGAGACCCACTTTTAACCACCAGATGGCGCCTCATTTCAGGGCACAGCCTCTCTCTATAGTTTTGCATGAACTTTTACTAAAGTGATACAGCGATGCAGCTTCAGGTGGTTTTAATTTTTATTTTTCATGCAACTTAGCTTATAAACCAACACATACTTGATACAATTTAATATCAGGTCCCATCCAGAGTCTCAGTGAAATGTTTCTCATGTATTGTTTCAGTGTAAAGGGGGATAAGAGAAGGGTAGACACTATATTCATTGAGTAGATAAAGTAGGCTGTGCAAAAGTAAGGTGAAATGTAAATCTAGGGAAAGGCAGGGATCTATGCCCTGAACACAAGGGAGCGTACTGAGCTTTCAAACCGCTGCTGTCAAACAGCAGAAAATGTTTTCTCAGAAATGAAAGCCTCTGTGCTTTAAAATTCACCAACATGCTAAAATTAAAAGTTAACGGCCTAGATTAAATTTAGTTCTTTGGAAAAAGGTTAATGGTCTCACTCTGCCCAGGAATGTAGCTGTCCTGGTTTACCTCTGAGCAGGAGCATGCATATTTGTTAACTATGTGAGCATGTCCTGTAGAGTGACCACATGTCAACAGCATTATTATAGTAGGTTACACTGTAGTGGCGTGATATATATCACCAGTACAGAGGTCAGAGGTGGGTGTACCTCACCACTGAACCAGGACTCTTGTGCAGAACACATCTCATAAGTTTAATGAGTGTTCTGTCATTTAGAGCCACAGCAGTTCACACGTCTAAACTCAGCAGCATTCAGATTTTGTGCCGCCTCACAGCGGACAGACTGATGACCTGTCTAGCGTGTACTCTTCCTCTCACCTTATGAAAGTATGAATAACCACTTTGTGTGTGTGTGGAGGTTACAGATTTAAAGATGCTATGATTATTGTTTATCAGAGACCCGGAGAAACAGGATTATAAGAAAGTACAAGTAAATAGACAGCTCAGGTTGGGTGCTTTGGTGGTCTGAAGTTAGAGAGGCAAAGTTGAGCTTGCTTGTACATGTGCAGAGGAAGGATTGTCAAAGGATGTTGAAGATGGAGCTGCCAGGCAGGAGTAAAAGAAGACAACCTCAGAGGAGGTTTGTGAATGAAGGAGGACAGAGGGTTGGTGTGATGTGGGAGGATGCTAGAGATAGGGTGAGATGGAGGCAGATGAAAAATAGTAATTTGTTGGACAAAAGTCAGATTTATTGAAAGTTTCCTCTGACAAGGGAATTTTTGTACCATAATCATAATTCAACTGACACTATTAGTTTCTATAGCAAACCTTCTACAGCCCGGCAGGAAGTGCAGCTAGGAAACGGTGCACTGAAAGACAAACCACTAACAGCATAATAAAATAAATGTTGCATTATGATCATTTTATCTCAAGTTTTTTTGCCTTATCAACTGAAAGTTAAATTTGATTGACCACATAGCCTGTTTTTTCTGCCCAAAGTTAACATGAGAGGGAGAAACAGCAACAAAATGTGTGTGTGTGTGTGTGTGTGTGTGTCTGTTAGCTGCTACTTTAGCCAAGCAGCAGTGTGAGTACAAATTACAACCTAAAAAAGGCAACAAAAAAAAAAGTGACTTTTATGCAGCCAGGGAGCCCGACTGTCGCTGTGGAGCTGCTTACAAATTGTTGTAAAACACTCCAAGTTACAGCTGCAAAATTAAAGCAGGTTCTCTTCCATTCCTGAAAAGTCGACTCGTGTTTCATCCAGCAGTGGCTCCAAGCCACAGAATGAGACGCTTCAGAAAACATAGCAGGACCGAGGATATCTGTGACTCGTCCTCCCCTTTCCTCTATTAATGTGTTTTCTCTTTTGTGATAAATGAGTTCAAATAAAAGCAGCTCCAGCTTTTCAGATATTTTAAGATAAAATTAAAAATTTTAACTGGATCTATGAGGGCCGGCTGGCTTTTGTATACAGCACACCAGAAGGTGACCAGAAACTTGTCGCTCCTGACATGGGCGTCACTTATGGCTGCTGTAATGGCATTTGAGCTTCTGATGAGGTCACGCATGAGGCCTTTTCATAGTGAGACACGAAACGAATGCTGAATGAAATAATTTGAAATGTTTCTGCTGAGCTATTTAACAAGTCAGCAGCGCCGCTGTGTGGCCAAATGAGCGTACTGCATCAGAAATCAAACGAGTCGCTGAAAATGAGAGATGTGGATAGTTTTCCATTGTTTCTAATGCAGGACGCTTCGCAGAGCATCACGCACACAGACAGACAAACGTCTTTTTAAATAAATGATATTAAAAGGCTGACTGATGTTAATCAATGATGTAACAAAGTAAAAATACTCCATTACTGTACTCACAGAGTTACAGTATTCGAGGAGTCTCCTGAGAGCTTTGTTTTTACACCAAACATCTGAAGTCAAACGTCTCCACTTTCTCCCCCCTCACATTTCCAAAATGAGCTTCTTACTTTAGGTTTAACACATTTGATATGAATCATTTATTTTGTGGCCACACACCGTCCTGATTTCAAAATGATTTCAGCGTAAAACGATCCTGCTGGTGAATCATCAACAGTGCTTATCACGCATGACTGATGTAGTAGAATAGAATTAGTAGAATTCATGCATCATTTAATGTATCAAATGAAGGATATGTTTGAAGAAAGAGTTTCTAACAGTGTCTTTTTGTTCCTTACAGTAGTTAACCGTGTAACTTTAATGTCTCAAACTTTAAACTTCCAAACCACCAGATTCTTTTAACATTAAACAAAATACTGTTTGTAAATATTAGCTTTTATTTCTCCATATAAAATGAAACAGAAGCTTTTCAGGTATCTTGGAGGCATTTGTGATGAGATGAAAAGATGTGGAAATCTGTTCAGCATGGCTTATTTCTGTGTATCCTCAAGTGGCAGACCCAAAACACGACCCACATTTTAGGATTAGGATTTCAGTTTATTGTCAACACACACGGGGTGGCTGTAGCTCAGGTGGTAGAGCAGATCATCTCTGACATTCACACAGAGTGTGTGTGAATGTTACTTAGAAAGCACCTAGAAAAATGTGCTTGTGCGAATGGGTGAATGCACAAGTTGTGTAAAGAACAGTAGAAAGAGTAGCTCTATAAGAACCAGTACATTTGCCGTTTACCATTTACATGTATAAATACAGATAAGGCCAGTATAAATGGTGGAATAATTGGGCTGTTTATATCACCCGCTGCAGTGCCTTGCGGTCAGCAGCCGATCAATTCCCATGAAAAAGTGGTCAGGATTCTACAGAGCATCCTGGTATTACCTCACCCTGTGAGGATTTTAATATGTCAGATTATATATATATTTTTTTTTATACATTTGTCAACAGAACACAAGTTTCCACTGAAATCACAGAAAACATACCTGACAGAATCCTTTGGTTGTTCCATATCCACCTGCACAGGAAACACTGGCAGGAAGACCAGGCCAGTGTTTCTTACAGACCTTTGGTTCGATGACAGACACGTCCACCACCGTCGGCTCATCAACAGGTTCGCCACCAGAAACACTTGATTTTCTTTTAGGTTTATTTCAGCACGTGGAGGCTGAATTGTTTGTACTCTGTGAACTAATCGAACGTTCACACACAACTGGAGACACAACATGAAGTAAAAAATAGAAACACATTTTCATGTAAAAACTCTTTTAAAAATATAATTATTCTACAAATACATCACATGAAACTGATGCTGCTTTCAATGATGTCATTAGCATGTTCAGTGTTTTGGTATCCTTCATGGATTTCATTTTCTCTCAATCTTTATTTTGGGATGATCAGTGTGTGCGGTCACTGTGTGAGTAATCATTGAGAGGGAATTAAAAATGTCAACAATTTTAAACTGATATCTTTATTTCTCATTAGGCAATCGTCACAAGCAGGTTAATGTCAGCATTGCTGTAACCAACGGCTGTCAGAAGTCAAAGGTCATTTTTATTTGATGCTATTGCACTTAATTGTGTTTTATTTTCCCTCGAAATAACATCTGCCTTATCAATAACTTCGAGTGATCTGATCAATAAACACAAGTTTGAAAAAGTTTGTTTTTGGATGAACTTCATGAACAGGAAATCTAACTCACAACCGGTCACAGTGTGCAGCAGTGAGCACAAAGTCTTCAGTGATGAGGAATTCTCCACAGACATGTTGACCCTTGTTATTCTGAACTGATCCCATGTAGGGTATCGAGTTGTCCGGAGCTTTTGTTCCATGAATAATTCCTGTTGAAAACTCTGGTAAATTAAAAAAAAAAAGAAGATGATAAAGTTAGTGTGCCGTTTACAGCCGTAAGATAAATCAGATATATTTGATGTTCACACTGATGCCTTGTAGACATGGTAGAAAACAAAGAAGAAACTTGTGAAGACAGTGCATGGTGCCAGCAGGAAACTCAAACTGTCCTTTACTCAGTAGAAAGACTTTTATACATCACGCGTCTTAGTTTGAAGGCTGGTCTATCGTTATCATCTCGACTTCCTGTCATGCCAACCTCTCTGCAGTGCAGGTTTGATGTACCATTATCTAATGTCAAAAGGGGGATGGTGCGTTACAAAGCAGCGAGAGAGACAGAAAGGCAGCAGAGTTCAGGTAAGAGTTGGATTTTAAATACAGGGCTCTGTGTGCGGGCAGGCGGAGATGAGGATCCAAATGCAGGACTCAAACACAGAATTGTAACTCAAAACCTCAGCTTTATTGCTGGAGAAATTAAAACATGAACTGAACAAGGGTAGTGAACACGAAAATACTGAACACAGTATAAAACACAAAGGCATAATCCGACGGTACGATGCAGCACTGAGCAAGGGCAAACACAGGGCTAATATACACAAGGAAGTAATCAGGGAATTGAAAACAGGAGGGAGACACAGCTGGGAGAGATTGGGGCTAACGAGTCAGGGGATCGAAGATGGACACACTGACATAAGACACAATCCTTCAAAATAAAACAGGAAACAATACACACTAAACTAAGACACGGACAGAGAGAGACAGACTAGACACTGAACTAAACCAGCAAAAAACATGAGAACACAAAACCTAAGAACTAATCCCTAAACAAGAAGAACTAAAACATAGATTAATAATCATCATCATCATAACCAACAAAAGCACCACAAGAGAATAAGAAAACTATCCATAATGCAAAAACACACCAAAACATAACAACTCAAAATACTGGGTCAAACTGACCCAGAATCGTGACAGGTAAGGAGATGTCATTTCAGGACTTAAACCAGACTCTAAGAAATTGCTGTGTCTAATTTTGCGATGCTGTGAGTAACAAACTGGGTTCAGTTTGGAGGTTGAAGAAGAACTTTCCCTCGCCAGGCCTCGACAGCCGTCTGTGTTTATCTCATCTCAGTTTATCTCATGCAGCGCAGGGCTAAATTTAAAATTATTAAATACTTAAGACAATGTATATTCTTCTATGAAAAAAAATACAAGTATTCATTTAAGCAAATAAACAGAGCCGTAAGAGATGTTTTTCAGAAACTGTTGTCTTTATTTTGATTTGCAACTAACAAATTTTTTTAAAATTTGTAGTTTTTGTTGTGCTCTCTATTATGTGAACCCCTCACCTAATTTGTTATGTTTTTTAACAAATTAAACCCCAACAATCAAATGATCCCCTGTGAGCAAGCACTAGGCACGGTGGAAAGGAAAAACTCCCTTTAAACAGGAAGAAACCTTTGACAGAACCAGGCTCAGGAAGGGGCAGCCATCTGTCGCGACTGGTTGGGGGGTGAGAGGCAAAAGAAAAGAAAAATGAGAGCACAAGTTAGCTAAATGTTGCTTATGTTGTCTGATATGAACAACGTATGGTTTTCTGGACTGTGGATGAAAAGCAGTCCATCATTACTAGTCTTTAAAAAGGGACTAATCGATCACCAAGGTGGCAATATGGCTCAACGAGGCCATAGACAGAGTTAAATAGGCAATCACTGTTAAGCACTGAAAAGCCCCAGTAACCTGCAGCTATAATAAGGCCTACTGCGGCAACACCTAAACCTATTTTAAGTAGGCGTTTGGCACCATGACGCCATGAACCACTAGTCGGAACCACGTCAGGAGATGGTTCTGAGACAGGAGAATCAAGCTCCTCAGGTTGAAGACCAAGATTCTCCTGTGTCGGAACCACGTCAGGAGGTGGTTCCAAAGCAGGAAAAAAAAGCTCCTCGGGTTCAGGAGCAAAATTCTCCTGTGTCAGGACCACAGGTGGTTCCAAGGCAGGAAAAAAAAGCTCCTCGGGTTCAGGAGCAAAATTCTCCTGTGTCAGGACCACAGGTGGTTCCAAGGCAGGAAAAAAAAGCTCCTCAGGTTCAGGAGCAAAATTCTCCAGCTGCAGAGCCTCCAGAGATTCCACCTGTGACTGTTGTTCTTGGTACTCAAGAGGGTCTAAAGTTTTCTTGAGTTCGTCTCTCTCCCTTTCAATAAGTGACAACTGAGCAGCAATGCTGCTGTTCTGTCTAAGGAGATATTCTTCCTTTTCCAGAAAGTCACGGTGCATCATTTGAACGGTGTTAACCTGTTCCTGCAATTTAGCCTCCAGAGAATCCACCCTTGACTGTTTTTCATCCAGAGCCTGTCTCATCCGACGCTGAAGAACACATATTTCTTTTTTCAGCTCAATTATTTGTTCAGTCTTGTGATCTATTTCTCTATTCTGTTTTTCTATTATCTCTTCTTTTTTTGTTATTTTGTGGTGAGCTTCTCCCACTTGGTGCTCAAGTCTCACTAACGCTTCCTTGAGATGTGCGTTCTCTTTCTTCTGTTCATTTCTCTCCCTTTCAATCTGAGACAACTCAGCAACAATGTTGCTGTTCTGCTCAAGCAGAGATGCTTCCTTTTCCTGAAATTCATGGAGCATCATCCGAAAGGTTCTAACCTCTGCTTGCAAATTTTTATTCTCTGCAACAATTAGAGCTTGGATGTTATCTGACTGTTGAGTCACTTCTTCAAGCTCAACCATGCTTTCCCTAAAGTGGACATTCCTGTCATGCACATCTCTACTCATTTGTTCACGCTCATTTTTAAAGCGATAGTAATTCTTTTTGTAATATTTCTTTTTGCGCTTTAGGGTGCTTAACTCCAACTGGAGTTCTTGTATTTTCATTTGAAGGTCCCTAGGCTCCGATATTTCTCTCTCCACTAACCCACATAGTTCGATTGATTCCGCTGGAATCGCTCTGTCAGACTGTGAATTATTGACTATTTCTCGTGACATTTCTTTAAAAGCTTAATGCAACGTGTCGAAAGAAAAATACGTGTGCTTAATTATTTAACTTTAAAATAGTCCCTTTCTGAAAGGTTTCTGGTTTGCTAAACACAACTCGCTGTTTCTGAAAATGTTCCAAGTAAAACTGTGTTTGCAAAGGTGAAGAGGGGCTATTTATAGACTTTCGTGGCAGCGAATTTGACGTCAGCGCTCTTTGAGCCTTTGATCCTTTGTTCGATCACAGGATCACATGACAGCTGTGCGTAATTCTGCGCATACTCAGAGAATACCCATTGTGACGCACGGTTTTGTTTTGTTTTGAATTTTTTTAAATACCCTGAAAACAGTCCAAACAGTGTTGCCAACTTAGCGATTTTGTCGCTATATTTAGGGAGTTTTCAAACCCCCCCTTAGCGTCGTTTTTTTTTTCTTTCTAAAAAGCGACTAGCGACAAATCTGGCGGCTTTTTCTGGTGTTATTGGAGGCTTATTTATGACGACTTTTGACGTGAAAGCGTTGTTACTCTCAACAAGCAGCGGGTGCTGCCGTGGGCACATCGCTCGTGCCAAAGCGCTCACAGGCGGAGGATAGTCCTCCTCCAGCCGCTATCAGGGCAGGAGATGTTCACGTGCGTCCAAACTGCAAATGAATCGCGCACGAGCAAAGCCGCCGCTCCCGCATTGACTGTAACGCAGTCATTTCTTCTTTTACTGTTATGCTGTTTTGTGGATCACAAGGTTTAAAACTACTTGTAAACACACACACAGTAACTCCACCCTAACCTGCAGCTGCAGCGCAAATAACAACGAAAATTGTTTGTAAACGTGTCCTGGAGTTTACAGGTGCAGACAGTGCAACAGCTTCAAGGTCATTTATTCTGCCAATATGGCAAGAAGGTCATAACTGCTTCAAGCACTGTCTATATCAGGGGTAGGCAACGCCAGGCCTCGAGGGCCGGTGTCCTGCAGGTTTTAGATCTCACCCTGGGTCAACACACCTGAATCAAATGATTAGTTCATTACCAGCCCCCTGGAGAACTTCAAGACATGTTGAGGAGGTAATTTAGCCATTTGAATCAGCTGTGTTGGTTCAAGGACACATCTAAAACCTGCAGGACACCAGCACTCGAGGCCTGGAGTTGCCTACCCCTGGTCGTACACAATGTCCATGATATTGTTTAATTATGATTTCAAATTAACAGTTTAAATCATGTGAATTGTTTTATAGACATTAAAGCTTTAATATGAAAGGAACAACTCTTTTTATCTAGCTGTAGTGTCACTTTTCAAGAAAATCTCACATGGTCAGGTGGGAGACATTTGATGAGCTGACACTGAATGACCTTTGTACCCTTCCTCAGTTCTGCACTCAGTTCTCCAACTTTTGTTATGGTTCAGTCTGGTTTGCACTTTTCTGTGAAAGGAGTAGTAAACTCTACTCTTCTAATATAGCAAATATTTTAGTCTTATACTTTAGAGTATATTAATTGGTTTTCTTTTAAGAATACACAAGAAATAGACTGTATTGTTATATTTACATTTACCTTTGGGGCAGAAGCTTAAGCTTTTAGTCTTATATTAGTGGATCCATCTAATTTCTGACTCATTGTCCAGTTTGGGGTTGTGTTGGAGCTCTGCTCAGATTCCTAGATCAGCAGAGAAAACCATTCACACCTTTGACCAGTTTATTATCACTCTGTATATTTTATTTTATTATTTTAAATATTCTACTTATTGTTTACTCTATTTAATTTGTAAATATGTGTACACACACACACACACGTAGAAAAATATTTAGTATACACATCCAGAAATGCATATACTATTATATATTGTACATATATTTATTAGTTTCAGATGTAGCCATTAAGTTTTTGGACTGTGGGAGGAAGTCTGAGTATGCAGAGAGACCACACAGTTTTAGGGTGAACATGCAAAAGAACAAGAACATGACACTAATCACGCTTGTGTTTGCTCTGCTCTTTGTGTCCAGCTCCACTCATGAAAAGAAAAGCAGAACTAATATTACTGTTATACAGGGCCAAGTCTACCTGAGGCACAACACGCTGTCAGAGGATGCCCCCATCACCATCATATTGAAGGTAGGGATGATTTTTTTTATTTTTTTTACAGAGGACTGATCCTCACTGCAGGCATCACTGTCTGGTATGGGAACATCACACAGGCAGAGAGGAAGGCTCTGAAAAGAGTCATAAAGACTGCAGAGAGATCACAGGGACAAAACTTCCTTCCATGTAATCTGTATGTACAATGCTGCCGAAAAAGAGCAGAGGGAATTATCTGGGACTCACCATCCAGCTCACTCTCTGCTGAGACACAAAAACTGTACAAAGTGAGACACAACAGAGCGGACCGGATCATTACACACAGAACAAGGTTTTTCAACAGCTTCTTCCCCGCCACAGTCAGACTGATGGCAAAACAAAACACTGGACGCGTGAAATAATACAACACTACCTCACCTCACTTCGAATGTACAATGTGATAAATCACTGTCTGTTTAATGTACAATATGCTTACTGAAACTGATTTGAGAAACAGGTGCAATATTAGGTAAAATATTCTAAATATCAAAAGGTGCAATACTATGTGTGAAATACCCAGAATGCTATTTGGATTCTCGCCAGCAAATACGTGCATTACCACCCTCTCTGTACAGAGTTGTCATGTAGGAAATACTATTAGTAGATTGCTCTATTTTTCGCTTTATGTCTACTTTTTACTTGCTTTATTTCCACCTCTCAAAAATGTAACTTGTAACTTACCCACAGAACTTGTGAACTGTTCAGAAAATATAACCCACAGGATTTGAGAGAAAAGGGACCAGTAAGTGCAAAATGCAAACTTATTTCAGGCATTTCAGGTTTGTTCCTGCAGCACTTTCTAGAAGCACATATGTAGCCTAGGGTTGCTTACTGTGCCCATTCTTAGATGGGTCTTTAAACCACCGTAAAACTACACTCATACATGAAGAATACAAAACTCAAACGTCATTAAAAACCTAGAAAGGATATGATGCAAGGGACAAAAAGTTAAAAGGAGGGACATAAAGCAATAAACAGCAATAAACTCAAAGAAATCTTTTTGACTTTTGATCTTCACCTTCTTGCTGAGTGTTATAAGAGCACTGCTGCCTCTCATGTTTGTGCAGGACATCTGAAGCTACAGCCAGTGTTTGGCTGGCTTATCGTAGCACAGAGGAGGCCTCTACGTGCTAGTAGTGCTGATTTTCTAACACTGGAAAATAACTCAAAATGTTAGAAATATTCCAGTGTTAGAAAATCAGCACTGCTCAGTGTTAGCCATTGTTAATCTTCAAAACTGACTAGGTTACTTTTAAACATATAACACTGTCAAAAGTGTTACAGGTTTTTTTTTTTGTTTTTTTGTTTTTTACAGCCACTAGGACACATTTCTCAATACTTAGGTCACTTTTGCAAAACTCTTCACACAACTCCTCTAACTGACCTTCAGCTTGGCAAAGCAGTTCATTTCACATTCAAAATGCACTACAACTACCAAAACACTTTATTCAGGTCTCAAATAAACTCATTCTTCCAGAACACTAGCAAAGGTTGACAGCCGACAAACACACTTTGTCACCCACAAAACAATGACCTAAAAAACACTAACAACATGTAGCATTACACAGTGTTTTCTTGTGTAAAACAAGGACACATCTCTGTTTATAATTTCAATATATGTTACTGGAATGAATCAGACATCATGTATTTATGTTTATGTTTATGTATTTTTATTTTTTTGCACTAAGTAATCCCAAAATACAAGAATTTGTATACACACCATCCACTGATACACATACAATAGTAATGCTAATCTACTCGGTCTTCTCCATTTGGCCACAGGTTCTCATCCACATCACATCTTATGTCATCTAGGGCGATACACCTAGGAAAGAATCTCCTGGCATGCCTGATCCATCCCTGGCAATCTTCTGCTGATATTTCCAGGCATCCAGCATTCATTGCATCCAGGAGGGACATTTGATCATGTGGATGATGGTGGTAAAGCTTCCACCGCCATGAGGAAAAGAATTCCTCTATGGGGTTGAGGAATGGAGAGTAAGGTGGGAGGAAAAGAGACTCCATTCTGGGATGGGCTGCAAACCACTTGGTGACTGCACGGGAGTGATGAAATGCCACGTTGTCCCATACAATTATAAATGTTGGCTGATTCCTTCTCTCTGCATCCCTTTCCTCACCTAGCACAACCCGTCCATAGAGATCATGCAGGAACGCAAGGAGCCGTTCAGTGTTGTATGGCCCAATTAGTGGTCTGTGTAACAGCAGTCCATCGGTGGATATTGCTGCGCACATTGTGATGTTGGCACCCCTCTGGCCTGGGACAGTCACTGTGGCTCTCTTCCCAATCACATTCCTCCCTCGTCGCCGTGCTTTGGCCAAGTTGAAACCTGCCTCATCCACAAAGATGAAAATGTGGTGCGTTTGCCTGCCTTCAATCTCCATGACTCTCTAACATAAATCCACAAGGCAACATAAGCTGTTACAGTAGTAAATTTGTAAAAATTGTCTTTGTGTGTGTTTGGTTTTGTTCAAAAACAGATCTGTATTTTATTGTGATCTTACCTGGACATACTGGTTCCTGAGTTGCTTGACATGTTCAGAGTTCCTCTCAAAAGGCACAGTATACAACTGTTTCATCCTGACCTGATGTTTTTTCTGGACTTTAGAAATTGTTGTTATGCTTACACTGTGAATATTTGCGAAAGTAACGTTGTCTGCCAAGACTGTCTAATTTCAGTGAGTTTTATCCCATTGTTTCTGATGACCATATCAACAATGGCAGTTTCCTGCACATCAGTGAACATCCGTCCTCTCCCTCCTATGTGAGGTAACTGTTGAGTCCTAAGCAGAAATGCAACAAAAATTACACAAAAGCTTATTTACTTCTGAAATGTGCAAATGCCCCTGCAGAATACAAGTTACCTGTTGGTTTGCCGGAAAACTCTAACAATAGATGCCACTGTAGAGCGTTGCAGATTTGGCTGCACTCTCTGACCAGCCTCTCTCATTGAGTGACCATGATTTACTACATGATCAATTACAGTAGCTCTGATCTTATCTGAGACTACAGCTCTTGATCTTCCTCTTATTCTTCTTCCACCACGCATACCTCGCCCCCTCCCAGCCACTCTTCTTCCTCTTTCAGCCACTTCTCCATTTCTGGCTGGGTCCATGTTTACATCACAAAACAAACCTATTCAGCAGTTGTCTCCTTTTGTAATGAAATTGAAGGCGTAACACCTGTGTAGATGTTCATCTACAATGAGAATCAGCTGTTGCTGGTTAAACTGCACTTTTAGATTTAAAATATGTTTCAATAAAATATTGCTGTTGAATTTTGCTGTCTTATTCAGTTTTGCATTATGTTATTGTTTTGACCATAAGTTTAAGTTTTGAAAATAGTATGTAAGTACATGCAAAATGTCCTGTACGTACAAAGATTTTTGGCAGTTGTGTCTGAGTGAGAAAATAATTCATGAAATTTGAGAGATGTAGTCATTGAATGCATTTTGTGCCAAAACAATGATAACTGATCCTCAGTTTAGCCCACATAGACTTCTGTTGTGCTCACTGTGTGAGGAGTTTTGCAAAAGTGACGTAAGTATTGAGAAATTTGTCCTAGCGGCTATAAAAAAACTGTAATTTAACACTCAACAGTGTTGTATTTAACACTCAGAGGTGTGGACCCATATATAGACACTCTATAGTGTTAATTTAACACTGGAGATTTTGCTGTGTGCTTCCACAGCTAATTTAGAAACTTATTCTCATTCTCATGTTTGTGTGACCTGCTGCTCACCAAAAGGATCATAAAAGCAGGAAGCTTACCACACAAGAAACAGATCTGTCATGGCTACTGAATGGACTCACGCGCAGACAGTTCTTTCTCAGAGAACAAAAGGAGATTTATTTACAACAGGGATCACCTCAGTGCTATATATATGTACAGTGAGTTGGGAGGGGGGTCCAGCGCTCCAAGGAGAGAAGGAGGGGGGAAATCCACACACACGCTTCCTCTTCCACACAGTCACCGCCACAGCTCCTCCGCACACTCGCTCCAAAACTCCACACACGCTGCCACACCCGGGCATGTAGTGATGGGTCGTTCTGTATCGAGGCTTCGGAGCGTGTGTCGAGTAATGGAGGGGGCGTTTCCGCGAAGCGCGTATCGAGGCTGCAGTATACCTCGCATTTCCAAGTGTGAGCCTTTGCATGCATGACGGAGAGAAAAGGACGCATTGACAAGAGGTTCCTCAGCTCAGGGCACTGCTGAGCCACCTTGGTTAAATAGGGGGAAATATTTACAGGCCACATCGGAGCAAAGGAACGTAATATGTCCTGGGAAGCTAGCTGCCAACTTCCTCTGGAGAAAAAGAGGGTAAGCAAAGATCTCCCCTCGAAACATGTTCAATGCAGCTAAGAGGACTCCGTGGTGACAAACAGCTATTTCCACGCCCTCTTCATCCAACTTCCCAGTGGACTTTTTGGACGACTCCTTTGCTGCAGTCCAAGATGAAGATCCGCACAACCCTTTCCCTGGGACCTATACACCCAAAGATTTTAACATAAAAGACTCGGCATGATTAAGCCCTATTAGGGACAAACTTTTTAAAACAAATGCATAACAATTAGCTGAATTAGCCTTAAGTTACACGAGACCTCATATCTCCCCAGGACAGCACTGACAACACAAAATAAAAATCAAAATAAATACACATGGTGACAAAATTAAGTACACATTAAGATAAAGTAAATAGTATTACGACAACACTAAGAGAAAAATAAAATAAATATCCACCCATCCATATATGTATACATATACACACACACACACACACACACACACCTTTCTACAAATCCATATTTGACTTATGTACACAATGCATAACGTACCTTGCATTAGACTGAAAGCGATAAAGCTTGCGGTTTCCATCAACTGAGACGGCAAGCATGTCTGGAGTGCAGGCAGGGCAGCTAAAGCATGGCTCCTTGCACATCCTGTCCACCTCAAACTTTACAGCACTCCACTCCAAGAAACTTTTACTGAAGGCATCAGCTGATATTCGGCCAGTCTTTTACATAGAGGACATACAACAGAATATTCAAGGACAGTCATCATAAACATTGATTTACACAATTTCCTTAAACTTGGCAAATTTAGAAACTCACCCTTCCAAAATGGCTGTTCGTTCATCCAGCACTTTGACAAATGCCTTAAGTGACATCCCTGGTGCAGCCTTCTTAATGTCATAGAAAGACTGAAAGACATCCATTGAAAACAGGGTGCAGAAATTTAAGGTGCCAGGCCAATATCCACTACCCAGGATGTCCTTAACTGAGGGGGACCACATTAGGCCACAGCTGGTGCAGCTCACCACTGGCAGTGCAAGGTTATAACGGCCTTTAGAAAGGATCAGGATAAATTCAGTCATGGCTCAAAGCATTCATTTTTTTCATGTTGTTTTCAAATCGGTCTGGTAAATCCAAATGACCTTTGACAGGTGCCCACATATACTGCGGGCCGAGGGTAATTCAAACCAAGATAGCAATGCACAATTTGCAATAAAACCTCCAAACACATCTATTGTGTATGTAGTGTGTGACAAAAGGGCAACTTACCATTTATGGTTACAAGAGCCACAATTGCGCCGCGTGAAACCTCAACGTTACCTGCTGGGCAGTCACACACATGTTCTGGCCTTTGCACAGGCAACAGCCGAACTAACATTAAAACACACAATATATATATATAAAAAGGAATTGGAAATTAACTGATACACAACAAATATACAATAACAGCACCCACTCATAGTACATAGCAAGAAATGCATAAGACTTAAAAACCGTACCTAAACTGTGATGAAGGCTGCAAAAACCCTCCTGTTACTGCCTCTCTGTTGTGCAGGACAAAGCGTGTGTGAACTGCAATATCACAGTCAGCACAAAGGAATGGGAGAGGCAGGCAGTCCAGACACCTCACAACTACTTGTTTGCCACACTGACACACACGGTGTGACTGTGGATCCAGAGTAGCTAACATATTATCTATAAGACAAGGCCTGGCCTCTTTCCACTTTTGCGAGGACACCATATTTCTGATCGCCCAGTGAGTAGCAGCTGACTCAGACGACGTCTCACAAGTCATGGCTGCGTCCTCTTCTCCATCCTCCAACAACTGAAGGAGCTCCTGACGAAGCACCTCAGTTCCATACACTAACAGAAAAAAAATAAAGGAAGAAACTCTTCCACAAAGTGAAAAACACTCTAGGCAGTATGTTTCTTAGGACTGCACAAAAGCCCTGCCTAACTCAACTATAACAACAAATATAAAAGTAAACAGAAATCACAACATATACAAGAAGGTAAAGTACCTTTTGTTGGGTTGACACTGGCAACATAACTAGGTTCTTCACGTGGACATTGATGCTGCTCTCTGGACACTGGGAGGAAAAAAAGAGATTGAAGAATATTTACTTACTGAAATTCTTTGGTGAAAACAAGTTGTGAGATAAAATCATTGGTTGTGTGAACACTGACCACGTGGCATGCAACTAGTACATCGACTGGTTGATGGTCTTTGAGGAATAAAATCTCCCTGTCTGTCTGTCACGTGTTTTCCAGCGCACTGGTCTTGGCTGAGGTTCACTCTGTGCATCATTCTACGCAATTAACAAGGAAAAAAGGGAACACCTAAAATACAGTCCATAAAGCAAAGATTATCAAACATCTTAAGTTAACCAACTTAATTTGACAAACTTATATATACACATATATAAAAAAAATTTTCAAATAATATAACGTTTACTCCGTACAAAATATTAGACAAGCGTGTTCCCTCTTTAACAACTGTTTCCACTAAAAATATTACCTGCATATCTTGAAGGAGTTCGTCAGCAGCCTGAAGCTCTTCCTCCAGCTCGGGATCCTCTGAATCGCTCATTTTCAAGCTAAAGAGGAAAGAGATTTTTGCAGAACTCTGTGACATAAACGCATAACTAACGCAACTCAAATGATTTTCAGTCTTGGCGCTCCAGTTAACGTTAGCAATTAACGTTAGCATCATCAGTTTATAAAAAGCTAGCAGAACTCTAACGCAAAAACTGCTTTACGCACCATGTGAGGGTATTTTGCAGCACACAAGTCCTTTAACGTTTGTAATAGATTTAATCCATCATCGTTGGATTAAATGGCTAATGCTGCAGTAGCCACGTGTAGTCGTTACCTAGCAAGCATGCTGACGGTAGCTGTAGTCATTTTTAAATGCATTAAACCGTTTCGAGATCAGTCACCTCTGTTTGTTTGAAGCTTTTATGAAAAACAAACTTTGAAACACACATCAAGATCCATCCATCCATCCACCCATCCATTCGCTTCCGCTTATCCTTTTCAGGGTCGCGGGGGGCGCTGGAGCCTATCCCAGCTGACATAGGGCGAAAGGCGGGATACACCCTGGACAGGTCGCCAGTCTGTCGCAGGGCTAACACATAGGGACAGACAACCATTCACACTCACATTCACACCTAGTGGCAATTTGGATTATCCAATTAACCTATCCCCACAAGCTGCATGTCTTTGGACGGTGGGAGGAAGCCGGAGTACCCAGAGGGAACCCACGCAAACACGGGGAGAACTTGCAAACTCCACACAGAAAGACCCCAGCCTGATGGTGGAATTGAACTCAGGACCTTCTTGCTGTGCGGCAACAGTGCTAACCACCGTGCTGCCCTATTACTTTAAATATGTATTTTTTACATACCTGCATTAGAATCAATCAGTTCCGCCTCATTTTCTTATTCTTATAAATGGGTCTCTCCATTCTCCCATCATCCTTTGCTTACACAGGTTGCATCTGATTGGTTGGAGCCGAGCACATCCAAAACTAACAGGAGTGGTGGATGAATCTATAAATGTGTTTTACGTGTGAAATGAAAATAATAAACCTAACAAAGGATTATGTACGTTAAATCTGAGCACTTTCAGCTCGTGAATCAGTTTGGAAAACACTGTGTGATGGCCACAACATGAAGCGATTTTATTGTTGCATTATCAGTGATACTTTCATGTGTTTTTGTTGAGAAATGTTAACGATGTCCATTAAAAGAAAGCATTAAATTAGGGAGAAAAACCCGTTCGCGGAGAGGGTCCCCGGTTCTCCAGTTAGATTGTGCTTCACAGCGTCATGTTTCGCTGTGACGGGATTATTATTGGAGTAAATGGATGGCTGGAGCCTCTGCTCGAAGCGTCTCTGATCGCGCGAGCGGGTTCATATTGGAATGAATTGACAACCCACAGCGTCACATAAAAACGTGGAAGGATACCTTTAGCGTCAGCATGAGAAGTTAAGGGACGCGACAAATCATCATTATTTTACGTGTCGGGAGTGAGAACGGGTTGCTCCAAGCCACAGAATGAGACGCTTCAGAAAACATAGCAGGACCGAGGATATCTGTGACTCGTCCTCCCCTTTCCTCTATTAATGTGTTTTCTCTTTTGTGATAAATGAGTTCAAATAAAAGCAGCTCCAGCTTTTCAGATATTTTAAGATAAAATTAAAAATTTTAACTGGATCTATGAGGGCCGGCTGGCTTTTGTATACAGCACACCAGAAGGTGACCAGAAACTTGTCGCTCCTGACATGGGCGTCACTTATGGCTGCTGTAATGGCATTTGAGCTTCTGATGAGGTCACGCATGAGGCCTTTTCATAGTGAGACACGAAACGAATGCTGAATGAAATAATTTGAAATGTTTCTGCTGAGCTATTTAACAAGTCAGCAGCGCCGCTGTGTGGCCAAATGAGCGTACTGCATCAGAAATCAAACGAGTCGCTGAAAATGAGAGATGTGGATAGTTTTCCATTGTTTCTAATGCAGGACGCTTCGCAGAGCATCACGCACACAGACAGACAAACGTCTTTTTAAATAAATGATATTAAAAGGCTGACTGATGTTAATCAATGATGTAACAAAGTAAAAATACTCCATTACTGTACTCACAGAGTTACAGTATTCGAGGAGTCTCCTGAGAGCTTTGTTTTTACACCAAACATCTGAAGTCAAACGTCTCCACTTTCTCCCCCCTCACATTTCCAAAATGAGCTTCTTACTTTAGGTTTAACACATTTGATATGAATCATTTATTTTGTGGCCACACACCGTCCTGATTTCAAAATGATTTCAGCGTAAAACGATCCTGCTGGTGAATCATCAACAGTGCTTATCACGCATGACTGATGTAGTAGAATAGAATTAGTAGAATTCATGCATCATTTAATGTATCAAATGAAGGATATGTTTGAAGAAAGAGTTTCTAACAGTGTCTTTTTGTTCCTTACAGTAGTTAACCGTGTAACTTTAATGTCTCAAACTTTAAACTTCCAAACCACCAGATTCTTTTAACATTAAACAAAATACTGTTTGTAAATATTAGCTTTTATTTCTCCATATAAAATGAAACAGAAGCTTTTCAGGTATCTTGGAGGCATTTGTGATGAGATGAAAAGATGTGGAAATCTGTTCAGCATGGCTTATTTCTGTGTATCCTCAAGTGGCAGACCCAAAACACGACCCACATTTTAGGATTAGGATTTCAGTTTATTGTCAACACACACGGGGTGGCTGTAGCTCAGGTGGTAGAGCAGATCATCTCCGACATTCACACAGAGTGTGTGTGAATGTTACTTAGAAAGCACCTAGAAAAATGTGCTTGTGCAAATGGGTGAATGCACAAGTTGTGTAAAGAACAGTAGAAAGAGTAGCTCTATAAGAACCAGTACATTTGCCGTTTACCATTTACATGTATAAATACAGATAAGGCCAGTATAAATGGTGGAATAATTGGGCTGTTTATATCACCCGCTGCAGTGCCTTGCGGTCAGCAGCCGATCAATTCCCATGAAAAAGTGGTCAGGATTCTACAGAGCATCCTGGTATTACCTCACCCTGTGAGGATTTTAATATGTCAGATTATATTCTTTTTTTTTATACATTTGTCAACAGAACACAAGTTTCCACTGAAATCACAGAAAACATACCTGACAGAATCCTTTGGTTGTTCCATATCCACCTGCACAGGAAACACTGGCAGGAAGATCAGGCCAGTGTTTCTTACAGACCTTTGGTTCGATGACAGACACGTCCACCACCGTCGGCTCATCAACAGGTTCGCCACCAGAAACACTTGATTTTCTTTTAGGTTTATTTCAGCACGTGGAGGCTGAATTGTTTGTACTCTGTGAACTAATCGAACGTTCACACACAACTGGAGACACAACATGAAGTAAAAAATAGAAACACATTTTCATGTAAAAACTCTTTTAAAAATATAATTATTCTACAAATACATCACATGAAACTGATGCTGCTTTCAATGATGTCATTAGCATGTTCAGTGTTTTGGTATCCTTCATGGATTTCATTTTCTCTCAATCTTTATTTTGGGATGATCAGTGTGTGCGGTCACTGTGTGAGTAATCATTGAGAGGGAATTAAAAATGTCAACAATTTTAAACTGATATCTTTATTTCTCATTAGGCAATCGTCACAAGCAGGTTAATGTCAGCATTGCTGTAACCAACGGCTGTCAGAAGTCAAAGGTCATTTTTATTTGATGCTATTGCACTTAATTGTGTTTTATTTTCCCTCGAAATAACATCTGCCTTATCAATAACTTCGAGTGATCTGATCAATAAACACAAGTTTGAAAAAGTTTGTTTTTGGATGAACTTCATGAACAGGAAATCTAACTCACAACCGGTCACAGTGTGCAGCAGTGAGCACAAAGTCTTCAGTGATGAGGAATTCTCCACAGACATGTTGACCCTTGTTATTCTGAACTGATCCCATGTAGGGTATCGAGTTGTCCGGAGCTTTTGTTCCATGAATAATTCCTGTTGAAAACTCTGGTAAATTAAAAAAAAAAAGAAGATGATAAAGTTAGTGTGCCGTTTACAGCCGTAAGATAAATCAGATATATTTGATGTTCACACTGATGCCTTGTAGACATGGTAGAAAACAAAGAAGAAACTTGTGAAGACAGTGCATGGTGCCAGCAGGAAACTCAAACTGTCCTTTACTCAGTAGAAAGACTTTTATACATCACGCGTCTTAGTTTGAAGGCTGGTCTATCGTTATCATCTCGACTTCCTGTCATGCCAACCTCTCTGCAGTGCAGGTTTGATGTACCATTATCTAATGTCAAAAGGGGGATGGTGCGTTACAAAGCAGCGAGAGAGACAGAAAGGCAGCAGAGTTCAGGTAAGAGTTGGATTTTAAATACAGGGCTCTGTGTGCGGGCAGGCGGAGATGAGGATCCAAATGCAGGACTCAAACACAGAATTGTAACTCAAAAGCTCAGCTTTATTGCTGGAGAAATTAAAACATGAACTGAACAAGGGTAGTGAACACGAAAATACTGAACACAGTATAAAACACAAAGGCATAATCCGACGGTACGATGCAGCACTGAGCAAGGGCAAACACAGGGCTAATATACACAAGGAAGTAATCAGGGAATTGAAAACAGGAGGGAGACACAGCTGGGAGAGATTGGGGCTAACGAGTCAGGGGATCGAAGCTGGACACACTGACATAAGACACAATCCTTCAAAATAAAACAGGAAACAATACACACTAAACTAAGACACGGACAGAGAGAGACAGACTAGACACTGAACTAAACCAGCAAAAAACATGAGAACACAAAACCTAAGAACTAATCCCTAAACAAGAAGAACTAAAACATAGATTAATAATCATCATCATCATAACCAACAAAAGCACCACAAGAGAATAAGAAAACTATCCATAATGCAAAAACACACCAAAACATAACAACTCAAAATACTGGGTCAAACTGACCCAGAATCGTGACAGGTAAGGAGATGTCATTTCAGGACTTAAACCAGACTCTAAGAAATTGCTGTGTCTAATTTTGCGATGCTGTGAGTAACAAACTGGGTTCAGTTTGGAGGTTGAAGAAGAACTTTCCCTCGCCAGGCCTCGACAGCCGTCTGTGTTTATCTCATCTCAGTTTATCTCATGCAGCGCAGGGCTAAATTTAAAATTATTAAATACTTAAGACAATGTATATTCTTCTATGAAAAAAAATACAAGTATTCATTTAAGCAAATAAACAGAGCCGTAAGAGATGTTTTTCAGAAACTGTTGTCTTTATTTTGATTTGCAACTAACAAATTTTTTAAAAATTTGTAGTTTTTGTTGTGCTCTCTATTATGTGAACCCCTCACCTAATTTGTTATGTTTTTTAACAAATTAAACCCCAACAATCAAATGATCCCCTGTGAGCAAGCACTAGGCACAGTGGAAAGGAAAAACTCCCTTTAAACAGGAAGAAACCTTTGACAGAACCAGGCTCAGGAAGGGGCAGCCATCTGTCGCGACTGGTTGGGGGGTGAGAGGCAAAAGAAAAGAAAAATGAGAGCACAAGTTAGCTAAATGTTGCTTATGTTGTCTGATATGAACAACGTATGGTTTTCTGGACTGTGGATGAAAAGCAGTCCATCATTACTAGTCTTTAAAAAGGGACTAATCGATCACCAAGGTGGCAATATGGCTCAACGAGGCCATAGACAGAGTTAAATAGGCAATCACTGTTAAGCACTGAAAAGCCCCAGTAACCTGCAGCTATAATAAGGCCTACTGCGGCAACACCTAAACCTATTTTAAGTAGGCGTTTGGCACCATGACGCCATGAACCACTAGTCGGAACCACGTCAGGAGATGGTTCTGAGACAGGAGAATCAAGCTCCTCAGGTTGAAGACCAAGATTCTCCTGTGTTGGAACCACGTCAGGAGGTGGTTCCAAAGCAGGAAAAAAAAGCTCCTCGGGTTCAGGAGCAAAATTCTCCTGTGTCAGGACCACAGGTGGTTCCAAGGCAGGAAAAAAAAGCTCCTCGGGTTCAGGAGCAAAATTCTCCTGTGTCAGGACCACAGGTGGTTCCAAGGCAGGAAAAAAAAGCTCCTCAGGTTCAGGAGCAAAATTCTCCAGCTGCAGAGCCTCCAGAGATTCCACCTGTGACTGTTGTTCTTGGTACTCAAGAGGCTCTAAAGTTTTCTTGAGTTCGTCTCTCTCCCTTTCAATAAGTGACAACTGAGCAGCAATGCTGCTGTTCTGTCTAAGGAGATATTCTTCCTTTTCCAGAAAGTCACGGTGCATCATTTGAACGGTGTTAACCTGTTCCTGCAATTTAGCCTCCAGAGAATCCACCCTTGACTGTTTTTCATCCAGAGCCTGTCTCATCCGACGCTGAAGAACACATATTTCTTTTTTCAGCTCAATTATTTGTTCAGTCTTGTGATCTATTTCTCTATTCTGTTTTTCTATTATCTCTTCTTTTTTTGTTATTTTGTGGTGAGCTTCTCCCACTTGGTGCTCAAGTCTCACTAACGCTTCCTTGAGATGTGCGTTCTCTTTCTTCTGTTCATTTCTCTCCCTTTCAATCTGAGACAACTCAGCAACAATGTTGCTGTTCTGCTCAAGCAGAGATGCTTCCTTTTCCTGAAATTCATGGAGCATCATCCGAAAGGTTCTAACCTCTGCTTGCAAATTTTTATTCTCTGCAACAATTAGAGCTTGGATGTTATCTGACTGTTGAGTCACTTCTTCAAGCTCAACCATGCTTTCCCTAAAGTGGACATTCCTGTCATGCACATCTCTACTCATTTGTTCACGCTCATTTTTAAAGCGATAGTAATTCTTTTTGTAATATTTCTTTTTGCGCTTTAGGGTGCTTAACTCCAACTGGAGTTCTTGTATTTTCATTTGAAGGTCCCTAGGCTCCGATATTTCTCTCTCCACTAACCCACATAGTTCGATTGATTCCGCTGGAATCGCTCTGTCAGACTGTGAATTATTGACTATTTCTCGTGACATTTCTTTAAAAGCTTAATGCAACGTGTCGAAAGAAAAATACGTGTGCTTAATTATTTAACTTTAAAATAGTCCCTTTCTGAAAGGTTTCTGGTTTGCTAAACACAACTCGCTGTTTCTGAAAATGTTCCAAGTAAAACTGTGTTTGCAAAGGTGAAGAGGGGCTATTTATAGACTTTCGTGGCAGCGAATTTGACGTCAGCGCTCTTTGAGCCTTTGATCCTTTGTTCGATCACAGGATCACATGACAGCTGTGCGTAATTCTGCGCATACTCAGAGAATACCCATTGTGACGCACGGTTTTGTTTTGTTTTGAATTTTTTTAAATACCCTGAAAACAGTCCAAACAGTGTTGCCAACTTAGCGATTTTGTCGCTATATTTAGGGAGTTTTCAAACCCCCCCTTAGCGTCGTTTTTTTTTTTTTTCTAAAAAGCGACTAGCGACAAATCTGGCGGCTTTTTCTGGTGTTATTGGAGGCTTATTTATGACGACTTTTGACGTGAAAGCGTTGTTACTCTCAACAAGCAGCGGGTGCTGCCGTGGGCACATCGCTCGTGCCAAAGCGCTCACAGGCGGAGGATAGTCCTCCTCCAGCCGCTATCAGGGCAGGAGATGTTCACGTGCGTCCAAACTGCAAATGAATCGCGCACGAGCAAAGCCGCCGCTCCCGCATTGACTGTAACGCAGTCATTTCTTCTTTTACTGTTATGCTGTTTTGTGGATCACAAGGTTTAAAACTACTTGTAAACACACACACAGTAACTCCACCCTAACCTGCAGCTGCAGCGCAAATAACAACGAAAATTGTTTGTAAACGTGTCCTGGAGTTTACAGGTGCAGACAGTGCAACAGCTTCAAGGTCATTTATTCTGCCAATATGGCAAGAAGGTCATAACTGCTTCAAGCACTGTCTATATCAGGGGTAGGCAACGCCAGGCCTCGAGGGCCGGTGTCCTGCAGGTTTTAGATCTCACCCTGGGTCAACACACCTGAATCAAATGATTAGTTCATTACCAGCCCCCTGGAGAACTTCAAGACATGTTGAGGAGGTAATTTAGCCATTTGAATCAGCTGTGTTGGTTCAAGGACACATCTAAAACCTGCAGGACACCAGCACTCGAGGCCTGGAGTTGCCTACCCCTGGTCGTACACAATGTCCATGATATTGTTTAATTATGATTTCAAATTAACAGTTTAAATCATGTGAATTGTTTTATAGACATTAAAGCTTTAATATGAAAGGAACAACTCTTTTTATCTAGCTGTAGTGTCACTTTTCAAGAAAATCTCACATGGTCAGGTGGGAGACATTTGATGAGCTGACACTGAATGACCTTTGTACCCTTCCTCAGTTCTGCACTCAGTTCTCCAACTTTTGTTATGGTTCAGTCTGGTTTGCACTTTTCTGTGAAAGGAGTAGTAAACTCTACTCTTCTAATATAGCAAATATTTTAGTCTTATACTTTAGAGTATATTAATTGGTTTTCTTTTAAGAATACACAAGAAGTAGACTGTATTGTTATATTTACATTTACCTTTGGGGCAGAAGCTTAAGCTTTTAGTCTTATATTAGTGGATCCATCTAATTTCTGACTCATTGTCCAGTTTGGGGTTGTGTTGGAGCTCTGCTCAGATTCCTAGATCAGCAGAGAAAACCATTCACACCTTTGACCAGTTTATTATCACTCTGTATATTTTATTTTATTATTTTAAATATTCTACTTATTGTTTACTCTATTTAATTTGTAAATATGTGTACACACACACACACACGTAGAAAAATATTTAGTATACACATCCAGAAATGCATATACTATTATATATTGTACATATATTTATTAGTTTCAGATGTAGCCATTAAGTTTTTGGACTGTGGGAGGAAGTCTGAGTATGCAGAGAGACCACACAGTTTTAGGGTGAACATGCAAAAGAACAAGAACATGACACTAATCACGCTTGTGTTTGCTCTGCTCTTTGTGTCCAGCTCCACTCATGAAAAGAAAAGCAGAACTAATATTACTGTTATACAGGGCCAAGTCTACCTGAGGCACAACACGCTGTCAGAGGATGCCCCCATCACCATCATATTGAAGGTAGGGATGATTTTTTTTATTTTTTTTACAGAGGACTGATCCTCACTGCAGGCATCACTGTCTGGTATGGGAACATCACACAGGCAGAGAGGAAGGCTCTGAAAAGAGTCATAAAGACTGCAGAGAGATCACAGGGACAAAACTTCCTTCCATGTAATCTGTATGTACAATGCTGCCGAAAAAGAGCAGAGGGAATTATCTGGGACTCACCATCCAGCTCACTCTCTGCTGAGACACAAAAACTGTACAAAGTGAGACACAACAGAGCGGACCGGATCATTACACACAGAACAAGGTTTTTCAACAGCTTCTTCCCCGCCACAGTCAGACTGATGGCAAAACAAAACACTGGACGCGTGAAATAATACAACACTACCTCACCTCACTTCGAATGTACAATGTGATAAATCACTGTCTGTTTAATGTACAATATGCTTACTGAAACTGATTTGAGAAACAGGTGCAATATTAGGTAAAATATTCTAAATATCAAAAGGTGCAATACTATGTGTGAAATACCCAGAATGCTATTTGGATTCTCGCCAGCAAATACGTGCATTACCACCCTCTCTGTACAGAGTTGTCATGTAGGAAATACTATTAGTAGATTGCTCTATTTTTCGCTTTATGTCTACTTTTTACTTGCTTTATTTCCACCTCTCAAAAATGTAACTTGTAACTTACCCACAGAACTTGTGAACTGTTCAGAAAATATAACCCACAGGATTTGAGAGAAAAGGGACCAGTAAGTGCAAAATGCAAACTTATTTCAGGCATTTCAGGTTTGTTCCTGCAGCACTTTCTAGAAGCACATATGTAGCCTAGGGTTGCTTACTGTGCCCATTCTTAGATGGGTCTTTAAACCACCGTAAAACTACACTCATACATGAAGAATACAAAACTCAAACGTCATTAAAAACCTAGAAAGGATATGATGCAAGGGACAAAAAGTTAAAAGGAGGGACATAAAGCAATAAACAGCAATAAACTCAAAGAAATCTTTTTGACTTTTGATCTTCACCTTCTTGCTGAGTGTTATAAGAGCACTGCTGCCTCTCATGTTTGTGCAGGACATCTGAAGCTACAGCCAGTGTTTGGCTGGCTTATCGTAGCACAGAGGAGGCCTCTACGTGCTAGTAGTGCTGATTTTCTAACACTGGAAAATAACTCAAAATGTTAGAAATATTCCAGTGTTAGAAAATCAGCACTGCTCAGTGTTAGCCATTGTTAATCTTCAAAACTGACTAGGTTACTTTTAAACATATAACACTGTCAAAAGTGTTACAGGTTTTTTTTTTTGTTTTTTGTTTTTTTACAGCCACTAGGACACATTTCTCAATACTTAGGTCACTTTTGCAAAACTCTTCACACAACTCCTCTAACTGACCTTCAGCTTGGCAAAGCAGTTCATTTCACATTCAAAATGCACTACAACTACCAAAACACTTTATTCAGGTCTCAAATAAACTCATTCTTCCAGAACACTAGCAAAGGTTGACAGCCGACAAACACACTTTGTCACCCACAAAACAATGACCTAAAAAACACTAACAACATGTAGCATTACACAGTGTTTTCTTGTGTAAAACAAGGACACATCTCTGTTTATAATTTCAATATATGTTACTGGAATGAATCAGACATCATGTATTTATGTTTATGTTTATGTATTTTTATTTTTTTGCACTAAGTAATCCCAAAATACAAGAATTTGTATACACACCATCCACTGATACACATACAATAGTAATGCTAATCTACTCGGTCTTCTCCATTTGGCCACAGGTTCTCATCCACATCACATCTTATGTCATCTAGGGCGATACACCTAGGAAAGAATCTCCTGGCATGCCTGATCCATCCCTGGCAATCTTCTGCTGATATTTCCAGGCATCCAGCATTCATTGCATCCAGGAGGGACATTTGATCATGTGGATGATGGTGGTAAAGCTTCCACCGCCATGAGGAAAAGAATTCCTCTATGGGGTTGAGGAATGGAGAGTAAGGTGGGAGGAAAAGAGACTCCATTCTGGGATGGGCTGCAAACCACTTGGTGACTGCACGGGAGTGATGAAATGCCACGTTGTCCCATACAATTATAAATGTTGGCTGATTCCTTCTCTCTGCATCCCTTTCCTCACCTAGCACAACCCGTCCATAGAGATCATGCAGGAACGCAAGGAGCCGTTCAGTGTTGTATGGCCCAATTAGTGGTCTGTGTAACAGCAGTCCATCGGTGGATATTGCTGCGCACATTGTGATGTTGGCACCCCTCTGGCCTGGGACAGTCACTGTGGCTCTCTTCCCAATCACATTCCTCCCTCGTCGCCGTGCTTTGGCCAAGTTGAAACCTGCCTCATCCACAAAGATGAAAATGTGGTGCGTTTGCCTGCCTTCAATCTCCATGACTCTCTAACATAAATCCACAAGGCAACATAAGCTGTTACAGTAGTAAATTTGTAAAAATTGTCTTTGTGTGTGTTTGGTTTTGTTCAAAAACAGATCTGTATTTTATTGTGATCTTACCTGGACATACTGGTTCCTGAGTTGCTTGACATGTTCAGAGTTCCTCTCAAAAGGCACAGTGTACAACTGTTTCATCCTGACCTGATGTTTTTTCTGGACTTTAGAAATTGTTGTTATGCTTACACTGTGAATATTTGCGAAAGTAACGTTGTCTGCCAAGACTCTGTCTAATTTCAGTGAGTTTTATCCCATTGTTTCTGATGACCATATCAACAATGGCAGTTTCCTGCACATCAGTGAACATCCGTCCTCTCCCTCCTATGTGAGGTAACTGTTGAGTCCTAAGCAGAAATGCAACAAAAATTACACAAAAGCTTATTTACTTCTGAAATGTGCAAATGCCCCTGCAGAATACAAGTTACCTGTTGGTTTGCCGGAAAACTCTAACAATAGATGCCACTGTAGAGCGTTGCAGATTTGGCTGCACTCTCTGACCAGCCTCTCTCATTGAGTGACCATGATTTACTACATGATCAATTACAGTAGCTCTGATCTCATCTGAGACTACAGCTCTTGATCTTCCTCTTATTCTTCTTCCACCACGCATACCTCGCCCCCTCCCAGCCACTCTTCTTCCTCTTTCAGCCACTTCTCCATTTCTGGCTGGGTCCATGTTTACATCACAAAACAAACCTATTCAGCAGTTGTCTCCTTTTGTAATGAAATTGAAGGCGTAACACCTGTGTAGATGTTCATCTACAATGAGAATCAGCTGTTGCTGGTTAAACTGCACTTTTAGATTTAAAATATGTTTCAATAAAATATTGCTGTTGAATTTTGCTGTCTCATTCAGTTTTGCATTATGTTATTGTTTTGACCATAAGTTTAAGTTTTGAAAATAGTATGTAAGTACATGCAAAATGTCCTGTACGTACAAAGATTTTTGGCAGTTGTGTCTGAGTGAGAAAATAATTCATGAAATTTGAGAGATGTAGTCATTGAATGCATTTTGTGCCAAAACAATGATAACTGATCCTCAGTTTAGCCCACATAGACTTCTGTTGTGCTCACTGTGTGAGGAGTTTTGCAAAAGTGACGTAAGTATTGAGAAATTTGTCCTAGCGGCTATAAAAAAACTGTAATTTAACACTCAACAGTGTTGTATTTAACACTCAGAGGTGTGGACCCATATATAGACACTCTATAGTGTTAATTTAACACTGGAGATTTTGCTGTGTGCTTCCACAGCCAATTTAGAAACTTATTCTCATTCTCATGTTTGTGTGACCTGCTGCTCACCAAAAGGATCATAAAAGCAGGAAGCTTACCACACAAGAAACAGATCTGTCATGGCTACTGAATGGACTCACGCGCAGACAGTTCTTTCTCAGAGAACAAAAGGAGATTTATTTACAACAGGGATCACCTCAGTGCTATATATATGTACAGTGAGTTGGGAGGGGGGTCCAGCGCTCCAAGGAGAGAAGGAGGGGGGAAATCCACACACACGCTTCCTCTTCCACACAGTCACCGCCACAGCTCCTCCGCACACTCGCTCCAAAACTCCACACACGCTGCCACACCCGGGCAGGTAGTGATGGGTCGTTCTGTATCGAGGCTTCGGAGCGTGTGTCGAGTAATGGAGGGGGCGTTTCCGCGAAGCGCGTATCGAGGCTGCAGTATACCTCGCATTTCCAAGTGTGAGCCTTTGCATACATGACGGAGAGAAAAGGACGCATTGACAAGAGGTTCCTCAGCTCAGGGCACTGCTGAGCCACCTTGGTTAAATAGGGGAAATATTTACAGGCCACATCAGAGCAAAGGAACGTAATATGTCCTGGGAAGCTAGCTGCCAACTTCCTCTGGAGAAAAAGAGGGTAAGCAAAGATCTCCCCTCGAAACATGTTCAATGCAGCTAAGAGGACTCCGTGGTGACAAACAGCTATTTCCACGCCCTCTTCATCCAACTTCCCAGTGGACTTTTTGGACGACTCCTTTGCTGCAGTCCAAGATGAAGATCCGCACAACCCTTTCCCTGGGACCTATACACCCAAAGATTTTAACATAAAAGACTCGGCATGATTAAGCCCTATCAGGGACAAACTTTTTAAAACAAATGCATAACAATTAGCTGAATTAGCCTTAAGTTACACGAGACCTCATATCTCCCCAGGACAGCACTGACAACACAAAATAAAAATCATGTTGTTGTTTTTTTTTTTAAATACACATGGTGACAAAATTAAGTACACATTAAGATAAAGTAAAGTAAACAGTATTACGACAACACTAAGAGAAAAATAAAATAAATATCCACCCATCCATATATGTACACACACACACACACACACACGTATGTGTATATGGTTATGGCATTAACGTCATTTTAACAAGATTAACGCTAACAGCACTAATATACATGTGTATCTTACATGATTTGTGTGTCTCTGGATGTATTTCACAAACTCAGAATCTTCCTCATCTTTTTCAATGAAGACACCTTCAAAGTTCCCCTGCTCTGAAGTGCTGAACGAACACAGTGACAGTTGTTTGAAAAGAAACATTAAAATACATTTTTCTACAAATCCATATTTGACTTATGTACACAATGCATAACGTACCTTGCATTAGACTGAAAGCGATAAAGCTTGCGGTTTCCATCAACTGAGACGGCAAGCATGTCTGGAGTGCAGGCAGGGCAGCTAAAGCATGGCTCCTTGCACATCCTGTCCACCTCAAACTTTACAGCACTCCACTCCAAGAAACTTTTACTGAAGGCATCAGCTGATATTCGGCCAGTCTTTTACATAGAGGACATACAACAGAATATTCAAGGACAGTCATCATAAACATTGATTTACACAATTTCCTTAAACTTGGCAAATTTAGAAACTCACCCTTCCAAAATGGCTGTTCGTTCATCCAGCACTTTGACAAATGCCTTAAGTGACATCCCTGGTGCAGCCTTCTTAATGTCATAGAAAGACTGAAAGACATCCATTGAAAACAGGGTGCAGAAATTTAAGGTGCCAGGCCAATATCCACTACCCAGGATGTCCTTAACTGAGGGGGACCACATTAGGCCACAGCTGGTGCAGCTCACCACTGGCAGTGCAAGGTTATAACGGCCTTTAGAAAGGATCAGGATAAATTCAGTCATGGCTCAAAGCATTCATTTTTTTCATGTTGTTTTCAAATCGGTCTGGTAAATCCAAATGACCTTTGACAGGTGCCCACATATACTGCGGGCCGAGGGTAATTCAAACCAAGATAGCAATGCACAATTTGCAATAAAACCTCCAAACTAGGGCTGCCACAAACGATTATTTTGATAGTCGACTAGTCACCGATTATTTTTGCGATTAGTCGACTAATCAGATCATCATCCATTGGACGTAAAGCGTACAGCTTATTGCACCAGCAGCGTCTGCTCTTATATAACTATCATTAGCTTACAGCTTTAAGTGTTTAAGGTACGTGCTAACTAAAAATAAAGACAAGATGATAGTTTATTAAATTTTAATGAAATTAGCAGATTGTCTCGGTGGAGTTTAATAAACTCCTTGCTATCTAAAATATAACAGGACACCGGAGTAAATTCTCGAGCATCTCACATAGGGCTAGGTATCGTCACTGATTTCTAGAATCGATTCAATTCCGATTCACAAGGTCCCGAATCGATTCGATCCACGATTCGATTTAATTCGATTTAATTCGATTCTATTTAAATCTGGGAAATTTTGACAGTCAGAAATATTATAATTCAGATCAATACATTTACATATTTTTGTATCAATAAAAAGGAAGCTGACACACGCAAGACTTTATCACAGGTGTGAGCGTCACAGCAGAGGCCTTTGTGTCAAAGTAGCTGAAGATAAAACACAGAAAAACATGAAGGTGATTTTCCTGGCCTGGGATTTTATAAAAATATTCTGCAGTACATCAAAAACGAAAGAAAACCATTAATCAATATATGAACATTACCTCTGAAGTTACAGCGGTTTTATTAGAGACACGGTTAAGCGTTTTGCATTTTGAATAATTTTAAAAAGTTTAAATTTGTTCAGTATTGAACGGCAGAAATTAGGTTTTCTTTTCGGAAAATGTAAAAGGGAAAAAAAACAGCGGCTGACAGCGCTGTAAACAACAGTAGACTGGTGTGTAACAAGCAAGCCAATAATGAAGAAAGGGAAACTGTTCTTGAAGTACAGAGAGAGAGAGAGAGGGAGAGAGAGCTGCGCATCGCGGTGGAAGCAAAACAGTGAAAGTCAGAGTGAATTCATGACGATGTTTATGTAAAGCGTTTGGATCTTCTTTTGCTGCTGGTTCGGTCAATATTGTTTGGAGAGAGATCAAACTAACAGCTTTAGAATCGGCTCATTAAGGGCGTGAACACAAAGCGCGATTCAAAGAATCAGCGCGCTGTCGGCTTTCACCCCCACCGTGAGAAAGGCAACATCTAACTGATTCTGATCCGCGGGTCGCGCTGTGTGTTTAAGTCTATGTGCAGAATCCGTGTACCTGCTCTCATTTACTGTCTTAGCTCTTTGGTGGTTCTTGAAATTTTGTGAGATGTCACCAGAGATTCTGGCATTTCGGGCAAAATAAATTTATATTAAAAAAATCGATTCAGGATTTTAATGAATCGATTTTACGTTATCCAAGCCAGAATCGATTTTAATCGATGAATCGATTATAAAAACCCACCCCTAATCTCACACTTCTGATAATCAGCTGTCTGCTTGATGTTTATTCAGCTGTGTAAAAACTATAACTTTAATCTCAGCCAAACCGATTTACTCAGGAACAAATAAAATACTGAAAAAAGCCAAATAACATTTGGAAGTTATCCACCAAGTGACTTCTATATCATGTTTAACCTGAGTAGCGAAATTTGCCGGGAGTCCGGTGTTCTCACGGCTCTTGAGCCTAGCCCCCGGTTAGCTATCGAGCTAGTGGGTAACAGACGGCTCCGAAAACGTAGGAGCGCTTTTGAAAATATGTGGTGTCTTGATAAACTGAGCAGATATTTGAGGTTTACACAGCTACATTCTCGCCTGAAAATATGTTAAACGTTTATTTTGTGACCCAGAAAGAATAATAAGAGTAATATTAAAACTAACTAGCTGCCGCCATTGTTGGAAACTGAGCTGGGCCGCGCTATGAATTCTGGGACACAGCTTCTTCTTCTTCTTCTTCGGGGTTTAACGGCAGCTGGCATCCTTGTACATGCAGTGCTGCCATCTTCTGTTTCAGTCCGTTATTACACTCTTAAATCCTACTACTTATACCTGCGTCTTTTGGGATCTTACAAAGCTTCAAACGACGCGTCGACTATTAAATCAGTCGTCGACGATTTTGATAGTCGACGTAATCGTGACTAGTTGACTAATCGTGGCAGCCATACTCCAAACACATCTATTGTGTATGTAGTGTGTGACAAAAGGGCAACTTACCATTTATGGTTACAAGAGCCACAATTGCGCCGCGTGAAACCTCAACGTTACCTGCTGGGCAGTCACACACATGTTCTGGCCTTTGCACAGGCAACAGCCGAACTAACATTAAAACACACAATATATATATAAAAAGGAATTGGAAATTAACTGATACACAACAAATATACAATAACAGCACCCACTCATAGTACATAGCAAGAAATGCATAAGACTTAAAAACCGTACCTAAACTGTGATGAAGGCTGCAAAAACCCTCCTGTTACTGCCTCTCTGTTGTGCAGGACAAAGCGTGTGTGAACTGCAATATCACAGTCAGCACAAAGGAATGGGAGAGGCAGGCAGTCCAGACACCTCACAACTACTTGTTTGCCACACTGACACACACGGTGTGACTGTGGATCCAGAGTAGCTAACATATTATCTATAAGACAAGGCCTGGCCTCTTTCCACTTTTGCGAGGACACCATATTTCTGATCGCCCAGTGAGTAGCAGCTGACTCAGACGACGTCTCACAAGTCATGGCTGCGTCCTCTTCTCCATCCTCCAACAACTGAAGGAGCTCCTGACGAAGCACCTCAGTTCCATACACTAACAGAAAAAAAATAAAGGAAGAAACTCTTCCACAAAGTGAAAAACACTCTAGGCAGTATGTTTCTTAGGACTGCACAAAAGCCCTGCCTAACTCAACTATAACAACAAATATAAAAGTAAACAGAAATCACAACATATACAAGAAGGTAAAGTACCTTTTGTTGGGTTGACACTGGCAACATAACTAGGTTCTTCACGTGGACATTGATGCTGCTCTCTGGACACTGGGAGGAAAAAAAGAGATTGAAGAATATTTACTTACTGAAATTCTTTGGTGAAAACAAGTTGTGAGATAAAATCATTGGTTGTGTGAACACTGACCACGTGGCATGCAACTAGTACATCGACTGGTTGATGGTCTTTGAGGAATAAAATCTCCCTGTCTGTCTGTCACGTGTTTTCCAGCGCACTGGTCTTGGCTGAGGTTCACTCTGTGCATCATTCTACGCAATTAACAAGGAAAAAAGGGAACACCTAAAATACAGTCCATAAAGCAAAGATTATCAAACATCTTAAGTTAACCAACTTAATTTGACAAACTTATATATACACATATATAAAAAAAAATTTCAAATAATATAACGTTTACTCCGTACAAAATATTAGACAAGCGTGTTCCCTCTTTAACAACTGTTTCCACTAAAAATATTACCTGCATATCTTGAAGGAGTTCGTCAGCAGCCTGAAGCTCTTCCTCCAGCTCGGGATCCTCTGAATCGCTCATTTTCAAGCTAAAGAGGAAAGAGATTTTTGCAGAACTCTGTGACATAAACGCATAACTAACGCAACTCAAATGATTTTCAGTCTTGGCGCTCCAGTTAACGTTAGCAATTAACGTTGGCATCATCAGTTTATAAAAAGCTAGCAGAACTCTAACGCAAAAACTGCTTTACGCACCATGTGAGGGTATTTTGCAGCACACAAGTCCTTTAACGTTTGTAATAGATTTAATCCATCATCGTTGGATTAAATGGCTAATGCTGCAGTAGCCACGTGTAGTCGTTACCTAGCAAGCATGCTGACGGTAGCTGTAGTCATTTTTAAATGCATTAAACCGTTTCGAGATCAGTCACCTCTGTTTGTTTGAAGCTTTTATGAAAAACAAACTTTGAAACACACATCAAGATCCATCCACCCATCCATTCGCTTCCGCTTATCCTTTTCAGGGTCGCGGGGGGCGCTGGAGCCTATCCCAGCTGACATAGGGCGAAAGGCGGGATACACCCTGGACAGGTCGCCAGTCTGTCGCAGGGCTAACACATAGGGACAGACAACCATTCACACTCACATTCACACCTAGTGGCAATTTGGATTATCCAATTAACCTATCCCCACAAGCTGCATGTCTTTGGACGGTGGGAGGAAGCCGGAGTACCCAGAGGGAACCCACGCAAACACGGGGAGAACTTGCAAACTCCACACAGAAAGACCCCAGCCTGATGGTGGAATTGAACTCAGGACCTTCTTGCTGTGCGGCAACAGTGCTAACCACCGTGCTGCCCTATTACTTTAAATATGTATTTTTACATACCTGCATTAGAATCAATCAGTTCCGCCTCATTTTCTTATTCTTATAAATGGGTCTCTCCATTCTCCCATCATCCTTTGCTTACACAGGTTGCATCTGATTGGTTGGAGCCGAGCACATCCAAAACTAACAGGAGTGGTGGATGAATCTATAAATGTGTTTTACGTGTGAAATGAAAATAATAAACCTAACAAAGGATTATGTACGTTAAATCTGAGCACTTTCAGCTCGTGAATCAGTTTGGAAAACACTGTGTGATGGCCACAACATGAAGCGATTTTATTGTTGCATTATCAGTGATACTTTCATGTGTTTTTGTTGAGAAATGTTAACGATGTCCATTAAAAGAAAGCATTAAATTAGGGAGAAAAACCCGTTCGCGGAGAGGGTCCCCGGTTCTCCAGTTAGATTGTGCTTCACAGCGTCATGTTTCGCTGTGACGGGATTATTATTGGAGTAAATGGATGGCTGGAGCCTCTGCTCGAAGCGTCTCTGATCGCGCGAGCGGGTTCATATTGGAATGAATTGACAACCCACAGCGTCACATAAAAACGTGGAAGGATACCTTTAGCGTCAGCATGAGAAGTTAAGGGACGCGACAAATCATCATTATTTTACGTGTCGGGAGTGAGAACGGGTTGCTCCAAGCCACAGAATGAGACGCTTCAGAAAACATAGCAGGACCGAGGATATCTGTGACTCGTCCTCCCCTTTCCTCTATTAATGTGTTTTCTCTTTTGTGATAAATGAGTTCAAATAAAAGCAGCTCCAGCTTTTCAGATATTTTAAGATAAAATTAAAAATTTTAACTGGATCTATGAGGGCCGGCTGGCTTTTGTATACAGCACACCAGAAGGTGACCAGAAACTTGTCGCTCCTGACATGGGCGTCACTTATGGCTGCTGTAATGGCATTTGAGCTTCTGATGAGGTCACGCATGAGGCCTTTTCATAGTGAGACACGAAACGAATGCTGAATGAAATAATTTGAAATGTTTCTGCTGAGCTATTTAACAAGTCAGCAGCGCCGCTGTGTGGCCAAATGAGCGTACTGCATCAGAAATCAAACGAGTCGCTGAAAATGAGAGATGTGGATAGTTTTCCATTGTTTCTAATGCAGGACGCTTCGCAGAGCATCACGCACACAGACAGACAAACGTCTTTTTAAATAAATGATATTAAAAGGCTGACTGATGTTAATCAATGATGTAACAAAGTAAAAATACTCCATTACTGTACTCACAGAGTTACAGTATTCGAGGAGTCTCCTGAGAGCTTTGTTTTTACACCAAACATCTGAAGTCAAACGTCTCCACTTTCTCCCCCCTCACATTTCCAAAATGAGCTTCTTACTTTAGGTTTAACACATTTGATATGAATCATTTATTTTGTGGCCACACACCGTCCTGATTTCAAAATGATTTCAGCATAAAACGATCCTGCTGGTGAATCATCAACAGTGCTTATCACGCATGACTGATGTAGTAGAATAGAATTAGTAGAATTCATGCATCATTTAATGTATCAAATGAAGGATATGTTTGAAGAAAGAGTTTCTAACAGTGTCTTTTTGTTCCTTACAGTAGTTAACCGTGTAACTTTAATGTCTCAAACTTTAAACTTCCAAACCACCAGATTCTTTTAACATTAAACAAAATACTGTTTGTAAATATTAGCTTTTATTTCTCCATATAAAATGAAACAGAAGCTTTTCAGGTATCTTGGAGGCATTTGTGATGAGATGAAAAGATGTGGAAATCTGTTCAGCATGGCTTATTTCTGTGTATCCTCAAGTGGCAGACCCAAAACACGACCCACATTTTAGGATTAGGATTTCAGTTTATTGTCAACACACACGGGGTGGCTGTAGCTCAGGTGGTAGAGCAGATCATCTCCGACATTCACACAGAGTGTGTGTGAATGTTACTTAGAAAGCACCTAGAAAAATGTGCTTGTGCGAATGGGTGAATGCACAAGTTGTGTAAAGAACAGTAGAAAGAGTAGCTCTATAAGAACCAGTACATTTGCCGTTTACCATTTACATGTATAAATACAGATAAGGCCAGTATAAATGGTGGAATAATTGGGCTGTTTATATCACCCGCTGCAGTGCCTTGCGGTCAGCAGCCGATCAATTCCCATGAAAAAGTGGTCAGGATTCTACAGAGCATCCTGGTATTACCTCACCCTGTGAGGATTTTAATATGTCAGATTATATTCTTTTTTTTTATACATTTGTCAACAGAACACAAGTTTCCACTGAAATCACAGAAAACATACCTGACAGAATCCTTTGGTTGTTCCATATCCACCTGCACAGGAAACACTGGCAGGAAGATCAGGCCAGTGTTTCTTACAGACCTTTGGTTCGATGACAGACACGTCCACCACCGTCGGCTCATCAACAGGTTCGCCACCAGAAACACTTGATTTTCTTTTAGGTTTATTTCAGCACGTGGAGGCTGAATTGTTTGTACTCTGTGAACTAATCGAACGTTCACACACAACTGGAGACACAACATGAAGTAAAAAATAGAAACACATTTTCATGTAAAAACTCTTTTAAAAATATAATTATTCTACAAATACATCACATGAAACTGATGCTGCTTTCAATGATGTCATTAGCATGTTCAGTGTTTTGGTATCCTTCATGGATTTCATTTTCTCTCAATCTTTATTTTGGGATGATCAGTGTGTGCGGTCACTGTGTGAGTAATCATTGAGAGGGAATTAAAAATGTCAACAATTTTAAACTGATATCTTTATTTCTCATTAGGCAATCGTCACAAGCAGGTTAATGTCAGCATTGCTGTAACCAACGGCTGTCAGAAGTCAAAGGTCATTTTTATTTGATGCTATTGCACTTAATTGTGTTTTATTTTCCCTCGAAATAACATCTGCCTTATCAATAACTTCGAGTGATCTGATCAATAAACACAAGTTTGAAAAAGTTTGTTTTTGGATGAACTTCATGAACAGGAAATCTAACTCACAACCGGTCACAGTGTGCAGCAGTGAGCACAAAGTCTTCAGTGATGAGGAATTCTCCACAGACATGTTGACCCTTGTTATTCTGAACTGATCCCATGTAGGGTATCGAGTTGTCCGGAGCTTTTGTTCCATGAATAATTCCTGTTGAAAACTCTGGTAAATTAAAAAAAAAAAGAAGATGATAAAGTTAGTGTGCCGTTTACAGCCGTAAGATAAATCAGATATATTTGATGTTCACACTGATGCCTTGTAGACATGGTAGAAAACAAAGAAGAAACTTGTGAAGACAGTGCATGGTGCCAGCAGGAAACTCAAACTGCCCTTTACTCAGTAGAAAGACTTTTATACATCACGCGTCTTAGTTTGAAGGCTGGTCTATCGTTATCATCTCGACTTCCTGTCATGCCAACCTCTCTGCAGTGCAGGTTTGATGTACCATTATCTAATGTCAAAAGGGGGATGGTGCGTTACAAAGCAGCGAGAGAGACAGAAAGGCAGCAGAGTTCAGGTAAGAGTTGGATTTTAAATACAGGGCTCTGTGTGCGGGCAGGCGGAGATGAGGATCCAAATGCAGGACTCAAACACAGAATTGTAACTCAAAACCTCAGCTTTATTGCTGGAGAAATTAAAACATGAACTGAACAAGGGTAGTGAACACGAAAATACTGAACACAGTATAAAACACACAGGCATAATCCGACGGTACGATGCAGCACTGAGCAAGGGCAAACACAGGGCTAATATACACAGGGAAGTAATCAGGGAATGGAAAACAGGAGGGAGACACAGCTGGGAGAGATTGGGGCTAACGAGTCAGGGGATCGAAGCTGGACACACTGACATAAGACACAATCCTTCAAAATAAAACAGGAAACAATACACACTAAACTAAGACACGGACAGAGAGAGACAGACTAGACACTGAACTAAACCAGCAAAAAACATGAGAACACAAAACCTAAGAACTAATCCCTAAACAAGAAGAACTAAAACATAGATTAATCATCATCATCATCATAACCAACAAAAGCACCACAAGAGAATAAGAAAACTATCCATAATGCAAAAACACACCAAAACATAACAACTCAAAATACTGGGTCAAACTGACCCAGAATCGTGACAGGTAAGGAGATGTCATTTCAGGACTTAAACCAGACTCTAAGAAATTGCTGTGTCTAATTTTGCGATGCTGCGAGTAACAAACTGGGTTCAGTTTGGAGGTTGAAGAGGAACTTTCCCTCGCCAGGCCGACAGCCGTCTGTGTTTATCTCATCTCAGTTTATCTCATGCAGCGCAGGGCTAAATTTAAAATTATTAAATACTTAAGACAATGTATATTCTTCTATGAAAAAAAATACAAGTATTCATTTAAGCAAATAAACAGAGCCGTAAGAGATGTTTTTCAGAAACTGTTGTCTTTATTTTGATTTGCAACTAACAAATTTTTTAAAAATTTGTAGTTTTTGTTGTGCTCTCTATTATGTGAACCCCTCACCTAATTTGTTATGTTTTTTAACAAATTAAACCCCAACAATCAAATGATCCCCTGTGAGCAAGCACTAGGCACGGTGGAAAGGAAAAACTCCCTTTAAACAGGAAGAAACCTTTGACAGAACCAGGCTCAGGAAGGGGCAGCCATCTGTCGCGACTGGTTGGGGGGTGAGAGGCAAAAGAAAAGAAAAATGAGAGCACAAGTTAGCTAAATGTTGCTTATGTTGTCTGATATGAACAACGTATGGTTTTCTGGACTGTGGATGAAAAGCAGTCCATCATTACTAGTCTTTAAAAAGGGACTAATCGATCACCAAGGTGGCAATATGGCTCAACGAGGCCATAGACAGAGTTAAATAGGCAATCACTGTTAAGCACTGAAAAGCCCCAGTAACCTGCAGCTATAATAAGGCCTACTGCGGCAACACCTAAACCTATTTTAAGTAGGCGTTTGGCACCATGACGCCATGAACCACTACTAGTCGGAGCCACGTCAGGAGATGGTTCTGAGACAGGAGAATCAAGCTCCTCAGGTTGAAGACCAAGATTCTCCTGTGTCGGAACCACGTCAGGAGGTGGTTCCAAAGCAGGAAAAAAAAGCTCCTCGGGTTCAGGAGCAAAATTCTCCTGTGTCAGGACCACAGGTGGTTCCAAGGCAGGAAAAAAAAGCTCCTCGGGTTCAGGAGCAAAATTCTCCTGTGTCAGGACCACAGGTGGTTCCAAGGCAGGAAAAAAAAGCTCCTCAGGTTCAGGAGCAAGATTCTCCAGCTGCAGAGCCTCCAGAGATTCCACCTGTGACTGTTGTTCTTGGTACTCAAGAGGCTCTAAAGTTTTCTTGAGTTCGTCTCTCTCCCTTTCAATAAGTGACAACTGAGCAGCAATGCTGCTGTTCTGTCTAAGGAGATATTCTTCCTTTTCCAGAAAGTCACGGTGCATCATTTGAACGGTGTTAACCTGTTCCTGCAATTTGGCCTCCAGAGAATCCACCCTTGACTGTTTTTCATCCAGAGCCTGTCTCATCCGACGCTGAAGAACACATATTTCTTTTTTCAGCTCAATTATTTGTTCAGTCTTGTGATCTATTTCTCTATTCTGTTTTTCTATTATCTCTTCTTTTTTTGTTATTTTGTGGTGAGCTTCTCCCACTTGGTGCTCAAGTCTCTCTAACTCTTCCTTGACATCACGGTGCATCGTACTAATTTGTTCTTGTATTTTCATTTGAAGGTCTCTATCCGATATTTCTCTCTCCACTAACCCATATAGTCTTTGTGATTCCGCTGGAATCGCTCTGTCAGACTGTGAATTATTGACTATTTCTCGTGACATTTCTTTAAAAGCTTAATGCAACGTGTCGAAAGAAAAATACGTGTGCTTAATTATTTAACTTTAAAATAGTCCCTTTCTGAAAGGTTTCTGGATTGCTAAACACAACTCGCTGTTTCTGAAAATGTTCCAAGTAAAACTGTGTTTGCAAAGGTGAAGAGGGGCTATTTATAGACTTTTGTGGCAGCGAATTTGACGTCAGCGCTCTTTGAGCCTTTGATCCTTTGTTTGGTCACAGGATCACATGACAGCTGTGCGTAATTCTGCGCATACTCAGAGAATACCCATTGTGACGCACGGTTTTGTTTTGAATTTTTTTAAATACCCTGAAAACAGTCCAAACAGTGTTGCCAACTTAGCGATTTTGTCGCTATATTTAGGGAGTTTTCAAACCCCCCCCTTAGCGTCGTTTTTTTTTTTTTCTAAAAAGCGACTAGCGACAAATCTGGCGGCTTTTTCTGGTGTTATTGGAGGCTTATTTATGACGACTTTTGACGTGAAAGCGTTGTTACTCTCAACAAGCAGCGGGTGCTGCCGTGGGCACATCGCTCGTGCCAAAGCGCTCACAGGCGGAGGATAGTCCTCCTCCAGCCGCTATCAGGGCAGGAGATGTTCACGTGTGTCCAAACTGCAAATGAATCGCGCACGAGCAAAGCCGCCGCTCCCGCACTGACTGTAACGCAGTCAATTCTTCTTTTACTGTTATGCTGTTTTGTGGATCACAAGGTTTAAAACTACTTGTAAACACACACACATACAGTAACTCCACCCTAACCTGCAGCTGCAGCGCAAATAACAACGAAAATTGTTTGTAAACGTGTCCTGGAGTTTTCAGGTGCAGACAGTGCAACAGCTTCCAGGTCATTTATTCTGCCAATATGGCAAGAAGGTAGTGATGGCCCGCTTGAAGCTGACGCTCCGGAGCGTGTGTCGAAAAAAACAACACACTGGTTCAGAAGCACTGTGTCGAGGCTTGCTTCGTTTGGCAAAAGTCACGTGACCAGTGACGTCCGAAGCTTCATTACGCACGTAACTGCTTCGGTACCTGATTCAAACGGATATAAGGAAGTGAATCATCCACGGGATTCGTGGAGTGTGTTGATGGTGACAGAGAGCGAAGAGGTGATCATTCCACTGACAGATATGGAGCCAGCGAGGAAGAGAGGACATTCTGGCGTGTGGGAATATTTTGAGTTGATTTTGCTCAATTCATTTTATCTGCCGAAGTGAAAAACTTGAAATGTCCAAAATCATGTTTTCATAATGTAAATATCATTACAGCATATGACTTCAGGAACACTTCCATGTGAATTAAAGCTAATGAAGACTACAAAAATGTATTTGACACTATACGTACATTACATTGCTACACAGTTTAGAAAATCATTTTGTTTATTGTTTTTAGGTGATAGTCTGCAGGACCCAGGAATACCTGCATATCTACCAGCTTGCAGTGTAGTTCCTGCACTCCACAGCCTCTTCTGTTCCATGCAAGTGGATTTTCTCCAGGGCAGGAGAAACTATTTCTAAGAAACGAAACAGACTCAGCCAGCGCACAGTAACACTAATCCTCTTTTTAAATGTAAATAACAAAAGGGCTACCTGACATAGAGCATGTTTTTACTTTGCAAGTTCTTGATTAGGGGTGGGTTTTGATTATCGCCTTTCTGATTACAATCCATGCTAAATTGAATAAAGTGATATTGATTCATTAAAATCCCGTGTCGATTTGTAAATTAACGTTATTATGCCTGAAACGCCAGCATCTCAGGTTAAACCTCACAACATGTCGTCAAACACCATACAGCTAAAACAGTAACTGGGAGCAGGTTTACGGATTCTGCATACAAACGTGAACACAGAGCGCGGACCCGACGCGTCAGAGTCAGATTTTGGTGCGTCGTCGGGTCCGCGCTGTGTTTGCCTCTCTTTTTTTCCGCTGGCTTCTGCAGCTGCAGGTTTCATAACTCTCTGGTTACATATCTAATTAAGTCTCACATGTGTCAGCTTTCTTTTAATAGATACGAAATTATGGATATATACTGTTAAATGATCAGAATTGTAATATTTCTGACTGAGGCAAAACTTTCCAGATTCCAATCAAATTGAATCGGATCCTGTATCGAATCAAAAATGATTCTACAAATCAGTAACGATGCAGCCGTACTCAGCTCCCTAAGCATTTTCCCTTTCCAGTTCACAATCAATCCCACCCCTAGGTCAAAAATATGTATAGGACAATTGGCCTCATCTAATATTTTGTATGAACCTGTCCAGCTGTCCAGTGATTAAACGACAAGTAGATGGAGGCAGGACTTCACAGCAGGGGCATACTCCATAATGTGCTGTGCATTCTCATATGTATATTATATATATTGCTCACTTATTGTATTTACCAACATCAAGGAGTTATGAGCAAAGAAAGGCCACACCATAGTGCATGTTTAAATAGGGAAAGTTTATTGATCAAAATGTATTACGCAAATACGCATTACATTTTTTTCAGCCCCCCAATCGAGAAAACAAAACCAATTACATGTTCAAAGCAACGGAACGGTGGCCCAATATCAGAGAGAACTCCACTCTTGAGTGAGCAGCGATGATTGAGCAGTCCGTTTTATTTTGCAGATTCAAGCTGCTCTTCAAAATTTTCACCACCAGATGTCACCGGAGAGGACTGTGTTGAAAAGCTTCGAGTAATGAACCGTTTTTCAATACAAGCTTCAGTGCTTCGGAAAGCTTCATTTGGCCATCACTACAAGAAGGTCATAACTGCTTCAAGCACTGTCTATATCAGGGGTAGGCAACGCCAGGCTTCGAGGGCCGGTGTCCTGCAGGCTTTAGATCTCACCCTGGGTCAACACACCTGAATCAAATGATTAGTTCATTACCAGCCCCCTGGAGAACTTCAAGACATGTTGAGGAGGTAATTTAGCCATTTGAATCAGCTGTGTTGGTTCAAGGACACATCTAAAACCTGCAGGACTCTGAGACAGGAGAGTCAAGCTCTTCACGTTGAGGACCAAGATTCTCCTGTGTCGGGACCACATCAGTAGATGGTTCTGAGACTGGAGAAACAAGCTCCTCAGGTTCAGGAGCACTACTATGACAATTTCCCACATGCCAAAGCAACGGAGGAATGTGCTTCATTTGAGCACAACACACAGGGAACCAGCAGTCAGTGATGGGCAATAGAGGAAGCCTGGAAGCAAGAAGCAATCCTGGACTACAATAGGCACAAATACAGCTTGGATAACCTAGAGAGGATGTCAGTCAGTACAGCCTTCCCTTGTTAGCAAGTAAAACCTGGTTCCGTTTTGTTTCCTTGCTTTCGTGAATGAGAATAAGTTTCTAAATTAGCGGGGCCTGTGGAAGCGCAGACCTAACAGAGTGTGCCATGTGTTGTGCTGTGTGTCACGTCACATGTGTATTCATACCTCACAGTGAATATAAACCACTAAGCCCACCAGCTAAATCCTGCAACCACACAGACCATACTGATGGATTACCACAGAGTAAAAATGGCTTGAGCAAGAAAGATCAGAACTCAGCCTAAACCTCCTGTGAATGAGACGAACTGTGTTTGACCTCCAGTGGGACAGATCATCTTAGAATTGTAGACATATTCTTGCTCTATGACAGATTCCCCGACTCATCTTCAGCCTGTTTCCAGCATTTCCTTTTCTGTTAGCTGCCACTTTAGCCAAGCAGCAGCGTGAGTACAAATTACAACCTAAAAAAGCCAAAAAATTGTGACCTGTTCTCAGTTTTCTACCACGGTCTATCCATCTCTTAAATCTTAATGTTGATTCAGAGGTTTGCCTCTTATCTTTATTTAATTTAATAACAGTACAGTACTTTGTTTTTGGTAAGCATTGTTCTTAAGGTAAATATGTAAAAATTGTGTGTGTTTCAGTTCTGTGTCTTGTGTACTGTTTGTTCGTACATGTGTCTTTCTTGCTACTGTTACATCCAAATTTCCCCTTGTGGGACAATTCAAGGATTATTCTATTCTATGTCATTTGTTCACAGCCTCTCCCAGTCAGAGCTTTTCTCCATGCTTGTCTTACTGCACATGATGTTATTAGCACAACCACTTTAAAGGTGATAATTTAGGACTTCATCAATAACACAGACAGCAATGTAGTTAAACATCTTACACTTCATTTTTATTAGCAATGAACTTAACCTACATACACATTGTATTTATCACTACCACTCATTACAATATTCATTGTTTGCTCAAATGTAATTAATACTTTCATTTTTCTAAAAATACCTCAAAACACAATTGTATGGAAGTAATAAAACACAAACAAATCAGTAAAATATGTATTTTACAAAATTGTGCTAGATAACATTCTGCAGTATTGCACAAACTCTTTCCAATGACAAGTAAAATATAAACTATTTTGACCACTTTTTTCCATTTGACTGCATAAAAATGAACATTTACAAAGAGTTATCTTATCTAACTGTTAATTTAGACTTCATCATTATGCAATGCATACCCTGCTGCATCTAAGCCCAAACCAGTAACCAGGCAGAAGTACAGAACAGTGTCCCTGGTAAATGAAGAGGAATCAAACGGGGCTTGCGTTTGTGTGTGTGTGTATTTGTGTTTTAATACATGGTGGTGAAGCATCTTTTTTAAGACCCAAAGGGTTACTTTGGATATTTACAAGTCTGCTTTAACTCCAAATGATCAAAATTTAGATATCTATAAATTTCTAAGAGATCATAGTCATGTTTCTGCAGTCAAGCGACTAGTCTAAATTATGCGTGGTGACACTGCACTATTTTACAGAACCAGACTTCTAAAGGTCCAAACTAATCCTTTAACATTATATAGAAACATATGCACATTTACAAAAAACAACAAAAAGCAAAACAAAACAAATCGAGAACTCCAAGGAAGATCTCCTCTATTTTGTTCGCTAGCTGTCTAGCTTCACATGGTCACGTGTCGTGAGGGCAGCATAGTGAGGCTGCACTGACTTACAAAGCTTGCTCTACCCTAGGCAGTTCAAACACAGAACATGTCTTTGTACAAGCACAAGACACAGCAGTCGCTAAATAAACTAGAAAAGATTTGTTACCTGAACAGAGTTTGTGTGGATTCTATCAGTCATGTGTTAGCAGGGTGAACAGCAGTGGGCTGTGTTTATTCCTAGTGAGTCCAACTTCTTTACCAGCTTCTGGGGAAGTTAGGTTATATATTACCAGTAACTTTTCAGATCAAAAGGTGATAAAGTTCAGATTTCTTTTCACCATATCATTGATGAAACTTACTTTTTTTTTAAATTTCAGCATCAGGGACAAGGCTGTTAATTGTTAAGGTCAAGGTTAAGCATGTGTACTCTGTGTGAACACTCGAGAGCAACAGAACATGATCTGGGATGCACTGAACAGGTTCCTGAAAACTGTGGAACAAACCAAAAATGCTTATAAATATGTGACCTCATGCAGTGTGTGCACTTAACAAACAATGAAAATAGAGATTTTCCATTATTAAAATATGTAAAAGGACTCTGATGTGTGAGTGACATCTGTTGTTATATCTTACACCGATTAGTTTTCTCTGAAATGTAAAAAGAAGAAACAAACATGTACTCCCCCTCCATCTGTTCTCACCTATCATTTTAGTGATAAATATGTCTTGAATTCTCGAATTGACTCGTTAAATATTTAACCTAATTAAACCCTAAAAATGGAGTCATAAGACTTTTGTCCAAATGTTACCTGCAGTCACAACAACAGTCACCTGAAGGGGCTGAATACTGCAAAGACCCCACAGAACAATCAGACAATCCACTGTCAGTAAATGTGAGTAAATCTGTGATTCTGTGAGTAACACACTGGCTCCAGTTTGGAGGCTGAAGTGGAGCTCTCCCTCGCCAGGCCGACAGCCGTCTGTGTCACAGTTAATCTCATGCAGTGCTGATTTAAAAACTCTCACATATTTGGACAATCTATAATCTTCTAACACAAAAACATACAAATGTTCATTGAAGTAAACACACAGAGCAGTAGCAGATTTTTTTAAATGTGTTTTATTTATTTTCATTTGCTGCTAACTGCCTTGTTTTCATTTGTAGTTTTTGTAGTAGGAAGAACTACAAAATCTACAAATAAAAGTGCAGTTAACAAATGTAGTGCTCTCCACTATGTGAACCCCTCACCTGAATTTTTTAGGTTTTTCAGTTCAAGCCAATTAAATGAAATCTAAAAATTCAGCCCCAACAATCAAATGATCCCCTATGAGCAAGCACTCTGGCAACGGTGGAGAGGAAAAACTCCCTTTTAACAGGAAGAAACCTCTGGCAGAACCAGGTTCAGGGAGGGGCGGTCTTCTGCCATGACTGGTTGGGGGGTGAGGGGCAAAATAAAATCAAACATAAAGGAGAGCACAGCGTATTTATAAGATAAAGTTTTATAAAAATTTTATAAGATCAGATTATTATCAGGGGTGCACATAAGTGGTCCGCAGGTGCACATGCGATCTTGAGGAGATCAAACACGCATTGCAAATTCTTATCTGGTGCGCGTCTTTTATTTTGACAGCGCATGCGGACCACTTATGTGCACCCCTGATAATAATCATGACCCCACAGAGCGGGACATTCACTCAGCCAAAGAGGTTTGAGATGGCCGAGCAAGCTGTAGGAACAACAATGGCCACTGTGGCAACACCCAAGCCTACTTTACACCACCAAGTATGGGTCTCCACAGTTTCCTTGAGTTCTGCATTGTCTTTTCTAAGCTGTGCGTTCTCCTGCAGAGCCTCCAGAGATTCCACCTGTGACTGTTGTTCTTGGTACTCAAGAGGCTCTAAAGTTTTCTTGAGTTCGTCTCTCTCCCTTTCAATAAGTGACAACTGAGCAGCAATGCTGCTGTTCTGTCTAAGGAGATATTCTTCCTTTTCCAGAAAGTCACGGTGCATCATTTGAACGGTGTTAACCTGTTCCTGCAATTTAGCCTGAAGAACACATATTTCAATTCGAGAATTCAAGACATATTTATCACTAAAATGATAGGTGAGAGCAGACGGAGGGGGAGTACATGTTTGTTTCTTCTTTTTACATTTCAGAGAAAACTAATCGGTGTAAGATATAACAACAGATGTCACTCACACATCAGAGTCCTTTTACATATTTTAATAATGGAAAATCTCTATTTTCATTGTTTGTTAAGTGCACACACTGCATGAGGTCACATATTTATAAGCATTTTTGGTTTGTTCCACAGTTTTCAGGAACCTGTTCAGTGCATCCCAGATCATGTTCTGTTGCTCTCGAGTGTTCACACAGAGTACACATGCTTAACCTTGACCTTAACAATTAACAGCCTTGTCCCTGATGCTCAAATTTAAAAAAAAAAGTAAGTTTCATCAATGATATGGTGAAAAGAAATCTGAACTTTATCACCTTTTGATCTGAAAAGTTACTGGTAATATATAACCTAACTTCCCCAGAAGCTGGTAAAGAAGTTGGACTCACTAGGAATAAACACAGCCCACTGCTGTTCACCCTGCTAACACATGACTGATAGAATCCACACAAACTCTGTTCAGGTGACAAATCTTTTCTAGTTTATTTAGCGACTGCTGTGTCTTGTGCTTGTACAAAGACATGTTCTGTGTTTGAACTGCCTAGGGTAGAGCAAGCTTTGTAAGTCAGTGCAGCCTCACTATGCTGCCCTCACGACACGTGACCATGTGAAGCTAGACAGCTAGCGAACAAAATAGAGGAGATCTTCCTTGGAGTTCTCGATTTGTTTTGTTTTGCTTTTTGTTGTTTTTTGTAAATGTGCATATGTTTCTATATAATGTTAAAGGATTAGTTTGGACCTTTAGAAGTCTGGTTCTGTAAAATAGTGCAGTGTCACCACGCATAATTTAGACTAGTCGCTTGACTGCAGAAACATGACTGTGATCTCTTAGAAATTTATAGATATCTAAATTTTGATCATTTGGAGTTAAAGCAGACTTGTAAATATCCAAAGTAACCCTTTGGGTCTTAAAAAAGATGCTTCACCACCATGTATTAAAACACAAATACACACACACAAACGCAAGCCCCGTTTGATTCCTCTTCATTTACCAGGGACACTGTTCTGTACTTCTGCCTGGTTACTGGTTTGGGCTTAGATGCAGCAGGGTATGCATTGCATAATGATGAAGTCTAAATTAACAGTTAGATAAGATAAGATAACTCTTTGTAAATGTTCATTTTTATGCAGTCAAATGGAAAAAAGTGGTCAAAATAGTTTATATTTTACTTGTCATTGGAAAGAGTTTGTGCAATACTGCAGAATGTTATCTAGCACAATTTTGTAAAATACATATTTTACTGATTTGTTTGTGTTTTATTACTTCCATACAATTGTGTTTTGAGGTATTTTTAGAAAAATGAAAGTATTAATTACATTTGAGCAAACAATGAATATTGTAATGAGTGGTAGTGATAAATACAATGTGTATGTAGGTTAAGTTCATTGCTAATAAAAATGAAGTGTAAGATGTTTAACTACATTGCTGTCTGTGTTATTGATGAAGTCCTAAATTATCACCTTTAAAGTGGTTGTGCTAATAACATCATGTGCAGTAAGACAAGCATGGAGAAAAGCTCTGACTGGGAGAGGCTGTGAACAAATGACATAGAATAGAATAATCCTTGAATTGTCCCACAAGGGGAAATTTGGATGTAACAGTAGCAAGAAAGACACATGTACGAACAAACAGTACACAAGACACAGAACTGAAACACACACAATTTTTACATATTTACCTTAAGAACAATGCTTACCAAAAACAAAGTACTGTACTGTTATTAAATTAAATAAAGATAGAGGCAAACCTCTGAATCAACATTAAGATTTAAGAGATGGATAGACCGTGGTAGAAAACTGAGAACAGGTCACAATTTTTTGGCTTTTTTAGGTTGTAATTTGTACTCACGCTGCTGCTTGGCTAAAGTGGCAGCTAACAGAAAAGGAAATGCTGGAAACAGGCTGAAGATGAGTCGGGGAATCTGTCATAGAGCAAGAATATGTCTACAATTCTAAGATGATCTGTCCCACTGGAGGTCAAACACAGTTCGTCTCATTCACAGGAGGTTTAGGCTGAGTTCTGATCTTTCTTGCTCAAGCCATTTTTACTCTGTGGTAATCCATCAGTATGGTCTGTGTGGTTGCAGGATTTAGCTGGTGGGCTTAGTGGTTTATATTCACTGTGAGGTATGAATACACATGTGACGTGACACACAGCACAACACATGGCACACTCTGTTAGGTCTGCGCTTCCACAGGCCCCGCTAATTTAGAAACTTATTCTCATTCACGAAAGCAAGGAAACAAAACGGAACCAGGTTTTACTTGCTAACAAGGGAAGGCTGTACTGACTGACATCCTCTCTAGGTTATCCAAGCTGTATTTGTGCCTATTGTAGTCCAGGATTGCTTCTTGCTTCCAGGCTTCCTCTATTGCCCATCACTGACTGCTGGTTCCCTGTGTGTTGTGCTCAAATGAAGCACATTCCTCCGTTGCTTTGGCATGTGGGAAATTGTCATAGTAGTGCTCCTGAACCTGAGGAGCTTGTTTCTCCAGTCTCAGAACCATCTACTGATGTGGTCCCGACACAGGAGAATCTTGGTCCTCAACGTGAAGAGCTTGACTCTCCTGTCTCAGAGTCCTGCAGGTTTTAGATGTGTCCTTGAACCAACACAGCTGATTCAAATGGCTAAATTACCTCCTCAACATGTCTTGAAGTTCTCCAGGGGGCTGGTAATGAACTAATCATTTGATTCAGGTGTGTTGACCCAGGGTGAGATCTAAAGCCTGCAGGACACCGGCCCTCGAAGCCTGGCGTTGCCTACCCCTGATATAGACAGTGCTTGAAGCAGTTATGACCTTCTTGCCATATTGGCAGAATAAATGACCTGGAAGCTGTTGCACTGTCTGCACCTGTAAACTCCAGGACACGTTTACAAACAATTTTCGTTGTTATTTGCGCTGCAGCTGCAGGTTAGGGTGGAGTTACTGTATGTGTGTTTACAAGTAGTTTTAAACCTTGTGATCCACAAAACAGCATAACAGTAAAAGAAGAATTGACTGCGTTACAGTCAGTGCGGGAGCGGCGGCTTTGCTCGTGCGCGATTCATTTGCAGTTTGGACGCACGTGAACATCTCCTGCCCTGACAGCGGCTGGAGGAGGACTATCCTCCGCCTGTGAGCGCTTTGGCACGAGCGAGGTGCCCACGGCAGCACCCGCTGCTTGTTGAGAGTAAGAGCAACAAGCGCTTTCACGTCAAAAGTCGTCATAAATAAGCCTCCAATAACACCAGAAAAAGCCGCCAGATTTGTCGCAAGTCGCTTTTTAGAAAAAAAAAAAAAAAACGACGCTAAGGGGGGTTTGAAAACTCCCTAAATATAGCGACAAAATCGCTAAGTTGGAAACACTGTTTGGACTGTTTTCAGGGTATTTAAAAAAAATTCAAAACAAAACCGTGCGTCACAATGGGTATTCTCTGAGTATGCGCAGAATTACGCACAGCTGTCATGTGATCCTGTGACCAAACAAAGGATCAAAGGCTCAAAGAGCGCTGACGTCAAATTCGCTGCCACAAAAGTCTATAAATAGCCCCTCTTCACCTTTGCAAACACAGTTTTACTTGGAACATTTTCAGAAACAGCGAGTTGTGTTTAGCAAACCAGAAACCTTTCAGAAAGGGACTGTTTTAAAGTTAAATAATTAAGCACACGTATTTTTCTTTCGACACGTTGCATTAAGCTTTTAAAGAAATGTCACGAGAAATAGTCAATAATTCACAGTCTGACAGAGCGATTCCAGCGGAATCAAACGAACTATATGGGTTGATGGAGAGAGAAATATCGTATAGAGACCTTCAAATGAAAATACAAGAACAAATTAGTACGACGCACCGTGATGTCAAGGAAGAGTTAGAGAGACTTGAGCACCAAGTGGGAGAAGCTCACCACAAAATAACAAAAAAAGAAGAGATAATAGAAAAACAGAATAGAGAAATAGATCACAAGACTGAACAAATAATTGAGCTGAAAAAAGAAATATGTGTTCTTCAGGCTAAATTGCAGGAACAGGTTAACACCGTTCAAATGATGCACCGTGACTTTCTGGAAAAGGAAGAATATCTCCTTAGACAGAACAGCAGCATTGCTGCTCAGTTGTCACTTATTGAAAGGGAGAGAGACGAACTCAAGAAAACTTTAGAGCCTCTTGAGTACCAAGAACAACAGTCACAGGTGGAATCTCTGGAGGCTCTGCAGGAGAACGCACAGCTTAGAAAAGACAATGCAGAACTCAAGGAAACTGTGGAGACCCATACTTGGTGGTGTAAAGTAGGCTTGGGTGTTGCCACAGTGGCCATTGTTGTTCCTACAGCTTGCTCGGCCATCTCAAACCTCTTTGGCTGAGTGAATGTCCCGCTCTGTGGGGTCATGATTATTATCAGGGGTGCACATAAGTGGTCCGCATGCGCTGTCAAAATAAAAGACGCGCACCAGATAAGAATTTGCAATGCGTGTTTGATCTCCTCAAGATCGCATGTGCACCTGCGGACCACTTATGTGCACCCCTGATAATAATCTGATCTTATAAAATTTTTATAAAACTTTATCTTATAAATACGCTGTGCTCTCCTTTATGTTTGATTTTATTTTGCCCCTCACCCCCCAACCAGTCATGGCAGAAGACCGCCCCTCCCTGAACCTGGTTCTGCCAGAGGTTTCTTCCTGTTAAAAGGGAGTTTTTCCTCTCCACCGTTGCCAGAGTGCTTGCTCATAGGGGATCATTTGATTGTTGGGGCTGAATTTTTAGATTTCATTTAATTGGCTTGAACTGAAAAACCTAAAAAATTCAGGTGAGGGGTTCACATAGTGGAGAGCACTACATTTGTTAACTGCACTTTTATTTGTAGATTTTGTAGTTCTTCCTACTACAAAAACTACAAATGAAAACAAGGCAGTTAGCAGCAAATGAAAATAAATAAAACACATTTAAAAAAATCTGCTACTGCTCTGTGTGTTTACTTCAATGAACATTTGTATGTTTTTGTGTTAGAAGATTATAGATTGTCCAAATATGTGAGAGTTTTTAAATCAGCACTGCATGAGATTAACTGTGACACAGACGGCTGTCGGCCTGGCGAGGGAGAGCTCCACTTCAGCCTCCAAACTGGAGCCAGTGTGTTACTCACAGAATCACAGATTTACTCACATTTACTGACAGTGGATTGTCTGATTGTTCTGTGGGGTCTTTGCAGTATTCAGCCCCTTCAGGTGACTGTTGTTGTGACTGCAGGTAACATTTGGACAAAAGTCTTATGACTCCATTTTTAGGGTTTAATTAGGTTAAATATTTAACGAGTCAATTCGAGAATTCAAGACATATTTATCACTAAAATGATAGGTGAGAACAGATGGAGGGGGAGTACATGTTTGTTTCTTCTTTTTACATTTCAGAGAAAACTAATCGGTGTAAGATATAACAACAGATGTCACTCACACATCAGAGTCCTTTTACATATTTTAATAATGGAAAATCTCTATTTTCATTGTTTGTTAAGTGCACACACTGCATGAGGTCACATATTTATAAGCATTTTTGGTTTGTTCCACAGGTTTCAGGAACCTGTTCAGTGCATCCCAGATCATGTTCTGTTGCTCTCGAGTGTTCACACAGAGTACACATGCTTAACCTTGACCTTAACAATTAACAGCCTTGTCCCTGATGCTCAAATTTAAAAAAAAAGTAAGTTTCATCAATGATATGGTGAAAAGAAATCTGAACTTTATCACCTTTTGATCTGAAAAGTTACTGGTAATATATAACCTAACTTCCCCAGAAGCTGGTAAAGAAGTTGGACTCACTAGGAATAAACACAGCCCACTGCTGTTCACCCTGCTAACACATGACTGATAGAATCCACACAAACTCTGTTCAGGTGACAAATCTTTTCTAGTTTATTTAGCGCCTGCTGTGTCTTGTGCTTGTACAAAGACGTGTTCTGTGTTTGAACTGCCTAGGGTAGAGCAAGCTTTGTAAGTCAGTGCAGCCTCACTATGCTGCCCTCACGACACGTGACCATGTGAAGCTAGACAGCTAGCGAACAAAATAGAGGAGATCTTCCTTGGAGTTCTCGATTTGTTTTGTTTTGATTTTTGTTGTTTTTTAGTATAGTGTCAAATACATTTTTGTAGTCTTCATTAGCTTTAATTCACATGGAAGTGTTCCTGAAGTCATATGCTGTAATGATATTTACATTATGAAAACATGATTTTGGACATTTCAAGTTTTTCACTTCGGCAGATAAAATGAATTGAGCAAAATCAACTCAAAATATTCCCACACGCCAGAATGTCCTCTCTTCCTCGCTGGCTCCATATCTGTCAGTGGAATGATCACCTCTTCGCTCTCTGTCACCATCAACACACTCCACGAATCCCGTGGATGATTCACTTCCTTATATCCGTTTGAATGAATGAAGCTTCGGACGTCACTGGTCACGTGACTTTTGCCAAACGAAGCAAGCCTCGACACAGTGCTTCTGAACCAGTGTGTTGTTTTTTTCGACACACGCTCCGGAGCGTCAGCTTCAAGCGGGCCATCACTACCTTCTTGCCATATTGGCAGAATAAATGACCTGGAAGCTGTTGCACTGTCTGCACCTGTAAACTCCAGGACACGTTTACAAACAATTTTCGTTGTTATTTGCGCTGCAGCTGCAGGTTAGGGTGGAGTTACTGTATGTGTGTGTGTTTACAAGTAGTTTTAAACCTTGTGATCCACAAAACAGCATAACAGTAAAAGAAGAATTGACTGCGTTACAGTCAGTGCGGGAGCGGCGGCTTTGCTCGTGCGCGATTCATTTGCAGTTTGGACACACGTGAACATCTCCTGCCCTGACAGCGGCTGGAGGAGGACTATCCTCCGCCTGTGAGCGCTTTGGCACGAGCGATGTGCCCACGGCAGCACCCGCTGCTTGTTGAGAGTAACAACGCTTTCACGTCAAAAGTCGTCATAAATAAGCCTCCAATAACACCAGAAAAAGCCGCCAGATTTGTCGCTAGTCGCTTTTTAGAAAAAAAAAAAAAACGACGCTAAGGGGGGGTTTGAAAACTCCCTAAATATAGCGACAAAATCGCTAAGTTGGCAACACTGTTTGGACTGTTTTCAGGGTATTTAAAAAAATTCAAAACAAAACCGTGCGTCACAATGGGTATTCTCTGAGTATGCGCAGAATTACGCACAGCTGTCATGTGATCCTGTGACCAAACAAAGGATCAAAGGCTCAAAGAGCGCTGACGTCAAATTCGCTGCCACAAAAGTCTATAAATAGCCCCTCTTCACCTTTGCAAACACAGTTTTACTTGGAACATTTTCAGAAACAGCGAGTTGTGTTTAGCAAACCAGAAACCTTTCAGAAAGGGACTATTTTAAAGTTAAATAATTAAGCACACGTATTTTTCTTTCGACACGTTGCATTAAGCTTTTAAAGAAATGTCACGAGAAATAGTCAATAATTCACAGTCTGACAGAGCGATTCCAGCGGAATCAAACGAACTATATGGGTTGATGGAGAGAGAAATATCGTATAGAGACCTTCAAATGAAAATACAAGAACAAATTAGTACGACGCACCGTGATGTCAAGGAAGAGTTAGAGAGACTTGAGCACCAAGTGGGAGAAGCTCACCACAAAATAACAAAAAAAGAAGAGATAATAGAAAAACAGAATAGAGAAATAGATCACAAGACTGAACAAATAATTGAGCTGAAAAAAGAAATATGTGTTCTTCAGGCTAAATTGCAGGAACAGGTTAACACCGTTCAAATGATGCACCGTGACTTTCTGGAAAAGGAAGAATATCTCCTTAGACAGAACAGCAGCATTGCTGCTCAGTTGTCACTTATTGAAAGGGAGAGAGACGAACTCAAGAAAACTTTAGAGCCTCTTGAGTACCAAGAACAACAGTCACAGGTGGAATCTCTGGAGGCTCTGCAGGAGAACGCACAGCTTAGAAAAGACAATGCAGAACTCAAGGAAACTGTGGAGACCCATACTTGGTGGTGTAAAGTAGGCTTGGGTGTTGCCACAGTGGCCATTGTTGTTCCTACAGCTTGCTCGGCCATCTCAAACCTCTTTGGCTGAGTGAATGTCCCGCTCTGTGGGGTCATGATTATTATCAGGGGTGCACATAAGTGGTCCGCATGCGCTGTCAAAATAAAAGACGCGCACCAGATAAGAATTTGCAATGCGTGTTTGATCTCCTCAAGATCGCATGTGCACCTGCGGACCACCTATGTGCACCCCTGATAATAATCTGATCTTATAAAATTTTTATAAAACTTTATCTTATAAATACGCTGTGCTCTCCTTTATGTTTGATTTTATTTTGCCCCTCACCCCCCAACCAGTCATGGCAGAAGACCGCCCCTCCCTGAACCTGGTTCTGCCAGAGGTTTCTTCCTGTTAAAAGGGAGTTTTTCCTCTCCACCGTTGCCAGAGTGCTTGCTCATAGGGGATCATTTGATTGTTGGGGCTGAATTTTTAGATTTCATTTAATTGGCTTGAACTGAAAAACCTAAAAAATTCAGGTGAGGGGTTCACATAGTGGAGAGCACTACATTTGTTAACTGCACTTTTATTTGTAGATTTTGTAGTTCTTCCTACTACAAAAACTACAAATGAAAACAAGGCAGTTAGCAGCAAATGAAAATAAATAAAACACATTTAAAAAAATCTGCTACTGCTCTGTGTGTTTACTTCAATGAACATTTGTATGTTTTTGTGTTAGAAGATTATAGATTGTCCAAATATGTGAGAGTTTTTAAATCAGCACTGCATGAGATTAACTGTGACACAGACGGCTGTCGGCCTGGCGAGGGAGAGCTCCACTTCAGCCTCCAAACTGGAGCCAGTGTGTTACTCACAGAATCACAGATTTACTCACATTTACTGACAGTGGATTGTCTGATTGTTCTGTGGGGTCTTTGCAGTATTCAGCCCCTTCAGGTGACTGTTGTTGTGACTGCAGGTAACATTTGGACAAAAGTCTTATGACTCCATTTTTAGGGTTTAATTAGGTTAAATATTTAACGAGTCAATTCGAGAATTCAAGACATATTTATCACTAAAATGATAGGTGAGAACAGATGGAGGGGGAGTACATGTTTGTTTCTTCTTTTTACATTTCAGAGAAAACTAATCGGTGTAAGATATAACAACAGATGTCACTCACACATCAGAGTCCTTTTACATATTTTAATAATGGAAAATCTCTATTTTCATTGTTTGTTAAGTGCACACACTGCATGAGGTCACATATTTATAAGCATTTTTGGTTTGTTCCACAGGTTTCAGGAACCTGTTCAGTGCATCCCAGATCATGTTCTGTTGCTCTCGAGTGTTCACACAGAGTACACATGCTTAACCTTGACCTTAACAATTAACAGCCTTGTCCCTGATGCTCAAATTTTAAAAAAAAGTAAGTTTCATCAATGATATGGTGAAAAGAAATCTGAACTTTATCACCTTTTGATCTGAAAAGTTACTGGTAATATATAACCTAACTTCCCCAGAAGCTGGTAAAGAAGTTGGACTCACTAGGAATAAACACAGCCCACTGCTGTTCACCCTGCTAACACATGACTGATAGAATCCACACAAACTCTGTTCAGGTGACAAATCTTTTCTAGTTTATTTAGCGACTGCTGTGTCTTGTGCTTGTACAAAGACATGTTCTGTGTTTGAACTGCCTAGGGTAGAGCAAGCTTTGTAAGTCAGTGCAGCCTCACTATGCTGCCCTCACGACACGTGACCATGTGAAGCTAGACAGCTAGCGAACAAAATAGAGGAGATCTTCCTTGGAGTTCTCGATTTGTTTTGTTTTGCTTTTTGTTGTTTTTTGTAAATGTGCATATGTTTCTATATAATGTTAAAGGATTAGTTTGGACCTTTAGAAGTCTGGTTCTGTAAAATAGTGCAGTGTCACCACGCATAATTTAGACTAGTCGCTTGACTGCAGAAACATGACTATGATCTCTTAGAAATTTATAGATATCTAAATTTTGATCATTTGGAGTTAAAGCAGACTTGTAAATATCCAAAGTAACCCTTTGGGTCTTAAAAAAGATGCTTCACCACCATGTATTAAAACACAAATACACACACACAAACGCAAGCCCCGTTTGATTCCTCTTCATTTACCAGGGACACTGTTCTGTACTTCTGCCTGGTTACTGGTTTGGGCTTAGATGCAGCAGGGTATGCATTGCATAATGATGAAGTCTAAATTAACAGTTAGATAAGATAAGATAACTCTTTGTAAATGTTCATTTTTATGCAGTCAAATGGAAAAAAGTGGTCAAAATAGTTTATATTTTACTTGTCATTGGAAAGAGTTTGTGCAATACTGCAGAATGTTATCTAGCACAATTTTGTAAAATACATATTTTACTGATTTGTTTGTGTTTTATTACTTCCATACAATTGTGTTTTGAGGTATTTTTAGAAAAATGAAAGTATTAATTACATTTGAGCAAACAATGAATATTGTAATGAGTGGTAGTGATAAATACAATGTGTATGTAGGTTAAGTTCATTGCTAATAAAAATGAAGTGTAAGATGTTTAACTACATTGCTGTCTGTGTTATTGATGAAGTCCTAAATTATCACCTTTAAAGTGGTTGTGCTAATAACATCATGTGCAGTAAGACAAGCATGGAGAAAAGCTCTGACTGGGAGAGGCTGTGAACAAATGACATAGAATAGAATAATCCTTGAATTGTCCCACAAGGGGAAATTTGGATGTAACAGTAGCAAGAAAGACACATGTACGAACAAACAGTACACAAGACACAGAACTGAAACACACACAATTTTTACATATTTACCTTAAGAACAATGCTTACCAAAAACAAAGTACTGTACTGTTATTAAATTAAATAAAGATAAGAGGCAAACCTCTGAATCAACATTAAGATTTAAGAGATGGATAGACCGTGGTAGAAAACTGAGAACAGGTCACAATTTTTTGGCTTTTTTAGGTTGTAATTTGTACTCACGCTGCTGCTTGGCTAAAGTGGCAGCTAACAGAAAAGGAAATGCTGGAAACAGGCTGAAGATGAGTCGGGGAATCTGTCATAGAGCAAGAATATGTCTACAATTCTAAGATGATCTGTCCCACTGGAGGTCAAACACAGTTCGTCTCATTCACAGGAGGTTTAGGCTGAGTTCTGATCTTTCTTGCTCAAGCCATTTTTACTCTGTGGTAATCCATCAGTATGGTCTGTGTGGTTGCAGGATTTAGCTGGTGGGCTTAGTGGTTTATATTCACTGTGAGGTATGAATACACATGTGACGTGACACACAGCACAACACATGGCACACTCTGTTAGGTCTGCGCTTCCACAGGCCCCGCTAATTTAGAAACTTATTCTCATTCACGAAAGCAAGGAAACAAAACGGAACCAGGTTTTACTTGCTAACAAGGGAAGGCTGTACTGACTGACATCCTCTCTAGGTTATCCAAGCTGTATTTGTGCCTATTGTAGTCCAGGATTGCTTCTTGCTTCCAGGCTTCCTCTATTGCCCATCACTGACTGCTGGTTCCCTGTGTGTTGTGCTCAAATGAAGCACATTCCTCCGTTGCTTTGGCATGTGGGAAATTGTCATAGTAGTGCTCCTGAACCTGAGGAGCTTGTTTCTCCAGTCTCAGAACCATCTACTGATGTGGTCCCGACACAGGAGAATCTTGGTCCTCAACGTGAAGAGCTTGACTCTCCTGTCTCAGAGTCCTGCAGGTTTTAGATGTGTCCTTGAACCAACACAGCTGATTCAAATGGCTAAATTACCTCCTCAACATGTCTTGAAGTTCTCCAGGGGGCTGGTAATGAACTAATCATTTGATTCAGGTGTGTTGACCCAGGGTGAGATCTAAAGCCTGCAGGACACCGGCCCTCGAAGCCTGGCGTTGCCTACCCCTGATATAGACAGTGCTTGAAGCAGTTATGACCTTCTTGCCATATTGGCAGAATAAATGACCTGGAAGCTGTTGCACTGTCTGCACCTGTAAACTCCAGGACACGTTTACAAACAATTTTCGTTGTTATTTGCGCTGCAGCTGCAGGTTAGGGTGGAGTTACTGTATGTGTGTTTACAAGTAGTTTTAAACCTTGTGATCCACAAAACAGCATAACAGTAAAAGAAGAATTGACTGCGTTACAGTCAGTGCGGGAGCGGCGGCTTTGCTCGTGCGCGATTCATTTGCAGTTTGGACGCACGTGAACATCTCCTGCCCTGACAGCGGCTGGAGGAGGACTATCCTCCGCCTGTGAGCGCTTTGGCACGAGCGAGGTGCCCACGGCAGCACCCGCTGCTTGTTGAGAGTAAGAGCAACAAGCGCTTTCACGTCAAAAGTCGTCATAAATAAGCCTCCAATAACACCAGAAAAAGCCGCCAGATTTGTCGCAAGTCGCTTTTTAGAAAAAAAAAAAAAAAAAACGACGCTAAGGGGGGTTTGAAAACTCCCTAAATATAGCGACAAAATCGCTAAGTTGGAAACACTGTTTGGACTGTTTTCAGGGTATTTAAAAAAAATTCAAAACAAAACCGTGCGTCACAATGGGTATTCTCTGAGTATGCGCAGAATTACGCACAGCTGTCATGTGATCCTGTGATCGAACAAAGGATCAAAGGCTCAAAGAGCGCTGACGTCAAATTCGCTGCCACAAAAGTCTATAAATAGCCCCTCTTCACCTTTGCAAACACAGTTTTACTTGGAACATTTTCAGAAACAGCGAGTTGTGTTTAGCAAACCAGAAACCTTTCAGAAAGGGACTATTTTAAAGTTAAATAATTAAGCACACGTATTTTTCTTTCGACACGTTGCATTAAGCTTTTAAAGAAATGTCACGAGAAATAGTCAATAATTCACAGTCTGACAGAGCGATTCCAGCGGAATCAAACGAACTATATGGGTTGATGGAGAGAGAAATATCGTATAGAGACCTTCAAATGAAAATACAAGAACAAATTAGTACGATGCGCCGTGATGTCAAGGCAGAGTTAGAGAGACTTGAGCACCAAGTGGGAGAAGCTCACCACAAAATAACAAAAAAAGAAGAGATAATAGAAAAACAGAATAGAGAAATAGATCACAAGACTGAACAAATAATTGAGCTGAAAAAAGAAATATGTGTTCTTCAGGCTAAATTGCAGGAACAGGTTAACACCGTTCAAATGATGCACCGTGACTTTCTGGAAAAGGAAGAATATCTCCTTAGACAGAACAGCAGCATTGCTGCTCAGTTGTCACTTATTGAAAGGGAGAGAGACGAACTCAAGAAAACTTTAGAGCCTCTTGAGTACCAAGAACAACAGTCACAGGTGGAATCTCTGGAGGCTCTGCAGGAGAACGCACAGCTTAGAAAAGACAATGCAGAACTCAAGGAAACTGTGGAGACCCATACTTGGTGGTGTAAAGTAGGCTTGGGTGTTGCCACAGTGGCCATTGTTGTTCCTACAGCTTGCTCGGCCATCTCAAACCTCTTTGGCTGAGTGAATGTCCCGCTCTGTGGGGTCATGATTATTATCAGGGGTGCACATAAGTGGTCCGCATGCGCTGTCAAAATAAAAGACGCGCACCAGATAAGAATTTGCAATGCGTGTTTGATCTCCTCAAGATCGCATGTGCACCTGCGGACCACCTATGTGCACCCCTGATAATAATCTGATCTTATAAAATTTTTATAAAACTTTATCTTATAAATACGCTGTGCTCTCCTTTATGTTTGATTTTATTTTGCCCCTCACCCCCCAACCAGTCATGGCAGAAGACCGCCCCTCCCTGAACCTGGTTCTGCCAGAGGTTTCTTCCTGTTAAAAGGGAGTTTTTCCTCTCCACCGTTGCCAGAGTGCTTGCTCATAGGGGATCATTTGATTGTTGGGGCTGAATTTTTAGATTTCATTTAATTGGCTTGAACTGAAAAACCTAAAAAATTCAGGTGAGGGGTTCACATAGTGGAGAGCACTACATTTGTTAACTGCACTTTTATTTGTAGATTTTGTAGTTCTTCCTACTACAAAAACTACAAATGAAAACAAGGCAGTTAGCAGCAAATGAAAATAAATAAAACACATTTAAAAAAATCTGCTACTGCTCTGTGTGTTTACTTCAATGAACATTTGTATGTTTTTGTGTTAGAAGATTATAGATTGTCCAAATATGTGAGAGTTTTTAAATCAGCACTGCATGAGATTAACTGTGACACAGACGGCTGTCGGCCTGGCGAGGGAGAGCTCCACTTCAGCCTCCAAACTGGAGCCAGTGTGTTACTCACAGAATCACAGATTTACTCACATTTACTGACAGTGGATTGTCTGATTGTTCTGTGGGGTCTTTGCAGTATTCAGCCCCTTCAGGTGACTGTTGTTGTGACTGCAGGTAACATTTGGACAAAAGTCTTATGACTCCATTTTTAGGGTTTAATTAGGTTAAATATTTAACGAGTCAATTCGAGAATTCAAGACATATTTATCACTAAAATGATAGGTGAGAACAGATGGAGGGGGAGTACATGTTTGTTTCTTCTTTTTACATTTCAGAGAAAACTAATCGGTGTAAGATATAACAACAGATGTCACTCACACATCAGAGTCCTTTTACATATTTTAATAATGGAAAATCTCTATTTTCATTGTTTGTTAAGTGCACACACTGCATGAGGTCACATATTTATAAGCATTTTTGGTTTGTTCCACAGTTTTCAGGAACCTGTTCAGTGCGTCCCAGATCATGTTCTGTTGCTCTCGAGTGTTCACACAGAGTACACATGCTTAACCTTGACCTTAACAATTAACAGCCTTGTCCCTGATGCTCAAATTTTAAAAAAAAGTAAGTTTCATCAATGATATGGTGAAAAGAAATCTGAACTTTATCACCTTTTGATCTGAAAAGTTACTGGTAATATATAACCTAACTTCCCCAGAAGCTGGTAAAGAAGTTGGACTCACTAGGAATAAACACAGCCCACTGCTGTTCACCCTGCTAACACATGACTGATAGAATCCACACAAACTCTGTTCAGGTGACAAATCTTTTCTAGTTTATTTAGCGACTGCTGTGTCTTGTGCTTGTACAAAGACATGTTCTGTGTTTGAACTGCCTAGGGTAGAGCAAGCTTTGTAAGTCAGTGCAGCCTCACTATGCTGCCCTCACGACACGTGACCATGTGAAGCTAGACAGCTAGCGAACAAAATAGAGGAGATCTTCCTTGGAGTTCTCGATTTGTTTTGTTTTGCTTTTTGTTGTTTTTTGTAAATGTGCATATGTTTCTATATAATGTTAAAGGATTAGTTTGGACCTTTAGAAGTCTGGTTCTGTAAAATAGTGCAGTGTCACCACGCATAATTTAGACTAGTCGCTTGACTGCAGAAACATGACTATGATCTCTTAGAAATTTATAGATATCTAAATTTTGATCATTTGGAGTTAAAGCAGACTTGTAAATATCCAAAGTAACCCTTTGGGTCTTAAAAAAGATGCTTCACCACCATGTATTAAAACACAAATACACACACACAAACGCAAGCCCCGTTTGATTCCTCTTCATTTACCAGGGACACTGTTCTGTACTTCTGCCTGGTTACTGGTTTGGGCTTAGATGCAGCAGGGTATGCATTGCATAATGATGAAGTCTAAATTAACAGTTAGATAAGATAAGATAACTCTTTGTAAATGTTCATTTTTATGCAGTCAAATGGAAAAAAGTGGTCAAAATAGTTTATATTTTACTTGTCATTGGAAAGAGTTTGTGCAATACTGCAGAATGTTATCTAGCACAATTTTGTAAAATACATATTTTACTGATTTGTTTGTGTTTTATTACTTCCATACAATTGTGTTTTGAGGTATTTTTAGAAAAATGAAAGTATTAATTACATTTGAGCAAACAATGAATATTGTAATGAGTGGTAGTGATAAATACAATGTGTATGTAGGTTAAGTTCATTGCTAATAAAAATGAAGTGTAAGATGTTTAACTACATTGCTGTCTGTGTTATTGATGAAGTCCTAAATTATCACCTTTAAAGTGGTTGTGCTAATAACATCATGTGCAGTAAGACAAGCATGGAGAAAAGCTCTGACTGGGAGAGGCTGTGAACAAATGACATAGAATAGAATAATCCTTGAATTGTCCCACAAGGGGAAATTTGGATGTAACAGTAGCAAGAAAGACACATGTACGAACAAACAGTACACAAGACACAGAACTGAAACACACACAATTTTTACATATTTACCTTAAGAACAATGCTTACCAAAAACAAAGTACTGTACTGTTATTAAATTAAATAAAGATAAGAGGCAAACCTCTGAATCAACATTAAGATTTAAGAGATGGATAGACCGTGGTAGAAAACTGAGAACAGGTCACAGTTTTTTGGCTTTTTTAGGTTGTAATTTGTACTCACGCTGCTGCTTGGCTAAAGTGGCAGCTAACAGAAAAGGAAATGCTGGAAACAGGCTGAAGATGAGTCGGGGAATCTGTCATAGAGCAAGAATATGTCTACAATTCTAAGATGATCTGTCCCACTGGAGGTCAAACACAGTTCGTCTCATTCACAGGAGGTTTAGGCTGAGTTCTGATCTTTCTTGCTCAAGCCATTTTTACTCTGTGGTAATCCATCAGTATGGTCTGTGTGGTTGCAGGATTTAGCTGGTGGGCTTAGTGGTTTATATTCACTGTGAGGTATGAATACACATGTGACGTGACACACAGCACAACACATGGCACACTCTGTTAGGTCTGCGCTTCCACAGGCCCCGCTAATTTAGAAACTTATTCTCATTCACGAAAGCAAGGAAACAAAACGGAACCAGGTTTTACTTGCTAACAAGGGAAGGCTGTACTGACTGACATCCTCTCTAGGTTATCCAAGCTGTATTTGTGCCTATTGTAGTCCAGGATTGCTTCTTGCTTCCAGGCTTCCTCTATTGCCCATCACTGACTGCTGGTTCCCTGTGTGTTGTGCTCAAATGAAGCACATTCCTCCGTTGCTTTGGCATGTGGGAAATTGTCATAGTAGTGCTCCTGAACCTGAGGAGCTTGTTTCTCCAGTCTCAGAACCATCTACTGATGTGGTCCCGACACAGGAGAATCTTGGTCCTCAACGTGAAGAGCTTGACTCTCCTGTCTCAGAGTCCTGCAGGTTTTAGATGTGTCCTTGAACCAACACAGCTGATTCAAATGGCTAAATTACCTCCTCAACATGTCTTGAAGTTCTCCAGGGGGCTGGTAATGAACTAATCATTTGATTCAGGTGTGTTGACCCAGGGTGAGATCTAAAGCCTGCAGGACACCGGCCCTCGAAGCCTGGCGTTGCCTACCCCTGATATAGACAGTGCTTGAAGCAGTTATGACCTTCTTGTAGTGATGGCCAAATGAAGCTTTCCGAAGCACTGAAGCTTGTATTGAAAAACGGTTCATTACTCGAAGCTTTTCAACACAGTCCTCTCCGGTGACATCTGGTGGTGAAAATTTTGAAGAGCAGCTTGAATCTGCAAAATAAAACGGACTGCTCAATCATCGCTGCTCACTCAAGAGTGGAGTTCTCTCTGATATTGGGCCACCGTTCCGTTGCTTTGAACATGTAATTGGTTTTGTTTTCTCGATTGGGGGGCTGAAAAAAATGTAATGCGTATTTGCGTAATACATTTTGATCAATAAACTTTCCCTATTTAAACATGCACTATGGTGTGGCCTTTCTTTGCTCATAACTCCTTGATGTTGGTAAATACAATAAGTGAGCAATATATATAATATACATATGAGAATGCACAGCACATTATGGAGTATGCCCCTGCTGTGAAGTCCTGCCTCCATCTACTTGTCGTTTAATCACTGGACAGCTGGACAGGTTCATACAAAATATTAGATGAGGCCAATTGTCCTATACATATTTTTGACCTAGGGGTGGGATTGATTGTGAACTGGAAAGGGAAAATGCTTAGGGAGCTGAGTACGGCTGCATCGTTACTGATTTGTAGAATCATTTTTGATTCGATACAGGATCCGATTCAATTTGATTGGAATCTGGAAAGTTTTGCCTCAGTCAGAAATATTACAATTCTGATCATTTAACAGTATATATCCATAATTTCGTATCTATTAAAAGAAAGCTGACACATGTGAGACTTAATTAGAGATGTAAACAGAGAGTTATGAAACCTGCAGCTGCAGAAGCCAGCGGAAAAAAAGAGAGGCAAACACAGCGCGGACCCGACGACGCACCAAAATCTGACTCTGACGCGTCGGGTCCGCGCTCTGTGTTCACGTTTGTATGCAGAATCCGTAAACCTGCTCCCAGTTACTGTTTTAGCTGTATGGTGTTTGACGACATGTTGTGAGGTTTAACCTGAGATGCTGGCGTTTCAGGCATAATAACGTTAATTTACAAATCGACACGGGATTTTAATGAATCAATATCACTTTATTCAATTTAGCATGGATTGTAATCAGAAAGGCGATAATCAAAACCCACCCCTAATCAAGAACTTGCAAAGTAAAAACATGCTCTATGTCAGGTAGCCCTTTTGTTATTTACATTTAAAAAGAGGATTAGTGTTACTGTGCGCTGGCTGAGTCTGTTTCGTTTCTTAGAAATAGTTTCTCCTGCCCTGGAGAAAATCCACTTGCATGGAACAGAAGAGGCTGTGGAGTGCAGGAACTACACTGCAAGCTGGTAGATATGCAGGTATTCCTGGGTCCTGCAGACTATCACCTAAAAACAATAAACAAAATGATTTTCTAAACTGTGTAGCAATGTAATGTACGTATAGTGTCAAATACATTTTTGTAGTCTTCATTAGCTTTAATTCACATGGAAGTGTTCCTGAAGTCATATGCTGTAATGATATTTACATTATGAAAACATGATTTTGGACATTTCAAGTTTTTCACTTCGGCAGATAAAATGAATTGAGCAAAATCAACTCAAAATATTCCCACACGCCAGAATGTCCTCTCTTCCTCGCTGGCTCCATATCTGTCAGTGGAATGATCACCTCTTCGCTCTCTGTCACCATCAACACACTCCACGAATCCCGTGGATGATTCACTTCCTTATATCCGTTTGAATCAGGTACCGAAGCAGTTACGTGCGTAATGAAGCTTCGGACGTCACTGGTCACGTGACTTTTGCCAAACGAAGCAAGCCTCGACACAGTGCTTCTGAACCAGTGTGTTGTTTTTTTCGACACACGCTCCGGAGCGTCAGCTTCAAGCGGGCCATCACTACCTTCTTGCCATATTGGCAGAATAAATGACCTGGAAGCTGTTGCACTGTCTGCACCTGTAAACTCCAGGACACGTTTACAAACAATTTTCGTTGTTATTTGCGCTGCAGCTGCAGGTTAGGGTGGAGTTACTGTATGTGTGTGTGTTTACAAGTAGTTTTAAACCTTGTGATCCACAAAACAGCATAACAGTAAAAGAAGAATTGACTGCGTTACAGTCAGTGCGGGAGCGGCGGCTTTGCTCGTGCGCGATTCATTTGCAGTTTGGACGCACGTGAACATCTCCTGCCCTGATAGCGGCTGGAGGAGGACTATCCTCCGCCTGTGAGCGCTTTGGCACGAGCGATGTGCCCACGGCAGCACCCGCTGCTTGTTGAGAGTAACAACGCTTTCACGTCAAAAGTCGTCATAAATAAGTCTCCAATAACACCAGAAAAAGCCGCCAGATTTGTCGCTAGTCGCTTTTTAGAAAAAAAAAAAACGACGCTAAGGGGGGTTTGAAAACTCCCTAAATATAGCGACAAAATCGCTAAGTTGGCAACACTGTTTGGACTGTTTTCAGGGTATTTAAAAAAATTCAAAACAAAACCGTGCATCACAATGGGTATTCTCTGAGCATGCGCAGAATTACGCACAGCTGTCATGTGATCCTGTGACCAAACAAAGGATCAAAGGCTCAAAGAGCGCTGACGTCAAATTCGCTGCCACAAAAGTCTATAAATAGCCCCTCTTCACCTTTGCAAACACAGTTTTACTTGGAACATTTTCAGAAACAGCGAGTTGTGTTTAGCAAACCAGAAACCTTTCAGAAAGGGACTATTTTAAAGTTAAATAATTAAGCACACGTATTTTTCTTTCGACACGTTGCATTAAGCTTTTAAAGAAATGTCACGAGAAATAGTCAATAATTCACAGTCTGACAGAGCGATTCCAGCGGAATCACAAAGACTATATGGGTTAGTGGAGAGAGAAATATCGTATAGAGACCTTCAAATGAAAATACAAGAACAAATTAGTACGATCCACCGTGATGTCAAGGCAGAGTTAGAGAGACTTGAGCACCAAGTGGGAGAAGCTCACCACAAAATAACAAAAAAAGAAGAGATAATAGAAAAACAGAATAGAGAAATAGATCACAAGACTGAACAAATAATTGAGCTGAAAAAAGAAATATGTGTTCTTCAGCGTCGGATGAGACAGGCTCTGGATGAAAAACAGTCAAGGCTGGATTCTCTGGAGGCTAAATTGGAGGAACAGGTTAACACCGTTCAAATGATGGATCGTGACTTTCTGGAAAAGGAAGAATATCTCCTTAGACAGAACAGCAGCATTGCTGCTCAGTTGTCACTTATTGAAAGGGAGAGAGACGAACTCAAGAAAACTTTAGAGCCTCTTGAGTACCAAGAACAACAGTCACAGGTGGAATCTCTGGAGGCTCTGCAGCTGGAGAATTTTGCTCCTGAACCTGAGGAGCTTTTTTTTCCTGCCTTGGAACCACCTGTGGTCCTGACACAGGAGAATTTTGCTCCTGAACCCGAGGAGCTTTTTTTTCCTGCCTTGGAACCACCTGTGGTCCTGACACAGGAGAATTTTGCTCCTGAACCCGAGGAGCTTTTTTTTCCTGCTTTGGAACCACCTCCTGACGTGGTTCCGACACAGGAGAATCTTGGTCTTCAACCTGAGGAGCTTGATTCTCCTGTCTCAGAACCATCTCCTGACGTGGCTCCGACTAGTGGTTCATGGCGTCATGGTGCCAAACGCCTACTTAAAATAGGTTTAGGTGTTGCTGCAGTAGGCCTTATTATAGCTGCAGGTTACTGGGGCTTTTCAGTGCTTAACAGTGATTGCCTATTTAACTCTGTCTATGGCCTCGTTGAGCCATATTGCCACCTTGGTGATCGATTAGTCCCTTTTTAAAGACTAGTAATGATGGACTGCTTTTCATCCACAGTCCAGAAAACCATACGTTGTTCATATCAGACAACATAAGCAACATTTAGCTAACTTGTGCTCTCATTTTTCTTTTCTTTTGCCTCTCACCCCCCAACCAGTCGCGACAGATGGCTGCCCCTTCCTGAGCCTGGTTCTGTCAAAGGTTTCTTCCTGTTTAAAGGGAGTTTTTCCTTTCCACCGTGCCTAGTGCTTGCTCACAGGGGATCATTTGATTGTTGGGGTTTAATTTGTTAAAAAACATAACAAATTAGGTGAGGGGTTCACATAATAGAGAGCACAACAAAAACTACAAATTTTAAAAAAATTTGTTAGTTGCAAATCAAAATAAAGACAACAATTTCTGAAAAACATCTCTTACGGCTCTGTTTATTTGCTTAAATGAACACTTGTATTTTTTGTCATAGAAGAATATACATTGTCTTAAGTATTTAATAATTTTAAATTTAGCCCTGCGCTGCATGAGATAAACACAGACGGCTGTCGGCCTGGCGAGGGAAAGTTCCTCTTCAACCTCCAAACTAAACCCAGTTTGTTACTCACAGCATCGCAAAATTAGACACAGCAATTTCTTAGAGTCTGGTTTAAGTCCTGAAATGACATCTCCTTACCTGTCACGGTTCTGGGTCAGTTTGACCCAGTATTTTGAGTTGTTATGTTTTGGTGTGTTTTTGCATTATGGATTTTTTTCTTATTCTCTTGTGGTGCTTGTGTTGGTTATGATGATGATGATGATGATTATTAATCTATGTTTTAGTTATTCTTGTTTAGGGATTAGTTCTTAGGTTTTGTGTTCTCATGTTTTTTGCTGGTTTAGTTCAGTGTCTAGTCTGTCTCTCTCTGTCCGTGTCTTAGTTTAGTGTGTATTGTTTCCTGTTTTATTTTGAAGGATTGTGTCTTATGTCAGTGTGTCCAGCTTCGATCCCCTGACTCGTTAGCCCCAATCTCTCCCAGCTGTGTCTCCCTCCTGTTTTCCATTCCCTGATTACTTCCCTGTGTATATTAGCCCTGTGTTTTCCATTGCTCAGTGTTGCGTCGTACAGGTTATACCTGTGTGTTTTTGTGTTCAGTACTTTCATGTTCAGTACCCTTGTTCAGTTCATGTTTTGTTTTCTCCAGCAATAAAGTTGAGGTTTTAAGTTACAATTTTGTGTTCGAGTCCTGCATTTGGATCCTCATCTCTGCCTGCCCGCACACAAAGCCCTGACATTTCCAGCATAGAAGCATTCACAGTCATTACACTGTATGTACACTATATGTTGAAAAAAAGAAGAAAAACAGAAAGCCAAATAAGAAATACTTCTAAGCAGTAGAAGGTTGTTGACAGTAGCAAGCTACAGGTCTCTCAATATCTTACTGTTTAACTTTTGTGTTAACTAGATTGACATTATTGAAGTCAAGGTTAAATTTTAGTAATGGTGGTTTCAAAAATAGTTTCAATGCACTGAAAGGTGATCCAGAAGTAGAAGAGTCATCAGTGAATAATGAAACTGGAGATGTCACTTCTAGAGCAGGACATCTGACTTAAGTCTAATGAACCACGTGCCATTCATTCTTCTTAAATATTTATTACAGTAGTTCATTAAAGAAAACCCGAGAGTGCGAGAGAGAGAGAATATGAACTTAAATTAAATAAATGACTCCAATAAGTAAGAAAGGAAACATTCTAAAGTCTCATTGTACTGTCGCCTCTGTCAGTGCGCCCTAGGGTGGCTGTGGCTACAATGTAGCTTGCCATCACCAGTGTGTGAATGTGTGTGTGAATGGGTGGATGACTGGATATGGAAAGCGCTTTGGGGTCCTTAGGGACTAGTAAAGCGCTATACAAATACAGGCCATTTACCATTTTTTGCATCGCACAGTTACTTTTTTTGTGACGCAATTGTGAGTAACTGTGCGTCACAATACAATATTATATGACGTAATTTTTAAAAAGTAGAACGATACAGTCCTTTTGAGTTACAGAGTTGGAACGCTTTTCTTGGTTCCGGTCGTACGGACGTTTTAGAGTGCGACACAAAGGAGTCACGCTTGCACGATATCAACACTGACAGTTGGTACAGGTTTTTGTGTGTTTGCTGTTAAGCAGTGGAGTAAACCATGGAGGTCCTGGGAGGACAGTTTAGCGACATGACCCCACTGGAGCTGGCGGCTCCTGTCAACACTGTAGCTGTGAGTATGAAGACCGGAAAGGACCGAAAGTCTAGCAGCACGAGCACAGAGATGCTAACGCTAGCGTGGAGGTTGTTAGCTCATATAGATGCAGAGTGAAGGGGAACGACCTGTGTCCCAGTTTGTTGTTTCTGATAGATATTGTTTCTAGTGTACAATTTGGAGAAAGTGCATAAGTATGGACACAGTTCGAATAGTTTTCGCGTTATGAATAAAAACGGACTTGTTGTTTATTTGCTCGTTTTCCCTTTTTAACAGGAAAAATGGAAGTTGTTACCAGCCTTCCTGAAGGTAACAGAACACAACAGCCCTTACACACTTTTACTAAATTTTAATGCTGCTTGATTAAAATATGTTTAAAGTATGGTAGAAACTATAATAGTGTGCTGTCATGTTTATAAAAACAGTTTGAGGTGAGCTGAGCTCTGTGAGATGGTGCGTTACCCTGCTGGAAGCAGCCATACTGTGGTTAGCACTAATGCTTAGCAAGCCTTGGTGTTTAAATGGTGCTTAGTCAACTGGGGACCGAAGTGTGAGAAGATAATGTCCCCCAACCCATTTATACCACCACAACCAGCAGCCCCATGCTTTCATGATTTTCACACCAAATTCTGAAATCAAAACTCATTAGACCAGAAAACCTTTTTCCAATCTTATATTGCTGAGTCTGTGCAAAATGTAGCCTCAGTTTCGTGTAGTGGTGTAGTAGTAATTTGACTTACTGTTTCCTTCCTATCACTCCAAAGCAGTCAGACAATAACAAGGACATCTTTATTTAAATAGTACAGGTCATTACATAGAATAGAATTCAACTTTATTGTCACTGGTCAAAGGAGCTTGCAAAGAAAAGCGTCTGGACTTCTTTAAGTTGCTTGAAGACGTTTCACCTCTCATCCGAGAAGCTTCTTCAGTTCTAAGGTCAAATGGTGGAGAGTCCCAGATATAAACCTAGTGGGAGTAACCCCCCACAGAGGGACAAAAGGACCCCCTGATGATACTCTAATCGCCTGAGCCAAGGTGTGAAACTGGGCGTGGGTCCCAATCAGCCAGGGTTTCGGGTGAGCTCATTGTGAAACCTGGCCCCACCTTATCATGCGAATTCCTGAGGTCAGATGGCCCAGGATGTGAGTGGGCGTTAAGGCGCCTGGGAAGGGATCTCAAAACTGGATTATATAAACTGGATTGTGAATTGGCTGTTTGGTCTCTCCAAACAGCCACTTCACAAGCGCATGGCACAACACAGAAGAGCCACCTCCACAGGACAAGACTCAGCAGTCCATCTGCATCTTAAGGATAAAGGACACTCTTTCAAGGATACCAATGTTCACATTTTGGACAGAGAGGACAGATGGTCTGAAAGAGGAGTGAAAGAGGAGTGAAAGAAGCCATCTATGTCCACTGTGAGCGACCATCTTTGAACAGAGGCGGGGGTTTACGACACCAACTCTCTGCCATCTATAATCCAGTTTTGAGATCCCTTCCCAGACGCCTTAACGCCCACTCACATTGGGCCATCTGACCTCAGGAATTCGCATGATAAGGTGGGGCCAGGTTTCACAATGAACACACCCGAAACTCTGGCCGATTGGGACCCACGCCCAGTTTCCCACCTTGGCTCAGGCGATTAGAGTATCATCAGGGGGTCCTTTTGTCCCTCTGTGGGGGGTTACTCCCACTAGGTTTATATCTGGGACTCTCCACCATTTGACCTTAGAACTGAAGAAGCTTCTTGGATGAGAGGTAAAACGTCTTCAAGCAACTTAAAGAAGTCCAGACGCTTTTCTTTGCAAGCTCCTTTGACTACGATGACCTGGATGACTGAGAAATTATCGTATTTTACAGAATGATTATTTATACAGAATTACATGACAGCTGAAAAAAACCCTTTGTAGGTTTATGATGTCTTAAGGCATTAGAAACAATAAAATAAAACAACAGCATCTATTAGCTGTGGGCCTGTGTGGCTAAAAAGGTTTTGAGTCTGTTTTTCAATGTACACTGAGATGTAACTGATCTTAGGTCAGCAGCGTGCTCCAAGGAACAGAGCCAGAATATCTGAAAGTACCCTCAACACACTAAGATATGATTTTGAGAACAGATCTGAAACTGATGACCTGAGATGTCTGTACTGGGTACCAAATCATCAAAAGCTTTGTGATTTCTGTGTACCTGTAAGGATTCCAAGGCTAGATTTTAAATGAGTAAGGGAAATCCAACTGATGATTTGGGGAGTCCTGAAACTAGAGCACTGCAATAAACTAACCTTCCTTGACGTCCAATTTCTCAGTCAGTTTGAGATAGGGATTTTCTAACCTTTTTTTAAGTTACATAAAGCAGTTTTGGTAAGCTTATTGATGTGGTTATTTGGTCATTTTTCTTCTGATTCCTTAGCAAGATATTTTTGGCCAAAGAAAAACATTTAGTAAAAAGTGAAACATTTGAGTCCAGTATGGCCATGAAATAATGAAATATTGCCATAATGACCAAATATACCGCATACAGCGTGTCTTGTTCTTTTACCCTGTTAAAGTTTTAAGTCATGGACCTTCTTTAAATTACTTTTTTTTTTGGTCATCAAATATCAAAGTATCCTCCTGTGTAATGATGAGAGAACAGTTGGTGGGTCTACATCTGTGTGAGTAATATTATTTGGGAGAGTAAACATGTATATCACGTTGTGTGTTTTGCAGGTGAAAGGTTTGGTAAAGCAGCACATCGACTCATTCAACTATTTCATTAATGTAGAGGTAAAACACGAGCATGTCTTTGTCCGTTGCTGCTTTTTCATGTACATTTGGATTTTGAGCATCGATGTCTCATTTGTTCTGCTTCTAGATCAAAAAAATTATGAAGGCAAATGAGAAAATCACAAGTGATGCTGATCCAATGTGGTACCTCAAGTAAGTCACTGTGTGCATCTACCATCACTGACTTTAACACTGCAGACATGCACAACAAGTTGTTTTTTTTATTTTTATTTATTTTTATTAAAAGAGGAAATAATGGATTTTTAAATATTTGCAGATACCTCAATATCTATGTTGGCATGCCGGATGTGGAAGAAAGTTTCAATGTGACCAGACCAGTCTCTCCCCACGAGGTGAGAGTAGTCTGTGTTTCTGCTGTTAAGTATGAACCATTGTTTACTGTGCTTTAATTAAAGTTGAATAAAGCTTTAGAGTAATCAAATACACAGCTTTAAATTAGTTAAAATAAGTAAATTAAATAAATAAATAAATAAATAAATAAATATATATATATTTATTTTGCACATTAATTCTCTACACTTTGGACAGATAATCACACATTAAATACAGAGGGAACATGTGTCACTCAGGCATCTCTAGACTCAGTTGGCATTTAGTTGTAGCCCTCATAGAGGTATTTCTTAATTAATTATTTTTGTTACTTATATTTGAATGCCTACACCTCCAATACTTTCCTTTAAAGATGATGAGATATAGCTGAGAGTCATCTGTTTCATCCCAAAGTGTCGTCTCAGAGATATGACCTACTCTGCGCCCATCACGGTGGATATAGAGTACACCCGTGGCAGTCAGAGGATAATTCGCAATGCGCTGCCCATCGGAAGGTATCTTTTTTTTTTTTCCCCCTCCCCTGATACAGACATATTTATGTTACATCTATATCAAATCTACAAATTTAAAACCTCTCCAGCAAAGCTCAGTAAGCCAACAAGTGCTAAAAAAAGATTTAGCTTTTGTGATTTTTAAGCTTTGTTTGCTGATAAACTGACCTCCTTCACTCATTTGTGCTGACGCATTCTGCTTTATAACAACACTGAAGCAATATTCATATTTTATTAATGAAGATAACTCTGCTTTTCTCAGGATGCCCATCATGCTGCGAAGCTCGAATTGCGTTCTCACGGGAAAGACGCCCATGGAGTTTTCAAAACTCAACGAATGTCCCCTGGATCCAGGCACGTAACCATAGCACTCTCATTTTAACTCTTTCCCCCTGAAGGGCCTCACCTGAACCCTTAATGATGAGTTTTGGCATCTCAGTATATATATATCAGTAAAATGTTTGATGACCATTTAGGGCTCTAGAGTGCGACTAATTTGGTCGCAAATATGACCAAATTTTTCAGTGGTGTGACTAAAAAAAATATTTAGTCGCACCAGTGCGACCAACTGTTCGGGTAACAAAAAAAAAATCGGCAACTCTCCGTGTGGTCAACAACAGACACACAGTATGCCCCTATCGTGGACTAAACCAATCAGAGATAGTCAGGGGCGGGACCTCTCTGATTGGCCGTGGTCCAGTTGAAAGTGCAGGTGGAAGTGGGAGGTGAGTAGCTTGAATAAAACGATATCGATTCATTAAATCCTGAATCGACTTTTAAATAGAACTGTGTTTTGCCAGAAACGCCAGATTCTCCGATTAAAGCCCACAAAACTAATTCAACAACCACCAAACAGCAAATGAGAGCAGGTACATGGATTCCACACAAAGACGTAAACACAGAGCGGACTCGACGCATCAGAATCAGCTTTCTCTTTCTTGGCTTTCTCACCTGATGGCCCGAACACGGACACACTGTCGGAGCTCACCGATTCTGATGCGTTGGGTCCGCTCTGTGTTTACGTCTTTTTGCGCTGATTCTGAGCTGCAGGTTTTGTTTTGAACCGAGCCAGCAGCAAAAGAAGCAGCAAACTACGCTTCACATTTGATAAATGTCGTCATGAATTCCCTCTTTTCACTTAAATGACCTCGGACAAGAAAGCCTAATTTCTGCTGTTCAATACTGAAGAAACTAAAACTTTTTAAAATTATGCAAAATTGCAGAATATTTTTAAGGTTATCTGCTATAAAAATCCAGGCAGAAAAATCTCCTTCATGTTTTTCTGTTTTATTCTCAGTTACTTTGACACAAAGGCATCTGCTGTGATGTTCACAATTCTGATGAAGTCTCACATGTATCAGTACTGATAAATGATCAGAATTATAATATTTCTGACTGTCTGAGGCTAAATTGAATCAAATCAGGACTTTGAGAACCAGAATCGAATGGATTATAGAAATCAGTGATGATACCCAGCCCTAGTGAGTAGCCTAGGCCTGACAGAATAATAATAATACATTTTATTTAAAAATGGCGCCTTTCAAAGCACCCAAGGACACTGTACAACAGATAAAAACACAAAAACTGGAAATATACACAATGATAAGAATAACAGATAAAAGTTAAGAGCATACAGAGGTTTAAACATAAGCAATTTTAAACAGATGAGATTTGAGGGTGGACTTAAAAAGAGGGAATGAACTAATATTTCTGAGGTCAGGGGGTAAGGAATTCCAAAGTCAAGGGGCAGAGCAACTAAAAGCCCTGCCCCCCAATGTAATCAGACGAGCGGAAGGAACAGAGAGAGAAAGAGAAGATGAAGATCTGAGGCACCAGGATGGGAAGTTCATCTGTACTAAATCGGAGAGGTATGGTGGAGAGAGAGAATGAACAGCCTTAAATGTATAAAGGATTATTTTAAAATGGATGCGAAATTTAACCGGGAGCCAGTGTAGCTGCTTCAGGATTGGGGAGATGTGGTGGGTAGAGGAAGTCCTAGTAATAATACGGGCAGCAGAATTCTGGACACGTTGGAGCTTGTTAATGGATTTTTGTGTAAGGCCAAATAATCGTGAGTTACAGTAATCAATTCGAGAGATAACAAGATTATGGACGAGAATGGCAGTGGCATGAGGAGTGAGGAAAGGGCGGAGGCGATTGATATTACAGAGTTGAAAATATGCTGCACGTGTGACATTATTGATATGTGAATTAAAAGATAATGTGCTATCAAGAATGACACCCAAGCTTTTCACAGAGAAAGAGATAGGGACCAACGAATTATTGATAGTGAGAGAGAAATTGTTAATTCTGGATAGCAATCGTTTAGTGCCGACCAGGAGAAGTTCTGATTTATTGCTGTTGAGTTTAAGAAAGTTGGAGGAGAACCAGGAATTGAGTTCAGCTAAGCAGAGGGTGAGGGAGGGTGGAGGAAGAGTAGAATCGGGTTTGGTAGAGAGGTAAAGCTGGGTGTCATCGGCATAGCAGTGGAACTGAATGTTATATTTACGAAAAATATGTCAGAGTGGAAGAAGGTAAATGATGAAAGGAAGGGGCCCGAGGACAGATCCCTGGGGCACCTCAGTAGATAGAGGAGAAGGCTGAGAAGTGAAGGATTTTAATTGAATGAACTGAGTGCGGTCAGACAGGTATAAATGGTAAATGGCCTGTATTTGTATAGCGCTTTACTAGTCCCTAAGGACCCCAAAGCGCTTTACACAACCTGTCATCCACCCATTCACACACACATTCACACACTGGTGATGGCAAGCTACATTGTAGCCACAGCCACCCTGGGGCGCACTGACAGAGGCGAGGCTGCCGGACGCTGGCGCCACCGGGCCCTCTGACCACCACCAGTAGGTAACGGGTGAAGTGTCTCGCCCAAGGACACAACGACCGAGACTGTCCAAGCCGGGGCTCGAACCGGCAACCTTCCGATTACAAGGCAAACTCCCAACTCTTGAGCCACGATCGCCCCTTAAAGGTATGATTTAAACCAGGCTAATGGAGTATGAGAGAGACCAATAGAAGCTAATCTGCTAAGAAGAATGGTGTCAAAGGCTGCACTCAGATCAAGGAGAATAAGGATGGAGAAGAGACCAGAATCAGCTGCCATAAGAAGATCGTTTGTTATTTTTATAAGAGCAGTTTCGGTGCTATGCAGAGGACGGAAACCAGACTGGAACTGTTCGTAAAGGTTATTATCAGTAAGGTGTAGATGGACTTGTGAAGCAACTATTTTTTTCAAGAATTTTTGAGAGGAATGGTAGATGGGGTTAGGGGTTAGGGCTGTACAGGCAGTGATCACCCTCACTAATGTCTGATGCACATTCAGAAAAGTTGTACTATAAGCAGGTCTGAAATATGACAGAAACGGCTCATTACTGAAAAGTTTCAAGGAGTAAAGAATTAAAACTTCCTTTACACACTCTGAGAGTAATTAAGTAAAAGAAAATGACTTGTCATCAGGTTCTCCAGTTAAATTGATCCGTGTCCCTTGTTTTGTTTTGTTTTCTCCACAGGGGGTTATTTCATTGTAAAAGGTCAGGAGAAAGTCATTCTGATCCAAGAACAGCTGTCCAAGAACCGAATCATTGTGGAGCAGGACAGGAAGGGTGCAGTTGGAGCATCAGTTACCAGGTACTGTAACAACCTATCCATTAGCAGCTGTTCATCCATGATTTTAAAGTCGCCTTCTTGGCAGACATGTAAAGAAAAAATCAGCTGTTTCTTTTCAGTAGCTGTCTTGTTTGACCATCTTAACCTTTTCCTTTTATTGGCTTCTTCTTTGCGATTCTGCCCAGAAGCGCAGAAGTGTGGAGACGACTCAACAGCGTGGGTGCTGTGACTGGTGCTTGGTGGAAACCATAAAGTGAAGCTGCTAATTTAAGACCTGTGAAACTCTGATATATTCGTGGTCATTCCAGTTCATCAAATCTAAAAGGAAAAAATTTCCACCAGGACTGTGATCATCAGTCTTTCTTGAATTAATTCCAGGGAAAGATGCACTAATTACTAGGAATTATGCAACATTATCCTTGGAATGTTTTAGGGGAAATCCCTGGTATCTCAGGAGTGTAGCTTATGATAACATAGACTGATGGATGCTTAAAGGTCAGAAAATATTTGAGTGTCCTGTCTGTGATAGCAGATGTTGGAGGCCACGATTCTGCAGACTGGCACTTAGTTTACAGATTCTCGTACACAAGGTTCGTGGCATTATTTAAGTATGATTTAAAATAAAAGTTTAAATCACGGCAATTGTTTTATAGACATTAAAGCTTTAATAAGGAACAGCACTGTTTTATCTGGCTGTAGTGTCCTATTTCAAATCTCAGATGGTCACGTGGGAGACATTTGATGACCTGACACTGAATGACCCTTACACCCTTGCTCAGTTGCGCACTCGGTTCTCCAACTTTGCACTTCTCTTTTCTAAATGAAAAGAATACATCACTGTAGATGTTGGCTGGAGTTAAATATAAACCTTTGTTTTTTGTTTTGTTGTTGTTGTTTTTAAGATTATGCAAGAAGTAGATCTATGTATAGCTTAAGCTTTTAGTCTTATATTAGTGGATCCATCTAATTTCTGACTCATTTTCCAATTTGGGGTTGTGTTGGAGCCGGCTGTCATAGGGTGAGCTCTGCTCAGGTTCCCAGATCAGCAGAGAAAACCATTCACACCTTTGACCAGTTAATTATCACCAGTTAAGTTTTTGGACTGTGGGAGGAAGTCTGAGTATGCAGAGAGACCTCACACAGTTATAAGGTGAACATGCAAAAGAACAAGAACCTGACACTAAACATGCTCGTGTTTGCTCTGCTCTTTGTGTCCTCTCCAGCTCCACTCATGAAAAGAAAAGCAGAACTAATATTATTGTTAAACAAGGCCGTTTCTACTTGAGACACAACACGCTGTCAGAGGATGCCCCCATTGCAATCATATTTAAGGTAGGGGTGATTTTTTTTTTTTTTTTCTCTTTATGAGTCTGCTGAAATAAGTCCAGTAGGTGGTGCTATAGCACAGGTAAATGGTCAGAGATGAAGATGTTTGTGATGTTATTGCCTTACAGATTGAAGCAAAGACTTGAGTGTTTCCAAACTCTGTCTTTGTTTTTGCTACAGCTTGAAGTTGTTCCAAAGCTTAAGTTACATATATAGAGAAGTGTTTTTATATGAGATCGTGAATAGTTTTAGAACTCTAGTTTCATTAGTTGCTCGACTGATTACATTTCTTACACCACCTCAGAATGAAAATGTTAGCTGACAGCTGGTATCATGAACTTCTTTGCCCTCTGAGGAGAGACCTCTTCAAACATGTTACCTTATGATGCTGCATGCTCGCTGTGTTTTCACTGCACATGTTTGCCGGGTAACGTCTTCCCCAGCCCTCCCTCTGTTTGGCAGCGGCTGCAGAGACGATCTGGAATCAGTTCCCACAGCTTCACATTTCCATAAGCAAATGTCAGGCAACATTATGACTCCCTCCTCACCTCACCCCTCCCTGTGAACACTCCCTGTCTCATGTACTCCCCCTTCCCGGTTAAGCTTTTATCTAAATATAACAAGATTTTTATTTTTTGTAGTTGTACAAATATTTTACACACACCGTTTACATGTCATCCACACAGGGGATGGGTGTGGAGAGTGACCAGGAGATAGTTCAGATGATCGGCACAGAGGAGAGTGTCATGGCCAGCTTCGCCCCGAGCCTGGAGGAGTGCCAGAAAGCGCAAATCTTCACACAGACTCAGGTATTTTATCAATCCAAGAGAACCAGAGCAGGCCGGTGTTATTTCAAGCTTAAACAAACACTCTGGTCAGTTTAGCCCCATTTACTCGATGTTAGATTGAAGCTTTAATTATCTTTGAATTTTGATTTCCAAAGACAATATACTGGTAATATAAGGGAAAAAAGTAATATTACAAAACTGAAGGAGCACTAAAAAGCACTGAAAGTACAGTGCTAATGTTTATGCTATAAAAGAACTACAGTTCTAAGGGTTATAAGACTTGAACTTCACCACCACTAACAAGAGAGATGTCGTAACATGCATGGGATGTACATCTTGGTTAAATCTGTGCTGTAGGTATGCTGTAACCGTAGACTATTCTCTCACCTTAACCTTAGCACAGACATGGTCCTAGCACCACCAAAGATGACCAATTGGTCACGTAGCCCAGAACCTCAGCCTGTTGTTTGTTCCCGGCTGGTTTTTGTAAATAAGCTCCCCACCTTCATATTTACAGATGTGACAAGTTAAAATCACCCAATAAAAATAAACTGTTGTTGAAAACGACACCTTTTCATGCACATCTAGAGTGGAAGTTAATTTTCTGACTGTTTATTAAACAGAAATGTTCCTCGTGCTCAAGTGAATGAAATCCTGATTCAAAAAACTGTTTAGAAAATAATAATTTTTGGGTGAGAGCACGTAAAAGTCAGTGTGAATTGCTTGGCATCTCTAATGTGCGATCATTAGCTGCGGATGTGTGCAGAGCAGGATGTTGTTTCTGTTTCTATTGGCTGTCTGCTGTCAGAAGGTATTTTCTTTGTCTCTTTGAGATCAGATGACGAAGGTTTTGTCTTACCAGCCAGTTAAGTAATGCTTTTCATGGGGATTTCATGAGGCCCACGTGTTTTTCTTTGACATCGACAGATGAATGCAATCGGCCAATTTGTTTTTCATAAAGATTATGTTGTTAGAGGAACCGCTGATGCATTGATGAGTCCACATTTGCTTCCTAGCAACCGGTCGCCACAGCTCTCGTGTTCCTCTGTCTGCCAGCCTCCGTGATGTCTTTTCATGGTATTCATTGGGTCATTGTATTGTGCACAATGAGGCCTAAATCTATATAATTAAAGGCAGATAAGGCTTAAGAAACATTGTTATCAGATTATGATAAATAATCTGGCAAAACCAAATTTGACTGTCATCTTCTTTTCTTTTTTTGAATCCGGACACTGTTGATTACATCTGATTTCTTTTTTTAAAATTTCTCTAAATTAAACAGATTTTTTTTTTTTACCTTTACCTTAAAGAAATATTAACAATAATTATTTTTATTTTTTATGCAGTTTTGAGGGCAAGTTGGGTGGTCCATCCTTATTAACCTTTGACCTTTGCTATAATTCTGTTGAGGACTCCAGCTGGGCGCTTACTCAGGTGTGGGTGATGTGCACATTGTTCCCTTTGTGGTTCACTTGACCTACCAAGAGTCTGATACACGATTCTCCGTTCTCTGTTTAAAAATTCAGAATGTTGATCTTTTACACAAAATATCTCCTCGAGACTGTAACATTAATTTATATTAATATTAGTGCTGTCAATAGATTAAAAAAAATTAACTAACTAATCTCACAATTTTCTGTTATTAATTGCGATTAATCTCAATTACTTTATTAATAGCCTGGCTCCAATTACATTTTTTTATTCTTTATATTTTAAGTAATTATCGTTGTTCACCGAAGTCCAGTGGTCTCCGGTGAGAGCGACATTCCTTACTTGCACAAGCTTGCTGGACTGCTGAGCCCTCTGGTCCCCATACAAAGTGTGCAGTCTCGACACAATGGTTCCTCTCGAGGGCAGATTGTAACACTCATCTCCTGATGCAGCACGAATGACTTCTCTCAGTCCATCATCTTCTACTATGCTAACTGGTCGGCAGTTTTTAGCTATCCAAACAACCAAGGAATTGGTTACCTTTTCTCTCACATTTTTTGTTATTCGTCCACAAGCACCATACTCCTGAAGCGTAGACTGGCGAGGTCCCGTAGAGGTGGATTCAGTTGGGTGTTTTGCTCTCAGGTGATACGCCAGTGATGAACTGCTTCTGTGGTACTTGAATTCAGCGTTGCAAATTGTGCATCTTACTCTCGTTTTGTCCAACAAGCCATCAGGCAACTTCTTAAAGAGAAACTTTCCACCCAAAAGTCCGCCCTCGTCCATGCTTGCGTGTGTTAGCTAGTGTTAGCTAGATAGTAGCATGGTGTCACTTCTTCTTCTTCTTCTAATCATTTCTGTCAGGCCAAACGCCAGCATAGCACACTGTTGCCCCCTCCTCCAGAGGTGCTCATGAATTTAAAGGTCTTAGATTACAGGAAATTAATAAAAAAACAAAATCAGCGTTAAATTTTTTTAATGCATTAAACATTTCGCGTTGATCTTAACAATTAACGCGATAATTTTGACAGCACTAATTAATATTTATTTATATTTGTTGTTTTGGACATTTTTGTTGGTTGGAAAATTAACTGATTCTCATGGTGCGTTCCTTGTCTGACTGACAGTTGATGTAACATATACACACAGCTTTATTAGGAACACCTGCTCAACTGCTTGTTAACACAATATGGCAACAAATCAGTGAATTTAGGTTTTTAGACTTGTTCAGAATGGCTGGCTGAAGTTCAAACTGAGGATCAGAATGGGGATGAAAGTTGATTTAAGTTCCTTTGAACATGCCATGGTTGCTGGTGCCTGATGGGCTGATCTGAGTATTTCAGAAAATGCTGATCTGCTGGGATTTCTCCACACAACCATCTGTATGTATCTGAAACAATCCAGTCAGCCGCAGTTCAAGCGGCTGACTTGAACTTCTTCAAGCTGGTAGGTAGCAGTACTCAAATAACCATTCTTTATACCTAAGGTACCAGAAGAGTATGAGTGCTGCGAACTACAGCAGCTGAAGACCACACCTACTGTCAGCCAAGAACAGGAAACTAAGGCTACAGTTCACATAAGAGTCATTAGAACTCGACAATAGAAGATTAGAAAAATGTTGCCTCATTAGGCTCTCTTCCACAGTGTGTCCTTGTCCTCCTCCTGTCTTCCTCACCCCCAAATTAGTCATGTTGGTAAAAATATTTATGTTCCTCAAAAGGTTGAATCAAATGTTGTTTGGCTGCTCTGTTTCAGGCCCTGAGGTATCTTGGGAATAAAGTGCGCAGACAGCGGATGTGGGGAGGCCCCAAGAAAACAAAGATGGAAGAGGCCAGAGAGCTGTTAGCATCTCTCATTCTCACACATGTGCCTGTATGTAAACAGAATGCTCATCACGATAACTGGCATTCACACTAAAAGGTTACTCGAGAAAATGTAAAGACTGTATAACTTGTGTCCAGGTGAAAGAGTTTAACTTTCGGGCTAAGTGTATTTACCTGGCCGTGATGGTCCGGCGGGTGATCCTGGCTCAAGGGGACAACAAGGTGGATGACAGAGATTACTATGGCAACAAACGTCTTGAGCTGGCTGGACAGGTAAGCTTCTGTGCATCTGTCATCCTTGAGGTTTTAATGCACTGCCTTTATTTAATGCTGCATTCAGTTCTGTTTTTGTTCTTTGACTTTAAAACCAAATGAGCCAGAGTTCAGTTCAGACTATAAAGTTTTATTTAAATGATTATTGATTTTTTTTTTTCATGTTTGTGAGCTGAAAGGTGTTTACTTCCTTTTCTTTACTCATAAAACAACTAGAAACAAAACATGCCTGATGCTTATTAATACCATACGAGCAGAAACACACCAACACTCTCGTGCTTCAGTGTGAAGGGATCACAGCACTACACCAGAGGACAGCGCCGGCTCCAGGCCTGATCTCTCACCTGCACCTTTGTTCCTGCCACCTTCTTTTAATAAGACTCTCATTATTTTCCCTCAGCTTTGTTTTTCCCTGTTTTGTTTTTGAACCCCCCTCCTTTCCCCCACTAGTATTTCAGCCTGGCTTTGTCGGGAGAGAGATATGCGGTGGCACCAAAATCCTGAGGCTGTGGAAGCATGGGGATTTTTCAGCACCGTGACAATAGAAATGCTGCCTTGACTGGAGCGATTGAGCTAATCCGCAGGCCCGGCTCTGATAATGTAATTACTGCTGTCTTAAGGCCTTTAATTTCCCCCCCCCCAACCTGCTCTGTATAAGGAGCAGGAGATGGAGGGATCGAGGGAGGGGGGAGCACAGAGCCCTGTTTCAATAAGGGGCTTACATACTAACAACGCCAGCAATCTCCTCACTCTCCAATTATGGTTCCCTGACATTCAACTAATTGGCCTGGCTGCGCAATGGAAGCTTAATTTCTTTATTAATTTCAAGCAGTGCTGCCTGTTTGTTTGGATGTATGCTAATGCACAGGTTGGGTGGGGGTTGTAAGAGAAGTTGCCTCCTGTAGACCGGACAGAGGACCACAGGGACCTGGCTTACTTGTGAGCTGGCACACCTGGCTATTACATCTGGCAGTAGATGCACGTGAACTGACACTGCGTGCCAGGAGACCTGAGATTTAAAAAAGCAAACAAAAAACATCTGCATTTTTTTGCTTCTTTTTAGCTCCTGTCTCTGCTGTTTGAAGATCTCTTTAAGAAGTTTAATGCCGAATTGAAGAAAATCGCAGACCAGATCATCCCCAAGCAGAGAGCAGCTCAGTTTGATGTGGTCAAGCACATGCGGCAGGATCAGATCACCAACGGCATGGTCAATGCGATATCCACGGTGAGAAAGTCATGGCTGCTATAGCTCAGGAGGTCGTTCCATCTCAAACAACATTTTGGAAAGTTTTCTGCTCAACCGTCTGCATGTTGCATCAAAATTTTATGGTCCAAAATTTTTGCGTATATAATGAGAATTTTAGCTTCATATGTCAGACACTTTTAAGATACATAATTTTAGAAAAGGTTCATCGCTGTCAAACCTTTTTTAATGTTTATTTATTTTTATGTTTAAATATAAATAGCTGAAAACTATTAAAGATAAAATCTTGACATTTTCCAAGTTACAGATCCTCTAATTTGCCTGCATCCAAAAATGTCTGTTCATTGGCTAGTTAAAGTTTAAAGAACAAAAAATCCCATATTTGAGTATGCACTAATAAAAACAAACAATAAAAACCTTTAAATAGGCTATTAGTGATCATTTTAAAATGATATATAGTTAAATTTCACAGCACTGTAATACAAAACAAGTGTACATGAAATTCTTTGTCACAAAAATGGACCAAATTCATTTTCATTCATCTTTTATTTTGGGTTGATCAAATATTGAACATAAAAAACTAAAATATCAGTATTAATGGTGTCCTGGTCGGCTGAGCTGTATTGCTTGCTGGCTGGACTCTCTTTAAAGTCAGTATCTGACATCAAACAGCTTGCAAAACAGTCTTGATGGATAAATAGAGCTGCAGGCCAAAAGAAACAGACGTGCAGGGGAAATGTTCATTTAACATATCAAAATGTTTATTACATTTATTAAAGATCCTTATGATAGCTAAAAAAAAAACAAAACAATCAAAAACTATCAGGCGTACCGACATCATCAACCGTAGTGCCTCCAATTAAGTAGAGGTTCAGTTTGTGTTCCTATGTGAGTGTTAACTTAAAATTTTCTCATGCTGTACTTGTAATAGAAGAATAAAGTGGTCACTGATCAAACAAAAATTAGAAAGCAGGAGTTACTTAGATGGAGATTTATAGATTTATATTAAAACAACATTAAGAGTGAAATCCTGCTTCCGCTTTCAGAATTTAAGCCAGAAATGTCTCTTTCTTAATTTGGAGTCATTGCATGAATTTTTGTAATATTAAAATGAAACATGCACCACTTATGAATAGTTGCTAATACTGGCACACTCTAGCTTCCATTTCTGGATGCTTATCAGTCATTAAAATGCATTAATGAGCAATAAAGTGTTGTGTACTAAGTAATATTTACTATGCAGTATGTAATTATTGGTGTTGATGTTTTCTTGCAACAGGGTAACTGGTCTCTGAAGAGATTCAAGATGGACCGTCAGGGAGTCACCCAGGTCCTGTCTCGTCTCTCCTACATTTCAGCTCTCGGCATGATGACCAGGATCTCCTCCCAGTTTGAGAAGACGAGGAAAGTCAGCGGACCGCGCTCCCTGCAGCCGTCACAGTGGGGAATGCTGTGTCCATCTGACACCCCTGAGGGCGAGGTGAGTGTGCTGCGGCAGCCACACCTGATGGCCCAGGAGGTTTCTCAAAGGCTAATATGCTGTGGCACATGTACTGCTATATATAGGAATCATGGTCAGCAATTTCTTTCTCACTTTAATGAGTTATTCTCATGTTATAACACTCCCTGTGATGGTTAGACAATGATCTACCTCTAAATGGGGATTGGAGGGGAGGTTACTGACACTGAGACTCTTAGAAAAACTCTTGTCTCTGTGTTTTTATGTATTTCCACAAGGATAATATTGGATTATATATGTGTATCTGTAGGCCTGTGGTCTGGTGAAGAACTTGGCTCTGATGACGCACATCACCACCGACATGGAGGACGGTCCCATCATCAAGCTGGCCTTCAACCTCGGGGTGGAAGATGTGAACCTGTTGTGTGGAGAGGAGCTCTCCTACCCGAGCGTGTTTCTCGTCTTCCTCAATGGTAAACCTCCTCCTCCGCAGTGGAGCCTAATTAATAAATAAACACAGAGAGAATTAACACCGGAGGCTTTTGCTTTAGATCGTTTGAAAAGAAAGTCTTAATCCTCCCTGTTTTGAATGTGTTGCTTATGAACATGAAGGGAAAAATATTCTGTTTAGTTTACAGAAGGTAATTTTGCATTTCACTGTGAGGCTGATAATTCATTCATTTCACGACAGCAGCAGGTATTATTCTTGAGTCAAAACTTGGCCCCTTAATTACTGTATATGTTTGTCTCGCCACTGATAACTGTCAAATTATATTAGCTGCCATACCATTTAATTAGTTGGTAGCAGCAGGTGTCAAAGCCCTTCAGATTGTGTTCAGTGCAAATGTGTCCTCACACAGAGGCAGAGCACAGTGTCTCCTCTGTTCTCCAGTCATTTGTCTGTCAGACTTGATATGAACACACCCCTACAGGCAGTTAGAGCTCCGTTTCTTCCAGAGTAAGCTGCGGTGTCTTACAAATGCCGCCTTCACTCCTCCTTTGCATTTAAAGTTTGAATTTTAACCAAAATCAGCTGATGAATAATTTGTCGTGGCTTTTTTGTGTAAAAATCCCATAAATGTCCTGTTTTAGCCTCTTAGATGTCAAATGTGTCCATGTTTCTTGTTTTATATAATGGAGCTCTTCAGACAGGTGTTTATTGTACTGTGGCCATTGTTATATGGTTTACTATTCTTTGGCATTTTACTGATAATTTGACTAACTGAGAAAACAACTGGTAAATTATTGGATAAGCAAAATCCATGTGTTTATTAATGTGAACTCTAAATGTTAAACAAATGTGATGCAGCAGGTTAAACAGCTTCACACACAAACAACCAAGCAGTGATGCAATCAAGAACAATCCTACTGTCCCTAATGTGAACTGCAATATCTGTCAAAACTATGTCAAAAGATGTTGTTATTGAACAGTCTCTAATGCATAAACTACATTTAACAGTGCACTCTTTTTAGCGGGTTTACATCCAGCAAACATCTCTGCTGTGAGGGCAAAACCTTCACTCATCACAGCCACACACCTACAGACGCTACCTGGCTCGTCAGAGAGTGAAATGTAGCTCCTCAATGATGCTGGCAACTTTTCTGTCTCTACGCTGTGACAATAGTGTTGTATGCATTGTGATCCATCAGATGTTTTCAACATTGACAAACGTGCTACAAGTGACTGTGACATGAATTTGAAATAATGAAGTGAAAAAGTCACATAAAATAATCAAAGGAAGATCAATATAATGTGTTCTTCTTATCAAAGGGTTTTGTAACATCAATAAATTAAAAAAATTGGTCTTAGCCTGTTTTGGCGTGCTGTATCACAATTGCGTAACAATTGTTTGGTTGCTCTTAAAGATTACTGAATACGCAAAGTCAGAATGTGTTTAGCTCAGCACATCAGTCTTCTAACCCAAAAATATGTTTAATATTTAATGTCTATCCTCTTTATCTGTATCATGTCCACAGGTAACATCCTCGGTGTGATCCGAGACCATCAGAAGCTGATCAACACTTTCAGGTTGATGCGCAGGGCGGGTTTCATCAATGAGTTTGTGTCCATTTCCACAAACCTGAGCGACCGCTGCGTCTACATCTCATCTGATGGAGGACGACTCTGCAGGTGCGGAAGTTTAGAAAAAATAGCATAATGTGGAAATAAATGTTTGCTGAAGATCGTTACACACCAGTGTGTTTGCTTAGCGTAACATTGAGTTCTTTAGTTGTAAGAATGTTTTTCACACAGCTTTGTTTTGTTGTGTTTCCCTCTGCAGACCATACATCATCGTAAAGAAGGGAGTTCCAATGGTGAAAAACAAGCACATCGAAGACCTGTCTCAGGGCTACAGGTGAGGGTAGGAGTGCAGAGAGTGACTGCTGTTATTAAAGAAGCAGCTCTTTAAGTTACTGTTTTGTTTTTTAAACTCGCCACTTTGGCTTATTTGCTAACTTAATAAACATCAATTATACAACTGCTTGAAAAACAAAAGCCACTGGTTAGTATCGTGCATATTTGTGAAATTATGAGTGTATCCTCACACCACAATCACACCATACAGGCACTTCCCAAACAGTAGATTTTTATTAATAGTTTCTGTACTTTACTTCAGAACTTTTGAGGATTTCCTACATGAAGGCCTGGTGGAGTATCTGGATGTCAACGAGGAGAACGACTGTCAGATTGCCCTTTATGAATACATGATTAACAAGTCAGTGGCACATGATAAGCTGATTTCAGTAAAATGAAAAGATCATTCAGGTTTATGTCAAGTAAGTTATACCTGTTTTTTTGGGTTTTTTTAAACCTCTCTAGAGACACAACACACTTGGAGATCGAGCCCTTCACACTGCTCGGGGTGTGTGCCGGCCTCATTCCCTACCCCCACCACAACCAGTCACCCAGGAACACATACCAGTGTGCTATGGGCAAGCAGGCAATGGGTAAGAGTGGGCTGAGCAGCTAGCACACAGGTCATCAAACTGCAAGGATCTCGAATCCTTTCTCAAACATCCTCCCCACAGCTGCATGTGCACACACAAACACGGCCTCTTACAGTAATTTAATCTTACATGAACACATGAACAGTGTTCCTAAGCCTCCTAAATCTGCCGGTTCAGAGTTTGCACTTTTATTTGCACAAGTTAAAATCATACAAAAGGGCATTAGAATAACAAATGGTATAGATACAAGCAGCCTGCTGGTTCGTCTCCCCCAAAACTCCACTCCTGCACCACTTCTTGTCAGAATGCATTTGTATGTGTGATTAAGTGTCTCATGTGTGTGTGTGAGTGTGTGAGCATGAACATCAAACATGGGGAGCTTGCGTAGGTTTTCTTTTGTGCTGTGTGTGCAGAGGCCCTTTCCCTGCCAGTCACCCAGAGTGTCATTAGCAATTCATTGTGTCTGCTCTGGCTGTGCTCGGGGGGTCAGTGTGCTCAGCTGCAAAAGACCACTGAGTGTGCACCCGGAGCTCCTTGGTAACCAGAACTTCCCCAAACGGCCCTGCTAACATTCATAAGGACTGCGGTCGCCCCCACCCCTCCACTTTACCTTCATCCGTTCCTTCCTCCCCGCCCTCCCAGTCTTTACAAAAACACTGACTGGAACTATATTTGGCCCAATATTCTCTGCCTTGTCTATTTTGTATGGACGGCTCTCATACATGTGCAAATCTGGCTGTGTGGCCCGGCCCTGTTATCACACGCAGTTTAATTGTGAAGCAGTATCATCTGACAAGTGTCAAAACCACACGGAGGCCAGACTTTAGGCCATAATATAAGAGAGGTCTAATCAGGAGGAAGTAACATCTATAATCCTCTAAAAATGGATTTATTGACAATTTTATATATTTTCTTATAGATGCCCTAAATCACTAGATTACAGACACACAGTGAGTTACATATAAGTTTTTATTAAAAATTCAGTTCTTTTTTTTAAAATTCGTGATTCTTCTCTCCAGGGACTATCGGCTACAACCAGAGAAACCGCATCGACACCCTGATGTACCTGCTGGCCTATCCTCAAAGGCCGATGGTCAAAACAAAAACCATTGAGCTGATTGATTTTGAGAAGCTGCCGGCTGGTCAGAACGCCACCGTGGCTGTGATGAGCTACAGTGGCTATGATATTGAGGACGCTCTGGTCCTCAACAAAGCCTCACTGGACAGAGGTGTGAGATCTGTCCAACTTAAAGAATTGCATAGTCGTTTTTAAGCAACAAAATACCAGAATAAGAGGTAGAAAATCTAATGTAACAGTAAATGTGTCTCCAAACAGGATTTGGACGGTGCCTTGTCTACAAAAATACAAAATGCATACTGCGGCGTTACACCAATCAGACTTTCGACAAGGTGATGGGCCCCATGTTGGATGCTGCAACACGAAAACCCATCTGGAGGCACAGCATCCTGGATGCTGATGGTATCTGCTCCCCTGGTGAGTACCAGCAGGACTGGAGCAAATCCAGCATGGTTCGCTGCTCCTTAACAGCCTCTTCTGTGGCATTCATTTTATGAGCATTATCTGTGTCATTAATAGTGGTCAGGAGTTTGTTTTTACTGATGTTTCACTCAGAGAGAAGTGAAGCCTATTTTGCAATATTTACACACACACACCACTTCTTACATATCTCCATAGTTTTTCATCGATTGGAACAGTTAGAAATGTGTTATCAATATTATTAGTATGAAGAAGAAGAAAATAGGATCATACAGTACAAGTGTGGATTAATCAGGCATCTCACGTATGCCTGATTACAAGCCAGTCCATTTCATGCATGCACAGTAGCGCAGGAAAATAGTTGCTCACACACTCGCTGTGGCCATTATTGAGCTCTTCACTGTGAGTGAACACACAGTTCCCAGAGTAAATCCTGGTGGAACCACCACAAAATCGTTTTTTACAACAAACCAAATCTGGCACCTAAATCACCCTCACCAAGCTCAATATGGACATTTTAAAGGAGTTAACAAAGAGAAAGTGCCTAAAGCTGAAGCTGTCCAGAGCTTATAGCCGGCCTGCAGCCATGAGATGCATTGTAAGCCTCGGTATGAGCAAAGTATCAAAGCAGTTACAAAAAAAATTGTAGAGACAAGTGAAAAGAAACGAAGGTCCTGTTGTCTGGTGACATTATAAACATGCTGAAAAATGATGTAAGTAACTGACGTTTGTTTTGTAATGTAAATCTGTTGCATCTGCTTTTGTTTCGTTATTATGTAAAGGTGGGTGTACAGAAACTTATTTTCAATTAATCATTTGTACCTCATGTGGCAGACCCCTTTAAAAGCATCCTGTGACTTACTGCTTTTATTATGAAAATAATATTTAAGATTCAAAAAGTTGATTTTTGTTTGTATATCCTGTATTAGCAACAGAGCCCAACTTATATAAAGCTCCTATTTGCTGATATATTAATTTTCATTTGTCAGGCAATAAATTAACAGTAAAGAAGAAACAGAAAAAAACACCCTTCAACCATGTTATCGGTGTTGACTTTGCATAGTTTGTCCACTAGAGGGCACTCTGCTACTTCCCTGTTGGCAACATGCTACAAACAAAACAGCCAGTTGATCTGAGCAGAGTCAGATGGATAATGAATAAGTAAAACAAACTTATTTTTAAACCTGCATTGTAACATTATGTTGGTAAGGACACATAAGTTACTGCACATAACAAGTATGAGTATTGCTATCTGATTTTTAAGTCTGCAAATTTCAGTATCAATTCCAGTATTGGTCGGGCTCTAGCGTGCGGATCGCTTCTCAGTCGGATCCACTCCTCGTTCATCATATTTAGTTTTAAAAAAATAGCACAGGAGACCACAAACCTTGGGGGGGGGGCATGGACATCAAAGAGCTTGTTTCTATCTTTCATATACAGTTTATGGTTTTAGTAGCGATTCAAAGTCATTACCAGAACAGTAGAGACATTTTTGAAGAAAGCAGATGTAAACAAAGCTAGCAAAAACAAAACGGGTAACAAGCAATTTAAAACTGTGTTAAATACAGTTTTAAATTGAGAGCCCACATGTGAGAGCCCACATGTGTGAGCTCAAATAAGTCTGAAAACAAACTTATTTGTTTTCGTTCTTTTGCTTTTGGTCAAAGATTTGACGTTAGCACAAGTTAAAGAGAACTTAATGGCCTTTAGTCTATGTAGGCCAGTCTGTCTAAGACTCTTTGATGTGTTTTGTGTGCTTCAGGTGAGAGAGTGGAGAACAAGCAGGTGCTGGTGAACAAATCTATGCCGACTGTCACGCAGACACCACTGGAGGGCAGTACCCAGCCAGGCCAGCCCCAGTACAGAGACGTGCCCATCAGGTGAGTCAGCTCCCAGCACCACGCCCACACACATCACTGTGGAACTATTTTTTTCAGCTCTTACATCTATGTAGAGGGAAAAACGGGACTCAGTTTGAATTCTCTTGTTTTCAGTTATAAGGGGTCAACGGACTCGTACATTGAAAAGGTCTTGATCTCGTCCAATGCTGAAGACGCCTTCCTCATCAAGATCCTCCTGAGGCAGACCAGGAGACCTGAAATAGGCGACAAATTCAGCAGTCGACACGGACAGAAAGGTGCCGACCCCATGACAGCCACAATGCCTGCTCTGTGAGACCAGAGCCTAAAGATTTTGAGCTCAAAGCTGGAGGGAGAGTACAGAGGGTTAGGGTTTTCAACCTGTTGCGAGAGATTTGTAAATGCCTGGACAAAAAGAGGAAAATCTTTCACTGTGCTTGAGCATTTGTTGAGTCAAGTCCCACTAGCTGCTGTTCTGTCACTGCCCCCCTGTTCTCATCTTTCAAGAGCCTTTTCAATTAATTGGCTCTTTGTCCTGTGCCAGACTATGCAAATTTATTACACCCCAGCAGTATTCTGGTGCTACTGGGGGGAAAAAAGTGTTTATAGCCTCTATTGTTTTGCAGCGCCTCCCCTATAGAGGGCTAGTATGATGTTTTAATCAAAAAGCTAACTGGCGCCATGCATAATTTACTCTCTTCATTAACATGGTGGGCACTGGGCGGTCAGCTCGGGATGGGACAATGTCTTCTGTCTCAGATAGTGACAAGGAGAGAGGTCAGTGTGGGGTTAGCTGGAGGAGTTTTGGATGGAGACACCCAGATGTGCAGCTGATGTGGAGCTAGTTTTAATCACAATTGCCTCAAAGAGGAAAAGTAAACCTTTTTATCTACATTTTTGCTTCACTGTGGTCATCTCTCTGTAAAAACAACCATTTATTTCTTCTCTGATGAGTAATTTGAAAGGAACAAACTCATTATTTCTTCATCAATATATAAAAGTGTTTAATTAGAAGTGAATTTGGCTGCAGTGATGGATCTCCCAGCTTCTCATGACTACTCTCATAAGTCCTGGTCAGCAGAGCAGAATAAGTTAATTATTTACCGGTCACACACACATACACAGCTGTGTAGGTGGGGGAGGCGGCGGACGGGCTGTTAGTAGTAGGGGCCTATTGTGTGAGCCGCCACTGTGGAGCTGTATGAGCTGTGATGGAGGGCTCTGGACCCTTGCTGTTGTCTTGCCTTTCTCTGCTGATTTCATGCCTCTTTTATCATTTACTTTCACACAAAACAAACAACACCCAAGGATGTCTGCTGTTGGTAGTGTCTCTGTGGTGCTTTCCACCGTTTTCCAACTTCATTCTTCCTCCTCTCACTCCTCTTTTGGAGTACTTTTAACCTGATAATCAGCCTTTTTCTTAATGCCTTTTCTCTCTTTATGCTTTCTTCTGGCCCTGCCTTACCCGCCTTTTCTCTTTTCTTTTCACCTTCTTCCTGCCGTTGGATGACTTTCCTGTTAATCGCCGTACTTGTTCCTAGTCAACATCCTGTTGCAACATCCTGTAAGGCATCAGCAGTCAGCTGCGTCGCTGACTGGTCGGCTAATAGTGAATTTTTCCCACGTGCACTGATTCGTTTTCTCCTCTCGAGTTGATCCCCTCCACTTCCTCTGACTTGAACTGAAAATCATGGGTGTGTAATCCCAGTCTCCCTGTCCAGCTAAGCACCTTTCTCCACTTCCTGCTCTCCTTCACTTCACTCCTTTTTCCTTTTTTTCTTCGTTTTTTCATTTGCAAATGGACCTACAATCTGTTTACCATGGCCAAGGAAGAGTGCTTCGGCCCCTCAGTAAACATTTGCACTCACACTTAAACTCCTGGCTACCAGGGGTGCTTGTCCCCCCACATCATGCGAGTCAAAAGAGGTCCCTGTCTGTCCACATGAGTATGGAAATGTCATGCTCTGCCAGTGGTCCACACAGAGCCCCCACAGCACAAACACTATTAAGTTTGCTGAACTGGTGCTTGCAGTTAAGTCAGAAAGTCAGATTTTTTTGTCCTTAAAACCACATTAAAACTGCAGCCTACTTTTAAAACTTATCACTTTTATTTAACATTTTCTATTCAAAATATTATAAAAAGCCTATTACACATTCTGTGCAGCCAAAGTGATGTGTTAACACTAGGGATGGGTACCGGTGTCGGTTCTGACATAAACGGTAGTAACCAGACCGAAAAGCAGCGCACATTTCGGTGCTTTTTTTTCCTGAGCTGTGATACACTTCTAGCCAATCATTTTACGTTTCCGAGGATAGTAGGCGGGTCCAGGTACGTGCGTTCTTTTAGAGCAGAGCTACAGATTAAAAATGCCCAAGGTGAAGCGGTCAAAAGTCTGGCTATACTTCACAGCAAAAGATGCAAACTCAGCAGCCTGCAACAAGTGCTTTAAGCTGATACTGTGATACTGTCAAAGGAGGTAACACCTCAAATCCGATGAAACACCTGGCGACGCATAGCGTTTTCTTTTTAAAAGCCGAGAAATGCGCCGTATTTGATAGCTTGCTGCGAGACCTCACACCGAGCACATCTACTGCGGGTGTGGTGCCTGTTATCGGACCCAGATTTAGCAACATCCCCAAAAACCCGAAGAGGAGAGTCCTGGCCCCTAGCTCTGCCAGTGTAGCAGAAATGATGAGGATGATGATGCAGCAGCAGCCGTTCTTCTCTGCGTGAGTAGCTTAATGTTGTTCGTGTGTAATTTACGTTGAGTAGGCTAACCACGTTATTACATTAATGCATGTAAGGTGAACTAGCAAACATCATCATAGCTACATGCAGCTGTCTTCTTGTTTGATGGCAGATACTCCCTTCACCCTGGCCAAAAAGGCTAAAATGACCAAAGAAAAAGTGGAAAACTGCTGAACATGAGAGGTTTTTGGACAAAGTTTGTGTTTTTTCCATTGTTTAAGCACTGCTTCCAGCCAAGAGTGATACCATATATGCCCCATAGCTGCAGAAAAGGCTAACATTGTTATCTTTTTACAAAAAACCAGCTGAACATGAGAGGTTTTTGGACCAATTTTGTGTTCTCCATTCTTTAAGCACCGGTTTGAGCACCGTTTAAGCACCGGCACCGTTTCAAAAGTACCGATTTGGCACCGGTATCGGATAAAACCTAAACGATACCCATCCCTAGTTAACACTGCTGTAAAGTTAAAGTACAGCCTCGGATCCTCACATGTGGGAAGCTGATTGGTTTTCTCTTTGCCATATGTGTGCATTAATGTTTTTTGTGTGTGTGTTTGTGTGTTTCAGGTGTTTGTGGCCTCATCGTCCCACAGGAGGACATGCCGTTCTGTGACACAGGGATCTGTCCAGATATCATCATGAACCCTCATGGATATCCCTCCAGAATGACGGTGCGACACTTCACAGCTGTGGAAACTCAAATTCTGCAACATTTTTCTCTGTTGATTCATATGCCAAGTATTTTTTGCATTTTTTTCCATTGTTTTGTTCAGAAATAAACCAAAGGGGAAGAAATTTAAAAAATTAAACAGTAAACAACCATAATGTCAAAAAACGGTGTGAAATATAATCTGCAGATAACGAAACGGTTGCTAAACAGTTGATTAAACGATTATTTTCTCAAAAGTTTTAAAAGACCCCAAAGGCAAAAAAGTGATACCTTTAAACATCTTGGAAGATCCAATCATTAATGATCAACCCATTCGCTGGAGCTAGAACTTATAATATATTATTCATGGTATTTTTAGGGCTATTAATTCATCACTGGCTTTGTCATTTCTGCTCCGATGTTGTAACATTTGTCAGGGAGGTTAAGTTTTCTTTTCTCTTGGTGAAAAGCTGGTTATTTGCCGTCTAATTTGAGGACGTGCTTCTGGTTTTTATTTGTGGGTTGTTGTTTTTTTTGTTTTTGTTCTTTTTGCTACGACTGGAGTCTGAGTCACGTAGGATGCTGTGGCTGTCGCTCTTTATAGGTTTGTGCCGGCTCTCCTGAGACAAAACCCTCATTATCCCCACTCCTCTTCTCTCTGGGTTATCATTGGCTTCCAGAGCACACGTCCATTGACGCCGTTAAGCAGCAATCTCACTGTTCACAAACAGATATTTGTTGCTGCGGAGACAGCTGCCAGTGAGGCCACCGCCTGTAGCGGTGTGTGTGGAAGTTTTATAAAACGTGGCCAGTACATGTGAACTGTAGGATGGTGATGAATGTGAATGACATGAGACTTGGCTCTGTTTCATACACTGTAAAAACCTGAATGATCTTTACTGCTGCTCACTCTGGTTTCCATGGAAAAGGCTCAGAAATGCTTGGCTCCAGAGGATGTTTCTGTGGCCTGGGAGTGATATGAGAGTAGGTGTTTCCCTTTGTGTGTCGGGGTCAGGGGTCCTCAGAGTGCGATCTTAGTGGAATTGTTGAACTCAGCCATCCTTGGACTGCTGTCACCAACCCTGAGGAGTACATGTGTAATCTAATCTCACCCTTAATATACACATTTAGTGCCAGGAGAGGATGTAAAGCACAAAAAGATTTGTGTAATGAACAGAGCTGCTGTTCTTTTCCTGAACTTCGTCAGGTGGGAAAGTTGATTGAACTCTTGGCTGGGAAGGCGGGGGTCCTGGATGGGCGCTTCCACTATGGCACAGCCTTCGGAGGCAGCAAGGTGAAGGATGTGTGTGAGGATCTCATCCGTTATGGATACAACTACCAGGGCAAAGACTACGTCACTTCAGGCATCACTGGGTAATTAATAGAGGATGTTTTAGGTTAATAGCCACACACAACACAATGCTGCTACACAAGTGTTTGCATTGCTACTCATGACTGTTTACAAGTCTTATTTCTCTTAATGCTGTGAAAAATTTCTCAGAGTGATGTTAACATTTTCTCACCACAATATTAGTTCTTAACTCATTCACTGCCAGGGTTTTTGAGCATTTTTACTCATTTTTGAAGAGCCACAGAAAACTGTGTGTTATGATCATATAAATGCTGAACCTACCAAAATGAAGAACAGACTCTCTTCTTTCATCCAAAAAAAAAAAGCTTGTTTCTACCATTTTCCATTCTTTAGTAATCAGCTGTAGAAGAGAGGTGGGTTCCACCAAAAATGCCTGTTTTGACCAAAAAAAGGGAGAAAACGAGCTTTTTGTGAAAAATACATTTCAAGCAGTCTGATATTCACTGACAAGCTGCCCGAGGTTGTATTCTAGCCCCTCCCATTGGAAAACGTAATTGACGTCTATAGACGTCAATGGCAGTGAATGAGTTAAACAGTAGCTTGAATGTTTTCATTATGCAGAAATTGCATATTGGCATAGTGGCCTCGTTAGTGCCTGTCCATCCGGCACCAGCTGTGTATAAACAGTACATTTAATTTCTGTGTAAAATCTGCCGTCTGAAGGCAAGGATCACGTGTACAAATCTTTCATTGTTAGTATTTCTTTATTCAAATTTATGGACCAGCAGTCCAAAAAGAAGGCAGATTTTTGTTGGAATCATCTCATGCTCTGCTTATCCACTATTTTATTACAAAAAATGATAGATTTTATATGCTTATGTAATGTATGTGTTAGCCTGATGTGCACACAATTCCTGACCCCTGCTTTTCCCTCAGAGAACCTCTGGAGGCTTATATCTACTTTGGACCTGTGTATTACCAGAAACTGAAGCACATGGTTCTTGACAAGATGCACGCCAGAGCCCGAGGCCCCAGAGCCGTTCTCACCAGGTAGTTTCTCATCTGTGGTGACGTTGAGATTCGATTAGTGCCTATAAGTGTTGAATTAAATTCTCCGTATCCAACTGTCCTGATAACAGGCAGCCCACGGAGGGTCGCTCCAGAGATGGAGGTCTGCGTTTGGGTGAGATGGAACGTGACTGTCTGATCGGCTACGGAGCGAGCATGTTGCTCCTGGAGCGCCTCATGATTTCCAGCGACGCTTTCGAGGTGGACGTGTGTGGGCAGTGCGGGCTGTTGGGATACTCTGGGTGGTAAGCTGTTTCTGCTGGTGAAACATGTTAGGGGGCATCACAAGATCTGGTGCACATTGATACGAACTGAAAGAAGGGGAAATATTTAAGTTTACACAGTGACTAAAAAAGCTTGGTAGCTGTGTAATCCGGGTGGTCCATAAACGTCTGTTCTGTTTCCGTGTTTCAGGTGTCATTACTGTAAGTCGTCCTGCCACGTCTCCTCCCTGCGTATCCCCTACGCCTGCAAACTCCTCTTCCAGGAGCTGCAGTCCATGAATATCATCCCTCGACTCAAGCTGTCACGCTACAACGAGTGAGCAGGACAGAGACGGGACGTGTGAGTCACAGGTTTAGAGCAAGAGTTATAAGTTGATTTGTGAATGTTTGATCGAGCGACAAACAAGCAGAAAGAAGCTGAAACAGGACTATTTTTGTTGTTGGTTAAAATCTGAAAACTTTTTTCCTGTTTCTTTTTTTTAATGTTTCTTTTTTCTCTGTTTGTGTACATAATAAATAAGTTGATGTTTTTTCTTTAACTTTGACTTCTTTCATTACAAATATCAAAAGGTTGCCCTTTGAGGGCAAAATCTCCAGGATGTCACCAACTTTAAATTGTTTGTCCTGAAACATGTTTTGACCGCAAGATCTTTTGAACATCCTGACCTGGGTCATATTTCCCCACTTTTTTTTTCTGTCTGCTTTTCTCCTGTCTAATAAATGTTAAGTAGGATTTTGAAGCTGGAAACTTTGAGATCGGCTGTAGCAGTGCAGTGTGAAGAAAACATACCCTAGAGTCAAAGAGGTCCCATAATAACTTCTTTTCAGTAGATTCACTCTTCACTGCTGATTTAATCACTTAAATTCAAAAAGATAAAAGCAGGTGCGTGCAGCTACATGCCAGATATCCAACCCAAGGACGCTATAAAGCTAAATGGTAGAATTAAGTGAGTGAATCTAATCAGTATCGTCACCTTAAATATAAACTGATCTTTGTTACCCACGAACAGTGTCCTGTATGGCTGTAAACTTTGTCACTTACTGCAAATTAACCAGTGTAACCTGCCCCAGCGTTTTCATGCAACCTTTGAATAACATGAAATTAGCACACGCATTTGTTTTTCAAGGTCTTTCTCAAAGATATCATTCAAAAGCACATCATGTATAGATCCACTATCAGATAAATATACGAAATAATAGGACAGTACATTTGAGATTTAGTTTTCTAGTGTATAAAATATCAGCAGTCGTCCCCTTTGTGCTAACTTCTTTCTCAAGTCTTTCTCTACATTTCTTGACACCAGTTTAGTTCAGAAACCGTTTCTGTGTTTTCTGATATTTGCTGAGCCGTTTGAAAAGTATTTGACCCAACACGTAAAAAAGCATTACTTCTCTAATGCTGAATTACTGTGACTGCAACTTTACACCTGCACCGTGAACACATGTGTGTGTGTAAGGGGGCCATGGGATGTCATTGTTTTTTATTACCTGAATTAACAAATTCTGTTGTGTTATGCTTTAACCTGCCTTAACTTTAAAATTAATTAACTAGGAATCAACTAAAACTAGATGTGAAAACATTTTAGTTACCTAAAATAAAAAACTTAGTTATTTGTTTTTCAAAACTTTAATGAAACAATGTTGTGAAATTAGGAGATTAACTGAAAAAAAACCCCAAAACAACAAATTTAGATGACAATTTTGTATATGTTAGTTTTGTGAGATTTATTCTCACAGCTTGTCTGATGAGGCTTTGATGGATGTATTTATTGAGGCTTCAGATGTCTACAACACTGTGAGACTTTTTTTCCGTAAATCTTACCTCTGGTATATGTCATAAATACGATACTTAGGACAAAAACTACCCTGAAAATAATTTTTAATAACTGCTTATTTTTAGTTGTAAACAATAAAATCTGAACTGAAATGAGCAAACCCGCTCAGGAAACGAAATCAAACTAAACTGGATTAAAATGAAAAACACAATTAAAAACTCCTTAGAAAATTCAAAGTAATAATAATAATATTATTATAAAGTTGCTCTGTGGGAATCGTACTGAGTCTGAGAATTACCTGCCCAGGTGGCGGCCATGCAAACTCAAAACACATTAAAAATGCAACAACAAAAAATACAACGTCAGTAACATGTTATACTATACACAAACACCCTTACCTAGTGTTGCTTTAAAGATAAAGAAAGGGCTGTTTTCTGCAAGTGGTGACCACCATCCTGTCAAATCATAAAGAATCTGTAATAAAACAGAGAGATGCCTGAAATAAAAGTGAATGCACTGCATCACTGTAAATAATGTTTTCGTTATGAATTTAACCCAAGAAGTAATGAAAACAAAATAGTGTGCATTTAACACTTTGTGCATTTATACTGAGGTGTGTTGTCAAGTCTTTTTTTTTTATTTGGGAAGGAGTTAAAGTACAATTTTAAGACATGTATTAACCTTTTAGAATTTACAGGTGTGAATAGTGATTACTCACAAAGCATCAGCTGATGCTTGTGTTAGTTAAACGTATAAATGAGAATCAGAGCACAGTTTTATAGTTATCAATGCAGAAATCCTGATGATTTAAAGCCTTTTCGTAGAAAGAGCAAATAGTTTGTGCTCTGATATCAGTGCATCTTTATGCAGCTGATACACGCACAGAAAATGAGCATTCAAATGTTCTAGAATTCATCTCATGGAACAAGAAGTATCTTTTTATTATTATATATAATCAGCAGTGTACAGTTAATTTTTTCACATTTTTAACTGATTTTTGGAAGATTAATTTTGTTTGATCACAATCAAAAACACGAGTGACTGAAGTCTCTCGGTAGAGAGAGCAGGATGTCTCCTGTTTGAATTCAATACGAGTGGACAGCTGGATGCTCGATGCAGCAGCTTTGTTGACGTTACCAGGGAGAGAGCAGCTTTAAGTCATATGATTTCCTCTTTAAAGTGAAGCCCTAATGCCACCAACTTGTCGTATGTGGCGTAACCACATACCCCCTACTCCCACGTGCACACACAACTCTATTGGGGCCTTTTCACTAAACAAAGCAGAGCACATCCGTTTGTGCGGGCAGAGTGTGTGAGAATGGGATTGGTGGAAAAGGGCTCTTTTTTAGTGGCTGCACCTGTCCTATTTTACGAGGCACTAATAAGCAGATAACAGTCACTAGGCTGGGAAAAAATGAGTGAGAGCCATTGAAATTAGGCTGAAATTAATTAGGTCCTCCTCTGAAGTCCTGACTTTGTGGGCCAGCATCTAGAGCTTTGAGAGTTGAGTCAAAAATTAGATTTCCCTGACCTTTCACCCAATCCAGCAGCTCTTTCCTTCCTGTTTGAGCCCGATTTGATGCTCACCCCTGTCCTAACTAAGCGTGGCCCTGTGTCCGTCACCCTGTCCTGTGCGTCGCTGAGTGTCAGCAGTGGTGTCCACGCCTGCGCACTGCGAGTGAAAGTCCTTCTTTGCGCTCCATGGTGTGGTGAGTAATTCAGCCATAATCCGCCTTTCTCCTCTCCCCTCTTCTTTCCCCTCTCCTCTCCCCCTCTCCTGCGGTTCCATTCATATTCTAATCACAGCTTTCCCTTCTCCAGCTCTCAGGCACTCCATCAGAGCCCTCCCAGCCTCGGGTTTTGCACTTTTACTTCCCCCCCTTTGTGACCGTTCCCTCTTCTCAGAGGCATACCAAAAATAAGGTTGCAAAAAAAAAAAGAGGTGAGAACTCCACCAAAACATTCACACTGGTGCAGTTTCATCATTTATGGATGTGTGTTGCGCCGCAGCTCTGGAAAAGTTACCACAATAGTGCTTTGGGTGGTTTGAATGAGGAGCAGCACAAATGCAGGCAACAAGTGTGTGAGGGATGTGAAGTGGGAGTTAAAACCAGAAGGAAAGGCAAGAGTGGTGGTTGTGTAGAGATGTATGTTTATTCGGAGCTCGGGGGTGTATAAAAACGTATTAAATGCCATAATGGAAGACGGGGAGGCCACAGTGTTAGGACTGCGTAGATCTAAGCCTCTTTTTTTTTTTTTTTTTCTCTTTTTTTTTTCGTTGGGAGGGAGCTTTTCTTATTCAAAACAGCCCCACAAAAGACTTCCAGTGAGCCTTGCCACATCCCCATCTGACTTGGGGCCATTCATCAGCCCTCCAAGCCTATCAATGACATGTCCCCATCAGGGCTCCTATAAAATCAGCCCCTTTCCCATGAAACATCAGCAAACATTTTGACGGGTCTGGCTTTCCCCCCGCTGGATTTCTGGAGTCTCTACCCCCCCGCCCCACACCCTCACCCCCTTCCTTTCCACCCTCATTCCCACCTCCCCTCCTCTCCTCCGCCAACACCACCCCTCTCTTGGGCGAACCTCAGATCCTCAACATCTCCTGTGACGGGCAGCGGTCACGGAAACACAGAGCTAGACGAGGGGAGAGCCACTGAGGAGGGAGAAACGTGCGCTAAGCCATTTTCTTGGAGGAGTCAGTGTCGTTGATGGGAAGAGGATGCATTGCGGGCTGCTGGAGGAGCCTGACATGGATTCCACAGGTCAGTCCTGTTAAACTCTGCCTGCCTTGGATATGTTGAGGAAACCCAGCTTCTATTCACATTGTATGAGTTTTCTGCTGCGCTTATGCAAGTCTGGAACTTTCTCTGCAGGCATTCGGGTGAACTGTCCGGATGCTCATTAGCTTTTTAAATTTCTGAAATTACTTACGAGGGAGTGTTTTCGGTCACACTCGCTTACGGGAAGATGCAGGAGACACTTGATTAGAGAAAAGCAGGAAATGGACCTTCAGTCTCCACAATTGGTTTCTTGCTGTTATTTTTTAAAGTCAAACTAGAGAACTTGTAATTATGAGAGCAGCATTTAAAAACACAAGTGTACATCACAGTGCACCTGCTTTTTAAAAAGGTTATTTACTAGGTACAAAACTGCTAAAGCAAGACATTTTTTCAGCTTTGAAACAGGTTTTTACTAAGAATTTATCACCAAATTAATTTTCTTATGGTAAGAAACTGAGTTTCTTATGGTAAAACTGAGTCCTCTCTGCAACGTTAATGACAAATCTAATTATACACACTTTCAGGCAATTTGGTTTGTTTTTTTTATGTGAGTCCTTAATTGTCATTTAGCATAGTTTTCAGGATGATGCAGTTTAGTCCCAAATGTGTGCTCATAAATGAGTGAACATCCATTTTCACTTGTTGATCAAATTTAATCCAATTATTTAGATCCCCAACTTATCTGTTCTTGTGGCAAATGAAGCTTGAGATCCGAGCCTCTGTGGAGAATTAGCTCCACTTCAGAAGATTCTCTTTTTCATTTCCAGGGTTTTTTTTTAAGCTAGAGAAAGAAGCCAGTGCAGACGGGAACTGATGAGACACGATGAGGACCTGGAAATGATGTAATTTCTGTGTGATGCTATTTACCATCTGTCAGTGCTACAGTGTTATAACACTGTTAAAGAGTAAGCTATAAATATTTACGTACCAAAAAATCTTTCTCCTCTGGAGTTTTTAGTTGTTGTTTTTTTCTAGACAGGATTTTAAGAGCAGTCACTCCTTTTTTTTTTTTTTTTTTTTTTTTCTCTAGACAGGACGTGCTGAAGATTGAAGTATCCACTCTTCATCGAATCTTAACTTTTAAAAGTTTTTATTATCTTCCTCGATGCCGTGCTCAGACAGCACCAGCAGCTGGTGCTGTGAATGTTGTCACTTGCAAATGAAAAAAGGTTCAATAACTTTAATGTGGAAGGATTTCCATTTGTTGCAGAGCCTAAAAGTTTGGTTTAGTTTTGCATAAATATGTCGGTGACTTTTTCCTGATCACATCTTCGTTTTTATGCTTATAATTCAGATTCTCTGTTTACGACATGCAGTTTAGCTCTAAACTTCCTGGTAGAGAAAAAGCTGTAGCTTAAAATCCAAGCAATTTTTACACCGAATTAAAGTAAAAGAATTTTGTGAATGCCTCTCATAAAAATAGTTAAAGAATTCGATTTTTTTCCACTCTACTCGGCTGTTTCTATATGAAAGCCTTGGTGTTTTGCTGCTGCTCGCTCACAGAAAGCACACCAGTTGAGCTATTTCTAAGTAGAAATTAAAACAGGACAATGGCTTCTATTCCCCCAGACTGCTTCAGTAATGTGCACAGGCTCTTTTAAGCAAGTGTGTATGCTCGTAGTCTCCTGAGAACAATGCTGGATTCCTGCCGTCCTGGTGAAAACATGTCAAATAGAGCCAGGGCTGCGCTGCTGCCCATACAATCGATTGTTGTCAGCTCACCCTGTCACATTAGCGACATTTAAAGTGTCCTGTATAGCCAGTGATTTGCAGTGTTTATGCAAATACAGCTTTGGCTCTGTTCCACTGCAGGATGACATTAGTCACTTCACAAAAAGGGATTTTTAAATATGTGGGTTTTCTTTAGTTAAATTAAAAGTTAATTTAAAAAACAAAGAACAAAACTGAATGAAAATGTAAACTAAACATTTTTTTAAAACTTATTTGTCATTTTTTAATTTTTTAAAGTCATTTCTAAGAGCTGATCTTTGGTCTTTTTTATAGAGAGCTGGATTGAAAGATGCCTTAATGAGAGTGAGAGTAAGCGATACTCCAGCCACACGTCTCTGGGGAACATGTCCAATGATGAACGTAAGCAGGACCGACTGTACTTGCACTGAATCCTCTGTCTGCACGTAGCTTTTAAACCTCAGAAAATGTCATTTAGCCAGAGAAGAAATGATAAGTGTATGTTTGTGCCACACTTCTGTCATTTTGCTGTAATTACTTAATTAAGCCCTACGTGTGCTGTTTATTCCAGATGAAGAAAAAGAAAATAACAGAGCCTCGAAACCACATTCGACACCGGCTACGCTGGAATGGTAAGTTATTAAAAAAAATTTTCTTTTATCATTTAAAGAGAAAAGCTGCAACATGTCAAAACACAACAGCCTATTTAAAATATTAAATATATTCTCAAATTAATGTAAAACTGATGTAACCAGTCCTTTAAATCAACCACTCACAAAAGAGTCTGTTTTATTCTTTTTAAAAATTAAATAATGTGCACATCAGAGCACTTTTTTTCATTGTTTTAATCCTGTGTTGTCTTCATCCTGCAGATTCTGTTATTATTTTCAGTAAATTTGATTGATTTAGTTAATTTAAATTGTCTTAAATGTCACCCGTACACACAGATGATAAGTTTCTCTGCACATTTTAGGGAAATTTACTTTATATCTGCTAGGGAGCAACAAATAATTGCACCTGCAGCCTCAACATGCACCACAATTCATTCATATCATGTATATATACATGGAATACCAACTCCAATTGTGACAAGTCTGTTTAAAATTAGAGAATTAAAAGAGAATAATTTTATACATCAAATATCCTGTAATAATAATGAACTTTTTTTTTTTACTTTTCAAAGTGAGTCTCTTTTTATTTTGTGTCATAAGTAAATTGTTGATTTAAACAGAAGAAAATCAGTCTAAAAATGTTATAATATATACTGTATGCTCTATTAGGAAATTATCAGCAAATAGTTCTTATGCAGCTAAGTAGGTAGGGTGTTGAATCAAGAGTAAATAATCTGTCCAGCATTAGTTATGCTTGTATATTTGTAATTAAAGAACAATTTTTTAACCTAAAATAATATATTGGGTCACGTGACTGATCACAGTTTGATTGTCAGAAGACTTAAATGTAGCTGTTTTACCGAAAAGCAGTAAAAATGGATCCAATTCAAAAAACAGTTTCTAAGTAAATGAACATTTATCTTAGTTCTTACTCAGCTTCACTGAAACAGACAATCAGCCAATGCAGAGGTCTACATGCAGTACCCAGACACATACAGTACGGTATGGCATATTACCCAGCATTAAAGTGCATTTAAGAGGTAATTATTTGGAGTAATAAATGAGGTCTCAGAAGCTTGGAAAACCATGGGAAACATTAATGTTTCAGGCTAATAATGAAACTTTTGTTCTGTAAATAATAATAAAAGTAATTGCAGCAGTTTCAGGATTTAACGTGTAGTTCAACCGTTTGAAAGGTCAAATTTACTTGTACTTAATCAGTCTGTTGCGTCTTAATGGTGTTTTTTTTATACAAAGTGGAAATAGTGCTTTCTTCTTCTGATTGTTGTTAATGAGTTACAGACATCACATTTAAGCGATTTGTTTGACGGCTGCACCAAAAACAGGATTTCTTAGGGACAGTTTTTACAAACGTGAAAAAAAAATCAGGCTGACATTGTTACCGACATTCATACCACATTCATACCGCTCTTTTTGCTTAATTCCTGCGTCCTCTGTAAACACATAGAAGATTAGCAATTAAGTGCTAATCTTATTGGTTAATTTAAAAATCTTTTCTAGATTAAAGAGAATAATACAGGGGCTGTGAAAAATTCCACTGCAATATAAAAGTGAACTAAAAAAAGGTGAACTACAAACAGAAAACAATAAAAACTACTAATTGTGATGCTGGTGTACCTCAAGGCTTAGTTTTAGGTCGTTTTGTATTTATCGTATTACCTTTTTCTTAAGTTGTTAGATTTACACAAATAATATGAGGGATGAAATGTAAAAATGCACATGAGTTGTGATGTGCATTTCTTAAAAATGAGTGACTCATTCAGATATTTGAGTTCGGAAAAGCAACGCTGAAGTATTGAAGTCATTGCTTTGTTGAGCCACTGGGGGCAGAATACTTGAAACCATCTCTGAAATGCTAATTACGTCAGAAGTGTTCATGTCTCCTGTGTTGGCAAACAGTTAAGAGCACAAATGCTGCTTGTGTAAATAAGGGCAAATATTTCAATGTGAATCATTTAGAAATTATGACGTGCTCATTGTCGACGATCAAAGATTGATGAAATATGACGTCCAGTATTGGGAACACTGATAAACAGCTGTTCTGCTTTAATGTGAATTTGTCCACTGCAGCTGTTAGTGAGACGAGGTTGCAGGAAAAATGGATGTTGCAACTCCCGAGGGAGTAGCTGTTGTCTTTGTTGATGCGTTGTCATGTCTTGCATGACAACCCAATGCATGGCTGTTCCGTGAAACAGTTAGCTCTGCTGGGATGCAACAGACAGTTTGCTTTATAATAAACACTGCTACAGTGTTGTTACACTGGAAGTAAGATAATGATTACCATGATGTAGCTCTTTAATTTATATTGTGTCTTACTTCTTTCTTCTCATCTTTGAACTGAATTTGAGGCGGTACCCTAATGGCATATCTGCTTTAATCTGTCCTCTTAATAACATAAACTCTAACATCGTGCAGTTTAATATCAGATCACGGTAATTTTTAAACGCCCTGTTCGTCATAAAACCATACACGAGCTTCCAAATGTCCACCTGACATTTCCCCCTTTGTTATTCACAGGCTAGAAGAAAACTACGAGATAGCCGAAGGTGTGTGCATCCCCCGAAGTGCCCTCTATATGCATTACCTAGACTTCAGCGAAAAGCACGACACGCAGCCTGTGAACGCAGCCAGCTTTGGAAAGGTGAAATGCAAACTTGAGTAGTGATGAAGATCAGACAGTGTGGAGAGTCAACAGTCACATCTATTGTAGCTTGGGAGGAGTGTTTAATTTGTGAAATGCCTTTTCACAATTATTACTACTTTCTTTTAGTTTTTAGTGTTTTTAATATTCAGGTACGAAGTTAAAACTTATAGCTGATGTTGCAGATGCACCACAAATCGAGGCGGTCTTCTGCTCAGTCAGCCGCGAGCGTTACGCTGGGGCCGTTGCACGCCTGGGTCGGTTTTTGTGCGGCTGTGTTGAAGTTATATCAGATCAAAACTCAGTGTGAAGCAAAGCTCTCGCTGAACACATAATCTAGAGCCAAAGGAGATGTGCTTTGGTCTGTTCCCACAACCCCAAGAAGTTCCTCAGCCTTCCTACCCCCAGCCATCCCCTGTACCCTGGACTCCAGCCCCAACCCCCAACCCGGGCCTACCCCCGCCCCTCCACAGCTCCTGTCGGAAGATATTGAAAAAGAGAAGGGGCCTGGATTAATGTGTAATTAAAGGAAATTTGGAAGGGTGAGATGTTGCGGAATGTTAGATCAGTGGCTGGAGCAGTGTGGGGTGTCCTTTAGGAAGGCTTCATTGATTCAGGACAAAAAAACGAGAGAGGGCCCGGACTGCCTCCCTGTCTGCTCATTTATCAAGCGGGGCCTGACAGAAACTTCACAGCTTGGCCTCTTTTTTCATCCCACACAATGGAGAGCTACACTGTTTGCTAAAGTTTCTGCACCAGGAGCTGGACCGAGGAGCCAATCTCTTTGGACAAAAAAAAGAGAGAAAGAGAAAGAGAGAGGAAAGGTGGAAAGGAGGGAGTGGAAAAGGTAAAGAGGGAGAGAAGGAGTCAGGATGGGTGGGTGGAAAGATGCAGGGAGGCTGTAGATATGGGGGTAAGGGAGGGGGAGTAATACCCATGGATGTCATAAATACATAGACTCTGGAAGCTTTTCTTCTGCACGGCGCTCCCTGTGGATATGACTGCAAGACCAACTTTATTAAACACTCTCTCACCAAGAGCTAAAAATGAAGTGCAGCGTATTCTGTTGACTTCTGCGTGCTGTAAAGCCATATTGTACAATAATAACAAGTAAAATGCACACACCTGCGACATAAGGTGCTTCCTTATGTCGCCTCTTTACACCATCTTTTCTTTTTCTTTTGGTTTTATCCAACGCAGACAAAAACACATAAATATTTTGAATCTATACTTGCTAACAGTATTTCTCTCACAATAAACAGATCATAAGGCAGCAGTTTCCAGCACTGACTACCAGACGACTGGGAACAAGAGGGCAGTCAAAGTAAGATGTTTCAGGGTTTTTATGTTAGAGAAGCTGAGTCAGTTCCTCAGCTTAAAAACATTTAACCCTTGTATGGTGTTCGGGTCTGTGAGACCCGTGTTCAGTTTTTTTCAAAAGAAAAATTAAACAATTAATTATTTTTTCACGTGTAAATGTGTTGTGTCTTTCCACTCACTCCACTTGATTATAACTGATTTATTTATAACATTTTATATAAAAGAAAAACGAGAAGCACATTAATTCATAAATGTGATCTAACAAAGGTAAAGGGAAAAAATTAACCATGTTTGCTGTTCATATGTCTTGTAATTGGGATGAAGTAAACATCTGTTGAGTAATTTAACATAAAATTGTTTGATAGTGTTAATTTGGAAAGCCAAAACTCTAGCGGGTCCACCAGACCCATGAACACTGGCTGAGTAACAAAAATACGAACACCACACAAGGGTTAAAAACCACATGTTTAGACTGCATTTTGTGCTTTGCTGACATCAGTGCGCCCCAGGGTGGCTGCGGCTACAATGTAGCTGCCATCACCAGTGTGTGAATGGGTGGATGACTGGATATGTAAAGCGCTTTGGGGTCCTTAGGGACTAGTAAAGCGCTATATAAATACAGGCCATTTACCATTTATCTTATGTTCCTGTAGTTTTCCTTTTTAAAAAATATTTTTTTGTCATGTTCTTCCTGCACAACAACCTGTAATGATTTGTTCACATGCTTTTTTAAATTAGTGGATATATTTATTTGTAAATTGTCTTTGAAAAGCAATATGAAAGAACTTATTGCTTTTCTGATAACGTACTTTTGGAAATATTCACCTAAAAAATAAAAAAACAAAAGACATGTATTCAAAAAGCAAAATTAAAATTAATCAATAAAAAAAATTAAATCACACTTTGAGTATTATTATTATTTTGTAAATAACATTTATTTAAAAAAAGACATTAGAATTTTCAAACAATATTTTATTTTATTATATATCAGCCAAGTGATCCTCAAACGTCCTTGCCATTGATCTGTCCGTCGTCTCTGCTCCTCAGGTATCACTACTATGGAATAGCGGTGAAGGAGACCTCCCAGTATTATGATGTGATGTACTCCAAAAAGGGAGCGGCGTGGGTGAACGAGACGGGGAAGAAAGAGGCCACGAAGCAGACAGTGGCGTATTCACCGCGCTCCAAACTGGGGACGCTCCTGCCAGAGTTTCCAAATGTCAAAGACCTAAATTTGCCTGCCAGCCTGCCAGAAGAAAGGGTAAACAGGAGTTTTAAAAGTCCATCCTTCCAGCGCCCCCCTCAGCCCCCTCCTCCCTTCGCCGTTGCTTGCCATCTCACCAGCTCTGCGCCCCCTCTGGCTCTTTTATCTGCCCCGGGAGCTTCAGTGGGTTTGCGTTTAGAGAAGGACCTTGAGGATTTATATGCTGGCTCCTCTCTAACTCTTAATCTTTTGGAGGAGATAATAAGATCTAGCTGTGGACAAAAGGACAGGCACTAGCTGTCCGGCTTTTAAAGGGGGGCCATGATTTTAAATGGTTTGTGTTTTGCTGATCTCTAAAGCTCGTTTTATATTACTCCGCTCAAGCCTAGGCCTGTAACATCTATTTATTGGCTCCCATGCTTTGTTCAAGATTTATCTTCTTGTTTTTGCAGCATTTTTTTTTCCCAAAGAGAAAAAAAAGCTATTAAGTTTGTTATGCAATTAGATTAATACCCTGCTGTTGCCCACAGGTGTCAACCTTCATCATGATGTACAGAACACACTGTCAGAGGATACTGGACACCGTTATTCGGGCCAACTTTGATGAGGCGAGTCCTTTTCTGTTTAAAATGACCACTTTAAAGTCTGTTTGAGCACATTCGGTGTTTGCCGCTTGTATGTTTGTAATATCACGTCGTGTGCAACGGCCACAGGTCCAGAGCTTCCTGCTGCACTTCTGGCAGGGCATGCCGCCCCACATGCTTCCTGTCCTCGGCTCCCCCACGGTGGTGAACATCGTCGGTGTCTGTGACTCCATCCTCTACAAGGCCATCTCAGGGGTGCTGATGCCCACCGTCCTGCAAGCACTGCCTGATAGGTGAGAGTGTCCCTCTACTGCAGCTCAGAGTTCACAGTAATATCCTGATTTAACCTCTCTTTTTGTGGTTTTAATATCTTGTGCACAGCTTATGCAGCTACACTTTTACAGTGTGTGTCTTGTAGGGTCACGTCATTCCATCTCCGATGATTTGCAGGCACATCTTCAGTTTTAAAGTTATCAGCTGTTTGGAAACACAATTAATTTATTTACCGTGATGTGTAAAGGCGGGGTGGCTCGTTTTCTAAAGCTTCAAAGTTTCAAGTAAAGTCTCATCTGGAAGACAAAACAAGAAAGACGTGCTGAAAAAATTAAATTTGAGTCTTTTGTGAAAAAACAAATTGAACAGTCTTACTGAGGATCAGTGCTCAATCCTGAGCTCCGAAATGGTTTTGAACTCATGGTCTGCTCTTTATGTTTCGTTTTTATGGCTCTAACAGTTAATTAGTTCTTTAGTTGTGACCCTTATTAAATAAAATCACGTGTTTTGTCTCAGGTACTAAATGTGCTTCATTTTCTCCTCATCTGCACAGTTTAACTCAGGTCATTCGAAAATTTGCCAAACAGCTCGATGAGTGGCTTAAAATAGCACTTCATGACCTTCCAGAAAACCTGAGGAATATCAAATTTGAACGTAAGCATAAAATATGCCAAAGTGATTGTTTGCTTCTTAAGCACGTATGGATTTTATAGGGTAACTTCTCAGGGATTTATTGTATTTTCTTCTCCTTTTGTATTTCAGTATCGAGGAGATTTTCGCAGATCCTAAAGCGGCAAACATCACTAAACCATCTATGTCAGGTGCCTATCGTGGTCTGAATGTTTTTAATAAAATCCATATGAAAGAACAAAGCTGATAAGGGATGTGGGTATGCTTAGATTTGTCATATTGTTGACTTATCTGTCCCAAGGCATCGCGGACTGTGATAAACAGCGCCGACATCACCTTTCAAATGCTAGAGGACTGGAGGAACGTGGACTTGAACAGCATCACCAAGCAGACACTTTACACCATGGAGGACTCGCAGGAGGAGCACAGGCAGCTTATTATCCACTGTAAGTCGCCCTGACTCACCCGGACGGGCACTTTACTATGACGTGAACGACTCGCCGAGGGACGGTCATTCCCACGGCCGGCAGAGTCAGAGCGTTAATGACGGAGAGCAAAAGGTTAAACAAGTTCAATCTGCTCTCAAACACCCTGCGGAGCATTTCCAATTCCCTGCACCCTCGCGCCTCTGCATTGGCCCGGAAGGGGTCAGAGGTCACACATACGTAGAAGCTGCTGTGTGAAGGTGAAGGTGCTGTTTGTGTTCTATGTAACGCTCCCTTCTCTCACAGTGTATCAGGAGTTTGATCGTCTGCTGGAGGAGCAGTCGCCGATCGAGGCTTACATCGAGTGGCTGGACTCGATGGTGGATCGCTGCGTCGTCAAGGTCAGACAGCTAACAGGCATTATCCCCTGTTTTTGTGTGGTTGTTTAGACACTTCAGTGTAAGCTGCACAGGTGAAAAGTGCATATTTTTTTATAATCCTCCCCTCACTGAGACACCTGTGGCTGAAAGCCCTCTTCCCTCTCTTCCCTGCAACTCTCTCTTAAACCGAGTCACTTAGGTTGCGATCCTCCCAGTTAATGATGTCTTCAAGCTTCCCATTTGCGTCCATTATGTGCCAGATATTGCCTTGTAAAATTTCCGTCTCCCCGGCAACGTCTTGGACTGCTCAGACAATAGTTCAATGGGAAGGCGTGTCCCCGGGGGCAAATTAAATAGTTGACTTGTTGACATGTTTTTCGTTCCTGAGGGTTAAGCCCCAATACGGACCCGGAGGTTAATTCTACCCCGGCGTCCCCACCCTTCCCCCCTCTTTTCTCATGGAAATGTTCTCTCTAGGTGGCGGGGAAGAGGCCCGGGAGCCTGAAGAAGGTGGCCCAGCAGTTCCTGCTTATGTGGTCGTGTTTTGGTACCAGAGTCATCCGGGATATGACCCTGCACAGCGCGCCCAGCTTCGGTGAGCTCCTCCTGCTTTTCATGCAACAGAAAACACACAGCGTTGACAGTCGTTTTATTTACTGTGTCATCCATGTAAACTGCTGAAAATGGCTCCACTAATAATATCTTTAGTGAAATTTGAGGGTTTTTTAAGTATAAGTTTAGAGTTTCCCTCACTTGCTCATGATTTTCACATTTAAAAGCTAATATGAGCCAAATCAAACTGATATAAAGAGATGAAATGTCTCTTAATTGGGGCTAAATGCTCATTTAATGATTCCTCTGCTTGCTTAGCTTCGACTTTGAGACGAGGAGAGAGTAGGCACGAGTGAAATGGCTGCTGCTTTAACAGCTTACTGTTTGTGGTAAGCGACAAGCAGTAAAAATTAAAGAAAAGAAAATGGCTTTTCTCTCCCCTCCTCTGTCCCTGTCTGTGAATATCAAAGACACAGCTGGTTGCAGTGTTTTGATAAAGCAGGTCTCTGTGCACAAACAGCTAATTAACAAAGGTCGCCCCTCCCCTCTCCCCGATGCGTTTGCCTGTCTTTTCCCATTTTATGACCGGTCAGTGTTACACCCGGCTCCCCTCAATGGCCACAAGTGTTTATTATGCACACGGCGGCGGCAGAAGCGGCCGGCACAATGACACAATTGTGACACTCCCTCACATGCTCATCTTTCGTGCGACCCCCGGGGTCAGCTGACATATTTCTGGCACTGACTCGGTACACGGAAACAAGCGCGCTCGCTCCTTTTTAATAACAGCGGCCCTCCTGTCATGCCTGCAGGATGTGATGTCATCATCTCAATGGTTGTAATCAGTTACATGCTGGACAGATGTTTGTTTGGTTTCAGCGACTCACTGGAACTGTGCCACTCTAACTCCAGATAAATGCTTCTACTGTCTGATTGGGCTTTCTTGTATACGTCTGCAGGCTCCTTCCACCTGATCCATCTCATGTTTGACGACTATGTGCTTTACCTGCTGGAGTCCCTGCACTGCCAGGAGAGAGCCAACGACCTCATGAGGGCCATGAAAGGCGAGGGCAGCACAGGTGAGCGCTCCAGCTGTAGGTGCAGGTGGTAACCAGCAGCACAGCTGTTTGGTAAGGTGACTACATCAGTGGACATTTCCAAAACCCTGAACTTAACTTTGACTGATTGGATGATCCATAACCCTTGATGGCAAAAATCTTCCTTCAGCTAAATGATAGAAAAGCTGAAGTTGGCTTACTTTCCTCCGATTCCAATCCCTACAAATACCCAAACAAAGGCACGTTTTTATATACAGATCTCTGACTTTTAACAATCAGATCAGTGGTGTTTTTAGTTTATGCCACACCTACATCACCTCTCAGTGATGCACCTCTGCAACTTCCTCTGTAAAGGATCGTCCAATTTCACTTTTCCTCGATTGCAGATGCTTCAAAACACAGTTGGTGCACATAAAAGACAGCACGTCGCTCCTGTTTTAGCTCAGTTTCTACCTCCGAAACACAGAGTTGATTTTAAATGGTTTTCATTTGGTTTTAAAGCCCTCCAGGTCGGGCCTTTGCTGTTCTTGTCCCCAGGCTCTGCAGTAGTCTGCCATCCCACATAAATCCTCTCCAACCAACGTTTTCATGATTTTTTTATTGTTGTTTCTAATATCAGGTTTAAGTTACAGGTGTTTAATTTTACACTATTTGATTTATTTCTCATATTTTGGTCATTAGTGTCATTTTTTTGCCTGGAAAACACTCTGGTTCTTTTAAATGTTCTACATAAATACAATTAACTTGAATTTAAAAAATCTGTTGAATATCTGTTAAATGAAAAAAGAACTGTTTTATTTATTTATTATTCTTAACTTCCAGCATAATTGATTTGTTTTATGTGAGAGCCACTTTTGGGTCATTTATTATGTATTATACTTTTTTTTAAACAAATGAGAATAAATTAATTTAACACTTGTTAGTCAACACTCAACATTATTATCAAGTAATATAAGGAAGCTTGTTTTCACAACTGGAAAAAAAGAAATTGTTATCATCCATAAGTAAAAATTTCCATCTGTTATCTCAAAAATTTTGACTTATTCTCAAGTTTGACTCTAGAAGTTGAACTTGAAATTTTGACATAGCTTTGCCTGGAAACCTTAGACATACGTTTGCGCGTACCCAGGGAGATTTGCACCCTAAATGTTGTGGTGACTGTCCAGAAAAGCCTCCGAAACACCCGCAGAGGTAGTTTATTCTTACCTGTCCAGGAATTCACTGTTGTAAGGTGTTCCTGTTCATTTCTCTCAATTTTAAATGTTTTTTTTTAATCTTATATATTATAGAATAAAATGTATACACTTGTTTGCAGTGACCTTGTATTGATGAATCTTTTAGAATGAGCCTGTTTTCTGCCACACAAAAAGACTTTGTTGTCTAACTGAAGATTTGTTCTGGCTCTTTAACATAGCATCCCTCTTTGCATTAAACTGTCTAACCGCCTGTTTCCTCCCGACACCTTCAGCAGAGAGAGAGGAGGAATTTACGCTGACAGAAACCGCCCCTGCCTCGCCGTCTCCGGGATCCTACTCTCCCGCTCGGTCAGTCCACTCTGTGGGCGTCTCCTCGGCCAGCTCCCCCACAGCAGCCGTGTCCCCGGAGTACACCGGAGTACCTGCCACGACAGGTGAGACAGGACTCGCGTACAAAAAGCCCAGAATAAGCAGAGTTTAACGTAGTTCCTCTGCGCCAAAGCGTCTGTCTCTGTGTCTATATATGTGTCTACCAGGCGCTGTTCAGTCATATACCTGGTCCCTTACATACACAGTGACAACAGCAGGCGGAGCCGCTCCAGAGGCCGGGCAGCAGCTGTCCTGTATGAGGAGCAGCGCTCCCGTACCCCCTCCATCTTCTGCCCACAGGATGCCAGTCTACAGGGAGGAGCATGGGTGATTACAAAACTATTGAGCATTGCAGTATTAAAATACATTCTCAATTTATTTTTTGGATTCATTATATTTACTAAATTTCAACTGTTTAACTCCATTTTAGGTACACTGGTAGCTACAACTATGGCAGTTACGCCAACCAGCATCCTCACTCCATCCAGAGCCAGTACCCGAGTTTGGCCCACGAGCCGACGATCCCAGCCCCGCTGCACTACTCCGCCTACCACCGTACATCTGCACAGGTCAGGCTCTGATGCTCAGGAATGGGGTGTGGTAGCAGATCAGATGAATTCAGGTTTTATATTAATCTAAGGACCTGTTAATGCTAAATAATAAAAGTATTAGGTTTTAATAATGAAAGAAAATAAATGAAACACTTGGGAAGACATTTGTTAGATTCCAAAGATTAAAAAAAACCCTCTGACTGTTGGATGATCTGAAATCCTGGATTGCATCTATGCAGTGATAGGACACTTTTAGACTTTCACAGCGTGGAGGTAAAACTATGATTTAAACTGTATAAAGTAACTCAAGTAAGTAGCTAAGTAAGTCATAAGTATCAGTATGAAAATACTGGGGTTTAATACCTTGTGTGATGCCTAACTGCTACTTAAACTTTATGCATTATATGAGGCTGATACTACGTGTTAAAAAATATGTAGCATCTGATAAACTAAATGTGAGGATGAACTGACTGAGTTGTCCTTTTAGGGGAATAAATAGATTTAAATATGATGCTATTTTAAAAAAAAAAGAAAAAGAAAAGAAAGGTTATTAGAATGAGATTGAGCCGCTGATGTTACCGAGTGAGTTTTACTCTTTTGGTGGCAATTTCCTGTCAAGGGTCCTCCAGCCTCTGCTGCCTTTATAGAGGGAGGAGATCAGCTGGGCCTCAGCGCTCGCAGTGTTTCTAAAAGTCCCTGAATCACCCTCTCCACACAGCGGAAGCAGACAGTGAAAGGTGGCTCGGCCGGGGCCAAGGGGGGGGCCTTGCTCTGTTACTTCTCTTTCCAGCTCTCAATAGTCTCTTCATCTGTCTGAGCCAGTGGCCACGGAGCAGGGCAAGGGGGCGTTTATTAAAATATTGTTATTCAATGGTCTCTTTTCTGCTTGTGAACAAGAGGCAGCTGAGCCGCCTGTTCTGCACTGACTGTCTTTTTCCATGCCGTGATCCCTCATAATGGCTTCGACTGTCGTGTTTATATTTAGTTAAAAAAAGGGGAAAGGGTCTACTTCCACATTTTTTTTTTTTTTAGCCCCGTCTGAGCTTAAATAGGGCACAATGCCTGCACTTTGTCACTGCGAGAGGTTGGACATGGAGCTGAAACGGTCTGAAAACTTTGCCGGATCCCCATCTGTCCAAAATATTTTTGTCAACAGGCAGATTTGGTCTGTTTGAGGTCAGTCACCACAGGCAACAGATCACACACATGCACGCACACACAAGGAGGGAGAGAGAAAAAGCACTTTTTTGGGTGAAACCCTCATTTTCTTAAGTGGCTTAATTTTCTATTTTGACCACTGTGCCACAACTTGTGAAGCAATTTCCCATGACAGGAAATTACCAGCAGCAGGGTCAGTTCAAACCCAATATTTTATGCTTAATACAGCATCAAATGAGATATCGGCCGGGTCGTGGTCACCTTTCAGGACCACGAGACCTGTGGAAAAGGGAATTTTAAGGTTCGTATCACTCTGGCAGCGCAAAGAGGGCAGCATTTAAATGACTTGCTGTCAGGAAGAGAGTTAGATCAGGTATCCTAACATAAAGGATGGAAAAAGATAAAATCCACGCAACAGCTCCTCTAATGCTCGCCATCACTTGGGGTTGACTGATATAGTTTACCAGTTAGAAGATTGGTGGTCTTCTTCGGGCCTTGGACAAGATACCAAACCCTGAGTTGCCCCTGATGGTTCCAGCGAAGAGTGACTAACTAGAAAAAAGCACTTTGAATAGCAGTCAAAGCCGAACAGCACCATAGAAGTACTGCTCCATCTTCTACTTAACTTATCCCCCTCCTTTTCCTCTCCACAGTACCAGCTCAACAGCCAGATGTCCCGAATGGAGCCGTGCCTGATGGGCAGCACTCCTCGGTTGCACCCCACGCCTGTTGCCCCCCGGTGGCCAGATGTGTCACCAGGTAACAGCTGTTACACCAGCCCGCCTATGCATTCGTCCCGCTATGCCACCTCTGGGGATATGTACTCACCTCTGGGCCCACGCAGGAACTCAGAGTACGAACACTCGCAACATTTCCCCGGCTTTGCCTACATCAACGGGGAGGCCACCACCGGCTGGGCCAAATAGCCTTAAATCTGAGAGCTGTGAACACTTTCCAATCAAGCGCATGAAAAAAAAAAAGGGAACGGAGAGTAAAATGCGCCAGCGTAAGGTAAAACGAATCACGGCGTGGATGTTCTGACAATTTTAAAACACGCATTACATCAATCACATCCAATGATTGGCTGCAACTTGTGGGGAGGTTTATTAAAGTTTCTTCAGCAGTCGACAGAAGAAAAACAAAATAAGATTGCAGCAAAATCATTATGAGAGTGCAATGCTGCTGCCAAGCTGTGCCTTCGATTTAAGGAATGTACACCTCTGCCAGAGTTTCCCTCATCCACGAGGTCGGGCGCACACACGGTCCCACCAACCCGCCCGCCCCTCCGTCAGTGATGTCCAGCGACTGACGGCTCTGCGTGCTCTAAGCTGTACAATCTCAGTCTCCTCTTGTTGCTCAGCAGTATCCTGTCGTGAGCCCTCTGCAGCAGATGCTTGCACTGCAGCTCGATGATGATGATGGACTGCACTGCCTTAACGTTCTCCTGGGATACTTAACATCACAGGTGACCGATACAAACTCAAGAAAGACCTTGGTTAAGGTTTCTTCATCTTGGATACTTTTTAAAAAAAAATGATGAACAATGTGACTTAGAAAGAAAAAGTGTATTCTGTCGCAAGCCTTTTTGCTGTTTTTCTGTGACTATATATCTATACACACACACACACAAACACACACATATATATAAATATATATATATAGTATGTATTTTCTGTAACTTTGTAACATGGTGTATCCTTTATTTTCGATGTTACAATTGGTACTTTGTTCTCTGTTTTGTATCGCTAGTAAAGACGCATTAACCTAGGGTTGTGTGTTCTATATAATGCACTCAAAGCTACTGAGGACCTATTACCCTATGGGTATTTATAAAAAGGGAAAAATATCAAAGTGTACAGTAACATGAAGTCTAGTCACTTTTCTGTAAATAAAAGCACTGGAAACCATCCGTGGTGACTGTTAGACTATCACAGTTAAAACTGGTGTGTATGTGTGAAATATGTTGACACATAAATTTAAAACCATGAGACATTCTTGTCAAATGTCTTTTTTTTTTTTTTTTTTTTTTAATCTCTTTTTTTCTGGAGGGAAGGGGGGTGGGGGGTGTCAATGCATTGTGGTACCTACTGAACGATCACAGCATCAGCGCTGGAGTAAAGTCTCGAGTTAGCCTCTTTCTAAACTGTTTTACATCGTATTCATTTAAATTAAATCATCTCCTGCCCAAATACATTAATCTTGTAACTGCTATTGTGTTGTTTTTGAAATTCCCTCATTCCTCTTTATCCATATGTCACATTTCTAATCCGTGTGCTGCTGCAGAAGTAGAAATGTTTCCTGAATTGGATTTTCCTTCTCGCTGTCCATGCACCGACACAGTGGGGGGCTGGGCGAGTAGCAGAAAGGCCACACTGCAGAATGGGTTACATTTCTAAGGACTGAATGTCCCTGCTGTGCTGGGGTCATTGCACTTCAGTCCCGTAACCTTTGACCTCTGACCCCTGTCCAGTTTGTATTTATTAGGGCGTAGATCCTCTGTGTTATATCTGATTCCCAACAAGAAACTTTGAATAAAGAAAACTTCTTTAAAGACACAAAAACAAAAACCACCAAATATAAATATATAAATATATAAATATATATATATCATCAATTTAATCAGCTGACCTGAGTGTCAATATCAATATCCGCTGGAAATTTCAGACTGAGATCTGTGATCCTATCAGCTGTGAGAAATGTGCTGCCACAGGAGGTTTCATCTTTGATATCACCAAAGCACCACTTACACAGTTATTATAGCAACCACATCCCGTTTTGTTTTTAGAAATACATGAAAATTAGTTCCTTGCATAAACCACATTAGACTTCTTATGCAGTCCAACAGTTTGTGTGAAACTCAATCGGGAATACTGTATTATAATTAGAAAAAAAACAGCTAATGAGGAGAGAGTCTATGGAGCCGATGCTGGAGACAAGGCATGCTTTAAACTGAGGTGCACAGTCTCAAAGCAACACAGACTACACATAATAATAATGAAATATAATTTTAAAAAGTGAAACAAACACAGTTGCCAGGCACTTTACTGAGTACGCCTGTTCAACTGCTTGTTAAATGCCTGGTTGTTGGTGCCAGAAAGCGCTGGTAAGAGTATTTCAGAAACAGATTATCTGCTGGGAAAACCACACAACCATCTCTTAGGTGTGGAGAAAATGGTCCAAAAGTTTGAAAATAACGATCAGCAGTTCTCTGAGTGAAAATGTTTTGATTGCATCAGAGGTCAGACTGCTTCAAGTTACATGAAAGCAACAGTAACTCAAATAAACACTCTTTTAAATCAGGGTATGCAGAAAAGCATCTTCTGCATACGAGGGGCAGCAGAAGACCACTGATGCCACTCCTGTAAGCTACAAACAGGAAACTGAGACTACAGATGACATGGGCTCACAAAATTTGGATGATAGAGGACTGAAAAAAAATGTTGGCTCATCTGATGAGTCTTGATTTCTGCAGCAAAATATGGATGGTAGCATCAGACTTTGGTGTATTCAACATGAAAGCATGGATCTATCCTGCCTTGGATCAGTGTTTCGGGTAGCTGGCGATGTAATGGTGTAAGGCACACTTTAGACCCTTTAGTGCCAGCTATCATATGTGGGTATTGTCACTTATCCGTTATGACCACAGTCTATCTATTGATGTTACAGTTAGACCTAAAATTAAAATAAAATAACTGAGATGACTTTGTGAACTGAAAAAATATTTTAAAAATTAATTGATTGCAACCCTGATGAGGTACTGATGAACATGTTTCACTGATGAGCAGTAAAACCAATAAAATTAATCTAAAACAAGAAAAACTACTTTGGAAACTAAAATTAAATAAAATTAATAATATCAAAACCCGAAAATGACCAAAATGAGAACGAATTTTTCCTCGTTATTATTTCGATGGGAGAAAACATGACTTGAAAATAAAATGTCAGAGACAGAGTCCGGTTTTATGGGGGTTTATTGGTCAGTAAACTGATATTTTTCCAGATCCGACACACTTTGATTGATCAAAATTTGTTTTCACAAATTCCAAATGAATTTAAGAATTTCACGGGGTTTTTTTTAGGTTTTTTTTTTAGTTTTTCCAGTTTTCTAAATGTTTATTAAAGTTACTTGGATTCATTCATTCTACACGTCTTTGTTTATACGCAAAATACACGTCATGTATCCTGCCAGATAAACTGCGGCTCTCCCTATGACACATTTTGCCATCATCGGACTGTTTACTGGAATATGTGAATAGATAAAGTGGGAGCAGGTCTCTGCTGCAGCTGATGGAGGCAGTCAGGGGAGTTTCCCTGTTGACAGTAGCAGCCCTGAAACAAGTTAGCCTGTCATCCAGCTAGCTGTGGCTGCACATCACTCACCGGTAACTCTCCGAGCTTTTCAGGTAGCCCCCATGGATCTGAATAATATTTTATCTCAGCTTGAAACTGCCAGCGAAGAGGACATCGAGAAGCTCTTGCAGCAATATAATGTAGAGGTGAGTCGCGCGTTTGCTCGTTTTTCTTCAACCAAAACAAACGCCCGTGCTAACGTTAGCTAGCCACCTAGCCAGACAGCTAGCTCTGGGTGACATGAACATCTTTCTGGGCTGCTGAGCCGAAATGTTTGGCTCCGTCAAATGAAACTTGGTTTCGCATTAGCAGAGAAAAAAGAACACACACATTGAGCGAAGCAAAAGTATGCAATATGGCCTTATTTACAGCGCAAAGAGTAGAGCTAAAAATGCTAATCATGCATCATCCGTGAAAACTTTGCATGTTTCTCTGAGGTTTCCAACTTTAAATCCGTTTCATAGCTTCTAATATGTGATAGTGCACGCTTGACACGAGTCGATCTTGTTTGCTGTCGACACTGAGCATCCTTTCTGTTGCAGAACACCCAAACCTTCACTTTTGACCCAAAGGAGGAAACCCTGCGGAGTGTGAGTACCATCTAGCCCAGCAGCTTCTTATTACATGAAATGTGTGATAGTGACGGTGTGTGTGTGTCTCTGTGCGTCCTTGCAGAAGCTGTGCCACGGTGTGCTCACAGTCCTCGGGAGACAGGTGCAGCCCAGCTGTCAGAAGACATGCTTGGAGACCCTCCGCATCATGTCCAGAGATAAGCGTGTCCTGGCTCCTGTAGCCACCAAGGAAGGCATGTTGACCCTGGCAGGGATGGCGAGGCTGCGGGCTGGAGAGGAACAGGATGCTGACAAGAAAAGCTCTCAGGAACAGACACTGTCAGAGGAGAACAAGAGGGTGGTGGTGGAGGCCCTAAAGTGCCTTTGCAACGTTGTATATAACAGCCCTGCGGCTCAGCAGGTCTGCGTGGATGTGCAGCTGGTTCGTGGTCTGTGTGCCAGCCTGGCCACGGCCCGTACGTGGTCCCATGAGGTGGGCCTGTTCACACTGCGCCTTCTCTTCCTGCTGTCTGCCCTCCAACCTGCCGTGAGGGGGCTTTTGAGGAGAGAGTGGCATGCTGTTAGACTGCTGACAGAGGTGTTGGAGCACACGCTGGATGTGCGCTGGGTTGGTCCGTATGAAGCTGCCCGTCCAGATCCGCAAGCTGTGTCCATGCCTGCAGAGAATAATGAGCGAGCGATGGAAGCACTCAAAGCCATGTTCAACCTCACACTGTCTGAAACTGGTGGTGAGGTGAGTATGCGGTGGTTATACAAAACAATGTTACAGTAAAGGCTCACTCGGTGCTAATCGTTTGTGACTAATTGCACTACAGTCTTAATCTGAACTACAAAGATCATATATGCTGTTCCCAAGAGCAGCCAAATTGCATCTGTCATGAACTGCTGGTTCTCAGGAAGTCGCTCTTCCTCTCAGTGATTTACTGTGAGTGTGTAACCACATTAACTCAGAGTAAAAAAAAAAAAAAAAAAAAAAAATCAGTAAGAATGGCTTTTATGCAAAGCTCCTCTGGTAGCTTTGCATGATTCTCAGTCAGAATAATCCTTATTTATCTCAGGTGCAGCACTACAACAGAGAATGTGTTCATTCACTGTGTGAAACAAGCTGCCCATCCGTTATGCCTGATTTAGACCTTTGCAGGAAATCTATACCATAACTTAAGAAGTAACTGGAAACCCCTTTTAACCCAGTGCTATTGGCCAGTTAAGCCCCGTCGAATCCTCCTGTGCATTCCCAGCTTATTTTTGCCACAGTTTTTGACATTATCAATGAGAGAATAATGGTCATCAACTCGGTATAAGCAATAATAATCATAGCATAAATATAATTACTCACAAAGTTTAGCAGATTCCTGTAAGGAGACTACGAAACTATAAAAATGGATGTGAGGGAATATGCGAAGAAGTGGAAAAACCTGAAGGATAAATATGTTTGCCTCTGTAAAAAAATCTCCCCAAAAACTGATCACAGCTATGAAACATTGTTACATGATCACAGTCTAAAACGGCCCTTAAAGACCATAGTTCTAAAATTGCACAGCAATGTTAAGTCAATATGTTTTCTGATGATTTTGCCCTGACCTTCAAATAAATTTGAGCTGGAATAATATTATATATTAAAGATGTTAACGCCTGATAAAAATCTTATTGGCTTTAAAAGTGAAGCCTATCAGAAAAAGTTTGAGGCTGCCACTTTGACCATCATTAAGGAAAATTTGTCCTGCTGTGTTTAGACCAGTCTGAAGTTAGGCTCATTGCTCCTTTATTACAAAATCAGTAAGTCCTTCCACCCACACACACACAGGCCACTCAGTATGAACATGACTTGAAAAAAGGATGATACTTGGTACACATGCTTTTCATTCATGATGTACTTATTGTATGATAATTTTTGCATCTGATTCACTGTCAAACTTGGTCGTCTTCTCTGAGGAGGCATTTCAAAGGAGAAACGCGACTGCAAAGGCAGCACCTGAGGCAGTGTAAGTCCTGCTGACGCTACGTTTAGTTTTAAGATTCCCATTTGGCCCTGCTCTCCTCTTAGAAATCCAAACTTCCTCTTCCTCAGTCTCACCACAGCCTCTCTGCTCCTGTCACTATTAGACCAGTAACAACTCCTCGCGTACTCCTGAGTTCTCAGGTTACTTTTTGTTGTTAAACTAGTTTTTTACTTTCAGCCTAGATACTTGCAGCTCTGCGCTGAGCTGAGAATCACCCCATTCTCATATTCAAAATATCATCAGCAAAAGTACCAACACAGCAATTTCTTACTTATTTTCTTGATGTATTGGTGTCAATCTTGATATTTATATTTAGGCACTTTTAACTGCCCTCCCTAATTTGTCACTTAGTGACGTGAATAAAAGTTAATTAAGGAAATAAAGAAGAAACTTGCGGGAGCTAAATGGTAGATGGTGCTGATAGGAGGGAGAAACAAATGAAAATGACACACATAGTGACCCCTTCATGCCTTTTTATTTTATTCCTACTCAGTTACACAATGGCAGCATATCCCGGTAGTTATAGCAGTAGCTACTTTAATATTAGAATAAAAATAGCCACTTTATTCCGTACCACTGATGCGTACTTGCACGGATGATTGATTAACTGAAGGTTTTAGCCTTTGCTTCCAGCCTCATGCCCTTGTAGCGTAGGTATTTTTACCGTACTGCTTTGCTGTGCATAAACAAAACCCCTGGTTGGACTCGGTGTTTTTGTGTGCTCGGCTCGACAGGAAGACGATCACCAGCTCCGGCTCATTGCTGCCATCCTGCGTCATCTCCTGATGCTGAAGACCGAGACCGAGGAGAAAACGGAGGAAGCACACAGGTGGGAATCTGTTCCTCGCTGATCTTCATATGTTAATAATTTATTGTAGCGGACTGCACCTTCGTATTTGATTTAAACCAATATACTTGTTTGGACCTCTTAAACACAAAGAGGCTCAGTCCCTTTGTGTATCCGTGTCCTGTAGCTTTCATGTGTGAATGAGTTATAGCCTCAGACATGACTTGAAAGTGATTTACATAGAAAAGCAGACTGCATCGCCGTGTCTGTGTAGGAAAATCACCTTGTGAGATTTGCGTGTGTCGATAGCAAAGTGCTGTGTAGTTGTATTTTATATTATCTATGAGCTTTTTTCTGTCATTGTGCGACAGCAGTGTTTCTCATGGTAATTTCACACAAGAATGCCAAGAATGTGTGGTCTTAGCCTGAAATTTAAACAGTGTCATGTAAAAGTGAGTGATGATCCTCTTGACCTGTCAGATTGGTGGCTGAATCAGTCGTGGGAGGTTGACCCATTGACCGACCCAGCTGTAATTTGAATGCAGTGTAACACAGAGCTAATTTGAATAGAAAAGGGTAGCACGAAGGAGAGAGTTAGTTTTAAGCCAAGCTGGCAGGCGTTTTAAAGTTTGTTAGTCGGATGATCGTCAGACTAACACATAAATATTTTCAAATGTAGAGTGTTTTGGTGCTACGCGTTTATGACTGACGGACTTCTGGTATCAGACTCAGTAATTCCTACATCTGTGCTCCCTGGTTACGCCATAAAACTGTTGTCTTTTTAAACTAACCGGCTCAAGGATCACCTCATTTCCAGAACTACTCTTACTATTTTTTTTTCTTTTATTCCTACTTTTATCTCTTTGGGTACCAGTAATTGTAAGTATTGCTAACTTGAGAAAAATAAAGTATTTTAGATGATCTCTGGTGAATCTCTAGTTTAGGAGGTGTAGATGTTAAAATGCAAACTTACCACATGACAGAGACACGATTTGTCATATTTTTATTCCATGTGCTCTTTTTGAGCTCCTAGTGATTTTTCTCTCCTTCTGGTCTCAAACTGGAAAGCATTAATAACAACAAATGCGAAGAAAGCAGAAACGTATCAGAAAACAAACAGGAAAAAACTCCTTTATCTGTCTATTGCTGTTCCTCCTGGGTATAGGTCAGATTTGAGTGAAACTTGATTACAAAGATCACTAAACGATGCTTCAACCAAATTATCATTTTTGCTGTTCCATTTTACCAGCATAACCTTTCTGGAGACGACTTACAATCTCGCCAATCGCTTGCTCCTGATACACTGAACAATATTCAGTTTCAACAAATTGGCAAAGACAGTTTACTCCAATTCAATTCAAATCAACTTTATTTATATCGTGCCAAATCACAACAGCTGCTCTATATTGTAAGGTAAAGACGCCACAATAGTAGAGAGAATACCCCAATCACTTGGCGACAGTGGGAAGAAAAAACTTCCTTTTAACAGGAAGAAACCGTTGGCAGAACCAGGCTCAGGGAGGTGCAGGCATCTGCTGTGACCGGTTGGGTGTGAAGGGACGGAGAGAGGACAAAAAACAGACTGTGGAAGAGAGCGAGATATAATAACTAACGATTAAATGCAGAGTGGTGTATAAACAGAGTGCAAAGAGGTGTGAGAAGATGAAATGCATCATGGGAAGCTTCCGGCTGCCTAGGTCTATTCCCATTTAACTAGCGGAGGGTTCATACTCATCTGGACCAGCCCTCACTAGAAGCTTTGTCAAAAAGGAAATGTTTAAGCCCAATCTGAAAGTCGTGACATAAGATTCACACGTTTAAGAAGAAAGAACTTTAGAAAGTACCAAATGATAGGAAAGGTTGAACTATTGCATTGCTATGCATTTCACTTATATATCATTAGACTGTGATGATTTCATTGGTGGGGATTAAGACGGAAGGGGTCCTGTGGGTTAACAGTGCCATGACATGCGGGTGCACTCACATATTTTCATGGTTTCTGCTGAGCATGTCGTCTTAATTCTCCCGAACTCTGACACATTCATTTGGTAGTGAACTACAGTGACCTGTCCCAGATGTTGTTATTTAATACAGCCAATGAGTGAGAAGAAAACATGTCACTTTCTTTGTGTGCTTTGCACCTGTGAATTGTGGTGAATCCTGAGCAAAACCTGGTATGTCTTTTCAAAAGTGTTTTAACCTTTTTGTATTTCGATTTTATTCTCCAAATACCCTAAAACCTCTGGATAATTAAAAAAATATAATGTTTTTAAATGTTTGCAGCCATGCCGTGAACCTGCTGAACAACCTGCCCGTGTCCTATCTGGATGTTTTAATTGACGTCCCCGTGCAGGGAGGGCAGGAGAAATATGCCGGAAAAAACATGGACGCGATCGAGGTGTTGCTGGACTTCATGGAGAAAAGAATCGACAAGGTAAAATTCAACTTCTGTCACGATGACGATGACGCGAGAATAACGGTTTAGCATCCATAAAGGTGTTCTAACGCCACCTGGATGTTTTTGTTTTTATTTATGATTAGAAGGAGAAGAAAGCCTGAATAAAGGTCATGTCCCTCAGGTTCTCCTCTGTTATTCAGTGTCTCCGTCATCTTATTTCTATTAGCTGCGTGCTTGTGTGTTAAGGATATCTATCCAGCCCCTGAGTTTGTGGAGACAGTGAAGTTTTTGTGGTCTGTCACTCCAAGCAGGGGTCCAATTACAAAGAGGGTTTGACTCCAGTACTCAGCCTTTTGACTGAAGGATCCAGACACCACAGGGAGATCCGCAGATATATCAAAGCTCAGGTAATCACGGTTTGTGGGCTCAGCTTTAGAGGCGTGTTAAAATAGAAATATTGATGCACTATTAAGCCTTATATCCTTTTTTTTTTTTTTGTTTTGTTTTTTTAAGGTACTTCCCCCACTGAAAGATGTGAAGAGCAGGCCAGAGATTGGCACCACCATCAGAAACAAGCTGGTTCGCCTCATGACACATGTGGACATGGGCGTGAAGCAGACAGCTGCAGAGTTCCTGTTCGTCCTCTGCAAAGAAAGCGGTGAGTGATTTAAAATGGAGAAGAAGGGGACGAAAAATGTGGCCTTTTCGGTTGAGTGCAGTTTATGAGAATAATTACCTTAACACATCAGGATTTATGTGTAGCAATACCACCTTTTAGTAAATGTGTTGTCTTGCAGTGGACAACCTGTTGAAGTACACGGGGTACGGAAACGCAGCAGGACTTCTTGCGGCTCGAGGACTTCTTGGAGGAGGGAGAGGAGAGACTCAGTACTCTGATGATGAGGACTCAGACACAGAAGAATACAAATCTGCCAAACCTTTGTGAGTCCTCCACACTGGGATTACAATAAGGTGTCACATATTTAACTGTTGTGTGTACTACATTTGTGCTGCACCGATTCAAAAACTGCTGGTCTAGTAGCTGATGTTGATCCTCCCTCTCTCTTTTAAAAAAAAAAAAAATTATTTCCTTTTATTCTCGTGGAACAAACTCCAGTAATTTAATCCCAGATATAACAAATAGCTGCCATTAGTTGAATTCACTTTGCAGCTATACATTCAGCGTTCTCATCTATTTCTTTTTTTCAGCATCAACCCCATCACCGGTCACGTCGAGGAGCCGATGCCGAACCCCGTCGAAGAGATGACCGAGGAGCAGAAGGAGTACGAAGCCGAGAAGCTGGCCAACATGTTCGACAAGTTGTCAAGGTAATAAACTAGAGAGCTCGCTAACTAGTAGTGAGGCATGCTTCAAAATCTACAATGTGCTGTTTACAACACTTAGAAAAGTACCAGAGGATTTTCAGTTGCAAAGTTTTTGGACCGAAAACAGCTGTGTGTGTTCTGACTTCACCGCAGTTTCTGATGGACTGAAAAAGGTTTAGAGGTCATTTCATGCTCTGCCTCAAAGCGCAAATATATAAAGCAATCTGCTGTCTGGGAATTTGCTTTTTCATATTTTAGATTAGCTTTGGATGCATGAATGTGTTTAAAAAAAAGTCTGTGTAAAATGGAAAATTCAGTATGATAGATGCCTCAGAAGTCTTGTCGAAATATTTTTTTTCTTTTACCACGCCTGCTCAAAATATAAATACACAGTTTCCCGAGCAAAGGGTCGTGCTGTGTTTGTGTTGACCTTTCCTCAGCGAGCGCAGAGGCCAACGTTAGTTTGCACAGCGCCTGCACAAAAGTAACACTGAGCCCGCTCCCTGCCAACCGAGTCATCGTTGGAAGAATCTCTTGCCTTTTAGGTGTAGCTTCAATTAGGACTGGACTTTGTGCACGCCGCGTCATTCAGCCGGTGTAAATGGGGGAGCTGCTGCCACAACGCACCAGCGGCATCATTACCTCCGCTCCTTAATTATCACCTAATTGGCTCACACAGTCGACTTGTCGTTTCCCTGTTCCTTTATTCTGGTTTTTAATAACACACGTCCTGACTTTATTCTTCTTTTTATTTGACAAGCAAGCCGGTGGTCAGACAAGGAGTGGACTGAGACAGAAGCACAGCTAGACAAAGCTATTTGGGTGGAACGTGGATCAAGAGACGTAGGTGGATAAATGCGCAGGCATAAGAAAGCCGTCCTCGCCTTTGTTGAGCCAAAAGAGGGCGTTGAGCTGTAATGAGGCACGTGCACCCAGAAGAGGAAGATTCCTTTCCGAGGCCGCATCCCCTTTCTTCTCTTCCTCTGCAATGAAGGAGAGGTGGTCCCTTGATGCCGACTCTAAGGAGATCGGTCAGGTCCTTGCAAGAATGTGCCCCTCTAACTGTTTAACTGGTGCTCCAATTAGCACATACTCTGCACCCCCACCCCACCCCTTACACCTGCCAGACTCCCCCCGCCCAGCCCTCTGTCACTCCCGAGGAGGAAGGAAGACATTTTTCGCCCTCTCTAATTGGAAGAGATGATGCCACATGTTTTTGTTTGTTTTGTCACGCTGGTCTGTATTGTAAATGAGCCAGTGATACCGGGTCACGAGATTCTGGTTCTCTTTAAAGAACTTTAACCTTTAAGAATTAAATGATATTTAATTCTAGGAATCAGAAGGAATTACATGGCCATTTGTGTTTGAGTCTGTCAAATCTTTTGACCGATAATTCTCTGATAAATCATCTCGGAGGGAGTGGTGACACACGGTGCAGGTATAATTGGATTAGGGTGAAGGGGCAGCCGTGGCTTTGAGGAGATTAGGCTGAGTACTGATCCTGTAATTAAACTGCCACTGCAAAGGAGGGGAGGGAGGATGGCCAGACAGGGGCGAGTGTCCATGAAAGGAGGGGAGGGAGTTGTTGAGTGAGGGTCCTTGAGTTGTGTATGCAGAACGTGCAGACGCATGCAATTGAAAAGCCCTTTTTAAAAAGAAAAATGTTCTTCCAGCTTTCCTTTAGCATCCATCCAGCACGTCATATCTGATATCTACTTCTTTGTGTCCGCAGGCAGCACGTGATTCGACCGATGGGCGTCAAACCCGACGGGACGTTGGCACCTTTGGAAGAAACTCTCTGCAGTCCACCTGAGGAAAACTCGGACTCAGACTCGGACTAGTGCTGCTGAATATCTCAGCCACGTTTTCCAGACTAAGCCCGATGGGCCCCACCCCCAACAAATCTCGAGCTGTGATTATTGAAGGTGGGTTCTGTAGCTGGGCTTGAATTTGTGCCTCCATCCTGAATGAGCTGCTGCTGAGTGTAGAGCTGTGTCCAAAAACTTCAGGTGCTGGATGGGAAAGTCCCATTTATCACCTCGGGGGCTGTAACTGGGACAAGTGGTAGTGATTAACAGAAAGCTGAACAAATGGTGATGGTGAAAAATAAAATATTTATGTGTAAGTTTATATCAGGCTTTTATTGCGCTTTGCAGGGCAATCAGCTCCTCTTTGGTTTTTCTTAGTGATATTGACTGACGGCCACTTAAATGCAAATAAAGTGTTATTTTGCAATCATGGACTGGACTCTTAGCAAAATCTTAGCCTCTTTTTTTTTTTCAAATAGGACAGGCACTTGCTGTAATAAATGAAATCAAACCAGTCCTGAAGTAGAACGCAGCTAAACATTTCACAGCAGGCTCCAGAGGCTGTCTCGCGCTGAAGCGGAGTCGTGCGTGGCAGGAAGACTGCCGAGGAGGAGTTCACAGTTACTGCTGCATCTTTTGCTTTAGTGCTCCCTGTGGGGAAAGAATATACTTTCTGCTGAGTTTTGCTTCTTGCTGGAAACACTGTTTTGTTTAAAGTGTAGTTTTGGGTGTGAATAAACATTCCTTCACTTCTCTTTTTTAAAAATATATACATATAAAAAATATATGACTAGAAGGTGCACAATTTTAACACGAATCATAGTAAACACTGTTAGCGGTAAAGCTGCTGGTACTGCTGGAGCACAGGACTGATGTGTTTGTGGACGGTTTAAACCTGCAGCTCACTTTGTGTAATCAGTTTTTACCATGGACAAAAGACAAATGTTAGTGGTAGTTCACTTTTTTCTCTCTGGTACTCGATGACGTTATGGAGAAAAGAAAACAAGTTTCATTAAATTTAAGACTTGAGGCAATGCAGCATTCTCCACAGGTCGATGGTGGTTTTTGCCTGTTCGGGCTCTTGACAATGAAATGTGTGAACTACGATGATTGTTTTCTAATCTCTGTTCCTTTTGTCATCTGCATGATGTTGAATCAAAAAAAAGAAACCTATGAAAATGTTGTTTATTTGACACTAAATGTGTGACTTTATATAAACAAAGTAATATATTTTCTGTGTCTTGGTATAATTTAATTCTATGCAGATCTCACATGCTTGGCCGGTTATACCCATAATTTAACTGCTTGTTACATCAGCGTTTCTCATTGTTAATCAAATTTGTGCAAGTTGACTTTACTCTTTTCGATTTGCCAAAGTTGGTTATCATTTGCTGGGTTTCTCATGTCTGTATTTTTCCCCGCATCGCTGTAGATTTGTTTTGTGCTCACTTGTAAACAATTATTCCACCACATTCAAGTTTTCTGTTCGTGTTTTTCTAAGTGGAAAGCATTTATGAACTGGCATCATATCATTTCCACAAAAGTTAATAGACTGAAGAATAAATGTCTTTTTTTGGACAAAGTGCAAATTACACAATACTTTTATTAAATACGCTCTCAAAGACAGTGTTATACTGATTATAAAACATTAACACATTACACTGACTTAAAACACCTTAAAATTAATATTTTTGATACAAGGCTCGAATGTCTACTAGTGTTCTTGATGGGTGCTGTTTGAACTTGATTAACCTTTTGACGCGTTCATATAACCATGATACAAACATCACATACTGGCTCTTAGATGAAGAGGTAAGACTCTAATCTGATTAGAGGTTACAGTTAACAGAACAGTCTGCCATGTGAACTATGGATAGTGGAAACTTCAAAATCCTTCAAGTGTCGTAATATTTAGTTGCTTAGGGTGGACGATGCAGAGCTCTTGCTGTCTGTCTCAGAATCTGTCTCCTCGCCACCGCTGCCTGCTGCTCTCTGAGCTCCTGGTATGGACCTGGATGTCTCCGTCCTGCCTTGAGGCTCTGCTGTTGCTCTGATCGGACATGTCTGTGATGGCGGACTGCTTACCAACGCTGGGATGGTCTGCAGAAAGAAATGAAAACCACTGAGTGCCACAGGACTGTGTAACAATCATTCTGCAGCTTTTTTCCTTTTTAACTGAGACATGTATGACCTGTGAGAGCTTTTAGAACCCACCAGTGTTTCCTGGTTCCTCATCAGCTCTTCGATCTCGTTGTTCCAGCCGAGCATTTCGGCAAACTTCCGCACAGTATCCTCCAGGTTTCCTAGCTCCATGTGGTCCCCTCGCCGGAGCGGGACCTTCTCAAAGGGACCCACAGCATGTCGGTTCAGGAGGAGACGTGGCACAGTGGAGCGCACCGTGTTCACCAAGCTGGCAAATGGCTCAATCTGAAACATTTTATTTAACATTTAATGGAATGTGCCTTTACACAAACAACCTGTTTTTACTATGATATCATATTAAATTTTAATGTTTACCTGCAAAGACGTGCCCATAATGATGAGCAGGTCAGCTTTTGGGAAATCTTTAGTGTGCAGGAAATACTTCTGAGGAAGGTCCTCTCCGAAAAACACAACATCCGGTTTGACCGTTGCGGCACAAAATGTGCATATGGGGACGTTGTCATTCATTATCGCCCGCTGTTAGACAAAAAACACGCAGGAAAGATTAACGTGGCATCAAGCGCATGGGATTCATATATAATATAAAGAGGCATACGAACCTTGGCCTCCTCAGCGGGGTAAGGAGTGTAGCACAGGTGACACGAAGCAGTGGCAAAACTTCCATGAGCTTCTACGAGTTTTTCATCAGGGATGCCACACACTGAAGGTTTTCAAATATGATCACATTAGGAGCGAAACAGGAGCATTAATGCAAACAATCTGAGTTTGTCCTATTTGACTTTTATTAAAGTCAGACAATAATGAGGGGGAATAAAAATCTTACTCTAGCTCCCTCAAGACAAATCTTAACATCAGGCGTGCTGACTGAAATCTTTTACATAACAAGATATTCCACATAGTGAGGGTTTATAATTATTGTTAATTAATTGTATTTTTGGTGGGTTTTTAGGGGGATATCTAAAAGCTGTTTTTTTAAGCACAGTGTTGCATTTTGCCCAGATGTCTCTGTGGATTTCTGCTTCTAAACTTCTTTAAAAAACAAAAAAAGAAACTAATTATAACATTGATTTTAACTGCTAAATATACTTTTAGGCCAAGGAATTCAATAACAGCAACAAATTAGCTTGAACCGACTATGACACAGGAGAACGGAGAACAGGCAGCCAGCTTTGGGTCCTGCAGAGCAGCTGTCACCAGTACCTTTGTTTGAATATGAACTCTCAAAATGTGCTGCTTTAGAGCAGTGACGGACTGAGTTCTCACCTTCTTCTGCATTCAGCTACAGAAAAGATGCCATTGCAGTTGAGGGTTGTCTTAATGTTGATACGCTGCTTGTAAAGAGAAAGCCAGTGTTGATGGCGTTTCTTCGATCGCTTATATAAAATCATCCACAGAGCACAGATAACATCACTTGCTGTACGGGGGAAACCTGTTTTTCCTGCACTGGATTCCTTGGCCTTGAAAAAGTAGATTTAGCTAAACTCAATTTTTTTTTTAGCTGCAGCCACTTTGTAAAACCCGAGATAGCCGCTACATTGACAAATCCCCCACCAAAAAGGTAAATTAAATTACACATCTTCTCTGACTAATGCACTGAAGAACTCACAGATAGCGAAGTACACTGAAAAATGAAAGCTACCAAACAGCAGTGGACAGGGAGCCCCTTCAAAGACACCTTATTGTTAAATCGTCAAACAACAACCCTTTACAATTCATCCCTGCTGGCAGATGCTTCAATAAAAAAAGGCAGCCAAATCTTCCAATCCTGTAGCTGGGTTTTTCAAAAAGTCACATTAATGGTAATGAGGCATCTCGAGCTTAAGTCAATGCACAAACCACTGGGCAGCTTCAAAACAACACTGATGCTGTAGCCCAACTGTTTCTCACTCACATTTCTCCAGCCCGTCGATGTTCTGGGTGTACAATCGGAGCAGGAGGCCTTTGTGATGAAGCATGCGGATGAAGTAGTGTATGTAGTTTGGACGATGGCTGCCAGGATACAGAGCCTTAGCCAAGGAGAAGAACGGCTGCGGGTCATTGGAGAAGTAGTCGATGTTGAAAATGGCTTCTGGGTATGGGATGTTATACTTTTCCAAGTTTGCGTAAAGACCTGTTCCTGGAGTCCTGAAAAATTGGTACATTGGTACATTCTGAAACACTGATTTTCTGAGGTTCAAGTAATGCAGATAAAAGTGAGCCAGTGGTGGATTGCTTCTTATGGACAAGAAGGTTGAGCTGCTACACAGCTTTCACAGTGAAAATCTGCAGATTGGTGAGGTTTTAGACACCAACCTAAAGTCTGGGATCCCACTTGCTGTGCTGATTCCTGCTCCAGCCACCACCACTACGTTCTTACAGCGGCCGAGCTTCACCAGCCGAGCCACAGATGCCAGGCCTCCCTGGGATGATGACTTAACAGCGGGCGAAGATGGAGCAGTCTGATCAGATCTTGGTGCAGAGGGCTGAGGTGCCGGCACAGAATCACTGCTGGCTTTGGGAACCTTTCCTTTACTGGAGAAAAAGACAGTGTGTGCTTTACTTTGCAGCTTTCATTATTTCTTTTTATAGTCTCGTGTCACATGGACCACACCAACATTACTTTAGACAGTTATCAGTCAGGCCATACCGCCAAGGAGGTATAATCTGCCCCAAATTCATTATGTTTCCGCTCATTGTTGCAGGACTCTCTTCAGCACTGTGAGTCCTAAACTCCTCATGAAGTCCGTGTGTCATTTTTGTTTCATAAAACAGTGCTGAACTTCAGTAAGTGCATGTGATGCAAACACTGGCTGTTAAATCTTTCACCTGGTGGCTCAAATAATAGAGCAGTATGTAATAGTAATGCAGTGACTTCACAGCTAGTGAATGGTCCTACATCCTGCATGTTCTACTCAAAGACCACAGGCACCTCAACCAAAAGGAATCTCAAACAGATCTGTGATCTTCAGCACAAATCCAGCATCCATCAATATTTTATTACAATTATACCTGTCTGAGAAGGCCAGCACGCCTCAGAATGTTAACACTAGGGCTGGGTCATATTATAACGTTCACGGTAATACCGGTATAATGTTAGGCGACGATAGGAAAATGAAATATCGCGATAGAATATGAGTAAAACGCGCACGCGCAGTGCCTTTGTTTTCATACGCACATGGCCGATTGTTGAGTGAAACAGATGAACCAGAATTGGTTTGTAAAAATGGTGCAACTTCCGTGATGTGGAACTGGTTTGGTGTTTGTCCGTCAGATACACAACAAAGCACATTTTTTGCAGAACATGCAAGCGGCCGTCGTTATTGTCGTATTTGTCGGACTAAGATGCTCTTAAATCTGGGAGTAATCTGGGTCCTAAACTCCGTACTTTCAGGTCAAGCAAACACTGCAGCATCACTGAGAGTTAAACTGTCTAAATTCTTTCATCTTTAATAAAACGATCAGCATTGCTGCTTTACCAGGTGTAACTATGAAGTTTAACTTCCAGGCATCCATGAAAACAAAACTAACGGAGTTAGAAGTTAGCAGGAAGCTAGCGGAAGTAAGCTCGCTAGTTTCGCTAGTTGCCTAAGCATGATATTGCATGTTCTGACTGAGAGATTTCTGGAAAAATTCAAAGGTACAGCTCTGCTATCACTTCCAACATAAATGAAGACAAACTACACAGCAGTGAGGTTTGTAGGGTTACTGAAGTTGGGCTAGCTGGTATATAATGATGTGCTACGTTATCGCTAGCGACACAGCTATGTTAGCATAACATAAACAGTGAAGCTGGAGGACGAACACTAACACTTTTCCACTTATAAAAGTTAACGTGAAGGTTCCTCATGGTTAGAGACAAATGCAATCGCATGGCAGGATGCTGTAACAACAACATGGGAATAGAGCAGCTGCCAGAGAATTCAACATTAATGAATCAATGGTAGAGAAGTGGAGGAAGCAAGAAGAATGAGTTTAATAAAGTTTGATTTATCTGACTGCTTTGTTTCGCGTAATGTGCCTTATAATCCTGTGCACCTCATGGTCCGAAAAATACGTACTGCACACTGCAGTTTAATGTTGCAAAGCACCTCTTTTTAACTTCAGTGAATATTATACATGGTTATGCTCAGTATATGTCAGCCCATTTCTACTGGAAATGCCTTTTGGTTAAACTTTCAGCAAGGAATTTGCATTTGCACTGTTACATTTTTATAAAGCTTTAATGTACATAAAAACCAGCTTCTTGTTTAAGTGAAAATAAATGGAAGGTTGTCTTTTTGCGCTAGTAATGTTGTGGAGTTGTATTTTGTCTCGCATCAATTATATCGTCGGTTATATCGTTATCGCAAATTTTCAAATATATATCGTGATAAATATTTTTGGCCATATCGCCCTGCTCTAGTTAACACATCTTTAAATGACAAAATATTCATAATTTCATCTCTGTCACGTTTCCCAAATGTTAACCAACAGTAAAACCCACAGAATCAAACAAAAGGATTTAAAACTGAGTGTAAAGAAACCAAGACTCAAGACATTTTGGTGGGCGTGGGCTGAAGCATACTTTTAAAAATAATAATTAGTTCATAGGCAACCATTTCACTGCTAGACAAAAATACTTGATATGAACACTTCTGTACATAATGATGATGATCATGCTTCAGTTTTAAAGCATATTAAGGCCACACTGCTGCAACACTTGCACTCCAATTTCTTGATCATATTATGTTTTTAAAACCTGATTATTTTTATTTAGTGCTCATAGCATAGTGACATTTCTATGTATATATTAGTAAATGAGGGCCATTGTCTTGATGTTTCCTGATGTTCCTGTGGAAAAATGGCTTGAGAGAGCCAAAAGTTCTCCAAGACACTGAACATTTTCCTATTAATTAATACACTGCTGTACTGGACTTGTGTGATGTTAAGTGGTTTTCTTTATACAGGATCACTGTTACATGTCCTTACCCTGTAAACAAAGCATCCTGTCCACTCACACTCATCTGACTGAGGTTCTGAGCCAATGCCGAATCAGTTTGCTTCCTCCTTTGTTTTCCATACAGGCTCGGCCCGGAGTCCGGGGGCTCTATGTGGTTGGTGTGCCTGGCCTGAGAGCTGCGGGTTATCCTGGTGACTGAAGCTTGGGAGGTCTTTTTATCCCAGCTGGACCTGGACCTGTTCATTCCAACACCTGTTGGCGAAAACAATACACAAATTAAACTTCAGTGACTGTTCATGAGCTGTAATTCAAATTTCTTCCCTCTGTCTTATTTGTATGAGATTTGTCTGTGTACTGATAGCACAATGGACATTTTTTTTTAAAGAGGCAATTCATAAGCTTGTTTTTTTTTTCCAATGCACGTTTTCCTTTCAATTCACATCTTTTTCTGCTAATTAGTTATGAATGTGTATTCTCTGATTTTCCTTCCTTCTCCTCCCATATTTAAAAAGCTGTTACACTCAAATCATAGGGGCATCCTTTTCTCTTCAGTTCCTCTACACACTGAGAAGCTGAAATGTTTTAAAACTGTCAACTCTTGAACAAAAGGTAATGACTGCAATATATTTACCCCCCCAGCAGCTATGCCAATACAACCCACAGCTGTGGCAGCTTTACTGTTCAGTCAAAGCAGAGAGAGGAGCTGCGAGGTGGGGGGTGAGAGTTAAAAAGAGGGGGAGCAGAGGTGAAAGAGAAGCGTAGGTTGACTGTGTGTCAACAAACCCAGCTGGGAGAGAAAAGAGGATGCCCCCTAACAGCCCCCACAAATGGGCAGACAGGGGTGAGGGGGTGTTCAGAGATAAATGATACAGAAGCAGGATTCAATAAAAGGTAGCAGAGGAGAAGAAGAGGACAGAAGGGAGGAGGGGGCTTCTCCTCAAAGCTATTCTAGGCCTTCAAAGAACTTCCACGAGGAATGACCACAGAGAGGTTGTGAACAAGAAAACAAAAGATGTACAACCCATAAAACAAGTCCATTTCAGAAAGCAATGGGAGCAGCAGGGAGATACGATGCACCCTCCTCCAGAAGCTCTTTATCACCCTCCAGAGGTGAGAGGAGAAGAGACACCTCTGCAGGACACTACTTTGCTAAAACTACTTTAACATTTAAAGGCTTGAAGCAAAAAATAAACAATAAAAATTGAGAAAAAAAAATGCAACTTTTTTCCCCTCTTAAAATAATGCATTAGTGATAAAGAACATGTTAAAGTTCACATTCATCAACCTGCTTTATATTTTAGACACATTCTTTCCCTCCATAAAAGACTGAAGCTCCCACATTACCTAAAGAACTATTAAAAACAGCAGGAGGCCGAGGGTCTTGGCTTTGTCTGGCCCCCTCTCAAAAAGACACTGCTGAGTACAGGCAATATATCACCAGCCCAATTATTAAGATCTCGCACAGACCGTGTTGTGTTGCAGCACTCAACTCAACAACATGATATTAACTCTTGTAGCAGAATCACATCTGGAGATGCTGCACAAACTGCTGTAGTGAATCTTAAGTTGAGCAAATGACTCTGACCTCTAAACTTCAGAAACAACTCTGCCACAAAAGGTCCACAAAGTCATTTTTTATGACATCACCACCACCACCATCACGCTGACTTTGACTTAAATGTTGATTTTAATTTCCCCCCCCCCAAATCTAGCAAAAAGTCTAAACGTTCCACAGATGCCGTTATCACTCTTTAATGACAAATAAATCCCTGAATAAATGACAAAAGGCTTAAAACGGATTTGAGTGCCCCCTTCTCTTTGCTTGGCCTTTCACTCTGCTTGTTCTCACTCTCCCTAGTTGAAAATCTGAGCCCAGAGAGTCCCACTACCAGACCACCAGGCCTGTAGCTGCTCATATGAGGGTTACAGTCATCTAACTAGAAAGTGCATTTTCTGAAGAAACTGCAGTGTGAATGCTTGAATCTGAATGTATGCACTGAAATGAATTAATTGCTGAATTTTGAGTTAAAAATATTGAATGAAATTAAAAAAAAAACAAAAAAAAAAACAACCAAATTTAACCTGAAAACAAAGGTGCTGAACTGCTAAAAGCTGAAGGTTACACAGAAGCAGAAGTTGGAAAAAAGCTGAAAATGTTTTAAATGTAAATTAGAAAACCCTAAGAAATGAGAAAAGAACATTTAGAGTCAGAAAACATCTGAATGAATATTAAAAGTTCATATTCTTTGAATCACTGAATGAAGAAAATGTGATCCCTCCACTTTGATCCACACAGTTTAAAAAGTTTAAATGTCTGAGCTTTGAAAGACACTGTGTTGGAAAGAGAACAATAATGGCGACGTTTTGAGGGTAAAATGATGGCTTTAACACTGTGGACACAGCAGCAGTTGAAAGAGAAGTGCTTAAGATGAATCTTGGTACAGTGGCAGGCAGAGCTCGTTAAGCAGGCAGGTGTGAGCCTGGTTGCTATAGTGACTGCACCCAATGGCTCCATACACACGTACACAGACATGCGCCTCACTTTTGCTCCTTAAAATGAACAGAAAAGTCAGGCCGAAACAAATCGTTCCCAAATGAAAAGTATAGGTCGTATTGACAAAATTCTTTCACTGTGAGCGACAGCAATGTCTAGTCTACCAAATTCTCAGTTTTCATGCCTGTGGAGTTTATTATATGGACGTGGTGACAGTGGAAAGACACCATGCTCTTCTGATTTTCAAACGAACCTTCTGAGCCATTTTAACATTAGAGTCTATGGAAGAGTTGGAGGGAGGAGGCTGTGCATTGGTGACATTTATGAGAGAACCGTAACACCTAGGACAATAGTAAACACATTGGATGAAAGAGGACAGCCATGGCTACGTTTTGAGGGTAAAATCATACCTGTAGAGCAAACGCTGCGGACACAGCAGCAGTTTTAAAAAAGATTTTAAGATTAATTTTTTTGCTCCTCTCACTCTAGCAGTTGAGCTGCCTCACTCTAGCCCCAACATTCCGTCCCATACACACCCATTATAAACTCTGAAACGGGTGAAAAAACATCATGAAACTTAAACTGGAACTGAAGAAAAAGTATAATAGATATTGAAAAGATAAATGCAAGTTGAATAGTTGAATGTCTTGTCTTCGTTTTAAAGTTTGAATGGTGGCTCTATGTCAATGTATGTGGAAGTAGTAAGAGTTTAAAAATGAGTAAGTTGAATGAGGATTTGAAGGGTCTCCCCATTGAAATACATTATAAATTTTTGTTGAATAAAGTTGAATAAAATTAAAAATATAAATGTTAAAAATATGAAAAATGGAAGCAGTGTTGTCCAAAAGAATAGGAATCTAACGGTGTTGGAATGGTTTTTCTAAGTTGAACGGTTTTGAAGGAGTAGGATTACAAAAAACGTACGGAATACAGAATAAAATATAATAATAACTAGAAAGTGCATTTTCTGAAGAAACTGCAGTGTGAATGCTTGAATCTGAATGTATGCACTGAAATGAATTAATTGCTGAATTTTGAGTTAAAAATATTGAATGAGATTAAAAAAAAACAAAAAAAAAAACGAATTTAACCTGAAAACAAAGGTGCTGAACTGCTAAAAGCTGAAGGTTACACAGAAGAAGGAGTTGGAAAAAAACTGAAAATGTTTTAAATGTAAATTAGAAAACCCTAAGAAATGAGAAAAGAACATTTAGAGTCAGAAAACATCTGAAAGAATATTAAAAGGTCATATTCTTTGAATCACTGAATGACTCAAATGTTATCCCTCCACTTTGATCCACACAGTTTAAAAAGTTTAAGCTTTGAAAGACACAGTGTTGGGAAGAGAACAATGATGGTGACGTTTTGAGGGTAAAATGATGGCTGTAACACTGTGGACACAGCAGCAGTTAAAAGAGAAGTGTTTAAGATGAATCTTGGCACAGAGTGAGAGAGAGCTCGTTAAGCAGGCAGGTGTGAGCCTGGTTGCTATAGTGACCGCACCCAATGGCTCCATACACACGGCACAGACATGCGCCTCACTTTTGCTGCTTAAAATGAACAGAAAAGTCAGGCCGAAACAAATCGTTCCCATATGAAAAGTACAAGTCGTATTGACGAAATTCTTTCACCGTGAGCGACAGCAGCTTCTAGTCTACTGAATTCTCAGTTTTCATGCCTGTGGAGTTTATTATATGGACGTGGTGACAGTGTAAAGACACCATGCTCTTCTGATTTTCAAACGAACCTTCTGAGCCATTTTAACATTAGAGTCTATGGAAGAGTTGGAGGGAGGAGGCTGTGCATTGGTGACATTTATGAAAGAACCATAACACCTAGGCCAATAGTAAACACATTGGATGAAAGAGGACAGCGATGGCTACGTTTTGAGGGTAAAATCATACCTGTAGAGCAAACGCTGCAGACACAGCAGCAGTTTTAAAAAAGATTTTAAGATTAATTTTTTTGCTCCTCTCACTCTAGCAGTTGAGCTGCCTCACTCTAGCCCCAACATTCCGTCCCATACACACCCATTATAAACTCTGAAACGGGTGAAAAAACATCATGAAACTTAAACTGGAACTGAAGAAAAAGTATAATAGATATTGAAAAGATAAATACAAGTTGAATAGTTGAATGTCTTGTCTTCGTTTTAAAGTTTGAATGGTGGCTCTATGTCAATGTATGTGGAAGTAGTAAGAGTTTAAAAATGAGTAAGTTGAATGAGAATTTGAAGGGTCTCCCCATTGAAATACATGGGAAATTTTTGTTGAATAAAGTTGAATAAAATTAAAAATATAAATGTTAAAAATGAGAAAAATACAAGCAATCATGTCCAAAAGAATAGGAATCTAATGGTGTTTGAATGGTTTTTCTAAGTTGAACGGTTTTGAAGGAGTAGGCTTTCAAAAAACGTACGGAATAGATAATAAAATATAAGAATAAAGATTAGAAGAACAATACTGTGAATGCTTTTCAAGCATTCACACTAATAATAACTAGAAAGTGCATTTTCTGAAGAAACTGCAGTGTGAATGCTTGAATCTGAATGTATGCATTGAAATGAAATAATTACTGAATTTAAGTTAAAAATTTTGAATGAGATAAAAAAAAAAAACCCGAATTTAACCTGAAAACAAAAGTGCTGAACTGCTAAAAGCTGAAGGTTACACAGAAGAAGAAGTTGGAAAAAAGCTGAAAATGTTTTAATTGTAAATTAGAAAAACCTAAGAAATGAGAAAAGAACATTTAGAGTCAGAAAACATCTGAAAGAATATTAAAAGGTCATATTCTTTGAATCACTGAATGACTCAAATGTGATCCCTCCACTTGGACCCACACAGTTTAAAAAGTTTACATCTCTGAGCTTTGAAAGACAAGATGTTGGAAAAAGAACAACGATGGCGACGTTTTGAGGGTAAAATGATGGCTGTAACACTGTGGACACAGCAGCAGTTGAAAGAGAAGTGTTTAAGATGAATTTTGGCAGAGTGGCAGAGAGAGCTCGTTAAGCAGGCAGGTGTGAGCCTGGTTGCTATAGTGACCGCACCCAATGGCTCCATACACACGGACACAGACATGCACCTCACTTTTGCTGCTTAAAATGAACAGAAAAGTCAGGCCCAAACAAATCGCTCCCAAATGAAAAGTAAAAGTCGTATTGACAAAATTCTTTCACTGTGAGCGACAGCAATGTCTAGTCTACCAAATTCTCAGTTTTCATGTCTGTGGAGTTTATTATATGGACGTGGTGACAGTGGAAAGACACCATGCTCTTCTGATTTTCAAACGAACCTTCTGAGCCATTTTAACATTAGAGTCTATGGAAGAGTTGGAGGGAGGAGGCTGTGCATTGGTGACATTTATGAAAGAACCATAACACCTAGTACAATAGTAAACACATTGGATGAAAGAGGACAGCCATGGCTACGTTTTGAGGGTAAAATCATACCTGTAGAGCAAACGCTGCGGACACAGCAGCAGTTTTAAAAAAGATTTTAAGATTATTTTTTTTGCTCCTCTCACTCTAGCAGTTGAGCTGCCTCACTCTAGCCCCAACATTCCGTCCCATACACACCCATTATAAACTCTGAAACGGGTGAAAAAACATCATGAAACTTAAACTGGAACTGAAGAAAAAGTATAATAGATATTGAAAAGATAAATGCAAGTTGAATAGTTGAATGTCTTGTCTTCGTTTTAAAGTTTGAATGGTGGCTCTATGTCAATGTATGTGGAAGTAGTAAGAGTTTAAAAATGAGTAAGTTGAATGAGGATTTGAAGGGTCTCCCCATTGAAATACATTATAAATTTTTGTTGAATAAAGTTGAATAAAATTAAAAATATAAATGTTAAAAATATGAAAAATGGAAGCAGTGTTGTCCAAAAGAATAGGAATCTAACGGTGTTGGAATGGTTTTTCTAAGTTGAACGGTTTTGAAGGAGTAGGATTACAAAAAACGTACGGAATACAGAATAAAATATAATAATAATAATAAAGATTACAACAACAATACTGTGAATGCTTTTCAAGCATTCACACTAATTAGGTTTGAGGACACCTCACTGATCACCACGAAACCCCCCTAAAAGAAAGTTAGGCTGATTGATAATCCTTTTAACATATAAGAGACTGAGAGCAAAGGCCAAATGCCAACCAAGAAGTTTGTATAAAGGGAACAAAGGCAACAGCATCCCCACGATATTTACTGATCAGTAGGTAAACAAGTTCTACCTAAATACTGTGTTAAAAAGGAACACAAATAGAGATAAATCAAAGGAATAGTAGAGTAATTTATATTTTAAAAATAAAAAACAGCAAACATTTCCATAAGGAACAGGATTAAGAGTGTTAGTTTCGTGTTTAGTTTTGACATTCACAGTGCAATAATGTTAAAGCTGCTTAGGTATGTTTTTATGATTACATCATCGTAATGGTGCTGCAGTTTATCCATTTTCTGTGAGCGGTGCAACTGAAACTTCAAAGAAAGGCTCAGGTGTCCTTTTGATTAAATTTAGGTATGTTTAATGAGGGGCTTCCCCCTGCAGCCCCGGCATTTAACCCTCCACTTGCAGCAGAGTTGACAACTGCCGACTCTGAACTCTGCCCCCTCCCCAAGCAGACACAGCAGCCTGGTCTCCATGGAAACCACTTCATTACTTAATTGGAGAGGCAGCAGCTATATGTCCTCCCACCCCACCTGCTCACTAATGACATATCACTCTATGTAGCATCTTTGTTGGACTCTCAATTGACACAAAGCAGCAAGTCCTAATTTGTGCTGCTATATTGTTTGCATGTAGAGAGGAAGGTGGGCGGTGGAGAGCTAAATTTGCCCAGCAGGTCGATGGCTGAATAATGACTCTTGCCTTGCTGCTCCTCTGAAGACGCACTCGCCTTAAATTAAGAACCAATGAGCTATCAATACAAGCTTATAGCTTGTACCGAACAACCTACATTCTCTTTAAAGTCACTGCATCACTTTAAAATTCAAATGACATTATTTTCACAATAGTGAAGCTTAGTAATAAGAAACACTTTCTAATTAAACAGTTTAATTCTACATTATTTTCACTCCATATGAGAAAAAATAATAATTTCAATAATTTGAAATATGTCCAAAAATGTTTGAAAAACAACGTGTGGTCACTTGAAGGTGAATCTATGAAAATGCCAAAGACAACACAATTTGACAGACATAATTTTATTTATTTATTTTTTTTCCAAACAAGGTGAGTCACAACAGGAAACCGGATAAGTGAAGAACCAGAGAAGAAGTGGCTAGAATAAACATGATCTACAACAGTTACACAGCATCTGAAAGCTGTGTCTTTAAGAAATAGGGAAAAAGAAAAATCCAGCAGACTTTACACAGGACCTGAGATGTACACCTCTCACCTTAGTTGATTCATCTACTGTTCACTGAAGTCTCACAGAAATATTCTCAGAAAGGATAGCTGTCTAGAATCTATTCTTAAGGAAGGGAAACAGGGAGAAAACGCTGAGGTAGCCAAATTACACAAGAACTGCACTGAAAATCAGTGGCAACAGGTCTTAATTAATGTAAATTTGAAATTTCTGATTAAAATTGTCGTCAATATGTTTGAAGAACCTAAAGAGAGAGGTACAACTGTGTGTCTACAGTCATCTGTAAAACATGGTGGAGGCTCTGTTAGTGCTGTGTTACACACAGTGAGGGTACACTGTCACCTGCTGGCACTTCTCAAGCATTACACACAAACTAACCACAAACTAGGACTGTGCAAGCACCAAATTTCTATCTCAGTTAGAAATTTGGCTTCAGTTAATTATTAAAAACAAAACAATGCAAAAACAGTGACAAAAACTACCAAGATTCTTGCCATAACAGAGAAGCCCAACCATAAAAATGAATGAAGAAACCGTGATTGTGGATAAATGTTAGACCCCCAAGTAAAGGCGGACACATATGGCACCAACAACATAGGGATAATTTCAGCTACACTGTGGTAAGTGCATTGTATTGACTACAAACCTCTGTATTCTCCAAGCTACATCAGTATAAACTGATATAGTTTGTACCAGTGGGCTAGTTTGGATCTGCTGTGGTTTTATACATTTAAACAATTTTAGGGTGCAGACTAACACCTGCACCAAGTGCAAACATTACTGGGGTTTTTTTTTTGTTGGTTTTTTTTAAATATTTCACTGGAGAAAACAAACAAAAAAACAAAGCACTTTGGGTAAACAGTCAAGGGTCATATGAGCATCACTTTCCCCTACATTTAGATATACATGAATCTGTTCTGTGTCAAAATCATTTCTGGCAGTCACATTTTTAACTCATGGCTATGAAAACACTGATGTTTGTGTGTTTTATAGAATAGTTTGGTGATATCACAATGATCCAACAACTTCAGATTCTGAGGAAGTTCTCCTAGTCCAGGGGTGGGCAACTCCAGGCCTCGAGGGCCGGTGTCCCTGTAGGTTTTAGATGTGTCGTTAATCCAACACAGCTGAAGCCTGTCCTAGTCCATGAATGCAAAGGATCCACTGATCCAGACACCCTTCTGTGTTTTTTTATTTTTTTATTTCAAAGCCCAAATACTTGTAAGTGTTAAAATGACTATATTAGATATTTACTTTTGAAACACAGGAAATGGATGTATAAGATGAGCCTGGTGTCAAAAATGATATGATCCTTGAAAATTGACCCAGAAATATGTTTTTAAACGTTTAACAGAAAAATTCTAGTCCAAATTTGTTTATGAAACATATTTAAAATAACAAAGTTGACCAGTGTTGCACATGAAGCAGATAGTTACACAATAAAGAAAGATGCACCACGCACACATGCCCACACTTATCAGTAATTAACACAAAAATGCAAGAGACAATACATCAGCTTAAATATCTAAGCTTTCACGCAGACTTTAAAGTCAAAGAATAAACATGAGTTTGAAGGCATACTAAAGGTGGGAGCCAGTTTAACATGAGGTGGGGGGCAACTTATTCAACAATTTAGGGACTATAGCTGAGAAAGTTAGACTTCCCCTCCCTGTTCTTAAGGCTAGTGTTTATAGCTGGTTAGCAGATCTTAGGGCCCTTGCAAATCAAGTTTGCAGATGACACCACCGTTATTGGACTCATCTCGGACGGGGATGAGTCTGCCTACAGGAGGGAGGTTGAACGTCTGGTGTCCTGGTGCAGCCACAACAACCTGGTGCTGAATGCCCAGAAGACAGTGGAGAATATTGTGGACTTCAGGAAGCACACAGCCCCACTCCCCCCCCCAATCATCCTGACTGACACCCCCATCACCTCTGTGGACTCATTCCGCTTCCTGGGTACCACCATCACCCAGGACCTGAAGTGGGAGCCCACCATCACCTCCGTCATCAAGAAAGCCCAGCAGAGGATGTACTTCCTGAGGCAGCTGAAGAAATTCAACCTGCCAACACGGACGATGATGCAATTCTACACTGCAATCATCGAGTCCATCCTCACCTCCTCCATCACCGTGTGGTACGCTGGAGCCACTATCAGGGACAAACAGAGACTGCAGCGTGTTGTGCGCTCTGCTGAGAAGGTGATTGGCTGCAGACTCCCATCTCTGCAGGACCTGTACACCTCCAGGACACTGGGGCGTGCACTCTGATCACAGCTGACCCTTCACACCCTGGACAGTCTGTTTGACCTGCTCCCCTCAGGCAGGAGGCTCCGGTCCATTCGCACCAGAACCTCTCGCCACAAGAACAGTTTCTTCCCCTCTGCTGTTGGACTCATGAACAATAACCATATGACTGTTCCCACCACTAACACATGACCCTACGCTGTGTTCACTGCATCATTCCATGTTTGGCACTGATCACCACCTGCACTCATGTATATATCTATCTACGTAGCACTTTTAATTCTTATTTTCATTTTCATGTCTATTTTAGCGTAATTTATGACAGTATGTTTGCACTGAAGCACCGCAGCAATTTCCTAATGTTGTAAACCTGCTCAACATTTGGCAATAAAACCCTTTCTGATTCTGATTCTGATTGGAGGCACATAAGGTGTTAAGAGATAAGCAATATATGGTGGGTTCAACGCAAAAAATAAATCTTAAAATCAATCCTAAGATGCAGGGGAAGCTACTGAAGAGAGGCCAGATCAGAGGAATAAGTTGCATCTTATGCTTTCTGTTAAGAAGGTGAACAGCAGCATTTTGGACCAACTAAAGGTGTGAAAGGGAGGCCTGATTTACACGAACAACAGTTGAGCTGTAATAAAAGCACATATAACATCCAGGGTGCCAATGCTTATTTCGGTTTCTCTGTCACAGGTGTTGATTTGCTTTTTCTGGACAAACCCCGATGTATTTTGAATGCTTGTAGCTCAGAAAATCTTTACACTGTCACTAAAATGATGGGTGAGACATGTTAGCGTGAAACTTTCCACATTTTGGAAGCAGACATCTAGATAGGCCTACCACTTTCTCAGAGAGGAAAATCAGCCCTTTCTTCGACTTAGCATAAGTGCAAACTACGTCAGATCACACTGAAAATGTGGGGTTTTAATTCACTTGAAGGGCCCATGGACTCGTTTCATGAAACTGTATGTGGATCCATTTAGTAAAAAAAAAAAAAAAAAAAAAAAGCTTTCCCTAAAATCAATTTGACGTCATTTCGCTTCATTCTGCAGGAAACCATGGGAATTGATATTAAAAGATGGAAGTGCAGTGGTAGCACTAACAGTAATGCCACTGAAAGGTTATAAGAGGGCTTTCATTTCATTTGCATGTCATTAGCTACCTGTGTCTTTCCAGACGGCAGAGGTTCTGAATGACGAGCAGACGACGACGACACACTGCAGACTTTTGTTGAGCCACTCGTGATGTTTTACATCCAAAAAAATAAACAAAAACTTTCGAGCTTCCCGTAAAATGTTAAAGCGTAGCCCTCCAGCTGCGGCAGCCAAACAAACAGCTGTTTAAACTGTATTAAGGGTGTCTCCTTCTTCTCAAAGCCATACAGTGAGGTTGCACGCAGCCTGAACGGGAAGTTTTTACAGAGCGAGATGTCACTCTGCTGCCGTTTCCGGGTACTAAATTACTGTGTACGAATACAGGCGGGAAACTAAACAGGAGTCACGTGACACCACGTTTCCGGTAAAATCCTATTCAAATTAATAGTAGGTCTAAAAGTCACCCAGCGATACATTTTGGATGTTCAAAGAGGTGTTTGTAATCTTTTTGGAGGCTGTAGCTTGATTTGTTGATATCATACAGAGAGATGTTTCCTTTATTTAGCCTGTGCTCACAAACATGTGACAAGACCAGTAAAGACACAAGCAAAAAAAAAAAATTGGCCCTGATTAAACCCCCATATTATAGTACTGTAATAGTTAAAAGAAATTAAAAAAAAAGAAATTAATTTAAAAAATGAACCAAAACTAAACATTTTGTAAATATAAAAACTATCATGATTGACTACAACAGTAGTTTCTCTTTGCCAACATAGAAAGGCTGTGTTTGACAGCACTCATTGGATTGATCGATACGCAGAAAAATGGGAAAGTCCAAGGAACTCAATTAAGATCTAAGAAGGAGAATTATAGATTTATACAAGTTGGGAAAGTCTCTTGGAGCCATTTCTAAACAGATTACAAGATCATTAATTCAAGATCAACAATTTAAACATCTTGTTCTGGCAAGACAAGGCCAGGACAAGATATTCAGATCTGTCATCTGTTTGTAATGTCTGGAAAAGAGCCAAACTGTTACCCTCAGACGACCGGAAAAGTTTAGGAACAACCCAGCAGCCACCGAGGCTCAAACCTGCCATGACCTGGAAACTGCTGAAACATCAATGTCCTCTGCCCACAATTAAGTGAATTTTTGCATCACTATGGAACAAGATTGTGTCAGTCAAGAAACAATCCCCTGCTCTAGAATCAACATCTTCAAGCTTGACTGAAATTTACAGCTGTCCATGCTGTCCAGCTGTCCTCTGAAGAAAAGTTTTATGGTCAGACAAGGAAAAATCTGAGCTCTTTGGCCACAATGACAAGAGGAATGTTTAGTGGAGTAAAGGTGAGGCTTTTAAATCTGCAAAGTCTGTACCAGCTGTCAAGCATAGTGGTGGTAGCATGTTGTTTGCAGCTATTTTGCTACCAGGGGTACTGGTACATTACAGAAAATGGACAGAATAATAAAGGAGAACTCCCTTTAAATTCTTCAAGTTTACCTCAAATCAACAGCTTGATAGTTGAAACTTGGACAAAATTGGGTGTTTCAAATGGACAATGATCACAAAGACACATCAAAACTGGTTTTGGAGTGGAAAATGCAGGCAAACATTAAGCTGCTATAAACATCTTTCCAAACCTTTCCAAACCATAACTCTATTGAAAATGTGCAGACTACACCTGAAAGTTAGGTCCATGTATCAAACCAACAAATTTCAATTAACTACCAAGCGTGAAATGAAGAGTGAACAAATATCCAACGGAAGCTGTAACCAAAGCTTTTTGATGGCTACCAAAAGCATCTGGTCAAGGTGCAACTTGCTAAAGGAGATTTAACCAAGTATTAGTGAAGGTCTATGAATATGCAAGCCTGTATGTGTACTTTTGACCAAGTGTGGATTAGACTACTCCAGGGGTACGCAACTCCAGGCCTCGAGTCCTGCAGGTTTTAGATGTGTCCTTGATCCAACACAGCTGATTTAAATGGCTAAATTACCTCCCCAAAATGTCTTGACATTCTCCAGAGGCCTGGGAATGACCATTTGATTCAGGTGTGTTGAAACGGGGTGATGTCTAAAATCTGCAGGGCACACGAGGCCTGGAGTTGCCTACCCCTGGACTACTCTTATCTTAATGTTGTGATAAATGTTTGGATAACTTTCACAAACTCTGTGACAAGATTTAAAATACAGGACCTATACCCTTATTCACTTCAGTTCGGTTGATACTAAGTTTTTAATGTGTATATTTCTAAAATTAATAGCTTATTATCATATTTCATACCACCTTTCACCTTTAACAAATTTCCCACGTGTGGGACTAATAAAGGTTATCTTATCTTATCTTATGCCTTTACGCACAGAGGTTGCATTTGTTTTCAGGTGAGACGTGATCATCTATTTAAGACAGACGATCTCTGGTAAACCTAAACATGTACGTCACTTCCGCCTCGAAGGGAGGAGGCGGTCTCGAGGTATTTATGTCCGTGTCCCATCCCACCAAAGTCTGGTTGTGTTTTGAGGCTGCGTATTATTTAAACCCATTGTTTCTACTACATATAAATGTATATTTCGAAATACGGTGTTCCCAATCATATCCAAAATAAAAACATTTTTTAAATGTGAAAACAACCCCCTGTACACTTCTTAACCGTTTAGATATAATCGGAAAACACTGTTTAGGTTCTTAAACGTAAGGGCCTCACTGCATTATGAAATTATGCTAATTAATTTCGGAAACATGTCAAAAAGTGGACTAAAATTATAAACAGGAACAGTCTAATTTTAGATCCAGTATTTGTGAGCCGTGTGTTTTTCTCACACGGAGAAGCAGCTGGGGATCCATCTGCAAACAGTGCGTAAGTCTGTTTTTTTATGGGTGGAGACTGAGGTCCTCCTCCTCCAAAAAAAAAGAGTCAGACAGACAACACAAGCTCGCTTCGCCATCAGCAGCTTCATTGTTGAGGATTTTGGTCCTTTTAGAAATAACTGTGGTCATTTTTTTTTTAAAGAACACAGCCTTCCCCAAAAGTGGGTCGCTCTCTTTGCTAGCTGTACGCTCGCGCAAGGTAAGTGTTGGGTTAGCTGTTTGGGATTCAGTTTGTTTGATGACAGTCAGCCATGAAAACTTCAGCAGAAGCACGAGCGTCACTTTTGAAAAGAAAAAAAGGAAAAGGAAAACACCTCAGCCATATTTCCTTAAAACAACTCCCGAGCGAAAACACCGCAGACCCTTACTTTATACGGGACGGCTAGTTTAGAAATGACGACGGACTGTCGACTATTAGCGGGAGAAAGCTGCTGAAAGTGGCGTTTCCCTGGGGAGAGATGTGACGTTTGAGCTAGAAGATTCTACAAGATAACATTAATCAGCGCGTGACGTTCAGGCTCCGCGTATAAGTCACACAACTATGACGGTTATAAAGGTTAGTAATACAAGTTAGCGTACTCTTCGAGTACTGACTGGAAGTTACTGTCGCATTTTGCACGTAGAGCTCGATCTGTTTGAACCCTATACAGAGTTGTTTCCACGACAGCTTTCAACCGTTATCCGTCGTTATGTTTACAACCCATTTAAAGAAGATGTCTTTTGAGCAGGTTTTTATAAGTTCTTAATGGTCTGTTTTTGAAATGGCCCTTTATTTATTATGTTTGTTGTTTTGGCCAACGTCTGTTCTGAAATAGGCTTGTGCAGACATGAAAATGCTTTAAATAGTTGTGCACAAATTAACTAACGAATTCAACAATAGAATTGGAGTGATTTGGAGTGAAGGTGTACACAGTTCATATTTTATCTCTTTGTGCTTTTTTTTTTTTAACCTGCTCTGTGAGAAACACCTGAACAGGTCCGCCTTGTTTTAAGGATACGGAGCACGCCCAAAGCAAGCTCCTTTATTTTCTGTACACATTGTGCATCCAGCAGCCAGTTATTTACACTGACGTTGTAAGTTAAAGCTGTCTTTGTAGGCTGTCTTACATACATACATATTTTATTTGGAAGAAAGGCTTTCAGTAAGCTCAAAACATTGTCACAGACGTCAAAACTTACACCAACGTGTTTGTGGTGGAGCAGTTTTGCACTATGTACTTTGTTGTTCATAATGTTAAGGACATAAACTGAAAATACAGCAACTTATCACATTCAGCATTACAGCTAAACGTGCTTCAACATGCACGGAAACACTTCAGTCAGTAACAAGATAACTTTCAATAGTTTCAGTGGGATTTTCAAGTTAAGGCAGTCTCTGTTTAGCTGTAGTTCAGTACACTTCATATCTGCGTTGCTGTGTGACATGTTGGTAATTGTGTCACTTATTTTCCCAGAGAGATGAGTCAGGCAGAGCAGGCGCCTTCGGACATGCCTGCATGCCATGAAGATGAGCCAGCAGCTGCAGGTAAGTATAGCGGGACACCTCCTTTGACGTATGCTAACACGTCTTTTAAGCTTAGCATAGTAGCACACTGTTTGGTTAAAGATGTACACGTGGGGGAAATTATATGTAATTAGGACCGTTTTTACCACAGTGATTAGCTGTTTCTCCAGGAATCAGCTATTAAGGGCACTGTAATTTTATTAAAATTTGATTAGCGGGTGTTCACAGGGTAGCCTGTATACAACAAAGAGATTTTAACTGCTCTGTTTGAAATCCTCATGTCCTTTTGCTACAGTTTGTCAAAACTGGGAAATGTTATAATTAAATATCCCGTATGAAGGGGGAAAGTCGTAATGGCTGTTCCACACCGCCAACATGTTTTCTATAATAGCATTGCTGTACTGGGCAACAGTGTTGTCTACATTTATACTCTTGTTGGTGCGTCACCATTACTCTGCCAAAGTCCAACTCTTTGTATTGGACTTTTATCTAATAAATCTTGAACAGCGGTTACTTTTACAGAAACACAGGTAGGGCTGTGCGATATCATTGATATTGTCGGCAATAACAGTGGTACAAATTTTTAAAATAGATAAAAATATCATGTTACGATATATTTTCTATGTTTCTTGGTACTCGCAAAGAGACTAGCCAGGGATGCGTGAGAGCAAGAGCTTCCTTTTAGCCTCCAGTGACAATTTAGTACCTAGGAAGGGAGGTACTCCAACCGCCTCTAAAATATCACAGTACTTTGCAAAATATGCAAGAAACCAGTTTCTGCTAAAGCTGGCAACAACAAACTTCTTTCACCACTTGAGGCAAAAACACACCGTTGAGTTCAGCCAGATTATGAAAGAGGAGATGCTAACACCTGTGGATGTGTGACCCAAATGTCAACATATGACTCCACTGAGCCTTGCTAGTTGCACTTCATATGACAGGAAAAGAAATCAGTAGATGGAAATTACTGATGTTGTTACATGGTGAAATAGCAGGTTTTGAAACAGCTGGTTCATCCCACGTATAGAAAATACTTCAGTTTTCATTTATTTTTTTATCATGTGACATATTTGTGCAGGTCCTAAAGAGTTATAAGGTTACATTACTTTAGTATTTGTTTGTTATTATTAGCTATTTGCTTTGAATTTCCAGTGAAAAGCACAACCTAGGCTAATTTTGGGCTAAAACTTGTCTTCTGCTCTGTCACTGAATACAATGTCGTGTCACTGCTATAGTGCTGCTGCTGCTGCTTGTGCCAACTTGTTTCAGTAGATTTACATTTTAAATTAGGAAGTGTGTCATTAACTATAATAGCTCGTTGGAAAAGAAGAATGGAAAATGCCTTTTATTTACTTATACTTATAAATTCTGCTGGATGTAAGCGTCAGTAAAATGTTCACCTTTCTTTTTCTTTTCTTTTTTAAAATTTCATCAGAAATTTTATTGCAATTTTTACCCCAAGTAGGACTGGTACTTGGGGTAGAATGGAACTGTTATACTCTTAACTGAGCACTCAAGGCACTTTTCACTGAAAGACACACACACACACTTATACTGCATTTTTTGTCACATGCCTTCAAGAGCTTTTGTAACAGTCACACACGTGCAAGCGCACGCACGCACGCAAAGACATGCACAAGCACACGCACAGAGACTCCAGCAGATGCATTGGGGCAATTTGGGGCTCAGTTTCTTGCCCAGGGCCACATCAGCATATGGACTGGAGGAACTGGATAACCTGCTTTATCTCCTGAGGCCCAACCACCAGTTACAATATCATTATGGCTGTTGATTAGATTGTAATTTGAAGGTTTCAGCCTGAGCATGATAGTTTTAATTTTATATATATATATATATATATATATATATATATATATATATATCACGAGCAGTCACCTCAAGGCACTTTATATTTTTAGGCAGAGGAATCTACAGTAATACAGGAAAAAAACCCAGCAATCAAATGACCTCCTCTGAGCAGACACTTGACAACAGTGGGAAGGAAAAACTCCCTTTTAAGAGGACGAAACTCCTTCCTCAGCCATCTGGTGCAATTTAGGGCTGCCACGATTAGTCGACTAGTCACGATTACGTCAACTATCAAAATCGTCAACGACTGATGTCATTTGAAGCTTTGTAAGATCACAAAAGACGCAGGAATAAGTAGTAGGATTTAAGAGTGTAATAACGGACTGAAACAGAAGCACTGCATGTACAAGGATGCCAGCTGCCGTTAAACCCCGAAGAAGAAGAAGCTGTGTCCCAGAATTCATAGCGCAGCCCAGCTCAGTTTCCAACAATGGCGGCAGCTACTTAGTTTTAATATTACTCTTATTATTCTTTCTGGGTCACAAAATAAACGTTTAACATATTTTCAAGCGAGGATGTAGCTGTGTAAACCTCAAATATCTGCTCAGTTCATCAAGACACCACATATTTTCAAAAGCGCTCCGACGTTTTCGGAGACATCTGTTACCCACTAGCTCGATAGCTAGCCGGGGTTACAGGCTCACTACTCAGGTTAAACATACATAAGTCACTTAGATAACTTAAAAATGTTATTGTTTGGCTTTTTTAGTATTTTATTTGTTCCTGAGATTAAAGTTATAGTTTTTACACAGCTGAATAAACGTCAAGCAGACAGCTGGTTATCAGAAGTGTGAGACACTCGAGAATATACTCCGGTGTCCTGTTATATTTTAGATAGCAAGGAGTTTATTAAACTTCACCGAAACAATCTGCAAATTTCATAAAAATTTAATAAACTATCTTGTCTTTATTTTTAGTTAGCAGTCTTTCGCTACTCAGGTTAAATATATGGAAGTCACTTAGATAAGTTAAAAATCTTATTGTTTGGCTTTTATCAGTATTTTATTTGTTCCTGAGTAAATCGGTTTGGCTGAGATTAAAGTTATAGTTTTTACACAGCTGAATAAACGTCAAGCAGACAGCTGATTATCAGAAGTGTGAGATGCTCGAGAATATACTCCGGTGTCCTGTTATACTTTAGATAGCAAGGAGCAGACTGCTGAGTTTATTAAACTTCACCGAACAATCTGCAAATTTAATTAAAATTTAATAAACTATCATCTTGTCTTTATTTTTAGTTAGCACATATCTTAAACACTTAAAGCTGTAAACTAATGATAGTTATATAAGAGCAAATGCATGCTGGTGCAATAAGCTGTACGTTTTACGTCCAATGGATGCATGATCTGATTAGTCGACTAATCAGTGACTAGTCGACTATCAAAATAATCGTTTGTGGCAGCCCTAGTGCAATTATGTCACAAATAATTTAGATTTATATGTGAAGCAAGAATTGTTGCTGTGGGTGAAGTGTTATTTTGTATAATATAGTTCAGGATGGCTCAGAGGATTTAAAAAAAAAAAAAAATGTAAGATGATATTTTTGATGTTTCTAATCAGACAACAAGGACCATCCAGTGGCTCAGCCGGGCATGTTCGGCAGATTGGCGGGGGGCTTATACGGTGCCACCAAGGGAGCTTTGGGAGCAACAGTAGGCGGTGTGACCTGGATAGGAGGAAAGGGTCTGGACCTCACCAAAACTGCTGTCACCTCCGTAGTCGCCGTGCCTGTGATGGGAGTAGGACTGGTTAAAGGGGGAGTGTGTGCTGTTGCTGGAGGAGTAACTGCTGTCGGCTCCGCAGTAGCCAGCAAAGTTCCTATAGGGGGAGGCAAAAAGAAGGACAAGTCTGACTGATGCAGAGACGCTCAGCTGAGTGGTAACGCTGGCACGGCGTTTCACCTGATTCAGCACTGTTGAGCAGGAAAAGAGCAACGTGGGACTCAGAAGTTCAGTGTGCACGTTTTGCTGTTGGTTTTGTTTTGTTTAGTTTCATGTGTGTGTTTGTTGGTAAAACCTACATCCATAAAATTAAATGGCTTTTTTTGTATAGAGCGGCATAATAAACACTCCACTGCTGCTGTTAAATGCAAACACCAGACCTTTCGGCTGTGCCAATAAAATGTTCGTATGATGTTCAGTGATGGTCCGCTACACTGCTTCCATTAGTAACTTTTGTACGGGAGGAAAACCAGCACTTATGAAGTCAAATTTACTTGCAAGACAATCAGCGATCTGTGATGATGTGTTTATTCATATTTTACTGTTAACTGGCAAACACTGTTACTTTATGTGGAAATTCTTAGGTTTCCTTCATGTCCTTTCATTTACTCAGTTGTTCACAAATCAGAAGGTATGTCTAATCAAAGATATATCAGACCTGTAAAAGTCATTGCTGGTTGTTGATATTTCATTGGTGGGTTTTTGACTGATGTCTTTTTTTCTGTATTTTTCAGCTTAGTGAAATGTTTTGTGCTGTCATACCGATCCTGATTTATTATAATAAATACAGCATTACAGTCTAAAATTCAGAGCTTGTTAATTGCAATGAAACCTTTTCCTGTTTCATACATTCACTACTTCTGTTATTTAAACATTTTTCCACACACTGTCTGCAGTCCAGTAAAGTTTTCATCAGTGCTTTGTTTGTTTTTTGTTTGTTACTTTGTTTACTGCTGTGTGGTAAAACTCTGACAGCTGGATTTCTTGGAATTACATTCTCAGTTTCAAGTGTACATTTTAAGCTGAAAACCTGTGAAAGTGCATACCTTTGAGCTCCAGTTAAGTAGCTTTCAGGCTTTGTATCATGGAGAACTGAGGTTCCACAGCTTTTGTATGATCAGTGTTACAGATTGTTAGAAGCCTTTTCAAACATGGCAAATATATACTTAGAATTTGTTTTTGTAATAAAATATCTGAAAGTCATTTGTTTTCTGTTTTCTCTGTTACTAAATAAGATTTAATATATGTAAGACCAAATTATTGCATTTACTAGCGTTACACTATTAATACATTTGTGATTTAAATTCAGAACTGCACCAGCATCTCTGAACATTCATCAATATATTTTGTAAAATTCATGTCACAGTTTAAAGCAGCCTTATTCCTTCATGTTTTTGTTGTAGTCTACTAATGTTACTTTAAATACAGGGCTTTAACATTTATTTTATTTTTCTTCTACCAGTATTTGTTCGTGTTTTTTTTTTTTGTTTGTTTTTTTTTTTTGTTTTTTTTTAAGCACACTGAAAAGGCACAATTTTTATTATTTATTTTTCAGTTTATAACATACACTTCAGTAACTATACTTTGCTAGTATTGGGTTGGACCCACTGTTGTCATCAGAACTGCTGTTTCATAAGGTAAATTCAATGAGGTGCTGAAAATTACTCCAGGATTTTGGTCCGTATTAACATGATAACATGACGGAGTTACTGCTGATTTGTCAGCTGCACATACATGTGTGACAGTCTCCCATTCAACCACATCCAAAAGGTGCTTTACTGGATTGAGCACCTTAGAATCTCTCACCTTATTATCTTATCCTACTGGCATCTGAATGTTACAGCAGACATCAAATCTCTCTCTTCATAATTTTTCCATGTAGTCACTGGATTTTTCCAACCATTTTCTGTAAACCTGAGAGATATTTGTGTCCAAGTAAGTCAGCAGTTTCTGAAATACTCTGACGAGCGTGTTTAGAACCATCAACTATGCCACATTCGAAGTTTCTTAAATAATCTGTCTTCTCCATTGTGATGATCAGTTTGAACTTGAGCAGACCACCTTGACCACTTGCACCTGCCTAAATGCATTGAGTGGCTGTCATGCCATTGGCTGATTCGATTTTTTCATTAGCGAGTAGTTAAACAGGTATACCTCACAAAGTGACTGGTGAGTGTGTATTACGCTAATCTTTCTGAAGATTTTAAACTTTCTGCACAATTTTCACCTTAGTTTATAATTTGGAACATAAATTACGTTGCAAATTTATTTAATTTCTGTTTACTTTTGATCTCCCCAGTCCTGTCCGTCTGGTCTCTATGTGTTCTGCCTCCATGTTGCCACGTTCATCTGTGTCTCCCCAATCTGTCATGTCTCAGGATCTGTTGTTTAGCTTTTGGTTTTTGTCACCTGTTTACCAGTTATAATGCTGTGATTGTGAGTTTAGTTCTGCATTCTGAGTCCATATACCTGCTTACAGATTTGCTGTGAACCAATATCTAATATCTTGTTTTTTTGTTTTTGTTTGTTTTTGTTTGTTTGATAACAAACACCTTCCCAAAATCATTTTGGGAAGGTGTCTGTTATCTGTTAATCTTTTCTAAATATTTTCTTAAAATAAAGGGATGTGGTTGGGGAAAGATGACTTTTTGTATTTTATGTAGGATTCATTATAAAGGCATGACTTGGGTACTACAGAAATTGGTTCTCCTTTTTAGGAATGTCACTGGTAAAAAAGGTATAGTACAAGCAAAAAACAAACTAATTTGCATCATGTTGGAGCCAATACTTCTTTAATATAAATCTCAATGACATCATTAGACATATTTCTTCCTACAGCACACTTGAATTCTTTTCTCCTACATTATAATCTAATTTCCACTTCATACTACTAATAACCGTTTCATGTTGCAGATTTTTTTTTAACTTGTTGTTCTCAGCAAAGTTCTTGAGGTCAAGCTGTTAACTGCTCGGGAGAAGTCATGATCAGTGGCCCAGAGGAAACCACAGTCTTTGGTTCATTCGTCTTTTGGTCTTCAGCCTCGACATCTCTCCCTACACATGGAAATAGAAACATGATCAGATTGAAGGTCATTTTGCATTTGAATCTTAGAGACTATGAATTTATATCTTACTTGTCCTGTGGCATGCTGGCTCACAGCTGACAAACTGTCCGCTAACACACACGGCTGTGCTACAGTGAATGTACAGCTGAAGGAATAAGGATAAGCGTGTTGGTTAAAAGGGAAAAATATTTAGTTAGTGCAGAAACACTGCTCAAACTGATGTACTAATTACCTTTTCATGCAGTGGGTCCATTCCCTTCTGGTCCTTTACTGAGGAACCCACAAAGGTGAACATTTTGAAAACGAAACGCCGGTAATGACTGGGGAAGTCCAGGCCAGAGTTAGCACTCACTGGTACCAGTGAGGACAAGTAATTATCATCCCGGTATGGACATCTGGATGGAGTGCATGGAGAACAATTTTATTTAAGAGAACACTAGCCAACAGTTTTTTTGTCTTCAGCAATACCAGCTACGGGTAAGATCGATTATAAATAATATACTGTGTGTCCACTACAGACGAACCTTTCAGCTTATTAGATTATTGGATGATTTATCAAAACCATGTCTTTATTTCATTCCCAAATATTAATACAATTATTTTCTTCAAAAATCTAGCATTAAATACATTTTGATTAAAATTCTACATGTTGTCACAAACAGGACTGAGCACACTGGTATCTTATTTACCCGTCTATCAGAATGTCCCACTGGGGGAAGGAGTGAGGGAAAGGGCTTGTGGTTACCCAACAGCGACCAAGAGTCAAGACAAGCATCGGATCTGTCTTTTTGAGAAGCTGAACCTCCACGTACACAGGGTCCCTCAGGACTTTGGTCACAGGGTAGTCTGCTTCCGTATAGAACGAAGTATAGGCCACATCCACTGTGAGAGCAGACACGTCAATTATTATTACAAGATTTTACATTATCTTGCAAACGAATGGACTCTTTTAAGTTGGAATACACTTACATTCATTACAACCCTTTGTAAGGCATCGTCCATTGGCCAACCTCAAGACTACATTAATGGGTCCCATAGCAGAAACTGGCAGAGGGGGATTTTGTAACGGTAGGATTTCTACAATCACAGTTTCAACATCGGTGCCGATGTACCTACACTGGAAGATGAAGCTGAAAAAGAAAGTGATATCATGCTACACAGTCCAAAACTTTAATATAATGTCAGGACACTCTAAAATGTTTACTTACTGAAAGTGACTGTCTCGGGTAATAGATCCACGAGGCCCAACCCCCACCTGATATGAGGAAGTCATTCTGTTCTCATAGATTATTACACCAGGCTCCTCCTGCAAAAGGTTAAACGTGGTTGGTAAGATAACAATATTTACAAATATACCCTGCCTGACTGGTGGAAAAGTAGGAGAATACACTGTTTTACCATAAAGGTAGTGCCACAGGTAGTAACAGGAAACTGATATATGGCAAAGGCTGAATTGGAGTCAACATATGAACAGCCAGGACCACCTGTTGCCAGCGAGGTTGTCTGGAGGTCAAGGTGGGGTAGAGTAACATCTTTGGCGACAACAACAACAAATTGGGCATCCCGAGTGCACTGGACAGTCACTGGTGATAAAAAAAAAGTTGGCAGATAAAGGATTTGATGTTGCTGACAAACTGTAAACAACATAAAGATTAAGAACACCACTTTTACTTGAATATTTTTAGTGTAATCAGACTTCAAGGTTTTGTTGACAACAGCTTTGGATCAATTAATATAAGCCATTTATTAGATAAAACAAACCAAAGAAACCTCACCTGCCTTTCCAAAGTAGCACTGATTGCCATCAAAACAGCATTTTATGGATTCACACTGAGCACCTGAAATACCAGTAGTTCCGCATGGGACTCTCACACTTCTTTCCACATCACAGCTCTGAGCAGGTGGCAGCGTCGGAGGCAACTTTTGATTCTGTGGGACTTTTGGTTTTTGGGGAAAGTAATCATCGGATACTTGAGGAAAAGGTATGGCTTGCCCTGGAGGTGGTCGAGGTTGCTGGGGATTTTGTGGTATAGGAGGGATGTGCGGTGGAGGTGGAGGCGGAGGTTGTTTCTTGGGATTCTGCCACGGAGGAGGCTGATATGGCGGTGGAGGAGGAGGTCGAGGCTGTTGAGGATCTTGCGGTGGAGGAGGTCGGTATATTGGAGGGATCTGAGGGTTCTGGGGCTTTGGAAGAGGAGGAGGCTGGAATGGTGGAACTTGAGGGTTCTGGGGTTTCTGCCATGGAGGAGGCTGATATGGCGGAGGTGGAGGAGGAGGTCGAGGCTGTTGAGGATCTTGCGGTGGAGGAGGTCGGTATGGTGGAGGGATCTGAGGGTTCTGGGGCTTTGGAAGAGGAGGAGGCGGAAATGGTGGAACTTGGGGGTCCTGGGGTTTCTGCCATGGAGGAGGATTGTATGGCGGAGGTGGAGGAGGAGGTCGAGGCTGTTGAGGATCTTGCGGTGGAGGAGGGCGGTATGGTGGAGGGATCTGAGGGTTCTGGGGCTTTGGAAGAGGAGGAGGCGGAAATGGTGGAACTTTGGGGTCCTGGGGTTTCTGCCACGGAGGAGGACGGTACAGTGGAACTTGAGGGTCCTGGGGTTTCTGCCACGGAGGAGGCGCGAATGGTGGAACGTATTGAGCCTCCACCTCTGTCCCAGCTAAAGAGCCTAGCCAAGCTAGTGCCATGAAAAATTTGGCACTCCAGAACTTTGCCATGGTTTCTCAGCTGTCTGATCTGGACACTTCCAAAGTGCACAGTTTCAGTCAGCTGTACCATTTATTTGCTACCAACCCTAAAGTTTTTTTTTTTCTTATAAACCCACCTCCTCGGGCAAAAAAACCACCAATCAGAGCTTAGCAACTTTCGACAGTCAGAAACATTTAAATATCTGTTGACAAATCCAAAATCTGGGTCACACAAACCTTTTAAAGGTCTTCATAGCCTCAAATTGTATCTGTCACCAAATGTTTTTAAAACTAACACTGCATGGATCCAAACTGATAGCATGTCAGTGCAGCCTGATTTCGCAGTGACAGTTAAGTCCATAAATATTTGGAGAGAGGCTACTTTTTTTCTAATTTTGGTTCTGTACATTAACGCAATGAATTTTAAATTTAACAACTCAGATGCAGTCAAATGGTAGACTTTCAGCTTTAATTCGCTGGGTTGAACAAAAAAGACTGCATAAAAATTTGAGGAACTAAAGCATTTTTAACACAATCCCGTCATTTCTGGGACTCAAAACTATTTGGACAAATGAAATAACTGAAAATAAAATGTTTATTTCTGGTTTCAGGCAATGACAACCTGAATTCTTGAACTCATGGACATCACCAGATGCTGGTTTTCCATCTTTTTAATGCTCTGCCAGGCCTTTACTGCAGCAGCTTTCAGTTGCTGTTTGTTTGCAGGCCTTCCTGTCTGAAGTTTCATCTTCAACACGTGAAATGCGTGATCACTTGGGTTGAGATCAGGTGACTGAGTGTGTCATTCAAGAATATTTCACTTCATTGCTTTAATAAACTCCTGGGTTGCTTTGGCTGTATGTTTTGGGTCATTGTCCATCTGTATTATGAAAAGCCCCCAATCAGTTTGACTGTGTTTAGCTGGATTTGGGCAGACACTATCTTTGAAAACTTTAGAATTCATTTGGCTGCTTCTGCCCTTTGCCATATCATCAACAAACACTAGTGTCCCAGTGCCATCACACTGACTCCAGTATGTTTTACAGGTTATGTGGTATGCTTTGGATCATTAGCTGTTTCACACCTTCTCCATATGTACTTCTTAACTGGGTGAATGTGGCTCATAAGACAGACTGGGTCGTCTACCAATCGGAAAGTCTGTGGTTTGTGCCCCAAACTTCCTCATTCTGCATGTTGAAGCATCCTTGGACAAGATACTGAACCCTGAGTTGCCCCCAGTACATCCACTGGAGTGTGTTTGTTAAACAAGGTTCTTATCTATAGAAAACAAGGACTTTGCCATGGTTTGATCCCAGTTTTACCCAAAGAGCTCTAAAGTGAATGATTTATATTTGCTGCTACATTTACATGTAGGCATGAGATCTCAAAAGCCCCTTCCTATGTTGTATCAGCCTCCTACTCTTCATTTTCTTTTGGTTATGTGTAATATAATTTTGAGAAACTTGATAAGAAGTTGTATTGGTGGGAAAGGAGATGAAACTACAATAAAAGATCAGTGTGCTGGTCACAGTTTGAGATTAAAGAGTTTATTTACAGGTCCAACTCTGGGTCACAGAGACCTTTTTAGGGTCTGCGTGGCCTCAAGTTTTATTTGCCAGCAAATGTTCATTTTGCCAGAACGCAATAATCCGGACATCTCACATTTGACCTTGTCAGCTGTTTATCTTACTCCTCTAACAGTTGAACATTTACACAACATCGACATGTGAAGACAGGCAAACACAGTGGATATATGCACAGAATCTTAAGCTAAGCCAAATGTAATGCCAAACTACACATAAGATTAGTCAAATAATAGATTCTTATTTTGAATGCAAAAGATTAGTTAAAAACTATTCCCCCCCCCCCAAAAAAAAAAATTTCTTAAGATGCTAAATATTTTTTTCACAGTAAGCAATCTTTACAGATGAAAACTATGTTTGACTTGAACACAGCAGCTGAGGTTGAATAGTTTGTTTTCATACTTAGTAACAGTGAAATGACCTAGAAGTGGTAGATGAAATGAGAGCCAGTTTTTAAATGTAAAGGAGCAGTATTTCCCAGTACTTTCTTTCTTATCTTCTTCACCATACTGGACCAGCCTCCATTAGAGGAGAAAAAGGAGATAATGTTGACCCAGATTAAGCCTAGCTCACATAAAATGTGCAAGAGTTTTCAATCATCAGTCTCTAGTTTTACACGCTGGTGAGTTTAAGCAAATTTTCTGTGGGATCTTTTTGATTGCACCGTCTCTCATTCACCAGTCAAATCAGTCTGCACTGCTTTACTCTGAGTCTGCCTGAGTGCGACCATTTCCTTCTGAAATGCAAAGGTCTCTAACTTTACACTACAATGTAAAGCTTGTTTATCAGTTGCGGCCATGTGGCCAAAATTCAAATTCATGATTCCTCTGATTAAGTTATAACACTAGTTAAACCTGCTGCAAATGATAACAGGTTTATCCAGTGGAGGAGACGAGGACTGACAGCACTGTGTCTGTTGGGGACACATTTAAAAAATTGCCTGATAGATACAAACTAGCTCGTCAGGATTTCTATTTCAGGACCTCCAACTTAAACATCACTTTGACAAGAATGTTAAAGGACGCATATTAAATATATCAGATAATACTGAGACATTCATTTAAGCATTTATTTCTGAAATGTATAAAAGCACAAGTGGATAATTATAGAGGATCATTATTAATTTGAGGGGCCGTTCAATAAATTATATGAAGACTAAATGTGAATTGGCAATTGCAGTCACCTCTATAATGGACATCTATAATAAATATCAAAACAACTACAACAGCCATATATGTGGAGTGATTTTCATTGAAAAATTGTGTAGGTTTTTTTTTTCCTAACTCCAAAAAACTAAAGTCTGGACAGCTCAGATGGTTTCTGGAGCTGTCTGATCCTTAAACTATTCTGGGACAGTGTGCAGTATAGTGAGGGAGTTTCTGTGCTACAGTTCTAAATTAATTTATTTAAAATTTATTTAGATATATTTATGGTAGCAAGAAAGAAGCTGATAATAAGGCACTGACTTTGCAAAGAACCTCCTGTCTGGATTTAGAATGTAACCATTTTAAAAGTGTGTTTGGTGCTTATAGTACGAAACCTCTGCTAAAACCTAAAAACAGGACAAACCGCTTCATGTCATAGCTACATGTGACCATATCGTGGAGCTATTTGCTGTGTTTCTGCTGGCCTACAGTCATTTTCAAGTCAAACGCACCACATAACTGTGCAGTTTTGTTGTTTAGAAAATCTACACTCTTTAACACATATATACAACTAAATTGGCCCAGTTTATTATTATTTTGTTTTTCAGATATAGCAACCGCGGTCGTTTGTATGCCCACTGGATGTGGAGCATGAATAACCAAGAGAAATATATTGAGTGAAACTAAGCTGAAGGATGTGACCTTTTTAGTGAAAAAGAGCGATAAAAACAGAAAGAGAAACAGCTGTTTGTTGGTCCTTGGTATTAACGACCTGGGTTCTGATGCATTTCATAACATTTAGTAAGTTCAGTGCTGTCATTTATCTCGTTTTCTATTTACACCGAATTCTGTATTTTACCAAGATTCACAAACCTAAAATAGTCTCGTTGTATACCACACAAACCATGCGATATTTATGAAATACAATGTTTAATTCACTAATATGCCAGCATCATTATATAATTAATAAGAAGTGTTTGTTTCACGACTTGCACCGGACACCGGGAGTCCTTTGAAATGAATTAACTAAACTGGCAACACCTTCAGTACCAGCAACAGTTCAAGAAGGGTAAAAGACTCCATACCACTCACACTTAGCCTTTTTAATAACAAAATGTAATTATTGTAAAGTTAAATAGCTGAAATAAAAACAAATATACGTATATTAAAAATATATTTATTTATTTAGTCAGACGACTTTGTATTTTTATTTTTCAGTTAACAAAGGCTCGGCTGAGCTGAAGTGAACAGTTGTTGCGTTTTATTGTGGCTTTTCCCTTTAAGACGCCAGAGGCCTACATTTCCCATAATTCCACGCTCCATAACACTCATTAAATCAAGTGAGTCCACGCGACAGCGACAGCAGCATCCGAGGAGATGATCCGGTCAGGCTCCGGTAACACACTCAGCAAACGGTGAAGTGTTTTTACCGGCGGAGATGTCTCTGTCGTCCACGGGGAGCCCGGACACGACCAGCCGGAGGAGGAGGCCGGCTGAACACGCGCAAGGTGAGCGGCACGAGCTCATTATTTAGCGTCTTATAACTTTATTTGTTATGTGTCGCTAACAGCACCGTTATTACACTCCCCATTTTAACTGTCTCCGCTTTATTTCTGTCTGCGTAGGCTTTGTTTACACTGATATTTACAGGAGCTCATTATGGAGTTATTGCACGGTTGTGCTCTCAACTAATCAATGATAGCGCTCAACTAATTAACATATATTTCAGTTAATTTTTAGATTAATATAGACCTATAAATGTCATAAATAGTGCCCTCCTGTCCAGTGTCTTTATATGTACCTGACAAACGTTCCTGAAAGCCAAATATTACAACAGCCAATGTCCAGTTTTCACGCCATAGAGGCTTACACAAAGAAATAGAAAAGATATTAATTCATTACTGCATATTTAAACAATTCTTCCATTCTTACTCAAGCTTCTCTGTCACTTAAAGATAACAGCATTTTTAGTTACTTGTATTTGATTTCACAGGAACAAGGGTGATTTCTTTCTTAAAAGGCATTCTCAGTGTTCTCAAATACTCATGCACACTAAAGAACAAAATCACGATAGTGTATCGAGGTGATGCTGTGTGTGTGCACAGTCACTAACACCATCATATAACACTGCAGCTGCTGTATTTGCAGACACACTTAAGGAAGCCAACAAAAAAGCAGAACCAGGATAACAAAACAAGACTACCTAAAAGTGTGTGAGCCAATTTGAGCTGTTGAAAAAGGGAAGTCAGGACCGATGTGCCCACATTGCCTTTGATGCATCTGGTTTGTTATGTATCCATTCATTCATCAATCTTCTGTATCTTTCTGAATGGCTGCAGGCGCTTTCCTTGCTTTAATTGCTGTCACAAGTCTGGTTTCACTGTAACAAATCTAGCTACTTTAATCAGGTCAAGTTAAGATAGATAGAAAGCCTTTTATGCCCCTCAGGAGATCTATGTACACGTCTCATCATGTCATTGAATAATAATAATAATGAAAAATTTAAGAGATGAGGCGTTTTGTGTGCAGCTTTTGAAGGGACATAGAGGGAAGGCAAATCAGAATCTCCTCATCTACACTGACAGGTTTACAAAGCCCCTGTTTGTATGGCATGAGGGGGTCACTTAATGGTTGAGTTAGTAGGAAAATGATGACAGTCACATGATATTTCATTTGAATTCACCAGAATCACCAAGGCCAATATTTAAAGCAACAGATGAGGGGATATCTTGCAAAGAATTGTCTTCCAATCCTCCTGTACTCTGTGGTCCTGGAGGACGAGACAAGGGAAGTAGAACTAAATACAAAGCATATGAGGCAAGAGACCATCAAAATAAAACAAGAAGTAACTAACACTGAGAAAAAAGACAAACACATGGAGACAGGAGTGAAAGAACAGAATGGGGAACACAAAAGGCAAGTAACCTATTGCCAACAAAAGCTAAGCAAAGGACTCAAGGTGTAGAATAACCAACAGCTCATAAGAACAAGGGGCACATAAAGTCTAATCATTAAAAGACTAAAGAGCTCAAACATAAATCCCTTTTAAAAAGCAAAAAGAAATCATGAAACCACAAAAACCTCAAAACCTGGCGTCCACTGTGACACAGTGTATCTGATTCTATATGCACATCATACTTTTTGACCCAGATGCAATATGTGCAAGTGGGGAGCAAGATACTTAAAAACTGGCCTTCTCTGATTACTGTTTTAACCAGTGTGTGAATGTGTGTGTGAATGGGTGGATGACTGGATATGTAAAGCGCTTTGGGGTCCTTAGGGACTAGTAAAGCGCTATATAAATACAGGCCATTTACTTTGGAGAATCGATTGAGAGTCATGCTATTTTGATTTTTCTTCATGTGATGATTTTCTTGCTGAAGTCTTTTACAGAGTTGGGGTTACGGTGATTAGTGATTTTTGAAACAGTTTCCATGTGATGTCTTTATTTGTCTTATCAGTTCATAGGAGCGAGTGTTGGAATAGTTTGGCACAGCTTAACTGTTCGTGACATGCTGCGTTATTCTGCTTGAAACAGCCATCAGTGATGGGTGCTGAGGGGTCCTGAGTTTGTACTGAACCATTAATACACAGCAGGATGGATCCATAGTTTTCATGTTATTTACTCCAAATTCTAACTGTACCTGAATGTTCGCAAGAATTACAAATTGTAATTCTGCTTAGCTCAGATGTAACGAGTGGTTCTTTGAGATAATGTTGCCTTTCTGCATTCTCCTGTGATCTCTGGGCAGTGGATGTTTTTTTCAGACCATTCTCTATAAATCTGGAGATGGTTGTGGGTGAAAATCTGAAATACCATGAGTTGCTGAAATTGCTTTTTTCCCAGATTGCTCACTTCCAAATTCCAAATTGTTGTGATTCCGTGCTATAAAAATACAATTGAAATTAAATTGTCTGATTATTCTAAAAGTCATTGTAAATTCACTGCTGTGCCACAACAATATATTTGATTAAAACCTGATTGAACACAAAATGCTGCCTATTACCATATATTATGGGATGTCCTTTTCAGGCCCATGGACACCTGGCAAAAACAGCTCATGCTAAGTTCCAGTCTGGGTCTTTTTAAGGATGGCACTTGGTGTATGAATGCTGTCTTTGACATCTTTCAGTTTTTGTTTCTTTGGTGTTACAGATTCTTCAAGCGAGCATGATCCTCTGTTAGGTTACAGTAATGAACAGGCCCATGATCGACTGTGTGGCGCTCAGCACGCAGACTCCTCCACTTCATCTTCACAACACTCCTTATATTCTGCAACAAAATGCACTGCTGCATGTGCATGTGCATGTGAGTGTAGTTTACCAGTCTTTATATCCATATTCAGCTCTCCTGTTAAGAGATATTTGCAGCCATTTCTTGGTTATTTTCTCATTGTAGGTCCGAGCCATCATGCATGCGAAGACAGCTGGGAGGAAAGCCAAAATAAGAAAACCATCAGAGCCGAGAATGAAGTGGAAGCCAACAAACTGGTCAACAATTACAGAGTAAGAAACTGGAAGAGTTTTGCACAGGAAAAGAAAGTGAGCCGAGTTGAGGACACTGGAGTAATTGCTGTCTGTGTGTGCGTTTTTATCAGTTTGGGTTTAGAAAGTGGAAGAGCCACGTGACGGAGCGGCCGTTTGAAGGCCGGTCAGATGTTGTGAAAGAACTATACTCTGAGCTGAATGTCATAAAACCGCATTCAGGTCCAGGTATGTTTTGTTAATGTTTTTGTTTTATGTAAAGTTTGTGTTGATGCATGATATCAGTCTGTTAAATCTCGTGCATTATTTGTCATGTTCATTGAAGTTGAGCACAAAGATAATTGCTGAGAAACACTACAGCTAAATTACTGTAATGAAAGGGTAAATGTATTTAAAAAATGTATTTAAAAACTAAAATGTTTTCTTGTCCCTACGTCTCGGTTTAGAATAAGAGAAATAATAATAGTGATAGATTTGAAAGTTTGATGTCATAAATCGGCTGTGTGCAGGCAGGAGAGGACCCAAACGCAGACTCAATTGAGGCGAAACGTGAACTCAAAATGCAGCTTTATTGCAGAGAATTTAAAAAAGTGATAGAAAACTATACTGGGAACATAACTAGGAACACAGTGAAACACACGCAACTATGAGGGAGATCACGACACAGAACTGAGGGAGACGCTGACATAAATACACAGAAGGAAAACGAGGGAAGTGAGAACGCACGGGGAACACAACTAGACAAGAAAACATGGGACCTTCACAATAAAATACGAATCGAAGGAACATGACGCAAGAGTGGAGGAGAGGGAGCGAAGAAACATGAGGTAGAGAGAGGAGACATAACGAGCTGGGGAAACATAGAATAAACATGATGGAATAAAACACAAGGAGGGGAAACAAGGCACAAGCAACCACACAAAGACACAGAGGGAGACACAGAGGGCAAAAGCACGAAAATAAACGAAATAAACAAAAGCTAAACAGAATAACCAAGGTACTATAGAATAAACCCTTAACAAAGTGGACTTAAACATAATACAAAATGAGAAAAACACAAGAAACCTCAAAATGCTGGGTCAAATGACCCAGGATCATGACATTTGATCAAAGATTCAAGTCAGATTTAATATTGTAAAATAGCATCATTCTCCTTGGAAAAAGTGAGGAGTGAGTCAGAGGGAGTAAGACAGTTGTTACCATTTAACCAATTTACACACATTTTTTGTGCCTCGTTTTAGTTTTTAGTTGAGAAAATCTTTTATGAATGTTACTTTTAAAAAACCTTTGAAACCATCTTTGATATGAATTAGTTGTAGAAGATAAAACTGGCTGTCAAGTTCTTTTGAACACATTACATGTAACAACAATGAAGAAACTGATAAGACTTACAAATCCTTACCTGAACTAAATCTGATGACAATAGAATTTTTTGTTATTATATTTTGAGGCTTTAGTAACATTGTTAATAAAAAAGTGTCTGATAATAATAATCTGGAAGTGAAATCTGTCTATTTATTCTGTTCTTTTTTGCATTAATTAATGAAATTTAAGTTAAATTATATTCATAAATCCTAAAAGCGTAAAGATATTTCTGCTGAAACACTTCTTTCATTCTCTGTGTCCTTCTGCTGTCAGGTCATTTCATCACATGTGGAAACCTAGCCTACGTGCTCCTGTTTGGTTGGTGGGTTTCTCTGGCATATTTCCTGGTTGGCACACTGATGTTCATCACTGTTACTGGGGTACCGTATGGTAGGTGAGGTAATAGATAATGATAATAATTGATCATCTGCAATTCCCTTTGTTCTTCACTCTGTTTCTGTCTTCAGGTAAACTGTGCTGGAAGCTGTGCTGCTACTTCCTGTGGCCGTTTGGCAACCCAATCCACGAGGTGCTGTTTGGGTTGAGTTAATATTCCTGCTGTTGTCTGTGGTTCTTTTCATTTAGCCGGCATCAGACTGATTCACAGTAAATCCGGTAGTTTCTTCATTGACTCGTGGTCATTAAAGCAGAAGTCGTGTTTTTCTGAATGATGTCACAAGTCTGCAACAGTGCATTTGCAACAACTTGTTATGGCGACACGTTCAGGGTGCAAGGGCGACTTTGAACACCCTCAGTGAGTTCCCTCAGTGTGTCCCTAACGCCTCCTTCCTCTGACTTGTTATTCTGTTTTATGTCCCTGTCCTCCATTGCTTCTTTGTATCTTTGTCTCCGTGTTTAGTTTTTGTTTTGGTACTTCCTGTTTGAAGGTTTGTTTTCTGTTGTTTATGGATTAGTTTTACTCCTGGTCTAGACGTTTTCACAGCTCAAACTACATATCTCTCAGACTTATACTTTGATTTATCCCTTTGATTAAGAATAAAGTTACTATTAGCAAAATAAGAGTTTCAATTATCACTCCAAAAATGAAAGTGAAGATTGTGAAAAGACTGGATTTTAACCCTTTTCACCCTCTCTCAGATGTAATGAGAGGTAAACCAGGAAACTTCGATCTCTCTCTGTCCCACTTTTCTCGACAGTCCCCTTAATTTTCCTGATAATCTTCACTTGTATGGGATTGTGCTTGTTATCCTCCTGTTCGTTATTCCTTAATCCCCCCTCTCTCTCCTTCTCTTAGTCTGTGTCACAGCATCTGTATTTGTTCCTCATACACAGAGAGGTGTACTGTGAAGTGAGATTAATGGCTCAACGAGCTTAAAGTCAAAGTTTTCTGTGTCATGAAACTGTCTTTATATATTACCTGCTTAAATCAGCATGGTAGCGTATGCCGAACACATAACCTGGGCCCTATACTACGAATTCATTCAGCATTCCCAGGGTATCTTTCTGTTATCTGGATTTACTTACCCTAAAATTGGAAATCAGGATAAACAGTCACATGAAGCTGGTCATCAGTTTGTTACGTTAACCCAGGCTTTCTCCTGCGCATTCACATAAAAGGGTGTTGGCAGCATCTGACCAATCAAAAAGAGGGTGTTTTAAGGGTCATTTGACTCTTCTCTCCTCCACAGAAAATGATCCCTATGACATCTATTTTGAAATATTATCAAATGGTGACTAAAAAACTATGAACAACGTAGAATATCTAATAGTAAAACTGAAAAAAAAGAACAAGAGATGATGCTTAATTGTTAATCTGGTGATTTAATGCACAGCATGGAAAAATAAGCTTTTTAATTGCAGTTAATTGGTCAGTAGGCAGTAATTTTATGCCATGTTTCCACTGACTCTTTCATTTACAGCATGTTTTAAGTCAGGCTTGGCCAACTCCAGGCCTCGAGGGCCAGTGTTCCTGCAGGTTTTAGATCTTACCCTGGGTCAACACACCTGAATCAAATGATTAGTTTATTACCAGGCCTCTGGAGAACTTCAAGACATGTTGAGGAGATAATAGCCATTGAAATCAGCAGTGATGGATCAAGGACACATCTAAAACCTGCAGGACACCGGCCCTTCGGCCTGGGTTTGGACACCACTGTTTTAAGTACATTGTAGAATCTTTGCTGCAGGAATACCTTAAATGTGTGCATGTTGTTAAGTTGTACCTTAATAAAACCACTGAATAGACCTGAAGCATGAAGCATGATTGTAAAAGACATCTTTTTGGTTGTGTTCCTCCAGATGGGAAATACACTGAGGCGATGCTGTGAGCGCGCACCAGACTGTGAATGCAGTATGGAGGCGGAAGAAGATAACTCACCATTTCTGCTGCCATCACCCACAGAGGTGCCAGTCCCAGAGATGCCAGACCGACCTCTGCGCACTCCTTACTGGGTAAATGTTCACACTTAAAAACATATATATAGATACCGGAAATTCACAAGTAAGACTTTGGCATTTAGTGCAGAGGGTGTTGCTTGCTGTAATTTGCAGTACTGGGTTATAGAAGTAAAACTGACCTAGCACTGAATACATTGCATGTTTAGCAGATTTTTTGCTGCAAGTGTAACATATCGTTATACAATGTGCCCTTCTTGTTGTACAGCGTCGTTTTGCCACCTATGTGTGGCTGCTGCTGGGATATCCTCCTCTGGTGGTCGTTCACTCTCTGGCGTGCTTCATCTCCTGGATCCTGGTCTTCACCATTCCAGTTTTCAAGATGAACGCACGAACTCTGGGCGTCATCCTCCTGCTGCCTCCTGAGGATGTGTCTATCTCTGCTGGCTCACAGAGGAAGGTACAGGTGACACGTAGTGTTTATTGGTCACTGCATAGTCCTGGGGAGTTCCTAATGCACCATTTTCTTTGGTTTTCTTCACTTTTAGCATCAGGGCTATGAGACCAGAGCGCTACTGTGTTGCTACCACGCTGCCAACTGGTACTACTACAAGTACACGATTGATGGGATTAATGTGTTTGCTGCCAGTATCCTTTTACACATAAAATGTGTGTGTTTCCTTCTGTGATATAAAGACCTGTTATTATCCTTGACTCCTGTCTCAGACCTCCTCCCTCTAGTGATAGTTGCCCTGGTAACTGGATATATTGACAGAGAAAACAAGTACGCCAGCTCCGATGTCAAATTCACCATAGCAGTTGGCTCCATCATACCTCTGTCATATTACATTGGCATGGGAATTGCCAGGTAAGTATTTTTCATTAACCATTAACACCTCGAGAAGCAGAACAGAGTCTCTGATTTTTATATTTCGTTTTTGCATTTGCAGCATTTCAGCTCAGAGTAACTTTGCTGTGGGCGCTGTGGTCAACGCCACCTTTGGTTCCATCACAGAACTGACCTTTTACATCACAGCCCTGCTCAGAGGTCACCAGAAAGCTAACACCTGTCTGGAGGAGGTTGTTAAGGCTGCGCTGACTGGGACACTGCTTGGATGTATCCTCTTTATTCCTGTGAGTCAAGCTTCATCTTGTTTAGCTTGCTTAGGTTTGTTAGTTGGTTAGTTAGTAGGTAAGACTTACCTACAGCCTTTTGGCACTGCACTGCTGTGCACAACAACATGAATGGCTAATATGTTGGAAAGTCTACCTGTACAAAAAAAGAAAAAATGCTAGTACGTCAGTTTTTAAGTAACACAGTTAGTGCCAGCACCAGTATACTTTATATATATTTTCAAGGCGTAGGTTTGAGAAATGTGTTAAATAAGCATGTATGAGTGAGACGTCATGTTTTGTTTGCTTTTCAGGGCATTTGCATGATAATTGGAGGTCTCCGTCACAGTGAGCAAAGGTTCAACAGCCGTTCTGCCGGAGTGAGCTGCGCGCTGCTTTTCATCTCTATAGGAGGCACGTATTTGAAAATCAGCACACGCAGAAGGCTGCAGAAGCAGTTCAGACTGCCACATGAAAATATGTGAATAGCATGTATGTGCCACAATCAGAAAACAAATGTTTATGCCTGCGATAGTTTTATTTCATTGTTTTTGTTAGTAAGTAACACCCGCAGCAGATGTCGGCCATTATAATCTCTGGATATTAAATAATCAAATGCAAATACCATCGAACTGGTGCCCTTAAAACACCGAATACAAGCTAAGTCTAAGAGGATTGTCTTCATGAATCAAGTCAGCTGAAAGCAGCACGAACAGTTTGTTTTTATTCTCCCCAGAAACATCTTATAGTTTAAAAACATTACAAACAGTGTTAAACACTCACTTCCCTCCTCTGAATGTTATTGGCAGGTGTGTTCGCACCCACGCTCTTCTCTAAGGCTTATGGGAACTTGGTGTGTGACTCCTGTACCAACTCTACCGGGGCAAACAGCACAAGCAACAGCAGCGGGCCGTTTGTCTGCCACAACTGCCACTATGACCTGGTAGGTATCATTAGCCAGGAGGACACCCTGTCCGTATGCACTGTACTGCACATGTACAATGTTTTTATTGTTGTTGTTGTTGTTTTCAACAGAGCAATGGTACACTGTTTCACAACCATGTCCAGTAAGTTATTTTTCAAATTTATCTACTAATAAAAATTTGTTTTAGAACTGCACAGTTAATTTTCAAGAACTTGCTTGGACCCCCTTTTTCCTTCAGTTCAATAGGGAGAAATCATTTGTAAGAACTGAAAAAGATTTTTGAGATACAGAATTAATTTAAGCCATTTGGCAATTAGACTCCGATGTCCCATCATAGCAGAACAAAGCCCAGCAGTGAGGAATTATGAGAGGACACCTGGAGGATAGGTGAAGATGAAGATGAAGGCTTAGATATTGAGCTGGATATGGTGAGGAAGTGGCCTGTAGGAATGAGACCCAAAAAAACAGAATGACAAAAAAGGATGCAGGCTGGAGAAGGCGAGCAGCAAAATGATTGGACTAAAGCAATGACGTCTGCTTTGAGCGCAGGGAAAATGGAAGCGATGTAAAGAAAGGTTAGCAGCTGAAACACCCGAATGTTGTTGCAGAAATTGAGACTCATTGGACCATGGGAACAACCATAGTGTTGCTAATTACATATTTGAATTAATAAGCAATTAAACGGGTGTACCTATCAAAGTGGCCGGTGAGGTGTTCTAAGCGGATTCTCCAATTTAACGTACCAACTTAACTTTTTATTAAAGTGATCATTGTTGGGTGGTGCAGTGGTGAGCACCGTTACATCACAACAAGAAAGCTCCTGGTTCGGACCTGCTGGCCAGCTGCGGGGCTTCTGAGCATCATCCCTGTGTCTGTGTCTCACAGTTCAAAGACATGCATGTTAGTCCGAGTGGTTATTCTGAATTGGCAAAGGTGTGGTCTGTCTCTCTTTCCCAATGTTACTGGGATTGGCTCCAGCAGTTAAAAGTATAGATGGATATAATTGGGAATTACTTTGACATTGTAATTTGAAAGTGACTATCTGATGTTGCTAAATCTAAATATTCCCTAAATTACTTTTAGGGCTTTTCTCTTTTCCTAGCCATCCATTTTCTTGACCTCTATCCCAGCAGATCCAAGATTAGAGGCAGGGTTCACCATGGATAGGTGCCCACTCTGTCAAGGGACCTAAACCGCAAAACCGTTCAGGCTCCCATCTAAACCTAAAGTCAAATTAGAATAAACAGTTCACCTCTGCAGGACGCGAGGAGAACACGCAATCTCCACACAGACAGTCCTGACCCCACCAGGAGATTCAAACCATGGACCCTTCCACTGTGAGGTAGCAAAGCTAACTGCTGCACCAGTCTAATGAAACAAATCTTCCTGGAGAGGAGTAATTCAATCTGAAGCTGTAGAAACTGTGTCTAAAAACCACACATTAAGGCCTCATTCATCATCATTTTGCTGCACTTGCTGCTCATTAATTGTGCAATGTTTGTTTTTAGGCCTTTGGTGTACACCGTGTGTGCCCTCCTGCCCGTTGCCTACATCATCGGTCTGCTCTTCACTCTGAAGACGCACTCCCACATTTACAACATCCACGTAGGAGAAGTACAGGGTATGAATCACTCTAACGAGTCACACTTAACAGGTCAGCCAAAAATTTCATGTTACATTTTGCTATTTTAGAGAAAAGTGAGCTGTGTTTGATGCTTACTTACAATACTATAATCTCACCAGTGAGTGGCCACCACGGGACGGTGGTCCACTGGTCACGCTGGAGGTCTCTGGTCATCCTCATCTTGGCTACGGTGCTCACGTCTGCTTGTGCCGATCTTGCCACCGAGCACATTCAGCCCATACTAAGCCAACCAAACATCTCTCAGGTAAGTACACGGATCTGAGCACGCTCAGGCTGTTTGTATGTTATAGCTTTAATGTTTTCTTCTCTCCCGGCAGTATTTCATCGGGGTGACCGTTCTGGCTATGGTTCCTGAGATCCCCGAGATTGTTAACGGGATCCAGTTTGCACTCCAGAACAACATCAGTCTCAGGTACATCCCGTCTCATCAATAAGCTACAGGAACAGTTTGAAGAGCATCATTTGTATCTACTTTTCTTTTTTTATTCCAGCCTCGAGGTGGGAAGCTGTATCGCTGTGCAGGTCTGCATGCTACAAATACCAATACTGGTCCTATTTAATGCTTTCTATGTAAGCCTTCATTTTAATCCTTCATTTATTCATATATAAATACAAGTCATTCTGCTGCTTTACAGTGTTTTATAATAGACACAATCTATCTCTGCCTTTCCCAGGATGTGGGATTTGTGTTGATTTTCAGTGACCAGCACCTGTGGGCCAGCATCTTCAGTGTGATCTTGGTCAACTACATCTTCATGGATGGCAAGTGTGATTATTTTCAGGGTAAGTTAAAGTTAGTAAGTTTAAAAGATTTTGGAGCTGAAATTGTGGATAGCTGGCTCTTGTATCATATACAGTGGGATGCAAAAGTTTAGGCAACCTTGTTAATAGTCATTATTTTCCTGTATAAATCTTTGGTTGTTACAATAAAAAATGTCAGTTAAATATAACATATAGGAGACACACACAGTGATATTTCAGAAGTGAAATGAGGTTTATTGGATTGTGTGCAATAATTGTTCAAACAAAATCAGGCAGGCGCATAAATTTGGGCACCACAAAAAAAGAAATGAAATCAATATTTAGTAGATCCTCCTTTTGGAGAAATTACAGCCTCTAAACGCTTCCTGTAGATTCCAATGAGAGTCTGGATTGTGGTTGAAGGTATTTCGGACCATTCCTCTTTACAAAACATCTCTAGTTCATTCAGGTTTGATGGTTTCCGAGCATGGACAGCTCTCTTTAACTCACACCACAGATTTTCAATAATATTCAGGTCTGGGGACTGAGATGGCTACTACAGAACGTTGTACTTGTTCCTCTGCATGAATGCCTTAGTGGATTTTGAGGAGTGTTTCAGGTCGTTGTCTTGTTGAAAGATCCAGCCCCGGCGCAGCTTCAGCTTTGTCACTGATTCCTGGACATTGGTCTCCAGAATCTGCTGATACTGAGTGGAATCCATGTTCCTCCATGCATAACGCCCCTTGTTATGCACAAATAACTCAATCTTAGTTTCATCAGTCCCCAGCACCTTATTCCAGAATGAAGCTGGCTTGTCCAAATGTGCTTTAGCATACCTCAAGCGGCTCTGTTTGTGCTGTGGGCAGAGAAACGGCTTCTTCTGCATCACTCTCGCATACAGTATCTCCTTGTGTAAAGTGCGCCGAATAGTTGAACGATGCACAGTGACTCCATCTGCTGCAAGATGATGTTGTAGCTCTTTGGTGCTGGTCTGTGGGTTGACTCTGACTGTTCTCACCATTCGTCGCTTCGGTCTATCCGAGATTTTTCTTGGTCTGCCACTTCGAGCCTTAACTTCAACTGAGCCTGTGGTCTTCCATTTTCTCAATATGTTCCTAACTGTGAAACAGACGGCTTAAATCTCTGAGACATCTTTCTGTATCCTTCCCCTAAACCATGATGGTGAACAATCTTTGTCTTCAGGTCATTTCAGAGTTGTTTTGAGACCCCATGTTGCTACTCTTCAGAGAAAATTAAAAGAGGAGGGAAACTTACAATTGACCCCCTTAAATACTGTTTCTCATTATTAGATTCACCTTTGTATGTAGGTCAGGGGACACTGAGCTTACCAAGCCAATTTGAGTTCCAATAATTAGTTCTAAAGGTTTTGGAATCAATAAAATGACAACAGTGGCCAAATTTATGCACCTGCCGGATTTTGTTTAAACAATTATTGCACACTTTCTGCAAATCCAATAAACTTCATTTCACTTCTCAAATATCACTGTGTGTCTCTCCTACATGATATATTTAACTGACATTTTTTATTGTAACAACCAACGATTTATACAGGAAAATAAAGACTGTTAATGAGGTTGCCCAAACTTTTGCATCCCACTGTATGTGCATTTAAGAAACAGAATTTTTACAATGTGCTCCCCCTTTGTGAAATACATCACATAAGACTATAAAAGGGGTCCATGCACTGTATTTTTGCATTACTAATGGGTGTTTTGAAATCTAAAACTTTAACCAAAAACAAAAAAACCAGAGTGAGCTGTTTTTCCCCTGAAGGGCGGGAGCATGTAAAAATGTGTAAAATGTAAAAATAAAAACTTTATACTGCCCAGTTTTTTTATGGATGGTCTTAAAACTTCAAAACAATATACTAGGCCTTGGGGGACAGGAGTATCCTAGTTGGCTAAGCTTTTGACCTTGAAAGTTGATCATTGCCAAAAAAATTTAAAGTAACCACATCAAGTCATATGAAATTCGATACGACTCCCTACAACATCCCTACAATAACGGAACAACAGGCTGACATTAGCATATTGTAATAAAAACATCATGGATATAGCCCTTGCCCTTTGGAAGGAGTTTTGCTCTCTAGTTGCTCTTGTTTACTCCTTAGGCATATCTGGGATCTGATACTAATGGCAGCTGAAAGACCTGAATCTTATTTTAGGGTGTTTTGATCCAGTGTGGTTTGGTGTTTTTTTTTCTCCCAGGTACAGCTCTGGTGGTCGTCTACCTCATCCTCCTGGCTCAGTACTACTTTGCTCCATCTCCAGCCGGCTGTTGAACGTTGGATGGGGATTTTTTGCACAAATTGCCGATTTTTTTTTTTGGCAGGTTCTTATCTCGTCAAATTATGCATAAATGTCGATGGGGGAAATCCCAAATGGAACCTTTAATTTTTTTAATCTATTTTATTTCTTTTATTGTAATCATACTTGAGACAAAACTAAAAATTGTAAGCTCAGGATGGTACTTTTGTGACTAGTGCTGTTAAAAAAAAAAAAAAAAAAAGTATATTTTATAAACTGACATAATTAACAGCAATGAGAGATCAACTATTTTTACTGTACAACAGGAGTTTCTGCACTGATCATACTTTAAAGCAACAATTGTGATGAAGTCTGTATATTTTAACTGCAGTAAAATTTTGTGTGTGTGATGTGACATTTTTAAATGAGTCGTGTGAATTATGTTAGAAAGTTTACCCTCTTTTACATCACACAGTGCTTAACAGATTTTATGATTCAAACACAGCCTCAGATGAACGACAACAGCATGAGATATTACACAGTGTCATTATTTAACCAAAGCTACGCCAAAACAGAAGCAGTGTGTGAACAACTACCACACACCCCGTTTGTTCATGCACAGCTCTCAGTCCCGGGACAGGATTTCAGTTGGATGCAAGTCTGGAGTTTGAAATGTCATTGCTACACTTCAATTTGCTGCTGTGCTTCAGATCATTTTGTTGCATTACCCAATTTGGCCACGACTCATCAGTTAGATGGCCTTGTATTCGACTCTAAAATACTTTAATATTCAGAGTTCATGGTCGACTCAATGACTGCACGTGTCCCAAGTCCCGTGGCTGTCAAACCACCATCCCTTGGAGACCCCTAGGGGGTCTTACCACACATTAATCCCTAGCATTTAATTGTGACTGAGTTTTATTGTACAGCACTTTAGTCAACCTGTGTTGTTTTTAAAATATGCTTATAAATAAAACAGACTTACCAAAAGGAGTTCTTCCTTCCCACCATCAAGTACATTTGATTAGCAGCATCTGGCTTGTACTTAGCCTCTTATAGAGGCAGTAAGATGGTACCTAGCTTTAACTGCTTTCTACATTTATTTATTTTTTTTTTTTATTTGTTTTTGTTAAATAAATGACTGTATTATTCTGCCGTTTGTTCATTTTAGGTTGTATTACCCAATTGTAATGTTTCAGATGATGTTTTAAGGTACACACTGATACGCAACACCTTAGACCTGAACGCTCGTGTACTCAATTTTTCAAAAGACTAACTGGAAACCAGGCATGGCAGGCTGTGCCAGCAAAGATTTGTTCTCTATGAACAGGCTATGGGGGGGGGAAAAAAAAAAAAAAAAAAAAAAAAGTCAATACAATGTTTTGAAAAACCAGCTGCCTGCGTTTTTAATTGTTTGTACACAGAAATTACAAAACATATTGCAGCCATATTTGCCTTTTATAAAGACATTCAACTTTTCTCCCAAGAGTTTAAAGTGACATGCACACCATACCGACATGCAACAGATCATTGAGCTTTCATTAACATCAAAAAAATGATGCAAATATTGAACATGTCAATCTGAAGCAACGTCGTTACTAAGTTTGAGCACGCAGTGAAGCAGAATGCTTCAAAATAGAAATGAATAAGGCCATGACATGATTAAAGGAACTGAGGTGTGGCGCAGTGTACAAAAGGGATCGTAGTAGAATAGCCGTCAGATTAACGCAGCTCGAAATCGAATCAGCACAGTTGCAGTTAACGTGAATTCAAATGCTCAATGCAAGGCAAAATGTGTTTTTAAAAAATAAAATAATAATAATAAATTGCATGAAAGCAACTAGGAGAACCACAACAGTATCAAAGATTTACAGTCCACAGTAACTAAAACAAAAAACAAAGCTGCTGGTGTGCCTAAATCTGGTTTCACACTGAACCTGCTGATGTTTCAATGATGAGTGTCTGCACGGCTCATCAGACTGATCACAGTATTTCACATCCTGAGTACACCTTCCACACCTTGTTACTAGTTTGTTAATGTTCCTTGCCAAGTACCAAAGCACAGCATCTCTAAAAAAACAACAATGTTGTAGTAGTAGTAGTAATAATAATAATAATAATATCAACAATGCATGTTGCAGTACAAAAAGTTGAAATGGATTCTTGGCTTTAAAGTGGAAAAAACTGAACGTGACAGAAATGTTGGGTTGGGGTTTCTGGGGAAGTACAGCTACAAGTAGGGTGCAGTTCAAAGATTTCTAATAGAATAAAAACAGCAGCACAGTGATTTAAATAGTAAAAATGGCTTCGTGGGTTTAAAATAACAGACTAGTTAAGCATACATAGCTTGTGAAGAGCACCGACTAAAACCTAGTGGGCGAATAACAAAACAAAACCAAAAAAAAAAAGAAAAAAAAAAAAAAGGGCTACACACTGAGTGAAATAAACTTGACTCTTGCAGACCAATTTGTACACCCCACTTTTTGAAATTCAAAAGGCACTAAATAAATAGATACTCTGGAGCTACGGGCGTTCAAAGCAGGTTTTTCATTTTTTCCCCTCCCCCCCCCCCAAAAAAGAGGAATAAAAATTGAAGAGGCATAAGATATTTCACAGTGATGCCGTGTCACATGTTTTCATCTGATCAGAAGGCCTAATTGTGACCGGCAAGAGGAACATTTTTCAATTTGAACGGTCGAGTTTTAATCGCAGCTCCAAATCAGCACCCTAATCAGTGAGTCTTTGAGGCTGAAATGTGTTACTTAAACTGTGAAAAGCAATCAGAAATACAAGTCTGCTTTTTACTGAGAATCTCGAAACTTTCTATTTAAATGTCAGGGCCTACAAACTGGTGCCTCTGCTGGGTTTGAAGAGGGAACAGCAGGACTGATTGAGGGTAGTGCTGCACAACCTGTTCCACTTCAGGATTGGGAAAAGAAAGAACAGACAAAAAAGTCTTTGCCTCTAAATAAAAGCTAAAACTTCACTACTGTACCAACATTCATTTGGCCTTTTAACAAGTGGTCTTTGGAGTTTATAAAATATCTCTCAGGCTCCACAAGTTTCCACGACCAAAAAACGAAGAAAAACCTGAAGAAGGCAGAAGTGAAAAACAAACAGCATACAGTAATTTCTATTTTCTACACAGTTTCTGATGGATGCGTGCACATATGACACACTGGGAAACTTAAAAAAAAAATAAATTGCACTTTTTTAAAACAACAACCCACACATTTACATCAGACTAATGTAAAAAGGCAAAGTATTTTCATAACTATCTGACATCATCAGGCTTACTTTGTCCTTTCACCCTAAATCGTCAGACATCTTAGAGTCCGTGCTACGCCATCACATACCGCTGCATTCAGTCTTTATTTGAGCCGCTGGATTAACGTGTGCGTCAGTCCCAGGCTGAGCAGCTGGAGGGTGGACAGCTGGGATAAGTGAGGGAAAGTTTTCAGCAGTTTCTCCCAGGTCATTTCCAGCAGGCTGGGAACCACCAGCCACACTTTATACAGAGAGCCAGTCCTTCGATTCCCAGACATGTTGACGACTCCGCCGTGGACGTACATGCAGCCGGCCTAAAGGAAAAGGAACACCAGAGGATGAAATCTGAGTCTACTCTATGACGATTTAGTTTTTGTTCTCTCAGTGTGCGATGGTACTGACCGGAGTGACCGCAGCACAGTGAAAGTAAGCCGGCTCCGGCATGATCGCAGGAAGCTTTGTCCACTGAAAAGTCTGCAGGTTGAGCTTCCAGAGGTCTGACAGGATGCGCTCTCCGTTATAACCCCCACATATAAAAACCTCTGCACATAAAAAGAGGCATGAAGCAGAAACATTTCAGAGAAAGCCCGTTTGATGATGTCGTGTGAAACACTCACCCTCTTTGACCTGTACACAGCTGTGACATCGACGGGCGGCAGGATATCCTGTGAGAAGAAAATGAAATGAATTTGACTTGTGGCAGTCAAAACGCTTTACCGCTGTAAATAAAAGTTGAACATGAGTCAAACCTATTTTTTCTTGGGGTTTTGTCATGATATCCTCCCAGTAGTTTGTCTCCAAATTATAAGCATGAATCTGATGAACACAAATAACCTTAATTTAAAGACAGGACGACAACAAGTTTGCATGCAATGGTGTTTAAGTGCCAGTTACTCTCACCTTGTCTAGTGGATATGATGTCCAGGAAGTCCCGCCTCCAAAAATATATATTCTCTGCCCGTCATGAGCTAGCTCATGTCTATATCTGCAAAATTATTGATTCATTTTCAGAAAATCTGGAGCCACATGTAGAGAATTCACTGTGTGTTTAACAAAGTGTGCCTGCTGCTTTTAGCTGTGTATGAATGACCTAAGGTGACTGACCTCTCCTCAGGTAGGTCTGAGGGCGCGTTATTGGGTTTGATGTGGGTCCACTCCCTGGTGGTCAGGTCCAGCCTGTGCAGGTCGGTGCTGTAAAGGTAGCCCGTCGTCCCTCCAAACACATAAAGGTAGCCATTTATGATGACCATGGCCTGGAAAAGGAGGATAAATGGTTGTAACAGATGGGATGGGACAGAACATTCAAAAGGACCTCATACACAAAAACAGTTACCTGTCCATAGATCTTGTTGGGCTTCTTCCCTCTGCAGCTGAGCAGGTTCCATCGTTTGTACTGAACGTTGCAAACGTGGACGTCGTTGCCGTTGTTTTCACCGAATGGAATCCCGGTGCCACCGAACACAAGCAGGTTGTTCCCATGTAGGACAGCTGGGGAAAGATAACAGCATCAAACTCAGTTTTGTTGATTAGGAGTGAAGTTTGGGAATAAAAAGAAACAACAAAACCCTGAATGTTTTGTACAGGAGTCTTCTGTTATAAAACCTATAGGAAATCTGAGTCAAAGTGTTTTCTAGATCTCATCTCGCATGAATGATGTAAAGTCATGTTGAGCCAGAAAAGAATATTCCTGTCACGAAGAAGCTGCAATCAGTTTTTGGCAAAGTGACTTTTATATATCTTTTATGTATCCAGCCAAAACGTTTCTATGATATTAAAAATGTATATAGGGCAAGAGACAAATAACATAGCATAGCAGTTGTATAAAAACATTAAAGTCGATACAAAGGACTGATTATAATGTAGGTACAAAAAAGCCAAGTCACAAAGATACTTGCAAAACGGGTCATTTCCTTATTTAATACATAACCTTCATAAATCCTGAGACTACACTACAGTTTATTTACCAATAGAAGCAACACACACACCAACACACACACCAACACACCGAGAGAGAAAATGCATAAACATTGGAAATCACTTTGACACAAAACCAGAAAGACATTAAAGTGCAGGGCACGGCAGCCGCCGTCAGGTCATTTTTGGCTCACGTCCGTTAGTGAGACACACTGGCGCACACAAACCAGGCTCAGTGGTTCTCAGGCAGTCTCATCTTGATGCAACACAGTGAATCATCATGCAGACTTCTGTCCTCTGAATACTGTAGTTTTTTGGTTTTTTTTATCCCAGAAGAGACACCTCTGCTAGCTTTGCTTTCTCTGCTAGTGCCACCTAGTGGTGAGGCTACAGATTTCAACCAACTAAATGGCCTTCACTGCACACTTCTGCCTATGCTGTGGAAACATGACAACACAATGTAGTGTGGAGGTGGACCTCCCTCTTATATGGACTAATTATAAAAATAAATCTGAATACATTTATGCCAAAAGGTATGGAAGCCCGTTTCCGCCACTAAAAAAAAAAAAAAAAAAAAAAGGATCCATAACTCAAAATTTCGAGTTATTTTCTCGAAATTTTGAGTTTTTTTCTCGAAATTTCGAGTTATTATCTCGAAATTTCGACATATTAACTCGAAATTTTGAGAAAAGCAACTCGAAATTTCGAGTTAGCGCTGCCAATCAGTAATCTACGTGAATGACGTCATTTCCATGTTACCCGGAAGCTGAAGCCCTCAGCTACAAATGCTACAGCTAAGCTACCGGTATTACATCCAGTCGTGAATGCACAGATTGCTGAGTGTTTTCAGCCTGGCTTCACAAATGATGAAATCCCTGTGTTATTAGCTGAATCACATGGTGTTACTATCAGCAAACATACTTTAATTTGTTGGGATCCGTTTTTGAGTGCGCGGTCCTGCACCATATGCTTCCGGGTAACAAGAAAGCGACCTCATTCACGTATATTTTTGATTGGCAGAGCTAACTCAAAATTTTGAGAAAAGTAACTCGAAATTTCGAGTTATTTTCTCGAAATTTCGAGTTATTATCTCGAAATTTCGAGAAAATAACTCGAAATTTCGAGTTATTGATACTAGCTTTTTTTTTTTTTTTAGTGGCGGAAACGGGCTTCCATAAAAAGGTCCCCCTAAAGTCTACACAACAGTCAACTGTGACTACACAAATAATGAATTACAAACCAAAGAGTTGAGTTTTTGCAGGACTTTGCATCTGTTTGTTGACTAAACAACGATAAAACTTTAGTTATCAGATAAAAGTATGAACTTGAGAAATATCATTTAGAGCAGAATATTTTATTTTTATTGCTAAAAAAAAAGACATTGCTATAAAATGCCAGAATTCACACCTAAATTAACTGAGCTGTAAATTGCAACCAAAAGTCTCACAACTTGCTGAGAAATGCAGGCCAGCTTCTAGCCTCAAATGTGATGCGTCCTAATTTATTTGTGTGAGTTCAAGAAAAAGTGTGCAGGGGTGAATTTAGAGCTGCTTTTCAATAACAGCTAGACTAACCACATGTGCTCAGTGTGTATTGCATAAATGAAGGCAGGGGTGTGCATACAGCCTTTAGAATATGCTGATAAAAATACTGGAATAAGTCAAAAAATATTTTCATCAATCCAGCAGAACCACATCACATCATTTGAATACCATCCATCCATCCATCTTCATCCGCTTCATCCGGGTCGCGGGGGCAGCAGCCTAAGCAAAGAGGCCCAGACCTCCCTCTCCCCAGCCGCCACCTCCAGCTTGTCCCTTATACCAAGGGAATAAAAATAAAAGCAGCATCAGTCCTTACCTGACATAGAAGCCAGCTCCGTGGGCATGTACCCCTCTGTGTGGACCTGCTGCCAGGATGCTGTGGCAAAATGATACCGCCAGAGCTCCCTGAACAGAGGGTAGTCTTCGTTCTCTGAGCCGCCTGCCTCATCAAAGTCTGGGTTGTAGCCTCCAAACACATACAGGTTGGTGCTGTCTGCTACACAGCGGTGTCCACTGCGGGCAGGAGGAATGCAGTGTCCTGTGGGGGGAGGAGGAGTTGTAGACAGACACCATCAGTCTCATCGCCACACACCACCATGTAAATCATCACGCAGACTTCTTTCTCCCCTCTGAATAGTTCTATTAGGAGCAATATAACACTTCTAGCTTTGCTTTACAGGACATTAACTGCAGCTCCTGCACTTTGAATTCTACTGTTTATGAGTTTAGACCGTCCAGTGTGGCGTCTGTGCAGGTTTAGTACCTTCTCTCAGAAACCTGTTGGGGATCCGCAGGTTTGGGCAGGAAGGGGAGAAGATGCGCCGGGCCTGAAACCACCGTGCTCGCTTCTTAGTGGCTGCAAGATATACAGAGAAAAAGACAGATTCATAAACCAATTCTCTCATGTTCTTGTCAGGGGTTGAACTAATTAGCATCTACCGTTTCATTTTAACTTCCAAAGGGACATTTCTTTCCCCTTTTCACTACAGACCAATTACAGGATCTCACAGATTGCTGTGAGCAGCTGGTGTTGTCCACGATCCTTCTGTCATGGAAAAGATTTTCTGGAGCTCCTGGACGATCATTTGATAGCTCCACCGCCGTCACACCTGTTTATTTTACTTCAACCACACTGCAGGCTTTACAAATGTTGAACAACCACAGTCACGTATATTCAGCCAAGCGTCACACTTCCAGCAAACCGAGGCTGATGTTTCTGGGACGATCCCAGTAAAAACCGTAGAAGTATATGAATACAGTCATCGTATACTCCCATAGTTTTTTTTATTTTGTTTTTAAGCCACAGCTATTGTACTTCCTCGGTGAATCAAGATACTCTGTGCACTGCTACACTCAGAGAAATCAGGATTACAGGTGTAACCGCTCTCATTTTCTATTCTTAAGTATGCTTTGTGTAACCGAGAATCCACTTCATGTATGGGAGAGCTTACAGAATATGAAAACCATTGCTGTGCCTTTGTCTTTCATTTCCATTTAAATGGGAACATAAGCAACAATAACACTGAAATATTCAGTGGCTGATTTCTGCTGGCTTCCGTAGCAACGTTAGCAACATTTGGCCTGTGTAGCTGCTGTAGCGATGCAGAATGCACACAAAGCTAGTATGGCTAGCTCACAGACAAAGCCCAGCTAATGCAAATGAGCAGCCAGCTCTGCCCAAAGAGGCAGCGAGCTCTGAGCAGCATTACCAAGTATTTACATTAACTTCTCAGGAAGGCTTGCTGATTGGATCCAGCTGCAGAGCAGTCGCCTGTGTTTACAAACCTGAGTCGCGGATGGAGGGCCTCCACGACAGTTTCTCAAACTTATTGAGCTGACTGAAAGTTTCACCGTGCTCAGGCGAAGACATGATTAACCTGGGACACGCCGACCGAAGAGGCTCACACCCAGACCCGGACAGGAATCCGCCTCAGTACAAACAAACGGCGCGACATGAAACCACCAGCTCTGGCTTCAGAGCAAAATAAAGAAATATGCTAACTCCTCCAACTGTCCACAGCTGCTGCTGTCCGAGACGTCATAGCCACGTGGTCTGAACTAACCAATCAGAGGAGAATAGGACGCTCAAGTGGCGTTCAAGAGTCACATGGAAATGTTTATAGTTTTGTTAAAGGGCCTCGCCGCAATAATCTAGCAATAACAAATAAATAAAAGAGTCGGTAACAACTGACGTGAACGTCAATACCCTTTGTTTTGAATGAATATGGCTTATCATGGTCGCCCCATGATCGGAAGGTCGGCGGTTCGAATCCACTTAACGGCTACCCTGAGGTACCCCTGAGCAAGGTACCGTCCCTACACACTGCTCCCCGGGCGCCTGCTTAGTGGGCTGCCCACTGCTTCACTGAGTGAATGGGTCAAATGCAGAGAAAAACAAGTAATTTCCCCATGGGGATCAATAAAGTATCCATTATTATTATTATTATTATCAGAGATATATGGATAATGACATGTATATGTCAGAGATACAGCTTCTTCCACCAGGCCATCAGACTGCTGAACACGTCATAGACACCTCAGCTTCACTACTGGAACTTTAACATTATGCACTCCATACTGTACAGTAATGCCACTGTTTTGCACATGTCTCAACTCTGTATATTTTTATATATTTTATTTATTGTTTACTCTATTTAATTTGTAAAATATGTGTACACACACACACACACACACACACACACACACACACACACACGTAGAAAAATATTTAGTATACACATCCAGAAATGCATATACTATTATATATTGTACATATATTTATTAGTTTCAGATGTAGCCATTCTTGTATTTTGCTTGTTTACATTATTGTATTTTGCACAACTCTGTTGCTTGTGAAGCTCGCACACAAGAATTTCACTCACATGTGCTGTACCAATGTACCTGCACATGTGATGTGACAATAAAAGTGATTTGATTTGATGTTTGTAGATTTGCATGTTTACCTTATATTATATACTTAATGCACATACTAGCCATTAAAAACAACTGTGATTTTAAACTTGAGGGATTAATAAACGGCTATCAAGTGAAATACAGACTTTTTTTCACAGTAGTGTAATTTTTTTATGTAAATCCCCAGATATTCAGAGGTTCATACGTCATTGGAGAAACTAACATATTTTGGATTTTAGAAATACAGTTTTTAGTTAGATGAAACTCCTGTGTCGGAAATCATTTTTGGACATCGCAAAAAGTCGTCCTTTGGGATGCTCTGATAGGCCTTTACAGCAGCCACCTTCAAATCCTGTTGTCTGTGGGTCTTTCAGTAACTGAAAAGCACGCTCCATTGAGTTGAGATCATGTGACTGACTTTGAGATTGAAGAACGTTTATATCTCGAAGAAACTCTTGCTTTGCTTTTGCAGCATACTCTAGGTCATTATCCATTTGCACCGTGAAGCTTGGTCTGATCGGTTTTGCAGCATTTGGCTGAATCTGAGCAGAAAGCGTAGCCCTGTACACTTCACAATCCTGCTACATTTATCAGCAGTCATGTTATCAATAAACACTGTCTTACTGTCTCCATCACTAACAGATTCTGTGGTTGTTTCAGATCATGAGCTATTTCCCTCCTTCTCCATACTTTTATCTTTCCATCAAGTCAATTTTAGTTTTATCAGTCCAACAATTTGAATCAGTTTTCACTTTCCTGTAAACCCACTGTGTTTCTATTCATGAATTTAAAAAATAATGTATCAATATAAGGAGCTAAAACAGATGCAACACCTAAACAGTTACTTCAATGCTTTTGTTAAAGGCCTTGAATAAAAGCTGAAATTCTGCATGTCAATCATATATTGATTGCATTATTTGTTTGTCAACACATGGATCTAAGTGTATTAAGAAATTAAAAAGTGACAAACTTTGTTTATGTCTTCCAAGCTACAAAGGATAATTAACACACAACTTAAATAAGGGATATTTGAGCCAAACACGTGGTTGGAGTAACTCCTTTTGATCAGCTGTACCATGAGTCAACCTTTCGCCCACATCTTTGGGAGCTGCAATGCAGACATGTTATAATCTGGATTTGAAGCTCACTGGGAGTTGCAGAAGGAGCAAAACAAACGCATGACTAGCCACTGTTGTTAGGATGCCTGGGTCGTTGACCCAGGGTTTTTGAGTTTATTATATTATTTATCATTTCTAGTCTTTGGGTTTTTGTTAGAGTCATGTCTTATGGTTTGTCTCTGTGTAATCCTTAGTTGCTGTCTCCCCTGTCCGCTATATCCCCGTGTCCAGTCAGTGTCTGTGTCTGCCCTGGTCCCACGTCTCTATTCCCTCTGTTGTAGTGTCTGCATGTGAGTCTGTGTCTTTTGTTCAGTCTGTATTATGTGTTTCCTGTTTTACTTTGAAGGTCTCTGTCTTATCTCAGTGTGTTCAGTTTACGCTTCCTTGTCTCGTCAGTTCTGATTTGCCCCAGCTGTGTTTCCCTCCTGTTGTCCATTCCCTGATTGCTCCCTCTATGTATTTAAGCCCTGTGTTTCAGTTTTTCATTTGTTGTGATCTATGCTTATCTACCCTTATCTTGCTGTGTGTGCTGGCTGTGTAGGTGTATTCTGTATTCTTAGTTTTGTTACCCTTTTGAGTTCAGCATTAAAGCTGTTTTGAGTTACTTTCTGTCTCCGGAGTCTGCACTTTGGGTCCTTTTCCTGCCTGCACACAGCCGTCACATAACAACTGTAGCTTGTTTACATGGACCATGTGTAAATAAACAGACTTAGAATTGTAATAATTGCTAATTCTCACAGTGAGTAATGATCTGGAAAAGATCAACACCCTCTTTTGTTTAAGGTACAAGCGCAAATACAGCAGGCATGCCCAAACCCTGTTAAAATGCAAGAACCTTTTGAGACAAAGGTTTTTACACCTGATCTCTTTTTATGGGACAGCTACTCCCAATGCAACAATTAATCAAACAATCCTTCTGCTGGTGTTTTACAATGTTCACTCGTTTACAGACACGTTTTTTCTCATCTGAAGCTAAAATATTATCCCAAAGAGTACATTCAGAGCTCACCTAGAGGCAGAAAGATTCTCAGCCACTGTTGGTCTCATAATGTAACACAGACTGTCCAAATAACCCTTGAACAGACTGGCGGCAGGTAGACAATGAAGGGAGTCTGTGAAATGTCACAGACAGTAAGAAATTCCTGAACAATGAGCCACTGCTGTGTTAATGAGATCAAACAGGAGATGAGTCGGCAGCTTTTTGTTGCTTGCTGTGATCTACTTATTGACTTACAGAGGTCAGGAAGTGAGATCAACCAGCTTGAAAACTGATTAGACTTACTGGAAGATGCACCACATTGATGACATTTCTATGTTCCTCCATGTAAAGATTAAAGATAACTGAACTATCCAACTGGATGATGTTGTCAGAGTGTCTGCTAGTCTTCTGAATAAGTCAGGCTAGACAAAGTGCTGCTTTATTGTGTTACACATGAATATGTCATATGTATCAATCATAGATGAAGTTTAATAAGCTTCTATCAGAGCATGATTTCAATGGCTTACTTCTCTGTTTCACATGATATACAACAGACTTCAATGATCTGTAGTTCTGTATGCAGATGCTAAGAAATATAAAAATATAGTAACAATGAAAGTATAGTCTAACTTAGATGAAAGATTTATAAGCACATCAGAAAACATGACGTCTGCGTGTCTTTATCAGACCCTTGCATCGTTGTGGAAGAATTTTCGCCCACTCTTCTTTACAGCTTCTTTCATTTGTGCACAGCTCCCTGAAGCTCCTGCCAAAGCCTGCCTTTTCTTTTTCAGTCATTCTGTTGCAGATTTGCTGCTGCTGTGGTATCCAGAGGAGTTCGTGGTCAGCTCAACGACAGCAACCTCTGGTTTTCTTGCTGGAAAACCAGCCTAAATAAAGTTTTGTTAAACAAATAATGTGTCATATCCTGGAGATCCTAGAGAGGGATAAAATTATCTTTCAGTTTAACCTTTGGTAGGGTAGCTGAAATAAGTCAAAACATATAAACCAAAACCAAAAGTCCACTACAGAGGAAATAAATGATTTTAGGAGGATGTGCTGTTGTTCAGTTGAGGTTGCATTTAAATAACCTTGTAACCTGGTATGGAGGAGATTACTTTTTAAAAAATATATTAAACCTTAGCAACCTTTCTCACATCACTATATTAAAGCACAGCTGGCACAACACATTTGTGGTGAGGTGTTACCAATAATGGAAACAATGAGTTAATACAAAACCAGAATGAATCAGTGATCAACTTGATATTCAAAGGCATCTATGGATAGATTTCTGAGTGCAGATGTCGCTGTGCAAATACGTCTCACTGGTGCATAAAGACACATTTTTATCTCTTTTATGTCTGCGCTAGATGTCTGCACCTTTTTAAACCTCACCTTTGACCATCTGTGTTTACAGCGAGTGTGCTGGCCTTCGCACAAAATGTCGTACATGCCAATCTTTAAAACAAGAAATTATGGACAAGCTGATCTTTGTTTAGCACTGCTTGAAAGGTTTCATGTGCAATGAACGTTCGTGAGAGTGCAACAGAATAAAGTCAGATTCTGAAACAAAAACAAATGGTGCTGCCATATTTTGTGAGGTGAAATATGGCAAAAGTAGTTGTGGGTGCTTATGAGTCTAGTAAGAGACTGAATAAATCTAAAGATGGGCTGAATTTGCAGACAGTCAACTGTGCAAGTTTAGTCCAAGAGCAGACAGTTTAATGCAAGAAAAGTGCCACCTAAACCTAATAACTGTTTGTACCATCCTTGGCAGAGGAGTTTTTGTGATAACTGCCAATGGGTCTTTCACATGATCGTGGAGGGATTTTGTCCCAATCTTCTTTGCCTAATTGTTTTAATCCGGGTACATTAGGTTTTTCAGCATAAACATCCTGTTTAAGGTCATGCTAAGGCATCTCAATCAGACTTAAAACCAGACTTTGCTGAAACTACTCCAAAACCTTTTTGTTTGTTTGTTTGTTTTTGTGTTTTTGCAGCCATTCAGAGGTGCAGTTGGTGGTGTGTTTCTGGTGGTTGTCCTGCTACATAACCCAAATGTCCTTGACCTTCAGGGCATAAACTTTTCTGGTGGAGAGCAGAAATCATGATTCCAACAGCTAGTCATCCCGAAGCAGCAAAGCAGCCCCGGAACATCACATTACCACCAACATTTTTGACTAATGATGTGATGACCTTTTTATGAAATGCTGTGTTAGTTTTACACCAAATATAACGGGACTTAAACCCTCCAAAAAGTTCAACTTTTGTCACAGTCCGCAGATTATTTCCCCAAAAGTCTTGGGGATATTTTCAGGATGTGTGATGAGCCTTTGTGTTCTTTTTTTGGTCAGCAGTGGTTTTTGCCTCTGTGCTCTCTCATGCATGCCCAGTCTCTTTCTTATTGTTGAATCATGGACATTTATCTTTACCAACCTTAGATGTTGTTCTGGGTTATTTTTTTGATCTGTTGGATGAGTCGTCGATGGCTCCTGGAGTAATTTTGGTAAGCCAGTCACTCCATACGTGGATAATGACTCTTTCTGTGGTTCACTGGAGTCCCAAAGCCTTAGAAATGTGTTTGTAACTCTTTCCAGACTCATAGATAGTCAATTTGTTTTTCAAATTTTTCTTTAGATCATGTGAAGTCAGAAAGTAAAATCAGCTTTTCTGAATAAAAGTTTTAATCACAGTTAAGCCATGATTGAACAGAGGGAGAGCAATTTTTTTTTCAGAAGCCAGGTAGGTTTGATCACTTTTCCCCCCTTAATAAATAAAATCATCATTTGAAAAACTAAATTTTGTATTTATGGGGGTTATCTGTGTCTGATGTTAGATTTTGTTTGATGAAATACAACAAAAAATACAATACAACAATGCAACAAAAAAAAACTAAGAAATCTAGAATGGAGAAAATACTTTTTCATAGCTTTTAGGACAACCGTCAAGCCTAAAACAAGTCTACCTCTTGCCTTACTTCACTTCCCTGGAAACGCTGGATGGATTTTAGTGAAGAGAATGCTGGAAAAGGGTAAAAACCTGAGCAAAGGAAGAACAATACTAACACAAGCACGGCTCTGAGGAAGACTGCATTACAAATCGGATTTGGCTTCTTTACCTGTTATATTGTAAGTCTTTTTCTTATTAATAAATCATTAGTGTTTCGTGTTCTTGAGCCTCTTTTGTAGTTTGTGTATTTGTCTTCTTGTTAGAAGTCTGCAATCCATTTAACTGTACATATCAATAAAGGAATATTGATTTCAAAACAAATAGAAAATCCATTAAACACCAAGGTGCATTACAGGACGGCTGTGTTGGATTGCGTCAGTCATTAGCTGACTTCTTACTAACTGTTTAAAACCTGCTGGATGTCATAGCAATGTGTGTGCAATAAGCACCTTGAATTAACCTATATCTACTCCTTTAAATGATTCATTCAGCGCTTCAAGAAACAAACAACTTCGGCCTAATGTACTTATTGCAGCCCCTCAATAATGAGATTTTAACATAGATCTACACACGATAGAACAGCACGCACTTTCTTTTTGAGTTTTATGCGAGCAGACTCGTTAAAATGACCCAGAAGTTAATGTCTCTCCTTAAACCTTATCTCCTCCTGATCTCCTGTCTTTGCAGAAATGCTCCACCGCAGTAAGTTAAAGTGGTTGAGAGGCGGAATGCTGACAGTATGGCCCTGTCCTTCGGCTGTATTTCTATAGCTCAGCCCCTCCTCTGCTCGCTCTAGTCGCTGGAGGTTGATGTCACTGGCAGAGAGTCTTCAGGACAGGACACAAGCTGGTCAGGCAAGGAGCCGCTGATAGAGGGAGAGGAAAAAAGTGGGCGATGTTGCAGCTGGGATATCGTGTATGGACATTGTGGAAAGGCTGCTGATAGAGACCGGGGAGCTTCTCTTGGTATTTTCAAGCTGAGAGGTTGAGGTAGCTGAGTAGCCGCAGTATTTTTAGCTCACTTCTGAAAGGAATACAAAAATGTCGTCTCCAAGTCCGGGAAAGAGGCGAATGGATACCGACGTGGTGAAACTGTATCCTTTACAGTATATAAACACAAGCTGGTGTTTTTTTTTTCTTTTATCTTAATGATCAGCTGTTAGCTTTGTGGTAGTGCTTAATTACATAATTTGCTCTCGATGGGTGCTCTGTAAGTGTGTATGTGTATGTGTGTGTGTATATATAATATATATGAGGTGGCTGGCAGCTGTGTGAGATTGAGAGATTCTGAAAAAAAGTATGAAGACTTTAACGTTAACAGACAGCTCTGTGTCTCCACCGAGTCTGGACGTTAGCTCGGTTAGCAGAATGGCGAACAGGACGCTTATTTAACGTTTTTTGAGTGAACTCCACCGCCTGTTGTGAAGCGTTAGCTCGCTGCTACGTTAGCATTATCGTCCTGTTTGTATCGATAGAGAATTAGCAGCGGAAACTGTCGCAATACAACGCTGGCTGCTAACTCTTGTGTTAGCTTTGGACACTGTTAGCGTTAGCCTGATAGCGTCTATAGTTAGCCCACTGGCTTCTAAAATGTGATTCCCACAGGACTGACAGCACACTGGGAAGTCATGGCGAAGGGTTTTGTACGTTTTGGAAACAAATATATGGAAGGACACGTTCCTTTATTTGTGATTTGGTAGCGTTGACGCCGAGGAAGCTAGCTGTGTAGCATGCTATCACCAAAGAAAGAACAATTAAGGTCGATGTGGAGACGATCTTTGAAAAATGCAGAGCCGACAGCTAACGACCTTTCGCTCTTTAACATCAGAGAACATAAAACAATACTTTAATAATTTTTGCTTATTTATTATTTATTTATTTAATTTGTTGTCCAAATGAAAACAATCCTTCTAACTGAAGACAAACAAATCACAAATGGTACACACAGTAGTCACGGATGGCGTATTTGGCACAGATTCTCCAGCAGGATGTGAAGCAAAACTAGTTTAATTTCAGTCTGAATGAGGGGGAAAAAAAGGAATACAAACCAAAGTGATCGTGATCTTTATTTTTACATAATTACTCCCCCTCTCCCCCCTCCGCAGTTTTCATTTATCGACTTATACCTGCGTTTCTTATATTCGTATAAATGCTTGTGTGGTTTAGTAATTGTTTGCAGTGACCTGCTGAAGTTTCTGCTTGAAAGGTTTTTCTGACAGCGTGAGGCTCAATTGTTTTGTTTTTGTCCTGCAGCTACATGCTGCGCTCTCATTGGCCACCTTGTTACCATCCGGAACATGGTAGAGGGCGGGGCTTCTTTCACACAGCTGATCGAGGATCAACAAGCATGCTCTGTGTGTGTTGGGGGGGCAAAGGGGGGTGGGGGCTGGGAGCAGGGACAGGGCTGCACTCACTCACACTCATCTATCACCTCCACAGACACACACCTCGGGAAGTACATGACTCAGTATTGAACAGCGTTCATTAAAAAACCAAACAAACCGAAAACATCTACTTTTCCATTTAAAGAAATGAGGTCGCCATAAAGTTGAAATTTAACAAGGTTTTTTTTGTTTTTGTTTTATGGGTCAACAATGCCTTTTGAGGGATGACCTGTGCATGTAAGCTCAACTGATCCACAGATAGTTAAGGCAATAAGTCTTTGTTACTTTATTTAGCAGAAGTGTGTATTACATGTGGTTTTTGTCTAATGGATAAACAAAACCATTTTATATGCTTCATTTTTTCCTTGTGGTCCAAAAAGTTTTCAACGTACATATTTAGAGGATCTAATAAGTTCTTATTAATGTCAATGCCTTGATTAATTTTAATTAAGTCAGCACTTCCTTTCGTTCCTTGAAGCTTTGCCACATTCATACTATCGTTATTTTAATATTTTCCTGATAACAGTGAAGTTTTTTTTAACTTAGCAGGAGCCACATATAAGGTGTACAGTGGGTTTAATGTTTCATAACACCAATGTAACCTGGTATTAGGAAGTAAGAATGAGGTATTTTGTATGTGGATTGCAGCCTGGTAAATTTTAACCACAGACACTGAATTGTGCCAAAGAGTCACATCTATAAAAAGAGGCGGCGGGGGGGGGGGTTGGTACAAAATAAGATTCCTGTGTTTTATTAGCTGAGTGAGATGAGAAATTCAGTATTGGATAATAGGAGTCACTGAGGAAAAACATGTTGGGACCCATCAGGTGTTGCTGCTGTGGATCTCGTTTCACCAGTTCCCAAACAGAGAGCGCCGCAGCAGCAGCGTGTAACAGTAGATGCCTTTCATAGTTTCACGCTGTGTCTTTAAATCGAATATGTAAGACTGAATCACTGTGACAGATTATATCATTCGAAATGTACTTCCACATGTGCTGTAGGTGAGGCGATTCTGTATGGCTGGTGTCAGGTTTAATTGTGCCAGTGAAGATGGGAAAGATGTGCTTGGTGTGATGAAGAAAACAATTAAAAGAATAAATAAATCCTTCATATCTTTGTGTCAAAAGGAGCTGATAAGGTGCTCTGCAAGCTTCTGTCCAAATATAGGAATTGCCTTGTGTAATAAATCTTGGTGAGGTTTCTATGGATAACCCTGTAGGGGCTAAAAAAGCACAAGAGTTGCTCTGCTTTGCTGCACAAGCGTACATCTACAACAGGTTTTATTTATAGGAGCTGTTCCCTCGGATCACATTTAGAGCTTCCCTGTCTTGGTCAGTGGTTTGTTTTTTTTTTCTAAACCACCGTCTGCTCTGCTGGATGTTTAGTCTCTTTGCTTCTGGCTATTATGCATTCAGGCCGTGTAGCTCTATTTGTGCTTGAGAAATGTAACTAAATTAGCATGTGAACATTGCCTTGTTCAGATTGTTGGAATGGTGAGGACAGGAGGATTTACGATGAGGTGATGAAACAGGGCGCAACTGTTACTTTTGTGGTTTCTTCCTTTCTGTTTTTCCGTCATTGTGTCACATTCACACAGTCACTGAGATTAAACCCACTCCACCTTTCTGCACCGCTGTCAAGACAGCTGACTCAGTCTCTCGCTCTCACCACATGCTGTGATTATTAACTAAGCAGAACGTGTCACAGGTTCGTGTTTGTGCCTTTCTCTGCGCTGAAAGGATGTGTGCAGTAGAAAACTTTCTGCCCTTGCTAGTATCTTTCCATCCTGTCTCACCGTGAGCCTGTTTTCACTTTAGAAGCAGGCTGCTTGTCTGACAGAGGCCGCTGCATTATTGATCTCATTATTACGGCTAATGTTATTGAACCCACGCGTGACCTCTGCCCAGACAAATTCACATGGAAAGAGGCAGACACAGCAGCCCAGCTGGGAAAAATAAACAGAAAACAACCATATGTGATCATGTGTGACTTTTCCAGCTTGTTCGCTGTTGTTTTTTGTTTGTTTGTTTTTGTTTGTAGCATTTTCCTTAACCCGGCGTCAGCATCGAGAGCAAGCACGAGGTTACCATCCTTAGTGGACTCAATGAGTTTGTGGTCAAGTTTCACGGACCACCTGGAAGTAAGACCCAGCGTTAACCAGCTTTTTGTCATTTCACTTATATTAAACATATATTAAAAGCTTCATGTGACATGTGGATAATTAATATGTTTTTATTTTAGCGCCGTATGAAGGAGGCGTGTGGAAGGTCCGGGTGGACCTGCCTGATAAGTACCCCTTCAAATCACCTTCAATAGGTATAAAACATTTGAACTCACCTTACACTGTAAAAAAAAAAAACAGTAGACAACTTAAAAACGTGGGGAAAAAATCTGCATTTTTTTTTTTTTTCTTTCAGGATTCATGAACAAAATCTTTCATCCCAACATTGATGAAGCGTAAGTAGGACAGATTCAAACATCAATGATCATTTATCTGGTGAATATGGGGAAGATTAAATGCACGGCCTGACGGTTATGTGATAGGAAATTGTTTCAGCACACAAACACTCCTACATAAAATCATTGGTTCTATCTAACGATTTGTGTGTAGTTTATTCACTGTTTTGTCTTTTTTTTATTTTTAGGTCAGGAACTGTATGTTTAGATGTCATTAACCAGACGTGGACAGCTCTCTATGGTAGGTACACACATACTCTGACTGGTGCCAATAAAAACAATGACCGAGCGGCCTGTGCTGCACCTCTGCAGCGCGGTTTCAGGCAGAGCGTCTCGGTTTAATCGGCTTACACTTCAGTGATAACCGCTGCTGCTATTGAGGTCATGCATTGAGCACCAGTAGATGGGTCAGGTCTCGAGACTAAGAGGTCTTTACACACACTCAGCTGGAGTGGAGTTGTCTTTTATGTGAGAGTGTAAATAAACTCAAAGTTTAGGTCAACTGTTTCATTCATGGACACAAGGTACATTTCTGTTTTTCAGTCTGCTTGTGATCCACAGCTGTGTTTGTTTTCTAGAAGTGCTGTATGTGTGAAAACACCTCTATATGCGTTTGAGTGTTTTCCGTGGGTGCTGTAACACCACTGTGACGACAACTCCACATAGATAATAATCTTAAGCTGTAACTGACTCAACATCTACACAAATGGAAGGTTACAGTCAGTAGCCCCAGTTTAAGCATTATCATTGTAGCATTACAGTGACGTCTTTGTGCCTCCTTAATACTGATTATACTGGCTTTCAGCATGTATATTTAATGGATGTTCTCACTGAGAACAGTGCTTGCTTAATTATGTATCTGAGTGTAGTTTTAGCCTGACGGCGTGAAAGAGGCTATCACAATGACATAATAAGATATTAAATTAGCCAATAATTGGTGTTACATCTTCAGTCTGTCCTAAAGTTTCCTTGGCTGCTCTAAAAATACTTCCTGATGATGATGATAGAGTTGTAATATAGGGTGCTGTGATGTGACCTTTTGACCTTTTTTCTTTAAATTGCACAAGCTGGTGACAGTAGCTCCTGTTCTGCTCTGAATCCTTGGAGTAAAAAGCCTGAGGTTCTCCACCTGTGGCAGGTTCTGGTTGGAGAACTCACAGCACTTCTACAGAGCAGAACAGAGGCTGCCGTCACTGCCTGCAGTTGGAGTTTGTCCGATCAAGTGGAAACGGAGAAAGAGCTGGTTTACATTCAGTGCTGTAACAACAACCTGACCAGTCTGCCTGCAGGGAAATGTTACACGGGAAGCTCCAGAACTACCTGGTTAACAGCAACTGAACTTTCAAAATAAGAGCCAGTGTATTGTCCAGTAGTGGCCACTTTGGACAAATGAAAAAATAAATTGCAAAATATTCTAGGTAAAGACTTTTTTGTAGGAAACACTGTAATTTAATATCCATATAACTTATATGTGGTTGGTTTAGTAGATTAGTAAATGAGAAAAACGCCTCACCCTGTGCAGTGCTGTATGTACAGTGAGCTGAATGCTGCTATAAAGGTCATTATAGGCTGAGCAGTTCCTTCGTCATCATCCACTCACACTTTGAAGTGAAGGTTGCTTATAACCAGAGAGGAAACAAAACAGCTCTGTGAAGTGAACTTTTCTTTGCAAGGGAGACCCCTAGTGGGCGTTTTTATAGGTGCACACATAATGGACGGACTGCTTCAAATAAAGTCTGCTTTAGATTTCCTGTGATTCTTTGTAGCACGTACAGCCCAACTTATGTAAGTAGCTGATGTAATTATCAGCATTTAATACTCTACATGTGCTAATTACCTTGTAGTAATTTCCTCTTGTTTTATACTTGGTCCAAAGCATTTTTTATGTTATCTTTTGCTCCTGGGAGTCAGTGGTCTTGAACAGGCCAATCAGAATAGTTGCACTGCACTGATGTGACGTGTAGTTGCATTTCCAGGGAGGTTAAACACAGAAGCATAGACGAGCACTAGTGAGGAGTGCTCGTGCATGTTGTTGGCGTTTCTCTGCAGCTTTGTTATTTTCTGGACTGACTGTAATTTTTCACCTCACATCCACCAGACCTCACCAACATCTTTGAGTCGTTCCTCCCTCAGCTGCTCGCCTACCCCAACCCCATCGATCCTCTGAATGGGGATGCAGCCGCCATGTACCTGCACCGGCCAGAGGATTATAAACACAAAATCAAAGGTAGTTTGCGCACACATGATTGAAAACACAAATGTTCATACAGCGCTGTAACATCAAACTACGAATTTTATACCCAAAATGTCAGATTTGTACGTCAACCTGCACCAGATTTTCCAAAATTTTGTATTTAAAATCATATTTTATCAATGCTTAGCTTGAAAATGTGCACGGAATGGGTTTGTGCCACGTTTGTCATCATCAAGTCTGCTCGACTTGTGCGTCTCTTTCAGAGTACATCCAGAAGTACGCCACGGAGGAGGCGCTAAAGGAGCAGGAGGAAGGAGGAGGCGACTCATCTTCTGAGAGCTCCATGTCAGACTTTTCGGAGGACGAGGCTCAGGATATGGAGTTGTAGTGAAGGTGGAGCCGCCTTCACCTCACAGCAGACTGTCATTTCCTAAAAAGAGCAGAAACTCAGTACTATATTCATATTTAAACAAGACAATTTTTTTACAGCAACACAAGGATTTTTATTGCTACACGAGGATTTGCAGTATGATATTGCAGAATATTCACTCTTACTTAGGAAGTCATTGCCACCTGCCCTTCCTTCCTCCTTCATCTTCCTCCTCCTCTTCTTCTTCTCCTCCTCCTCCTCCTTCGTCCCAAGCCCCAGTTTAGACCGGGTTGATCTTTTGTGGCTCGAGCCGACGTTTATACATTGCTCCGACCACCGAAACTGAGCTGTGAGGCCGGCAGAGGAGGAGAGCCATCAGCACAAAACTAGACTGTGTACCACAGGCCTCACCTCGCCACCTTTCGTTCTAAAACGCTCAAGTTTTTCTTTTTTTTTTTCTTTTCATGAGGCATTTTTTCCACGCTGACAGAAGACTGCCAGGAGGACATCCATGATTCAGAGCAGTCTCTGCTTCTAAGGAGAGAGGAATCCTGTTTTTGTTTTTTGTTTTTTCCTTTTTTCCCCCCTAAGTTACCTGTGCCCCATCTTCATCTTTTTGACACTGCCACGATGAGGAGTTGCCATTAAAAGCATCACTTTGAAGGAGCAGAAGGCCACAAGCGTGCGGTCATGTGTACAGACCCGTGCCCTCTGTGCAACCTGCAGGCACGTCACACACTTAACAAGCAAGCGGCACATCAACCATGAGCCACACAAAACACCACAGCATGTGCGTGTGTCTAGATGTGTGTATGCGTGTGTGTGCATGCATGAATGTAATCCATTGATAATCTGTGTTGTTTTGGCGCCCCGGCTCCCCCTCCGATGCTCAGGAGAAACCAGAAGAGGAGGTTCAATAATCCCGACACTTCTTTTGTTCAGCACCCGTCTCCTTCTCCTCTTCCTCCTCCTCTTCCTCTCCGTTTTAGGAAAGCGTTTGTCATTCTCTGAGTATCTTTGTATATTGTGGCATGACACAGTTAAAGTTTGTGTAGGGCTTTGTGGAGCTGTATCGCTATAGACACGAAGGGGACGCCTCTGTGAGTCACGTGTTATCCGGGTTTTCTCGGTGAATCGTCGGACTTCTTAACTTTGCCTATTGCTTGTGTTGAACTATAATAGGTGTTTGACTTGCGTAGGGATAGTTAGTTTTTCGCGGTTGGTGAATCCTATCATAATGTATGGTTTAATACTTACACACTAGTTTAAAAAGACTTCTTGTCCTGATGAAGACGGGGAGAATTGCAAGTCTTTAGAGGCGTGTTGCAGCCCTGCTCCTCTGCACCCCCCCCTCCTTTTTTTTTTTTTCCCTCTTACATAAACATCTCAATCAAAAGCGATTTCTGCTGCCAGACAGAAGCGCTCTGTTTCCAATTCACTTTTTTATGCTCTTGGTGGCCTGTTTTTCCGAAAAATGGTGGGACCAAAATCTAATGAATCTTACAGGCTGTAGTGTCATGCCCCCCCCAGCTTAAACTGGGTTATGGATAAAGAGTGAAGCTGAGTAGATAAAAGTTCCTCAAATGGTCAAACTCTCAAGTGGTGAATCTCAGATTAGTTTAAACTTCAATTTGGACACAACACTCTTCAGAATCTTCTTCTTCTTCTTCTTCTTAAGAGGACACTTTCAGCGTTTTTCCTGCTTTATGAAAAGCTTTATGTGCCTGCTAGCATTCGTGTGGCGGAGGTGTTACCAGAGCTGTGATGGCACCCTGATCTGAAGTCTGACACTTGTTTGCAACCTGTGCTCATTGCATTACAGATCAGTTTGCTGTTTTGTTTTTTCCCTGTGAAAGAAAACATAATTAGAGTCATATCACCATCAAAAGGAGCCATTTCTTGTTTTTTGAGTCAAAAATTCAATGAATTTAAAAACAAAAAGAAAGAAAGAAAAAAGATCCGTTTCTCTTTCGTGGTGTCTTGCAAGAGGGTGATACCTTAATTAAGGTGGTAAAAACTGCATGTCAGACTTCTTCTTGATATGGTGATTTTAAAAAGAAAGGTGAGAATTGCTCTAATTCGGCTCGATAACCAAATATATGAGGGTGTTGGTCTTAAGATGACATGATGTCACAGTTGGTTTTCATTTGCAACAGAAAACAAACCACTTGTTGTTTGTCAGCCTCTGGATTCCTTGTTGTGTTATGTATTTTACTGGAACGCATATATTTGATGCCTAAATTTGTTTGAATGTGTATTTTTATTTTTTGTTTTTTTTGTTTGGTTTTTAAAATACTTTTTTTTTTTTTTAGTTTCCTATGCCCTGTTTCCATGATACAGTTCAAGATATCCCAAAATTTTAAAAGGCAAAAAATGAATATATGTGCTTCCCTTGTAACTTGAAAGAAATAAACAAAAAAATTATTGTTTAGTGTGATTTATTTAAAAAAAACAAAACTCTTTTTTTTTTTTTTTTTTTTTTTTTAAATGCTTCTGTGGATGGTAGTTTTAACGTCTGGATGCATGTAGCGTTTTCAGTGGGAGAAACGTTTCGTCACTCATCCAAGTGACTTCTTCAGTCTCAGCTGACTGCAGGTGACCTCCCAGCCCATTGTTCCTTCAGTGGGCTGGTTTCAGTCATTATGCAAATGTGGCGTTTATAAGATTGGGGAAACCTGCAGTAAGCTGAGACTGAAGAAGTCACTTGGATGAATGACGAAACGTTTCTCCCACTGAAAACGCTGCGTCCAGATGAACAGAATCAACCTTTGGAGATGGTAGTTCTATTTTGATTTCTTGAGCATTTGGGGAGCGATCATGGAAGTGAAGTGAGTGTGTTATGTCATCTTAACCTCATAAAGTTCAATATTTCTGTGTTGACAAACAAAACGTTTGTCAACACCTTTTATGAGCATTCAAATACAAACAAAACATGAGCCTCAAACTATGAAACTCAGTGCAACAAATGAGAGTACAGTTGTGACCGCTGTGTGTGGAAAAACTTGCTGAGACTTTATCCGGACTGTTAAAGGAACAGGGAAGATCAAGTCAACAATGAAACAGTGTTTCAAAAGTGGAAACAAGCACCAGAATTTGTGTGTTTGTTCCTGTGGCACACTTTTTTTGGAAATGATCCAACTTGGCAAACACTTAAAGTTTAGGGGAAAAAGTATTTTACTGCAGCATCTCTGAGTTAAAAAATAATCTGTGTTTTTGACTATATTAAAGTGAAACTAGTAGCTGGACTGGTGCTTACACTACCCGTCAAATGTTTGGACACACCTTCTCATTTAATGTTTTTTCTTTATTTTCATGACTGTTTACATTGTAGTTTCTCACCAAAGGCATCAAAACTATGAATGAACACACATGGGGATTATGTAGTAAACAAAAGTGTTGAATAACTCAAAACCTGTTTTATATTTTAGATTCTTCCAAATAACCAGCCTTTGCTTTGAATATGGCTTTACACACTCTTGGAACTCACGTGATGAGCTTCATGAAGGAGTCACCTGAAATGGTTTTTCTTGGCTCCTCTTTTCCACACTGTAAAATAACTCTTACACTTACGCTTATCTCAGTTTAATTAACTTAGATTTATTAGTTAATTCAAATGCTTTTACAGTTTTTAACTTTGAGAATCAGTTTCAGGTTAATTAGAACAATCTGTTGATTAAACTCTTAACTTAGTTTAGTTGATTAAGGTCTGTTAATTACCCAAACGTCTAGTGTGAACTTGTAAATCAGTTTTATTTGATCTATAAAGGTTACTGGACCAAGATGTTTTTTTTGTGTATGAACTTAAGATCTTTAAGCCTTCAACATCAACTTCAGCAAACCTGTTAGGTTTACCGCAAATCTTACATTTAAATTTGTGTTTAAATTGATTTTTAGTTATTCATACATTATAAAAAATGAATAAATAAAACAGATTCAAGTTTATCTCATTATTTCACGCATCAAGTTTGTTACAAGGACTCAACAATTATTTCATTTATTGCTCCATCTTACTCATGTTAGAAACAGATATCAGAAAAATCATTAATGTTCCTTTTTGGGTTCACAATCCATCCATTTATTTACTCATTAGGTAATGGCTTTGTGCATGTTTAATTAAATTCTGACCAATACTCCGGGAGGAATAACGATTCTTGTGAACTGTGGACAGCTGGACAACAGAACCTTTACCATGGCATGAGCTAAAAAACTGCTGCATTAAAGTTCACAGCATAAACACTGTACTGCAGATCAGTGTGTGAATATAAACCATAAAACACCTCAAACTCTGGTATGTGACTTCATTTACAACCTCAATAAATTCCAGAGAACCAATTGCTTTGAAAATGAGTGCATGCTTCTGAAGCATAGCTTTCAGTGTGCTCATATGCAAACAAAACCCTATGAACTTGCATGAGATGAGCACTTGCAGAGTCCACCATTATACTGTTTTTCACAGAAGTACGTTTCTTAAACCATGAACAAATACGTAAAGGCATTTGCTGTGGAAAGGCAAACAGTAAAATTGGAATTTAAGAATTACAACAATCAGTGTTGATAAGAATCTTCTGAATGACTTCAAATGTGTACCTAAGCTCCTCTGGATAGTCTATGTTGAGGGCAAAAATAAGATCCATCAGCATGGCAACGGCACACGGGACATCACTCAGATCACACAGGATTACTGCATCCTCGAGACAACCAACACATCAATGATGCCTTCTTCTTTTACCATCACAGTGCAGAATTCCATCCCCTTGATTCAATGTGTCTTCATTGTCTGTGGGCTGTAGAAGATTTCGAGGACAGAAAAACTAAGCCTTTAGCACTTACCATCCTTGTGCTTAAATGGTTGCATCTTTATGTGAGCCTAAAGGGAAAAAAGTCTGGGGTTTCATCTGAGATTAAAGTGTAAACCTTTAACAAATCTTTCTTGCATGTTAATTCAAATTATTCTGGTTGATTTAAAATGTCTCTTGACATTATTTTATTTTTTATTAGCCCTCAGCTGTAAAAGGCTGACTAACATAAATTGTTTGTTTTAGCTTTGGAATGTACTGACCAAAAGTCAATAAGTGGGCTAAAGCAGTGATGTTAAGTTTAAGAGCCCAATTTTCATGCCCATTGCCCCCAACAGTTTCACATACAAGTATTTGAAATTGAAATTTTCCGTGTACAGTTAGTTTTGTCAGAAAATTTATAGGGGAAGCATTTTATTAAGTAAAGTATGTAAATGTAAAGTATTTCTTTCTAATAACATTTTTCAAACACAATCAGAGCTCCAAAGGTACAATACTTTCTAAAACATCGTGTCAAAAGTACCTTATACAGGGAGTGCAGAATTATTAGGAAAATGAGTATTTTGTCCACATCATCCTCTTCATGCATGTTGTCTTACTCCAAGCTGTATAGGCTCGAAAGCCTACTACCAATTAAGCATATTAGGTGATGTGCATCTCTGTAATGAGAAGGGGTGTGGTCTAATGACATCAACACCCTATATCAGGTGTGCATAATTATTAGGCAACGTCCTTTCCTTTGGCAAAATGGGTCAAAAGAAGGACTTGACAGGCTCAGAAAAGTCAAAAATAGTGAGATATCTTGCAGAGGGATGCAGCAGTCTCAAAATTGCAAAGCTTCTGAAGCGTGATCATCGAACAATCAAGCGTTTCATTCAAAATAGTCAAGAGGGTCGCAAGAAGCGTGTGGAAAAACCAAGGCGCAAAATAACTGCCCATGAACTGAGAAAAGTCAAGCGTGCAGCTTCCAAGATGCCACTTGCCACCAGTTTGGCCATATTTCAGAGCTGCAACATCACTGGAGTGCCCAAAAGCACAAGGTGTGCAATACTCAGAGACATGGCCAAGGTAAGAAAGGCTGAAAGACGACCACCACTGAACAAGACACACAAGCTGAAACATCAAGACTGAGCCAAGAAATATCTCAAGACTGGTTTTTCTAAGGTTTTATGGACTGATGAAATGAGAGTGAGTCTTGATGGGCCAGATGGATGGGCCCGTGGCTGGATTGGTAAAGGGCAGAGAGCTCCAGTCCGACTCAGACGCCAGCAAGGTGGAGGTGGAGTACTGGTTTGGGCTGGTATCATCAAAGATGAGCTTGTGGGGCCTTTTCGGGTTGAGGATGGAGTCAAGCTCAACTCCCAGTCCTACTGCCAGTTTCTGGAAGACACCTTCTTCAAGCAGTGGTACAGGAAGAAGTCAGCATCCTTCAAGAAAAACATGATTTTCATGCAGGACAATGCTCCATCACACGCGTCCAAGTACTCCACAGCGTGGCTGGCAAGAAAGGGTATAAAAGAAGAAAAACTAATGACATGGCCTCCTTGTTCACCTGATCTGAACCCCATTGAGAACCTGTGGTCCATCATCAAATGTGCGATTTACAAGGAGGGAAAACAGTACACCTCTCTGAACAGTGTCTGGGAGGCTGTGGTTGCTGCTGCACGCAATGTTGATGGTGAACAGATCAAAACACTGACAGAATCCATGGATGGCAGGCTTTTGAGTGACCTTGCAAAGAAAGGTGGCTATATTGGTCGCTGATTTGTTTTTGTTTTGTTTTTGAATGTCAGAAATGTATATTTGTGAATGTGGAGATGTTATATTGGTGTCACTGGTAAAAATAAATAATTGAAATGGGTATATATTTGTTTTTTGTTAAGTTGCCTAATAATTATGCACAGTAATAGTCACCTGCACACACAGATATCCCCCTAATATAGCTAAAACTAAAAACTACTTCCACAAACATTCAGCTTGGATATTAATGAGTTTTTTGGGTTCATTGAGAACATGGTTGTTCAAATTCAAATTCAAATTCAAATTTTATTTGTCACACACACACAACCATACACAGTATGACATGGGGGTGAAATGCTTGTAGCTGTACAATGCCCGACCATTAAATGACAGAAGAAAAGTTTTACAATATTTACAATTTACAGTTTACTACAAAAATTTACAAATTAACTTAGGAATTTACAGTAAAGAATGTGCAAATAGCAGAAGAGATTATAAAGATAAGGATTATAAATTATAGGATTATAGGAAATGTGTGGTGGTGCGTGTGGTGACGTGTGTGAGAGTCCAGTCTTATAGTGACGTGTTTGGGAGAGTCCAGCCCAACACCTGGTTCAGGCCCCGAATAGCCTGGGGGAAGAAGCTCCTCCTCATTCTCTTTGTTTTGGCCTTAAGGGAGCAGAAGCGCTTCCCAGACCTCAACAGTGAGAAGAGTCCGTTGTTGGGATGGGAGAGGTCCATCATAATCTTCCTAGCTTTGGACTTGCACCGCTTGGTGTAGATGGACAGCAGGTCAGGGAGCTCTGATTGAATGATGCGTTCGGCCGAGCGCACCACCCTTTGCAGGTCTCGTCTGTCCTGCTTGGTGCTGTTCCCAAACCAGGTGCAGATGTTTGCCGTCAGGACGCTCTCGATGGTGCAGGAGTAGAAGTTCTTGAGCACCTTCAGTGGCAGATGGAAGTCTCTAAATCTTCTGAGGAAGAAGAGATGTTGACGGGCTTTCTTAACCAGGGTGTTGATGTGACAGGACCATGACAGGTCCTGAGTGATGTGGACACCCAGGTATCGGAAACTGTCCACTCTCTCCACTGGCGTGCCACTGATGATGAGGGGTTTGTAATTTCTCGCCTGCTTTGTAGTGAAGTCCACGATCAGCTCCTTAGTCTTGCTGACGTTTAGGAGGAGGTTATTCTCCTGGCACCAGGTCTCCAGGTTCCTAATCTCCTCCAGGTAGGCCGTCTCGATGTTGTCGGAGATCAGGCCCACAACAGCAGTGTCGTCAGCAAACTGTTGTTCAATAATAAAATTATTCCTAAAAAATGCAACTTGCCTAATAATTCTGCATTCCCTGTACAATGAAAGCAAGACAACCTGCTGAATACACATTTATTTTTCACCCCGTCAGCAGTTTGCATTTTCACATTTTGTCTGAGCTTTGAAACACTGACATTATACAACTCTTTGGTTCTCAGTGAAAATGACCCACTTTGCAGGGGACAAACAGATCCGACAAAATTTATCAACATTAAATGACTCCTGAAAACCGACAAAGGAATGTGCTCCTAAATGATCAGATAACACATACAACACTGTAACCATAACACTGGTTCCCAGTTGTAGGTTTCCCAGAAGTGGGTTTACAATCTTCTGTTATTGCCTCTTGTCAATAACATCATCCTTATTTAACAATCCTTGCAGAATTTTTAGAACTGGGACATAAACAGTTCTAAATATATTCAACTGGGTCTACAACACCAAATTTGTCTCTGAAATAAGACAACCTTTTCTGTTCTGATCCTAGACATCCACTCTTTAAAATGCAGCAAAGTTATAGTGTCGTGGGTGATATCTGAAACCTGCAGCACACTGGCCGTTGAGGCCTGGAGTTGGACACAAAAATTATTTAGTCAGCCACCGATTGTGCAAGTTCCCCCACCTAAAATGATGACAGAGGTCAGTAATTTGCACCAGAGGTACACTTCAACTGTGAGAGACAGAATGTGAAAAAAAAAAATCCATGAATTCACATGGTAGGATTTGTAAAGAATTTATTCGTAAATCAGGGTGGAAAATAAGTATTTGGTCAATAACAAAAATACAACTCAATACTTTGTAACATAACCTTTGTTGGCAATAACAGAGGTCAAACGTTTACTATAGGTCTTTACCAGGTTTGCACACACAGTAGCTGGTATTTTGGCCCATTCCTCCATGCAGATCTTCTCGAGAGCAGTGATGTTTTGGGGCTGTCGCCGAGCAACACGGACTTTCAACTCCCGCCACAGATTTTCTATGGGGTTGAGGTCTGGAGACTGGCTAGGCCACTCCAGGACTTTCAAATGCTTCTTACGGAGCCACTCCTTTGTTGCCCGGGCGGTGTGTTTTGGATCATTGTCATGTTGGAAGACCCAGCCTCGTTTCATCTTCAAAGTTCTCACTGATGGAAGGAGGTTTTGGCTCAAAATCTCACCATACATGGCCCCATTCATTCTGTCCTTAACACGGATCAGCCGTCCTGTCCCCTTGGCAGAAAAACAGCCCCATAGCATGATGTTTCCACCCCCATGCTTCACAGTAGGTATGGTGTTCTTGGGATGCAACTCAGTATTCTTCTTCCTCCAAACACGACGAGTTGAGTTTATACCAAAAAGTTCTACTTTGGTTTCATCTGACCACATGACATTCTCCCAATCCTCTGCTGTATCATCCATGCGCTCTCTGGCAAACTTCAGACGGGCCTGGACATGCACTGGCTTCAGCAGCGGAACACGTCTGGCACTGCGGGATTTGATTCCCTGCCGTTGTAGTGTGTTACTGATGGTGACCTTTGTTACTTTGGTCCCAGCTCTCTGCAGGTCATTCACCAGGTCCCCCCGTGTGGTTCTGGGATCTTTGCTCACCGTTCTCATGATCATTTTGACCCCACGGGATGAGATCTTGCGTGGAGCCCCAGATCGAGGGAGATTATCAGTGGTCTTGTATGTCTTCCATTTTCTGATGATTGCTCCCACAGTTGATTTTTTCACACCAAACTGCTTGCCTATTGTAGATTCACTCTTCCCAGTCTGGTGCAGGTCTACAATACTTTTCCTGGTGTCCTTCGAAAGCTCTTTGGTCTTGGCCATGGCGGAGTTTGGAGTCTGACTGTTTGAGGCTGTGGACAGGTGTCTTTTATACAGATGATGAGTTCAAACAGGTGCCATTCATACAGGTAACGAGTGGGGGACAGAAAAGCTTCTTACAGAAGACGTTACAGGTCTGTGAGAGCCAGAGATTTTCCTTGTTTGAGGTGACCAAATACTTATTTTCCACCCTAATTTACGAATAAATTCTTTACAAATCCCACCATGTGAATTCATGGATTTTTTTTCACATTCTGTCTCTCACAGTTGAAGTGTACCTCTGGTGCAAATTACTGACCTCTGTCATCATTTTAGGTGGGGGAACTTGCACAATCGGTGGCTGACTAAATACTTTTTTGCCCCACTGTACACATATTACCTGATTATTGCAACTTTGAAGAAAAACGCCCACTTGTGACTATTAAAATGCTCACAAGTTACACCAACATAACCCAAATGGAGAACATGCATCAATTATTTGGGCGAAAATGAAGGAAAATATTTATTGAAACTTTTCCACATTATTTCTGAAACATAGGAGAGCCAGACACGAGGAAAATGAGTGGGTAACAGGAGCTGGTTAGTGGCAGACCACACAGTTTATCTCATAAAAAGTCATTTAATGCTGATCTGTAGACCACATAGTCTTACTCCTCAATGCACTCTGGTAGAGGCAGTAAATAACAGAAGTGATTAGATAAGGGTGAAAAAGGGGACAACAAGAATAGCAGTCCTACCAAGAAAGATATTTTAGGACCCAGTCAGTTATTAGACACGTTGCTGAAATGAACGTCCACCAAATTATAACAGCCTGTGAACTTAAAAGACATTTTAAGAACACAGACGATATGAAAGTTATTATTAGCCAATTATTATATTAGTTAGCCGAGTTAGCCTGTTAATATCGTATTAATTTCTTTATAAATACAAAGAAAAAGGTTGCACGGATAATAGCCCTACCATAAGTACGAGAAAAGTTGCGCAGAGTAAAATAGAAACTGTCCTTCGAAAATGTAGCTGTAGATCTGTGTCCTAATCCGGACCGCACTCCACCTATTGGTGACCTAGGATCTGGGCTGAAAAGTGCTATCTGTAATTACAACCCTGCATCCCTGTTAGTACTGTCCTGTTGACTCACCAGCTAAAACAGTTATATTTTCCTCATCTTCATTTTTCAATTGCGAAGGGACTTCATCAAAAAAAGAGTAAAAGTTGCATGTGCCATTTTTGGTAGTTATATCCATCTCTAAAAGATTTTGAATATGAAGTTATCTGTTTTACAGTGAAGTTCAGTTGTAAAAATAATCACTAGGTGTTGATAAAAAGAGCCACAGTCTGGCTTGGAATAACAGGTGAGTATTTCAGACTTGGCACAAGGATTATCAGTGAAAATCAGCAAGAGAGAAATTCCGTACAGCCTCTGCAGTGAAACAGGGAGGAGATGATGGAGTTGCATCAGCGAACTCATCACAATACTGAAAATGCTGGCTGTCATGAATGAAGCTCAGCGTCAGAAGTTTATTCCAGTTTATTCCAATCCTGGGATTGACACTGTTTTCTAAAAGAGAGGTGATCATTCACACCTGTGCTGTTATTAGAAACATAAGCTGACCCAATATGCACTCTGTCACTCCTGTGTTATCCCTATTATATAAATTTTAATTCTTGATGTTCTGTAAAGTCTTGAGGTTTAATAAAAATGGTCTTATTTTGGAGGAAACGTCTCACACAGAATAACCATTATAGCGTGTGTCCCTCCTGTGTCCACTGGATGGCAGTAAACGTTGACGTGTCTTCACAAAAGAGCACAAAAAGAATTCTTTTTTATTCTTTTTATCGTAACTTTGGAGGTTTATTCTTTAAACGGGTAAGTATGACGAAAGCTATTAAAATGCCTCTGCATGTATATATATAAATATATGTTCCGTTTTTATATTTTATTCCTGTTCTATGTCATTGATGGTTGATTTCCTTTTCGATGCTTCAGGTTCAGGGAGTTATTAACTCCTGTGTCTACTGCTTGTATAAGGTGAAGCTTGAGAAAGTGTTTGTTTGTTGTTGTTTTTTTTGTTTTTTTGGCAGATAAACAGTTTTGATCTTAACCATTATCCCGGGAATTCGGCTAAAATACCTCATCATATATACACATTGAGCCTGAAAAACTACAAACTTGGAGGTATTCTTTTTAATCCGATCATTTTAAGATTTTCAAATTAAAGACGAAAACAAATACCCGAAGATGGTCCGTGTGTGTGTTGAGGAGATGCTCTGAAGACTAAGGCCGAACGTATAAGGATCCTATGAAATATTCATCGGTTTTCGGACAAGTAGCTCGCTTCTGAGCTCATTCTGGTTTCCAGTTCCTACATCGGTTTAGTTTGGGCGCTTTACCACACGCAGTATTACGCAGGTTATTTTGTTATGAATTTATTTTCTATTGAAATGTGTTACATAAACAAATGAACAAACCAACAATAAACAAAAATGAATAGTTTGATGAACTATTCAATTCTGGTCCTCGATTCTGGGGGATGAATTTCGCAAATTTGACTAAACTGATCCTTCTGTTCGTAATCCCGGTTTGCAAATGTTGCTAAAAGGGGCGGGGGGAGCAGGTAATTATAACAGTAAAGTAGTACAGTTTGGTTAGTTAGTTCAGGGTAATCTGAGCAGCAGGGGGAGAAGGAGAAGAAGGAGATGCTGCTGACCGGCTGGGCATCCTTCATAATGTATGGAGAGGACAAAGGGCGCACGGGTGGATTTCAGCCTCAACTTTGACAGAGCCGTAACCCAAACCTGTCTTATCCCACTCCAGTGGACTCGCGTCAGCTGAAAGGATGATGACACTTTTTCCACTTGCAATCTGTCTAATAATCACCGACAGCAGGTAAATGAGCTCTGGAGGGACATCTGCGTGCTGGTATAAAACAAGGAGTAGAGGAGGCCTAGGTTAGGAGACACTTTCGGACCTGTGCAGGGATGAGAGCGCGGAACTTGAGGCCTGGCTGCGGCGGTGAGCCACACCCGCTGGATGCTGGTAGGTCTGATTGCAGATATTACGACGGTTGGAGTTTTATCGGACACTAGAAGGTAAATAAGAGCCAAAAAAATACTCGTTTTTCTTGTTTGCTTTATATATTAATTACACAACGAAGCTTTTGTTCCTCTGTGGTTTGTTTTTTTTAACCACAACACATATTTTGTTAAAGTAAATATGGGCAGTGTTGGATTACTAGTCCTGCTTGACCTCATCATTCCCACTGCAGTGCGCGTCCAGTGCGTAAAGGGCGCAGGGGAAATTTTCCGTAGACCTGCGTGTGAAGGCGGCAGAAGGAAAGGGAGGAGGGCATAATGGATTACTATACTGCCACTGAGTTAAGATGCTTACCAACTAATTACCTGTCCACTAGAAAATCCTCTGCTGCCCCAAACCAGCAAGTATCCGCGAGGGAGGGAGACGTGGAGCCCAGGAGAATAATCTGATCCTGTTTGGACTCTGAAGGCTGAAGAAGTACAAAAAAAGTCCATCACATGCTGCCCAGTCGGGAAATTTTGTCACCTTCATTACAGTTTAAAAATATTTTGAAAATATTTTACTCCTGGATTGTTTGAAGGGTGGGTTCAGCGAAGAAGCTTCTTCAGTTTTTCTAACTGATGGGGTTTTGAGCGCTATAAGGATACTACATGATCAAGGTAAGGAGCAATGTCCGGCGCAGGACTTTAATAGGCAGAGTGAAATTTAAAAACAAAACAAAACGGGGAACTATGGTCTGTAGTCAAGTTGAAAATGACAACTTAATGATTTTTCCCTCCAGATTACTGCAAATTTCATGATGTAAAGATGTGAGAATTTTGCATAAAGACACAGTTATAACACAAGGCTCAGTGGACTTAGCTTTCACTGTGGTCTGATTATAAAAACATGAATGCATTTTATTCCATTTATAGAAAATCAGGTTTTTTGGAAATGTGTGACCTAATAATTATTATTGTTCAGTTGTGAGATACAAACTAAAAACAACCAGCTAAACAGAGTAACTTCGGATGTTTTGATCTCTCTCTCTCTCTCTCTCTCTCTCTCTCTCTGTCTCTCTCTCTCTCTCTCTCACTCAAGCTTTTTACAGTATCGATCTCTCCCGGAAACGGGAATATGAGCCCTGCTTTGGGACCCATTGAAAGCATCTCAAAAATCACTTAGCACATCATTCCCTACAGCCAGAATCAATTCGAACAGCAGACCTTCAGACCGTGTTCAGGAAGGCTCTCATGGAGGCCATAAATGCAGTGCCAAGACCTCCCCCCCACCCCAGCTACCCAGTGCTAACATTTAGAGCTCAAAGACAGTGGGTGAACTGGGATAAACAGTCCGATCCAGTAGCCCAGCAGCAGATGGCATAGCTGGATTTACTCACTATCCTGTGAGCTATAAACAAAACAGAGATGAGGGAAGGACACTACTGATTCTGATACAGACTCTGCATGTGACTGCAAAACCACTGGCACCAAAACACAAAACTTCAAAAGGTTAGTGGTAGCTTCGCAGAAAAGACACGGAGGTCCAGTCAGGATTCACAATTGTGCTGTTGCTCTATTGCAGAATAGTCAGACTTCACTTCCTTCTCCTCCTGTTCTGTGTATGGCACTGGTAGAATTCACTGTCACAGCACACTATCAGTGAATTACCATAGGGCCATAAACAGAGTAGAGACAGAACCACACAACCTACGTTGGTGTCCTCATTCTGATTCTGAAGTTTGTGATTGATGGATCTACTCTCGACCTCACGCCAAGTCTTCTTTGCCCATTTTGGCACTAGCACATTTTTGCTTTGTTTCTCCTCTTTTGAGCAATCATGTGTGGTGCCAATATAGGATGAGACAGACGTGCAGCTTTTCAGATTAAAGGAATCCAAACTTTTTTCTAATGCCTCCTGTGTACTATCTTTGTGCAACAGTGAGAACCACAGAGAGAGGAGAGGGAGGGATGGGGAGGTTGAACTGTGGATCTCATCGATTGGGTCGTCTATCTCAGATGTCGCTGGTTGCCATGGAGGCTTTATCTCTGAGATGTTGCTCCATGTAACAGATCTGGTGGTGGTTACCGGTGCACTCTCCCACAGTGTTTGGCAATGGTAGAACTCACTCTGGTGAGTTGGAAGGATCCGGTGGTTCTAGACTTGCCAACAACTGACTGAGAGCTTTTGCCCATTCACCCTCCACAAGGGGACTCACTGCAGGACAAGGTGCTTGGAAAAGGGCCATAACCTTTTTTTTTTAAAATCCTGGTGTCAAAAAAGGTCAGCAGGTTCAGGTGTCGCTTGTGTGAGTGACTGCAGGCGGAGCAGCATGGGGTTAAAACTGATGATCCCCCCCTGAGCGTTCTTGCAGTCTCAGAACACTTTAGAAATCTGCAAGGATGGAGAAAATTTCCAATATTTGGAAGGAACAAGACACAAGGACAAACACTTCTGAAGTCCACCCAGTCTGTCTCTAAACCTCCTGAAGCTGCGATGCTTCTCAGAGTTTTCTTGAACGCGGTTTGTCGATCACAATATCTAACTCTTCTGTAATCTCAGGCCTTAAACACTCAAAGTACGAACCAAAGGACACTTTGATTATCAGGCCATGAGACAATAATCCATGTGCAGACCATTAAGCTTTGAACTGACAATCATTTGCCCTGATTGAGAAATCAGTAGTGCTCGTTTGTCTGAAAGGAGCAGCTGTAAATAGCTGTAGCTGCAAATCTGCTAACAGCAGCAGCAGATACAGAAGCTGTGCTGATGGTGCAACCAGATCTTTCTCAGTCAGGAAAGAACTGAAGTGAAGCGGTGCAAAATGATGTTAAACTGAGGCTAGATGCATTTGTTACATTCACAGGGTTGTAACTATCTTTGAGGGCTTGCAATAAAATCCTCAGTTCTACTTTCGGGAAGTTAAAGAGACAAAAGGTGATGCTTACAATCTGCAGTTTAACATACAGTGCACATAGTGATAGTGACGTTTGATATGTACACTTTTTGAGACCTCTACATGTTAAAATAAAGAGTTTATATTTCTGAAATTATGATTTTTTGGGAGACTTCCAAGTAATAATCGAACCTTTATGTAGAGATAGTATGTTTAAACAGTTAAATAAACGTCCAAAACATAAAACAGGTGTTTTACAGCTTGGAAAATTCCAATAAAATGTATCTAAAATCTGTTACGAAATGAAATTTGTCTTTAAATGTTTCCATCATTAAACGTATTATGTAGATTTCAGTGTTTCTATAACGTAAGTATGCAGATGTACAAAAATGATTTAGCTAAACACCTGAATTTGAATAAAAATGAAGTCAAAACTAGGAAGAACACATGGTTTAAGAGTGATGTGGAGAAAAGTGAAAAATCTGTGTTCTTAATTTAACACGTCCATAAAGTAGCTTAAGGTTATACTGAAGTACAGCGCATTCATAAAAGGACAAAACATATAGCTGGCAGGGCTTCATCTGTGCAGCACCGCCGGAGCAATGAGCGGCTGATGTATGTTCATCATGTTTCAGTCCGAATGCCGTGAGAGTCCATTATGGCCGACTGCAGAGGACCTGAGGTTAAGTGGTGCCAGAAGAGAGAGGAAAGAGGGAGGCCGACATGCTGACAGCTGGTACGAGTGATTAGACCGTGCAGTGATGCAGGGAAGGCATCAAAGCTCTTTAGGGAGAATCCCTTAGTGGGAGGACACAATGATACACACACACACACACACACACACACACACACACACACACACACACACACACACACACACACACACACACACACAGAGAGGAATGAAATCCTGATACACAACTTCCTGGTTGCTAAAACTGCTTACAAACTCAGCTTACCACATCCAACAGCATAGGCTGCACTGACCATCTGTCTTCTGCAGATGCATCACCAACCAATGGATTATCAGCAGCTCTGCCCTAGGACACACACCCCTCTTTCACACACATACTAACCCCCCTCTGATTTCGAGAGTCTGGTAATACAACAGAATGAGTGGTATCATTAGATTAGATTGGGTGTGGAAGTTATGGAAGGATCTCCTCATTAATCACACGCGCTAATGGCAGTTTAATAGCTGTTGTCTCAACTGCTTCTTTCCGTTGTACATCACTGTGCAGCTCCTCTGTTACAATAAAAGTGTTTTAATCTCAACAGGATGGTAAGTGTTGATTCATTTGAGATTATCTCACAATACAAACGACCAAAAAATGCTTGAGGAAGTCAAAGAAAAGCTGGGATTTGGAAGCAAAACTTGTTTTTCGGGTAAATTTTATTGTTACGTTATCAGAGTATTAGATGCAGCATTGTGAGCTTTAGTCTGCTGCCATAAAGAATCGTATTATATAGTTAAAGAAGTATAGAGGCTATGCACTATAAACACACACGCGTACAAAGAGGAAGACTGGATTACAATAATCCAGGGACTGGGGGTATTTTTAGGACTACATGACCAGAGGCAGACACTTGAGGAAAACAGATAATCACTGTCATATGACCAGCTGGATTTTCTGGATATACAGTTAATTACGTAGTGTCTGCGAGGAACACATGTAGAGCGAATGATGTCAGTACAAAATTATTTTGACTGCCTCAAATTATCTCAGGGAAAGAGGTTGTTAACCCATCTAACTCCCCAGAACTTTAATAACAGAACCAAATAGTGTATTTATTGGTTTTCTGATTCAGCCGATTAATTTAAATTTAAATTCATGCAACCTCATATTGTATTAGTTTACGCCTAACACAGGGGTGTCAAATATTTTACCGGTGCTTTTATAAATGTTATTTTCATACTGAAAAAGGCCTCCCCCGTGGCTATTCATACCACACAAAATTTATTAACTAATAGATAAACAATAAAATGACAGAAAAGGTTTTGTTTTTACACAATCTATTAAAGAAATTTGTATTTTTTACAATGAATCCACATTAAAAAAAATCTGCAAAGCAACAAAATTTTTATGTGTTATAATTACAGGACAGATTGAGCAACAAACTACATATAGTTTATTTATAGTTAAATATGCTATATAAGAACAAGTCCATTTACCATTAACCTTTCCAGCAATGCTTCTAATTTTGCTGGAAAGCAACATAACCCAACTTTAAGACAGTCTACAGTAAATATTTGCGTTTTATCTTCCAACAAAGGCTTTTGTAAATGGCAGTGCAAATGTTTACATCTCCCATTCGTTATTTCCTCTAGGTCTACACCTGTGGGAATGGGAGGCAGAGCCTTCAACTTTCAGGCCCCTTTTCTATGAAAACCAGCTTCCAATTTGGATTTTGGAGAAATACACCCTCTCTACTTTTAAGATTAATCTTAAAACTTTCCTTTTTAATAAAGCATATAGTTAGGGTGACACTGAATCCTCCCTTAGTTATGTTGCAATAAGTCAGGGCTGCTGGGGGCTTTATATTAGCAAGCCAAAGTGCTCATATGGGGTCTAATTGTTGGGGTTTCTATGTTTCCCATGTTTCCCAAGTACTAAGTAAATTGTTACACTACTCACTACAGTACTTTCTCATTACTCCATAAAATGACCTCAAATGCAATGTCTCATAACTATCACGTAACAATATAAAACTTTAGGCTACAGTCCCACACACTAATACCAACATGAATCCCTATCCTAATGAAGACACACGTACAATCTTTCTTTTAGTATTTACATATGAACGTGAAGGTGTGACAACAAAAGTAAAGATTAAAAAAATCTTTACTTTTGTTTGAACTTATTGTGATTGTTTCTGTCCTGGCAACAGTTTGCCCGTTACCATCACACTTTTGTCCCTTTTCTGGAATAAAAATAAAAGTGCTGTCTATATTTCTGCTCCTGAAAAGCTGTGTCTCTGTACTGCGCCACAATTTTCCTCCTCCAGCATACGAAATGAAAGCATCTGAGTGCAGTGCAACCGTGCAGGAAAAAAAAATGCATGTTTGCTTTATGATTTTTTTTCTATCGACCTGGCGTGCAGATATCTGAAGAATCTTTGTGGCACAAGTAACAACATAAATGCAACTTTAAGGTAATTACTGAATTTAGTAATACATTCCATCAAGTTACAGTACTGCACTTTTACCCTAACCTTTAGCAAAGCCTTCACCTTAAAATTTGGTGATATATGTTATGGGGACTTATTGACCTCACAATGGAGGTAGCCCACATATTGTGACTGTGTGGCTTCATGTCCCCAAAGCACAGTATTAACACACACACACACACACACACACACACACACACACACACACACACACACACACACACACACACACACACACACAGGTTTCAGATACTCCATACAAGGATAGCAGCACTGAAGGCTCTGACAGTGACACATTGTTGTGTCCACACATACTATTGCATTTGTTCTGTAGATGCATTTACCAGAAACGCTAGAGGGCGCTAGTGAGTATGTTGTTCTGGTTGTGGTTTTGAAGAAGAAAAAAGAAAAATAAAGAAAGGAGTCAACTCCGGTAATCCTCTGTTCCTACCTGCGTGTGTGTGTAATGCTTGCTGAACTAACACCACACAACACACATACAAGCAATTAGGACCACAGCTTACCAAACGATAATGTTACTATTCCTCCTCCTAGTGGGTGAAACTCACAGTGCACAGTCTTTGTCAAGCTCTGGCTAAATTGTTAAGCTGGTAGTGCAATCCCTGGCAACTAAAGTGTGAACCCCAAGTTGCTCTCAGATGCATTTTTTTGGTGTGTGAATGTTAAACAGAAAGCACTAGCGTGAAGGGGAAACATGGCTTTTGTGAATGAGGCAGAACCAGCCCATTTACTATATATTTTAATTCTTGGAAACCAGAAGTAGACCTGAATATACAAGGTTGTACACAACTGCAACCGTATCTATCAATACAAATAAGTCAAATAGTGTTCATTAAGTTGTTCTATGGTTTATAAGTTAGAAAGTTCATTGGTGGTTTTGGTGTTTTCAAGTTATAAAGCAGAAATGCAGAAAGAGTAAAATGTATTTTTTATTATAATAATTATTTTATATTTATATGTACAAAAGTCTAACAACTTGCCTGTTAGTTAAAATTAATTTATCTAAATGTTAGAAAAGGATGGGGGTTTTAGGTGATGTGACAAGAGTACGTTTTCAGGTACTCCATTCAGCTGATAGAAAAGCAACTCCGTCCCATTCAGAACAGTTTTTCATTTCCTCCCTCTTGAATTAAGACATCATACTGATTAAATTCTGGTTACTGTGGACAATGTGAAAATCTGGAACAGTGTACAATACATAGGAATACAGAAAAGTCAGTCTTACAGTTTTTTACAGACGCTAGGACACATTTCTCAATACTTAGGTCACGTTTGCAAAACTCCTCACACAGTGAGCACAACAGAAGTCTATGTGGGCTAAACTGAGGACCAGTTATCATTGTTTTGGCACAGAATGCATTCAATGACTACATCTCTCAAATTTCATGAATTATTTTCTCACTCAGACACAACAACTGCCAAAAATCTTTGTACGTACAGGACATTTTGCATGTGCTTACATACTGTTTTCAAAACTGTTAAACTCATGGCCAAAACAATAACACAATGCAAAACTTGAAAAGACAGCAAAATGCAACAGCAATATTTTATTGAAACATATTTTACAGTTTTTCTCAGTCGCTTTGGCGCGTTTCTCAGAACACCATTAACATTTGCACAGCAGTTAGTGCATTTCCCAAAACAATTAGTGCAAACTGCAAAACCTAGTGGATAGCCTGCAAAAGCACGTCACATGCACAGAATTGATTATCCATACCTCAAAAGCAAGTATCCATGTCAATGAAACTGTCAGTGCCATCAAAATGAAAAGTCTTGACACCATCTTTATGAACAAGATAGTCAAATGGCATTGTCATGTTTCCACTATGACAGTTTATAATTTCAGTGTTTCCCATTGCAAAAACAATTGGTGACACCTGAAAATGCTGACGACAGCACTATGGCCTACCTGTACAGCCATCTGAAATGTGCAGTAAAGTCACTGTAGATGTTATGGGAGTCTTGGGAGTAACTGAGACACTGAATACGTACGTCTCACATTTCCATTGTGTAGAAGTGTTTGTAATCCTACAGAATTGTGCAAAAGAAAAATATGCTACAGTCACTTGTTCACTGTAGAATACATGTAAACATAAAATCACCAATTTGGTAGAGCCTCCTCATGAGTGACAGCTGTAATTCACCTGAGATCAATTGTTCAATTTCGGAGACATTTCCAGGAAAAATGATACAGAAAGGTATAGGATTTGCTTGACAGATGGCCAATATTTGGCATGTGATAACTAATTCAACAATTTTGTGTGTGATGACTTAAGCAATGGATGTATGACTATTAGTTTTATTGGGAACGACTATTCAGCATCCATAGGTATGATTACTTTTGACTGACATGACATAAGCAAATGGAAATGTCAGAAAGCAGCAGGGAAATGTATGGAAGCAACTGATTCATGTCCAAAATCATTTGCAGTTTGTTCAGAGAGAGGAGAAATTGCTACTATGATGTGCACAAATGACTGAGTGTTGTGGAGGTTGAACTAATAGTTATGAGAATTTCAATTCTGATCTGAGAAACGCACCAAAGCGACTGAGAAAAACTGTAAATCTAAAAATGCAGTTTAACCAGCCACAGCTGATTCTCATTGTAGATGAACATCTACACAGGTGTTACTCCTTCAATTTTTCAACTCCTTCAATTCTGGCAGCCAGAAGATTCTTTCCTAGGTGTGTTGCCCTAGATGACATGAGATGTGATGTGGATGAGAACCTGTGGCCAAATGGAGAAGACCGAGTAGAATAGCATTACTATTGTATGTGTATCAGTGGATGGTGTGTATACAAATTCTTGTATTTTGGGATTACTTAGTGCAAAAAAAAAAAAAAATACAGAAACAAATATTAACGAATTCTGCATGATGTCTGATTCATTCCAGTAACATATATTGAAATTATAAACAGAGATGTGTCCTTGTTTTACACAAGAAAACACTGTGTAATGCTACATGTTGTTAGTGTTTTTTAGGTCATTGTTTTGTGGGTGACAAAGTGTGTTTGTCGGCTGTCAACCTTTGCTAGTGTTCTGGAAGAATGAGTTTATTTGAGACCTGAATAAAGTGTTTTGGTAGTTGTAGTGCATTTTGAATGTGAAATGAACTGCTTTGCCAAGCTGAAGGTCAGTTAGGAGGATTGTGTGATGAGTTTTGCAAAAGTGACCTAAGTATTGAGAAATGTGTCCTAGCATCTGTAAAAAACTGTAATATGCTGTTGCTTCAGATACACTCTGTAAAGCTTCAGACTGTAGAGGGCGTCAGCGCTCCTGTTTTCACAGCAGCTTTTCTGAAGATCGTCTGTCCGTCAATTTTGTGAGCAAAACATCAATACCTGTTACAACAAAAACAGAAAAAGATCAGAAACATTAAACGTTAAAATGTGTGTTAGTGTTTGTCTATGTGAGAGAGAAGTTTATGCCTGTAATAGTTTGGTTTGAAGGGTCCGTGTTTGCTGATGCCCATGTACTTGGCCTGATCATCTGACAACTCTGTGAGGTGTGCGTCAAATATCGGCAGGTGAAGGCTGGCCACGTATTCATCTGAAAATATGGAGACACAAAGATTATCACACCTTAATTTTCTTCTTGGCTATACTGATAAAACAGGAAAAAGAATAATTAATGACAAAATAAAATTATAATGGTCTATAAAACATTTAATATGATTTTCAGGCTTATGTGCAGCCCTGAGACCCATTTCAAATGTATTATGTGAATGTTTTCAAGCTTGATTTTGTGTTGGATAGTGCAAAGTGCAAAAAAGTATTTAGACTTTTTTTTTTAACTTAAATTAAATAAAATCCCCTTTAAGTAGCTTAATAATTATCATGCTATATAATATAAAAAACATATTTAAAGTATCTAGTAACACTAAAGTAAATGTAGTCATTATGTAGAATGGCACTTTTCCACAATCAATACTTTATATTATTAGATCATAATTATTAATTCATTTATATGCATTTTAATTTTGTAACTTTTTAATGACTGTATTACAGGTATTCACTTATATAATGTAGATTTCCAATACAAAATGGTAAGTAACTAAAGCTTAGTATCGAGTACAAGATACATTAACAGCTGTGGGATAGAAAGAGAAAGTAATTAAATTAAATTCAGTTTTAATTGTATAGCACCAGATACAACAACAGTCCTCAAGACACTTTATATTAAAAGGTAAAAACCCTACAACCAACATGTGCAAGCACTTGGCAACAGTGGGAGGGAAAAAGTCCTTTTTAAAATGAAGAATGCATTGTAACTTGCCCATCTTCTTTGGCAGCAGGTAGACATCCTTGTTGTATCTTCCTTCTGGGGCATTGTACAGCTCTATGAGAGCCATGGCCTGAAACATAACAGCGAACGTTAACTAAAAGTGACTGCGAGCAGCCTAATGACTGACAGAGCTGCTGTGATGCATTTAGAAAAGAATAACCACTTTGTAAATCTGTTTTCTTACCTGGGTAGCGGCAGTGATGGAGAGGACAAATGAGGGCACGGTAGAGCAGCTCAGATTCAGCAAACGACCCTGAGAGGAAAGTCAATACTAAATGAAAACAAATCACGTAAGAGCGGCTATGATTACAACCATTTGAAATAATATTTCATCCCAATTGAACTGTGGTTTGTATGTACTAAACAGGATAACGTTATGATTAGTGTAGTATGAGCCCCCAGTTTAAAGCACAGCGTACACAAATGCTCTTCCTGTGCTGTCTGATGTTATTATTTACTTTTGGAGGATACACACCTGGTCTTTATATCATAATTGCTGCTTTTCTTTTCTGAATTTCTCTCTATTTTTATCTCAGAATCTCTCAGATTCATCCATCTGTTCCTTATAATACATTAAGAAGAGCGCATATTTCTCTTGCTAAATAAGCAGTGTACTTTAAGGTCACACATTTAAAGTCCTTACATGATTTGGGCCTCATTAGAAGAACAGAGTATCCTCACCTCTGCCAGCAAGACAATTCTCTTGCCATCAGGCCAGATGACGTGATCCACCCGAGGTCTCACATGCACCCACTTCAGATCTAAAGACCGCAGACCAGCCTGAGACATAGGAATCTATAGTTTAACGCCAAATCATTCACATATAGAGGCCTATACACGCACACACAACATGTGTCTTTACCAAATCTATCTCACTGCTGGAGTGTCCCATGTTGCAGACTATGCAGCCATTCTTCATTTTGTCCAGATGTTCTCTCATCACAACATTTTTAATCCCTGCAGAGAAGCAGTGAGTAAAAAAAAAACAAAAAACAGGTGAAAAAAAAAATTAATTAAAAATAATATTTTGATTGTTTTGTTTAAAAAAAAAGTATTAATCATAGGATGACAGCAGTCACCTGTGCAGGTGATGACCATGTCTATATGTCTGACTATTTCACTCAGTTTAATTACTCTGAAGCCATCCATGCTGAGTGGAGTGGGGGATAAGAGGACAGGGTTAAAACAGTATTTCATCATGTTTTTTTCATGGTGTGGCGTAAGAGGAGGGAACACTTCACATCTTGGTTGATAAAAGCTTCTTCTATTCATACCAGGCCTGAAGGGCACAGATAGGATCCACTTCTGTGACATACACTATAGCACCCAGTGCTTTTAGGGCAGCGCAGCAGCCTTTTCCAACCTACGAGAAAAAGAAATTCAACACAGTCTGGCCGAGTGGCTTAAATGTGGGTTATTTCACGGGGCAAACACTTTATATCCCACTAACCTCGCCATATCCACACACCACCACCTGCTTTCCTCCAAACATGATGTCAGTGGTCCGCTTCAGCCTGGAAGCAGAGTTGATCATGGTCAGTTTGCTGCTATGCTGGTGTTTTTATCTGTTTATTCACTGGCTGGGCCCATGACCTCATTTTAGGTTTGACAGACAGTTTGTCAACCTATATAGATGACAACCGGAAGGAGTGTGTTTGGAGGCGTGGTCCTGCTCCTGAAATTCCGATACATAATCTCCAATAGTCGCAACAGGATTAATTACCCTTCCAGTACAGACTCCTTGCAGAAGTACAGGTTGTCAAACTTCTGTTTGGTCACCGAATCGTTGACATTCATAGCAGGAACAGACAGTCTGCCTGCCTTTGACAGCTGGTACAACCTGAATCAGAGGCACGGAAACACCCACGTGAGCTGCAGATTGACTTTGTAACCTTAAAGTCATTCGAGCTTCGTGTTTACACTCACCGATAGATCCCTGTGATGCTTTCCTCCACAACACCTTTGAGATTCTTAAACAGTTCCGGATACTTCTTATAGATCCAGTCAGTCAAGTCACCACCGTCATCGAGGACCTGGGAATAATAAGAAAAACAAGCTCGAGGCACCTTCATGGAAGCCTTTGTAGATAACACACTGAATTGTAGGTCAAATGGTTCTTGGCCCACATAAACATGAAGCAATAATTTTCAATAAAATGCATCTGAAATATATAAAATCAAAGGTTCATGTACTCAAATAATTATTCATTAAGATTCCAATAAATTCCAATAAATTGCGTTGAAAATTTGAGTGTAAAGGAACAGTTTACCAAGTATTAATTATATTTGAAATACTAATGGTGTTTAAGATCTGAGGCTACAAAAAGTCTTCAAACACGAACAGTATCTTCTGAAATACCACGGAGGATGTGAGTACAAATACACTCCTCCTGAAATGTATGCTTAAATATTACATTAATCTCTCTTAAGAGAATCTGCACATGAAGCTATCAGGTGAAAGCCAACATTTAGGAGAAAGTTAGCTCAAAGAAGTTTATTTTAAGACTCCAGATGAGGCTGCAGGAAAACATAGCTAAGGATATAGAGCTGGAAATGTGCATAATAGACCTGCTTTGAAAAAAACAGGACACATTATGCATACAGTGAGTGAAAATAATTATTCAACCTCTTGTTGAATTTGTAAGTTTGCTCACTTAGAAATAAATGAACAGTGTTTAATTTTCATGGTAATTTCATTTTACTGGAGAGAGACCGAATATCAATAAAAGATCAAGAAAAAATAACAAAAAACCCCACACTGAGTGAAATGATCCCCTACAACCCTGCTGTAATTCATGCTGGTTGTGAGTCCATATAGCACACAGATTATAATCAATCAATTACAGATAATTCTGATCTTAAGAAGTATCTGCACAAGTCTGGAATGGCCTACAAGTCCATCAGCAAGAAGCGCGGTTCGAAGACAACAACTGCTGGCTTGATTATTCGAAAGTGGAAGAAATATAAAATGATCACTAGTTGCTCTCGGTTTGGAGCTCCACGTGAGATCTTGCCTCATGAGGTGAGATAATTGAAAAAGGTGGTGAATCATCACAAAATTATATCGGAGGAACTTGTTAGTGATCTGAAGTTAGTAGGAACCACACTCACCAAAAACACCATTGGTAACACACTATGGGGTAATGGACTAAAATCTTGCAGTGCCTGCAATGGTCCTCGTGTTCAAGAAGCCACATGTGCAGGTCTGTCTTTTTAAACGATACAGAAACGTGCTGTGGTGTACACAGCTGGTAACCAGCTACAAGAAACACTTTACCACTGTGTTTGCCAACAAAGGGTTCTCCACCAAGTACCAAATCTCATCTTGGTTATGAAATACTTATTTCACTCAATGACATGCAAATCAGTTTATAACTTGTATGTATTGTGTTTTTTCTGGTTCATTTTTGGTTGCTAGCCTGTCTCTCTCCATCAAAATGAAACTACCATAAGAACTGTGTACTTCTAGGGGAAGCTATGTGACGTGTAAGCAGAGTCGATCATCATACCATGTTGGGCTGCCAGGTCTCAGTGCCGACACAATGGTCAATACACCACCAGAACTCATCCTCCGATTCTCCTCTCCACGCAAACACTGAGATGCCTGAGAAGGGAAGTGGCATGAAAAATGTGTGATGGTCAAAAAAGTAAGAGGGAGGAAGAGTAAAACCAGGAGCTTGTGCAGAAGCTGTACCTGCTTTAACCAGAGCAGCTGCCACAGCATTCTGAGTCGAGAAAATGTTACAAGCCGCCCAGCGACACTGCGCCCCCAACGCAGCCAGAGTCTCAATCAGCACCTGCAGGACACCATAAACACACAGAGGCCGGTTCTAGACACTGAAGTAGTGCTAATGCAGAATTATATGATGCACTGTGGATAATATGCAATATAGAAATAAAATAAAATCTAAATAGTGATATTCTTCTCTTTATTTAAAGAAACAAACCAGATCTGTATTTGGCACTTTGTAAATCTCTGTCAGTGCTTGTTTCTTTATTTGACAGCAGTGTGTGTGTTGAACTGACCGCTGTCTGTGCAGTGATGTGTGTGCAGCCCACTACTTTGGCTCCAGCCAGCGGTTTCTCCCCACCTGCCCTTTTCCTCAGGTTCATCAGAGCTGGCATTTCTAAATATCACAGATGAGAATCAAGACACAAAAACCAGGACAGTCTTAGATCCTCCTCTTGTGCATTTCTCTACAGAGCCTCTTTAGATGGGCAGTAACATTCATTTTACTGTTATATTGTAACTTCTGCATAAACTGTGGTTTGAAGGCCGTTGGTACTGGCGTACCTTGCTCTGCCATTTCTATTTCTTTGCGTCCAAAATCAGCCTGACTGATGTTTTTGATGCAGAAGTCAGACGGGCCTTTGGTGGATTTCTGAAGCTTGTCTCGAGGAGAAGACTCATCATCAGAGGTGTCACTGTGCACTGCAACACATAATTTAGACTATGTGAGACAAATCATCTGGCTGACACATGAAGGAGTATTACAGAAACACATGATTCTTTGGCTCAGGTTTTCCAGCCTTTATCTTGTTGATAACTAGGTGATTCTTTTCTCTGATCTCTTTGAAGTCTGCACATACTCTGGCAGTGACTGACATTTTTGAGAAAGGCTCATGGAGCAGATTAGGACCAAATTAATGAGACCTAATTCTGCAGAAGACTTTTCACTTTAATTAAGGTTTGGCCTACAGGTTAATCCTCAGTTTGCGATGCTGGGATCAAAAAAACAGCTCAGTTTATATATCAGAGACATGTGATTAGACTTCACAGCGAGTCTGTTTTCATGTTTCCATACCTGAAGCGAAGCTATCCGTAGATGACTGAGACATGGACCGAACAGTCCTTGTGGGAGGTCTGTTGAATTCTTGCTTCTGGCCAGTGAACGGTATTTGCTGAAGAATCATAAAAGGAAATCACAGACAGGCTCAAAAAGACAGATACCAAATATTTCAGTTTTACCTCTCAGCAGGTCACAAAAGTTTTTTCCTCTCTGTTTGAAGCAGATAGATGCGGCAGTCAAAGCAGATACATTTGCTCATAAAACACCAACTTTCTTTTAACTCTCTTCTCACAGCCTATCTGTGTCATTAATCTTTCTATTTCTCTCTTTTATCTCTGTATCTGTTGCAATCTCACCATCCAGTGTGGCTGTTTGAAGGCTGGGCTGCTGCCACAGGAATCCCACTTGGCCATGTCTGCTCCCTGGCTGCACGCGTAGACTTAAACCTACAGCTCAGCCTTACTGAAGGCTCACCACCTGTCTTCAGCTTTTCTGTGGATGGCAGATTTTTTTTTCTGCTTTTGTTCTTTCTCTTACATATGTGCACACCCACCAAGACCAACACGCCCACACGCTGACCTCAAGTGTTTGAAGCTTTGCATTTAAGATATCATTTGATTGCATTCTGGAAAATGTAACATATTTCTGTTTTTTGCAAACTTGATCCTTAATAAGCCTCAAATGGGAACATTAGCACCTTGTGAGATGCATTACAGGAAAGGAGAGGGTGCTTATTTTTTGTAATGTAAAAAATACAGTAACATATAGCTCCTAAAGTAATGGGGGTTTGACTAACTTGTTTCAATTCTGTTATTAGCTGTCATAACTCGTCAGCTGCTTTCAAACCCCACAGAAGGAGAAAACAACAACTGTGAGCAAAAAAGAAGAAAAAAGCAAGAAACTGCACTCATGGCTGAAACACAGCAGTCATGCAACTAAAAACAACAAGACAGAAGCGATTAACACATATGTTTGAGGCTTTTTTATGACACAAAGCAAAGCAATGAAAAAGATATTATGCATGGAAAAGGTGTCTGCCTTCAGGAAAGCTTAGTGAAGCACGAGTTCAGGTTTCTAATCTCATCTCAGAACACCTACAGTGTTATGCAGAATTGATTTGGTTTGCCATGTATTTAATGATGGTAGCCTATGGTTTTTATATTGCACATTTAAAAAAGCATTGGTCTGGGTTTACGTTCCTGAAAAAATCTTTCTTTTCATTACATGTGATACAGTTTAATTCCAGGTATCTTTAAGTCCAGGCAGGGTAATATTTTTTAAATCCCCCAACTTAACCACACATTTAAACTAGACCGAGGGTGCAAGAAGAAATCTAGAATCCAAATAAATTTTATAATGGCATAAAATACTAAGTCAGGGCAGGCAGTCATGGAAAGAGACTGGACACCCTGAGGTCCATTAAACTAAAGTAAGAGAGACAGACAGACAGGCAGATTATCGATCTCACAAGGGAAATTACTGAGGAAACTACAGGAGCTGCTGTGACAGACTGTCCACTCTCACGATGCCACTCCTCTACACGTCAAATTCTTCAATGAATGAAATACAGTCCACATACATGAACATTTATTTCATAAACCTGCTGATTTAAAACAGCCCAGCATTGTCAAGTTCCTGGTCTGTTGACCCAGCGTTTTGAGTTTTAGTTTATTTGGATGTTATGTTTAAGTTCTTTAGTGTAGCTAAGTTCATTTGTTTATTAGATTCCCTTTGTGTTTTCTACCCCTGTATTTAAGTTTCCCTCTCCCTTTATGTGTTTCATGCTGCGTGTCTTATGTTGTCAAGTTTATATTGTCATGTCTGCGTCTCATGTCTCCTGTTTTATTTTGAAGGTCTGTGTCCTATGTCAGTGTAGTCAGATTTGCTTCCTTTGTCTCATTATGTCAGACTAGTGTCAGCTGTTTCCCCATGTGTGTATTTAGTCGGCGTGTTTCTGTTCATTCTTTGTCAGGTCGTCTGTTGTTCACGTCACGTTCTCCACACCATGTTTCCAAGTTTCATGTCCAGGTTTTTTTTTGTTGTTTGTTTTAGTTTGTTCACTCCATACAGTCTGCCTCCGCCAGACTGTGACAAGCATGCCTCATTTAAATACTTTGTTTGGCAAAGGTCTCTTGTCAACATTAACAACATTAGTAAACTTTGCTGATCTGGTTTAAATATACACTTTATGGGCAACAGTACTGGGTCACGCCTCATAATCTCTGAAATTAGGTATATAAAATCCAGCACCTAGCCGTGCGCTCTGCCTGTGCAAACATTTATAAAAGCATGAATTGTTCTTAAGAGCTTGCTAAATTAGGGTGTGGTACTGTAACAGGATGCCACCATTGCAACAAGTCAGTTTGTGAAATTTCCTCCCGCTGAGATATCCCACAAGTGGTATTATTGGAAAGTGGAAGTGTTTAGAGACCACAGCAACTGAGCCATGAAGTGCCATGAAGTGCCAGACCAAGTAAGGACACTCTAATGAATGGTGTGAAAGAGAAACCAAACACAGGTCTCTGAAGCGGACAACAAAAGAAAAACAAAGGACGAGCTTTGTTACATAAGGGGCAGCAAGCCCAACCAAGTGGCAACCAGAGATCCACCCAGGGAACACAAGTAGGACACAGGACGAGTATGCAGATGCTAAAACACTGATTCAGAACTGTGGGTTTTGTGGTTTTTAACTTTGAATTAACCCTTTGAGGTCAACACCAAGAAAAAACAATGGATTTTTTTTTGTTTGCATTTCTTATTGATTTGGGTGAGTAATAACCACAATCAATATATTTTTTTTTTTCAATAGACCCTGTAGTTTTTAAAATATTGATCTCTAACGGTTGAGATGTCACGTAATGGTAAAAGTATGAAATGTCATACAAATACATTAGATAATACAATTATAAAAAAAGGCCAAATTATAATTAAATTGATAACAAAAACTATCCAGGGCATTGGATACAGTTTATTTCTAGTAGCATGCCAGTGAACATTGCTGTTTTCATTCCATCAAAGGAAAGTATTATATCAAACAACAAAATACATCGTTTTTTTAGTCTGCAAATGTGAAAAATGTGCTGCAGCACAAAATACTCCCATTCAGGCCATTTCTGATTGAATGCTACTGTGCAAAATCAAAATCAAATAAAAACAGTGCAAATCAAGCACACCTGCTCATGGTTTTGGTCGTCGGGGTCTTAGGGTGTAGCATTGATTCTGTGGTCTTGGAGAGCTGAATCATGGTCCTCCAACTCTAGATGCTGGCTTGTTAACTTGGTTCAGACACAGCCAGGTGGAAACCTTTTGAGAGCCATCGGTTTCTGGTCCAGTAGGGCACAGTCCCTCTTGTAGACCAGGTATTCAAGTCAAGGATGTATCCGAACAGTGGAATATGCCATCTCCTTACTTGTAACTTATAACTTGTCTTATACAGGTGTAATATCATATCAGAAAGCTTAATTCTTCCCATATGCTAATTATATACAGGGATGAGTGATGGGCATTGGTCTTTGCATTGGGCTCTTTGCTCCACCGTTTGACCAATGAAAGAGGCATGAACCCACAGGCATTGTTTAGAAGGTTAACACATTTCTTGTCAAACCATTTTATTGCAATCATGGTAAAATGGTAAATGTCCTGTATTTGAATAGTGCTTTACTAGTCCCTAAGGACCCCAAAGCGCTTTACACAACCAGTCATCCACCCATTCACACACACATTCACACACTGGTGATGGCAAGCTACATTGTAGCCACAGCCGCCCTGGGGCGCACTGACAGAGGCGAGGCTGCCGGACACTGGCGCCACCGGGCCCTCTGACCACCACCACCACAATCAGACCTTCATCAGACCTTCATCAGGGGAGCTCCACCGGTGCAGTTTGGTCATACATGACCAAAACTGAGTATACATGAGTATCATGCCACAGGACTATGTGATTTTTAGCCATATAATTGTTTAACGTCCATATAGTACTTGTTAAACATGAAATTATAATTTTGAGAACTTAGTAATATTAATTTACCAGATACTGTAATTTGGTTAAAAGGTAATCAGTTGTGATATTTGTGATTTCCACATGTTAGTCTTGATTTTTACAATATTTAATAATATTAACTCAGAAAGTTACAAAAATGACTTACTGAGGAAATTATTTCAGCATATTCTTGCTGTGCTAACACTTAATGTGATTTATCAATAGCAATGGATAAAGAAAATGGGTCTAGTGGTAAATTTAAAAAAATTTATTAAACATTTAATTTCACTTTTTTAATGCTGTCAAGTGAAATACATCTGTTTAGTAAGTCCTCTAACACTGTCATATAAGAAAAAATTATATCTTCCTATCTTAGTTTCATCAAAAACACTCAAAATATGTTGGATGTTTTTTTGTTTCTGACTTCCTGGTTGGGAGGGGTATAAGAAGAGCCAACAGTTTCCATTCACAGTGCCTTCTGGTGGACTTTTTTGGCATTACAGATGTAAACCAATTGGTAGAAAAGACTCAACATGGTAGGTCAATTTCAGCAAAAGCCTCAGTTAGATAGGGCCTGAAAATGTGCTCTACCAATTGGTTGAGCAGAACGCTAAAGGGTTTGATATTAAATATTTTCTGTTTGGTTACAGTTTTAGTAACACTATTAAAGTTAAATTTAGTTCAGGGTTGTTTTTTTTGTTTAGAATTTTTAGTGGGTGGTTCAAGTTTTCATTTCTGTGATGAATTTCTTGTGATGTTCATATTTTCTTTTGCCTTGGCCTCTGTTTTATTTTATGGTTTCTAGTCTTGTGTTTAGAGTGATATGTGTTACTTTGTGTTTTACTTTGTAATTCTCCTATAGTCTCTCGTATCTTGTTAAGTATTTGTAAAGTAAAAAAGTCAAGTAAAATCTTATCTATATAGCACCTTTCAAGATAAAAATCACAAAGTGCTTCACAGGAGCTAAAACATAAAGATAAAAATCAACCAAAAGCAAGTTAAAAAACATGAGAGTTAGGTGTTAGGAGTTTCTCTGTCATGTTACCTCCTGTTGTATTTTGATAGTCATTTGTCTCTTGTGGCCTGTTTTCAGTTTGGCTCCTGGTCTAGTTCAGCTGTGTTTTGTTACCCACTCTGCCGCACTTACCTACTATGTATATAACTGCAAGATAATAATTGCACTGCAAGGCACTACATGTCTTGGAGTATGGGAGAAGCTGGAGTGCTCCTGACCCAGGACCTTGCTTTGAGGCAACAGTGCAAACCACCACACCATTGTGCTGTTGCAATAGCTCCCTCAGTATAAGTGAATGTGTATATGCACTGATATATCATTAAATTCACAGTAAAAACTAACACAACTGTGCACTTGTGTCTTCAAGACAGCTGTGGCGGACGATGGGCAGTAAGGGCGGATTATGACAGCACATGTCAGTTTGATGACAACATTATTGTATGGTGCTGTTTGCCAGGCACTGCAGGGTATAACGAGGCTTTCAGTCTGTTCAACTTGTCTTAAAATGTGCCTCTGGAGCTCAGGAAGATTTTGAACTTTGCTATGAATTCTTTGGATTTTTATCCTTCACCTAAATAAAGGTTTTGTTGTTTCTTGAAGTTTGCCTTGAGATTTCAGCATTTGATTAAAGACAAGACATAGGAGACAATTAACTAGCAAAATAAAACAGGCAGTGAACATCGATAAGAAACTTGAACAAACTGTACAAGAAAAGACACATGAGGATGAGATGGAAGTAAACTCTATAGCAGACTGGGATTAAAGCATAATCAGAGCTGAATTGTCTAAAACACGAGTAACTAAACTCCACAACTCCTAACCTTGACCTAAAATATGACATGCTGAAATAAACATGAAACTAACAGGAATCAAAAAGCAGCCTAGCAGTAAAAGGCATAAAGGAAACTAGAATTTAAGACGAAACACAGATAACAGAAGTCCACAGCAAATCCCACAGACCGTGACAGTCACAGAGCAGGATCACTGCTCTACTGAGGCACATAGTGTGTCAACAACTGCAGAGTTCAAACCTCCCCAGGCATTAACATCACCATAAAAACTGACCAAGCACTTCCTGTAAGTGGCCCAGGGCTTTTGTACATGGGGTGTAGTAATACCAGGTACAAACAAAAATAAATTATATTAAAAAGTCACCAATAAATATAAATAAAGCTGTATTTTAAAGTCTGGGGGCTTTTTTTTAAACACATGGTTATAAGAAAACCTTGTGTTTCGTAAAATCACTTAAATACCGCCTTCCAAAAATAGCTGCCACTTACACAAGCCACCAATCATTAACACAAAAGCTATTAACCTTTGACTTGGAGCAGTGTGAAAGTTAACTTAATGAGGTACAGGTGGACATTCAAATTCAAAGCAGCTACTGCACAGATACTCTTCAAATAAATCTCAGAATTACATCTTAATGTGTAAAATATCTCTCTCTTTGTGTCCAACCACACATTTCCTCTATGCCAGTGCAATCGACAAAGACCAACATAACCAATGTAATGTTGCTTAAACCCTCTAATCTTAAAAAAGCTTGAATTGTAATTACACATCAAGTCCTCGACTCGCTGCCCTCTGTAAAAGAAAGAAAAGTTGTGATACCTTGATACAGATGGACTGCACCGCCTCCTCCCTCTTGCCCTTAGATATATTCACTAGATTATACGCTTTCTTCATGCTAGCACAGTGACTCTCATGAACCCTGCAGAGCTGCAAGCCGATGTTGTTCAAGTGACGCTTGATGCCACTCCCTCACCAAACAGGTGACAAAAGAAGGTGGAAGTGAGAAATGTGACCTCTGTGAGGCTTTCTGTGTGTGATTCTGAGAAAATACAGACAGCAGGAACTACAAAGATGAAGAGCGAGATTTAAGGAAAGAAAATCTCAGTTGAGTGCTTTTTGAGGCCACAGATGAAAATAGTTTAAAATAAACAGACAGCAGGGAGGTGACAGTTTTGCAACGTAATGACAGTTATTGCAACATAAAGAAAAACGACAGAAGAACTGGTCACGAGGAAAGAACATTATTCTTAACAAAAGGGTTACAGAGGTAAGCATGAGAGGCCATGTGACAATAGAGCATGAATTCATTGTTTTCTGTCCACAGAATGACCAAGCAGCACTGCAGTGTTACTGAAGTCTCTTAGAGTGGCATTTGACTGATTTAAACTGTGACGGAAAAGACAAGAGCCTGCAGAAACAGTTGGTTATTGTTTTCTGTGGCTACAGGGCAGCTCTGTAAAGTCACAGGACCTAAAACAAAACTGAGGCCATGATAGGAACTTTGGGATTCAATATTTTTGGAGCTTGATCGGCAGCAAGAACAGGATATATTGCCCATTTCTGATTGTACATAGGTGTATCTCTGATAGGCTCCCAGGTTTGTGGTGACACAAGAATGAAATATGTATGTATATATATATATGCTTTTTAAAAGAGACATTTGGATATGTCAGAGCAGGGAAGGGCCAAATGTACTAAGTAATTGAAAAAGATCTGCCATTTTTATTTGCCCACACTTCCCACGAGTAGTTCCCATAAACGTTAAGATGTTTTATCCTTCTTTCACAAACATTTATTCAGAGGTCCTGCTTTTAATGCTGCAATCATCAGACATGACACGAGTCAGTTTGTTAGCTCTCTCGTTTTACATTTTCAGAAAGGGAAAGCAAGTGCAGTATTTGCGTGAGCGTACTGGTCAAACATTCATGGCGACTAAATATCATTAACATCTTGAGTAGATGCACATTCACGCTCCCCGTGGTGTAGTCACAGGTGCATGTGTGATGTTATGTGGGCCTAGCACTTTTATAGTGATAGTGAAAACGCTGTCTCTGCTCACCATGGTAGTCTTCAGCGCTTCAGTAACCGGTTCTTTCGTCACAACCTTGGATACCTCTAACCTGTCTCTGTCCCGACTTTGCTGCGCCCTCCTCCTCTCTGCCGCTTTTAGCATCTGCAGCAGGTTCGGACTGCCTTTGCTTTCCCTTGTTCCACCATTAGCACTCTCCATATCCTCCCCATTAAGTTCAGCTCTGTACTCCTCTAGTGGTTTCAGATACCCATCAGCTAATCCCAGGATCTGGTTCTTTTCCATGTTTCCTCTGATAGTAATGTGTTGAATTAGCTTCTTTCTTCTTCTTCTCTACCCACATATATCTGATATTTCCTCCTCCATAGAGTGTATTTACTCTAAACAGTAGCAGTTCTTGGTTACTTTGACTAAATGTAAAGCAGATAATTGATTTTGGATGCAGTGTGTACAGTGTAAACAGAGATATGAGCACTGCTGCTCGACACGAGGCAAACGTAACCTGGAAATGCAGGAGTGTAACTCACCTCCATCAATAAGTAGATGTCAGTTTGTGCCGTCATACAGTCTTTCATGCTAAAAGGACACAAGGAAGCCCTTGCATTCAAGATCTGAGTCATCTGGACTTGCATTTCTTGTTTTTGTGTTGCCTTTGATAACACTGACTCAAATCCCATTAAGGCACATGTGTAACTCGATCAGAGGGTTACATTATAAACAACCAGGCATGATGTCATGTTTACATTAAATGCCACCAGCATCAACAGAGGCCCCGTGGTTCCTGATCACCTGCTCCAATGCCAGGCTGAAAGACACGAGGTGGGATTTTGCATGTAGGTATGGGCAGAAGTGCCTGGGTTTCTCAGATAGGCTGATTTTTGTATATATAAGGGGTTTGAAACAGTTATAAATCGCACTTAGTGTTCCCCTGATGAACTGCACTTACAGAAAGAAAAAACTTTGCAGCAAAACAGCAGAAACTTTGGATGATAGCCAGTGTACGGCGAGCTAATACATAATGGCCACTGTGAACCAGACGAATAAATATAGCAAGACAGACAAGTCTTAATGTTCATACAGGGGCACCTGACTGGTGTTTGAAGACAGATTTTATTAACCTTTGTTTTAAAAAAAAAAAAAGGTCCTTTAACTTTAGTCTGTACAATAGTTTTGTTATGTCTGGTTAAATAGATCGCAGTAGGAAGGTCCCTACAAACAGAATAAAAGGTTCTTCTGTGCAGTATCCAGTGAACTGGACAGAGTTGGTCTTTTCAGGTTTCTACCTTTTAACCTCCAGGTACATGTTTTTTTTTTTTATCCACTAGAGGGTGTAACAGCTCTGCAGGTGTTGGGAGGTGTTTTCCCATCAGCTAAGACAGAAAAACCCTCTGAGAGAGAAGACTTTAAGATGATGTTCAGGACGTGTTTGCAGTACCATGATCGGAGACGAAGCGCCTGGATCTTTCTCTATTTTGAATGATAATGTTATCAGATTTGTAATCTTTTTTTTAATTGTACACTAAATACAGATGGAAATACATTTAAATTCTCATCTATAAAATGGTGTACTGTTTAAACATTTTTATTTATAATACTGAGTATTGTCAAATATAACCTAAATACTCATTTGGATATCAACTTTCAAACAAAGTATTGCCAAATAAAATATGTCTGTCCTGAAACCTGTGAAACTCAAATAGGTTTTAATCAGTTTTGGATCACTGAAAACTCTCTCACCACATGCAACAGTCCCAGGCAGTGTACAAAATATAAACAGGATAGGTTATAATTATAATGTATTATTATAACACAATAAATAAGTCTGTAGAATAAAAACCTGTCTCCCAAACCTCTTACCGCTGCTGCTCGGCATCAGCTAGGAGCGCGTGCATCTGGACCAAACCAAATCAGGGAATTAGGAGGGGTGAGGCAGTCGGAGGCCACGTTGTTGCCAAAACCAAAATAAAAGTAATGCCAGGAAACAAACATGTTTCTAAGGACCTTGAGGCAAACATTATTTTATGGAGACAGGTTAATAATGTTTTTTCTGCTGTTTTCTAGGGCCCCCGTCAGTCATGGGCTCTTAGCCAAAATGATCGTCATCATTTTGATTATACAATTTGAACAATATTAACCTACTAAGCTTCTACCTAAGTAGGATTATAGTCTATATAGTTCAAGTAGAAAGTCTATTTACTTCTTATTTTTATGTCTAAACTCTTTTGTGGGAGCACTTTTTGAGTGATAAGTCTGTAACAGGACAGAGGACTGCACACATCCTAATGCTTACAGCAAATAACTCTTCTCGTTAAAAATGTGAAGTAAATTGCTTTTGGCTGGTAAACTGGATTACAATCTTTCAAACACTTATCTGTATGTGACTTAAGCAACCTCAGCTTGCTGTCTAAGGCCGTGTTCACACTAATATGTTTTTGTTTGAAAATGCATCTTTTTCGCTCCGTTTTGGCCTTCCGTCCACACCGAGACGTCGTTTTTGGTCAAGGAAAACAGACCTTTTTGTAAACGCTCTCCAAAGTGGATACATTTGAAGACACCGTTTTAGCGTTGCAGTCATGTGATCAATTCAACTAAGATGGCGGACGGCATTGTGCAGCAGTTGTTTTGTTTGCTCTCAATTTTGACAGCCTTTATAAAGATTAATATCAGTTTGTAAATGCTCCAGATAGCTCCAGATAAAACTCAGCACTTTTCCTTGACTTTTCAAAGAACCAGAAAGTAAATAAATGGCAGACAGAAATGACCCAGCTCAATCGTATTACTTTTCACACATGCACAGTACAGGAACGTAGGGTTTTCAGTGTGGAAGAAAACAACTGAAAAAGATAGTGTGGACACGGAGCGTTATTAGACCAAAACGCCGTTTTCCAATTTATCTGGATTAGTGTAGACGTAGCCTAGGACTCCTGCAATGGTGTTCAGACCCAAAACCTACAGTTCTTCTAGTGAGTCTGGCTCTAAAAACAAATTAGTCCCTAAAGACTCCCAGCATAAAAAACATGACTATGTTATTTACAGCATCTAAAACAAAACAAACAAACAAAAACAAATGGGTGACATCATCATGGGTGATGGCTACCTCTTTCTTTCGTATACAGCCTGTAATCTTGTGGCAGTAATTTGGTCGGTTTGGTTAAGTTTTTTTCATATCGGATGATAGCCAATGGGAAAAAAATAATATTAGCAGAAATGAAGGAAAAAAAGAGGACACCCAGGTTATGACAAATAACTCTGATTCCAAACTGTCATCCTTTTTATTTACACAAATCAGAGAAAAAGAGGGAAGACACAGGCACGTTTAATAGTCGCACACGTCTCACAACATCACAGATTACAGGTTCCATTAATGTGAAATGTAAGTTTAGCACGACACACAGGACACGCATCACTTCACAGCTGCTAATTCTCTTTTCTCCCGTGGATTTAGTATAAAGACATGGTTCATTTTTAGAGCTTAGCTCTAATGCTCTCATAATAGTATAATTTTCAATCACATCTTTTTTAAACTACCTTCACAAAACCATCACAACAAGCACATTTTAAACAACAAACTGCACAAGTTTGTGTAGAAGTAGCAAAAAGAGGAAATAAAAAAAGAAATAAAACTCCAAGTGACTGTTATGCAAAAGTATTTTTCAGACAGTCAGTAAAGCTCATTGAAATTAGTTCCATTTAAGTCTTTGAAAGTTTGACTTTATAATATGATTATGAGTTAAATCACAGTTTTATTTTCAGTGGAAGAAGGGGGCTGGGGGGGATTCTACCACCGAAAAGCAACATGAAGTAATTGCACAACAAGACCACACTTTATCTATGTATCTATGTTTCCAACTTTCGAAATCATTCTTTAAAAGATTTGTCACATTATTCAGATTCCACCACAAACACAGTAAAGCATTTGCACCCCCTGCTCATCGTGAAGTGCGTATGTTCTTGTACTGGCACAGAAGCAGCTGCTTGAAGGTGTTCTTGAAGGTGGCGTTGCAGAGGGCATAGCAGGCTGGGTTGATGGTGCTGTTGATGTAGCACAGCCAGTAGCCAATGGTCCACAGCGTGTTGGGGATGCAGATGGAGCAGAATGTGTTGATAAGCACCATCACGTTGTACGGCGTCCACGTGACGACAAATGCAACCAGGATGGCCATGATGGTGCGTGTGACCTTTTTCTCCCTGGAAGAAATTCCCCTCTTTTTCCACTTTGCCACAGCGTTTTCACTCATCGCGCGCATTGTTACCTGAAAAATGACAGTAGAAGAAGAAAAGAGTTCTATTGTTTCTTTTTAGTGTGTTTGTGTGTGTGTGTGTGTGTGTGTGTGTGTGTGTGTCACTCCTGTGTAAGTCCAACATAACCTTCCATACCTGTGTTGGTACCAAATGAGCTGTTCTGAGTATTTCACAAACTGCTGGGATTTTCCCACAACACCATCTCTTGGGTTTACAGAGAATGGTCCAAAACAGAGAAAATATCCAGCTAATGCCAGAGGTCAGAGAAGAATGGCCAGACTGTTTCTAGCTGACAGGAAGTCATCAGTAAACAAAATAACCAATTGTTGCAACAGTATTCAGAAGAGCATCTCTGAATGAACAACAACACAGAAGACCTCACACGCTTGTCAGCTAAGAACTGGAACCTAAGGCTCAAATCATCTCAAACTCATTTTTTGAACATAATGAGTTCACTGTATTCAAATCTCCTCCACAGTCACCAAAACTCAATCCAGTAGTGCACCATCTGGATGTGGTGGATCATCATGGATGTGCGACTGACAAATGTTAAGTGTCTGAAACAAGTGTGTGATGCTATCATTGCAATATGGACCAAAATATCTGAGAAATACTTTCAGTATTGAATCTCTGTCAAGGAAAATTAAAGAAAATCTGAAAGTGTATCAATTTCACACTGAGATCAAAGAAAAGTAAGAACGACCCAAAACAACAACACGGAAGTTTCAACCACACAAAAATGCTTCATAGAGCTGAATGAATGCAGTCATGCTAGCAACTCTGTGAGGCTGCCATCAGGCACAAAGTACACCTCTTTGTGTGTACATTAGCTAGCATTAGCTTACAACTCAGCACTGGACTCTCTTGTCCTAATACTTATTCCAAAAAAAAAAAAAAAGATTGTGAACTTCTAGATATTTTCTTTATGGTCCAGATTATAAACTGTTCCAGATGTATTCTTTAAACTACAGGCACCAAACTTATGATGCCTCTAAAATAAAGACAACTTCTGCTGAGCTATTAAATATGGTGATAAAAAAAACAACTTTTAATTAACAACAAACTTGACATGACCAAACCCATGACTGCTTTAAATTGTAATAAATCTGGCCAATTAAGGATGAATATCTTTTGATTACCTTAAACAGAGTTTTCGTGACTAGCATTTGAGCGTCAGCTGCTGAGTTTTTCCGAGAAGATGGTTGGGCTTCATTTTTCCCAATATTTGAGTTTTTCCGTGACGAAGGTGGAATCTCAGCATCCTTGGATGTCGAAGCCTGAATGCTATCTGATGTGGAGTCCACCTGGTTGGTTCGGTCTTCCTTGCACGGACCGATTCCGTTCTGTTGCTGTTTCTGCTGGAGCATTTCCTTCTCCTTGCCATCTGCAGCCTCTTCCTGAACCTTTTTTGTTGCAGTGGTGTTCTCACCTCCTTCCTCCTGGCTGTTAGAAGGAGCTTCTCCCAGACTAGTGCCTGAGGTCTTCCTGCTGTCTTTCCTCATGCGGCTGCGACTGGCCTTGGAGATGCGCCAGTAAAGGTAGATCATGATGGCCACAGGTAGGTAGAAAGCCGCGATAGCCGTCCCGAAGGTCACCGCTGGGTTGGAGAAGAACTGGATGTAGCACTCATTGGGTTTCACAGTCCTTCCCCCAACTATGAACTGCCAGAACAAAATTGCAGGAGCCCACAGGATGAAGGACAAGACCCATGCTGCTGCAATCATCAGCCCTGCTATTTTGGTGCTGCGCCGCACTGGGTAGCTAAGCGGTTTGGTGACACAAAAGTAACGGTCAAAACTGATGATGAGCAAGTTCATGACTGAGGCGTTGCTCACAACATAGTCGACAGCCAGCCACAGGTCACACACCACTGCTCCTAGGGGCCAGAACCCAATCACAATGTAGACGGTGTAGAGGTTCATGGAGCAGACACCAATAATCAGGTCTGCGCAAGCCAGGCTGAACAGGAAGTAGTTGTTGACGGTCTGCAGGTTCCTGTTTACCTTTAGAGGAACAACATAGAGGAGGCTGTCAGATGCTAATCTTTTTTGTGCAATGTGATGTGTGTTTTCTCGTTTCTATTAAATTACCACTCTGTGCTGGGTTGTACATGTTCAAGTCTTATCTGTAAGTCTGGCTGTGCTGTTCAAGGTGTCCAGAGATGGATGTTTGAATCACACTCATTAATCATGAAGGATCAAAACAGGAAAACCCCAAACCTTTATAGAGAGCATGACCAGGATGTTTCCGATGACAGTGATCAGACTCAGAGATCCTGCAACGAGAATGATGAGCGCTATCTCCAAAGTCGTGTACGGGCTTCGAAAGAAGAGGCCAGTGCCATTGCTGACACTGATGTTGCTAGCGTGGGATGAATTGAGAATCTCCATGCTGTCCAGCATCCTTTGCATGCTTCAAGCGTCGTTCACATATGTGCAAAACCTGAAAAGAAGAGAGATTATAAAACATAAGTTTTTAGTACTATAGGTTTGTTTTTGGGTTTTTTGGGGGGCCGGGGGTGTTCAAATTATTCAGTATCTTTCTATGTGTAGATGCAAAATCATGCAAAATTGTGCAGAACTTGCAGCATGTAAATGATTCGCAGGTGTTTTTGTGCTAACAGCTTGCTCCCGGTGAAAAGAACGGACAGGTGTGCAAATAAAGGTCACAGCAGCTTTGTTTACAAAGTCACAGCCACATCTCACAAACAGGAATAACATGTTAAAACGGCTTTGATGCTAATGGAGATGCTGACATGTTGATTCTGAAAAATGAACAGTTTCAGTAGAATTATTGTGTTAATTTACTTTTTTAAGAACTCTTTAAAATGGATATGCTGCAGTCTTTCCCAGCCTTCACTGTGCGACAAGCTGGTTACATACTGGAGTTAAACATGCTTGTCTTTGGGCTTTAGGAAAAATATGGACCACACTGAGAAAACACACACTGTCAGCAGGTTTGAAGCCAGAATCCAGATAACAGACCACTGTAACAGATCGCTGTAAAGCACTGCAGCACCACGGAACAATATCAAATCTTTCATGTTGGTTCAACTTTGCTACATTTTATCCTTTGCTAATATTTATTTTCCCTCTTTTTCTCTTGTATGTTTAAACTATGTAAATCTCAAAGGATCTAAAAATAGCGTGTGTGCCCACAAAACAACTTTCAAATGCCACAAAAAGAATGCATATGCAAGTGTGCATGAATCTCCAGCTTTGAGCTTTGTGTGTCTGGCTCCCAGAAATCTTAACCAATCCACTCTTTCCTGGGAGCTTGAACGAGGACATCTACAGTTTACAATTTTCAAAAATGCCCTGAGAGAGTGTCTAATCTTTGCAGGAGAGTCATTTCAAAAAGATCAAGTTGGTCGCTTCATGCTGCAGGCGTCATTTTCTGCTCCTGGATATGTAAAAGGGACTGCCTGGCATATTTGGGTAAATTCAAACATGTGTGTGTCCACATGAGCTTGTGTGTTTGGCTCTTTCAGACAGATGTCCAAGTAAGTCTTAATAGAAGCTGCGGTTTTTATGTTAAGACAGGACAGATTCTCTGAGGCTAAAGAAGTGTTATCCGCAGACTTGTGTCTGCAGTGAGAAAAAAGGGATGATGGGGGTCTTTTCTTTGGCACTGGAACTGCTTGTTCTGCGAGTTATGAAAGCCTGTTTGGGTGAGCGTACAAACAGATTTCCACTGGGGCCACCCACGCTCGAGATTCAGGCGCTCGTGGTGCTGTCAGGTGATTTAGATAAAAGCATTCAGTAAATAACAGATGGTATGCATATGGGGATACCGCTTCTTTTAAATTACTACCGAGCCGCGTATTTAAAATGATCCCGGGCAGGCAAAACATACCAATTATGTATCTCAATTGTTAAGCATCATTACTGTTACTATTATATTAAAAATGAAGAAACATCAGAAATAGTGGCAAAACAACGTGATTAACTAGTCTGTTCTGATCAGAGAATCAATAAAAAGATACTTAGTTGAGACCACGAGGGTTGGTGCATACTGCTAAAACCCTGTAAGTGACTCCATTAGGCCACATGATAACATCATACTGTACCTGAAAGATGTTTCCTTCCTGCTCTTACAGCCAGATTAAACTCTATTACAGCATGTTGAACTCCATTGCTTACTCATTAAAGACCCATTCCGGGTCTTTTCAGTCACAGATACAAAAAGAGTGTGTGTGTGTGTGTGTGTGTGTGTGTGTGTGTGTGTGTGTGTGTGTGTGTGTGTGTGTGTGTGAGAGAGAGAGAGAGAGAGAGAGAGTTCAGATGATTTGTAAAGTCAGAAAAATGTAAAATTGATGCACATCAAAGGGAGGACAACAAAAGGTAGGATGTTACATTTGAGTGTTAAGGACTGACTTTGGCTCAAGGTCAAATTTATGATCATATATTCATCAATCACTTCTCATTAATGAATTGAGAGCAATGAACTGACAGTGGCCCTTTTAAGTAAAAATACTTGTACTACGGTACATAAATATTATCATAAAAGTACAGTTTGCTTTATGGACATGCTGATGGGAGCCTGTTCTTACTTTGTTGTTAAGTCAGTTATATTCATAACAGCACACTGCATTTTAAAAGCAGTTCACGTGTTTTTTTCTTTAAAGAGTTTTTAAAGAAAAATATAAAGTCTCTTATATTTACAGAAAAAGCTGCACGAAATGTGATATTTGAAAGTGAAAAAAGAAATGACAGCTTATATTAAAAAGAAGCTGCAAGCAGCCTGACTCAATACTCATTTCTTTATGGGCCCCATGATAAAGGAGCCCATAAAAATTTTAATAGGTCAGCTTTATTCTATGAACAATAAAGATATCTCTATCTATAAAAGGGTATTTTTGGCTACTGCTTCATTTCCTAAGAATAATAAATTCACATGTTTGATTTGGCACATGCCCTTCCTGATGTGATCCTCTTATATGTCCGGGTTTGGGACCAGCATTAGGACACACTAGCTTGTAACACCCCGAGGCTGGCTTTGTGCCTCGTCCCTGTCAAACTGGGGGTCTGTTGCTGTAAAGCAGTTGTGTCAACCACTACACCTTGTAGCCACAACAAATGTCCTGTATCTATAGAAGAGCAATAACACGATTCTTGGAGAAGAAACTCTCTCGACATGCCAAGCAACTGGTTGTACAAAGGTTCACAATACTTAAAATAACTGGATGCATTATTTTAAGTAGGTAGGTTTTGACATTAGGTATTCTCTTGCAGTTGTACTTGAATGCAGCACTTATGTGTCAGTCAGATGTGTTTAACTTTATGTAGCTGTTCTAGTGACTTTACTGATTAACCGAGTAAATTATCTTAATTATCAAGTTGCTCAGTGGGCTTCGCCAGAGATTTTCCAACGTGATGTAGAGTTCGCTAAGGAGATTGTTGCCTCCTCTCAAGGCCATCCTCACTTCTTCTCTCTTCACACTAATAAGACCTACATTACTGGATCTCCCTAATTGGTATGCAGGGCTACTGGAAAGAGTCACAGAGGCAAACCATATTTCTTTGACAGGCACAGAAACATAGTAATTAGATCCAGCAGATGCTGCCTGCAACAGCTGCACCGGTAATATGGTTCTAGGATACAGTCCTCTGACTGGGCGAGCTCGGTTTAAAAAAGTCTTTGATACCATGAACGATACACCGGGCGGCTGCAGACTTACTGCCGGATGAGACGTGGGAACAGTAGGTTTGTTTGCAGAGAAAAGAGCAGGTATGGAAACACGTCTGCAACTGCAGATGTTTCACAGCGCTTACGGGATTTAATGGCTATAGGGATCAAAGTGTGGTAGCTCCGTTTTATATTGATCTGTGCCGTAGTTTTATTGTTCAGTTCTTTAGAAGACAAACATCCGTCTAACTGTAAAATGCAACACCACACTGAATGTTTAAACAGGATTTTAAATGAAATAAATACGTATAGCACAAACAGTTTCAGTTAGTTTAATTTGTAAGGTTAACATTTCATGAATTTAAAAAGTGTTTTTTTTTTTTCCACCGTCACGTTTCGCAGCAAATGTTCCTTATGTTATGGCACTAATTCATACTTGTTTTTTTCATCTCAGAGAACTGTGTCTTGAATGTGAAAAGTGGGAAATTTCACATCAGCCTGAGCTTTGGCTTCACAGAGCGGTGCAACTGAGAGAAGAGAAAACCACTGAATGCCCAGTGTAGCACTGAGAGTGAGAAAACACAAAAATACCACAGCAACTAGAGAGTGAAGGTTTATAAAAATAAAACTGAGAAGTTTCAAGTTGGTGAGTTAGAGGAAATTTCCCATTTAAACAATTTGTTTTTTGTTTTTTTTTTGTAATAAGGGGATTCCTCGGGAGCGGGGAAACCAGGGAATCCAGAGTCTGGATCTGATGCTGAGTGAAACCTTTTGTGTCAGGAGAGAAATTAAGATTAAACATCTCCTAAAAGGTCTCAGGGGAACAATAGACGCCAGGTTTACTTTGCTCTCAATTCAATCTTTATCAGGAAACTGAACTGAACAACAAGCCACGGATAAAATGTCAATCAATATATTGATGTATCATTATAATGCTTTAACATTTCATGTGAGACTGTTTCTTTAAAGAATATCCTCAGCTGACTTTGTTTCCTTTGAATCAAAGTGGTTATACATTTTTTTTACATACATTACATACAAAGTTCCCGTGGGAATAAAAATTTAGGAAAACATTTCCCATCTTTTGACTCTACCGCTGCCTCAGCGAGCAGACATTAAATGTGTTCCATGGAAGTTTTTCCAAGTCTGCATAATTTTTCTAACAGAGTGTTCTTACCTGCAGGAGTTTGGTAGAAATCTGCAGAAAAATCTTATCTTACCTCATCTGCAGAGAACGACACAGGTGAACTGTTTTGAAGTCGTCCATGTTACTCTCTCTTCTCCCGACACACTGGAGCGGAGAGCAAAGCAGAAAGTAACCTGACATTCATGACACTCCTCCTCTGACAAGAACCAGTGTGTGTGTGTCTGTGTGAGAGAGACAGAGAGAGAGTTTGTTTGTGTGTTAGAAATATAGACGGATAGAGTAGGGAGGGGTTTGTGGGAGCTATTAGTGACTGTGGTGCTGAATCCCTCAAGCTAGGGTTGCAAGTTTCAGTAAGCAGGAGATGGAGACGGACGGAGAGAGAAAGAGAGATGTTTGTTTCAGGACCATGGAGAGCACTTGCCTCTGTGGCACAAACACATCATATTCTCCAGAGCTGTAGGCAATCAAGTGGAGAGAAGTATGAATGGATCTGGGATGAGATAAAATGGTAAAGCACTATTAAAAAAGAGGACAAAGAGAGAGGTTCGCTCTGTTACTCTGTTGCTGCAGGACGCTAACCTTTCAGACTGTTGTTTTGACCTTTTAACCAAACTGGTGACGCAGACTGCCCCAGTTGGTAGATGACCTTACTTTGATGGAATTACCACTGAGGATAATGGTCCCTCTCCACAAAACAATACAGTAAATGAAACAAGGACCGTGCTATCAAATAAACCAGAGTCCTGCATGTAACATAATTGCTATGAGAAAATATCAGATGATTTATTGTGGTTGTCCCATCCAGACTTTGAGCACAACCACAGAACATTTGAAATTCTGAGTATCATCACAGATGTATTTTTGTTTGTTTGTTTGTTGTTATTTTTACAGTAATATCTTTGAAAACTGCATTGGTAAGGACATAAGCGCCACCTCTACTATTTCTTCATTTGTCAAGAACACAAATCAATATCATTGTCTGTCTGTCTGTCTGTCTGTCTGCAGTTGGGTGTGTTTGTTTCCTGTCTCCTATAAGCCAATTTCTCCGGTTTCCAAGAAACTCTGGCATGTCTTATTATCTTGAGTAATTTTAAATATTAAAAAATATATATATACGGTGGTAGGTATGGATCATTTCATCTTTCATCTTTTACAGCAATAACAAATTTCCTCAAAAAGCAGATCTTAAAGAGGATGTGTAGGCTAATGCTAATTTTCAGCATCATAATTTTATCCTTGGCCTCAACTAGAGCAGCTATGCATGAGTTACAGATCAAAATAATCCTTCTTGCTTGTACAGTGGAGTTTAGTGCACCTGAAACAAGTCATTTGAGTTCCCATCTCATTCCCTTTAAGCTAACTTGTTTCTTATTAGCTGCCACTGAGAAACAGAAAGTTTGAACAGCAGGTAGGTGAGACTTTGGTTTTCACTGAGTTGCGTGGCTGAGATGACCATACTAGGGATATCTTCACTCTGAATGAATAAATTATAGTTAAGATAGAAAAAAATGGTGAAACAAAGCCTTTAGAGCTCTCTGATAAATGTTTGGCTCATATGGATAGTTAGAAAAAGACACAAGTAAAAGCGTGAAATATAAACATTTATCCATTTTTATTATTTTTATTAATTTCAACAAAAAAAAAGTAACTTTTTTTGTCATTAATTTTGACAATATTTAATCTTTATTTTAAATTTTTTTTATTTTTTCAGTATGACCTGAATACAAGCAGAGACATTATATTAATGATACTTACAGGAAATTATTATTTGTAACTATAGCTGCATATTTTTAAACAGTGCATTGATTTTTCTGATTTGAAAAAACTGATGAAGACTCAAACATTCAATTCAATTTTATTTATATAGCATCACAAGAACAGTTGCCTCAAGGCACTTTAATTTTGTAAGTAAAAGCCCTGGAACAATACAGTGAAAACAGAGAATCATGTAGAAGGAAAAACTCCCTTTTAACAGGAAGAAATCTCCAGCAGAACCAGTCTTAGGGAGGACAGCCATCTGCTGCGACCGTTTGGGGTTAGGTGAGGTAGACAGGACAAAGACATGTTGTGGAAGAGAGACAGAAGTAAAAAATAACTAATAATCAAAAGCAGAGCAGTGTATAAACACAGTGAGTGAAAAAGGTGGCATTTAATGTAATTTACATTGAAAAAAATTTGAGCTATCATCAAATGCTAACTTGACAATATCAACTAATGATTAGAAACTACATGTAGTTGAAAACAGCTGATAGACATTTATTGAAAAGCTGGACTTGGAGAACAATACATAAGAAGACAACACTTTCACACATGTGCAGCTCAAAAACGTAAACGAACACACCAGATCTCAACAGGGAAAAAAATAATGCTCTATACTGATATGGAGTGGTTGATGTGAATGTGTTTGTAAAGACTTGGCACATTTACATACGCTTGGAACATTGTTCTGTTGGGGCATCTTGGACTAGAACTGGGCTAACTTTAGCTACGTGTTCATCTGTTTTTAACTAAGAGGATCTAACGTTCAGTCCTGAGAAAAACTAAGCACCCCCAAGTACATGGTAGAACTGCCTTAAGCACTAATGACTTGAATTAGTGGTTTTCTGGATGACTTTATTAGCCTCTCCAATCACAGTGGAGGAATTTTGGTCCACTCTTCTTTGCACTTCAGTTCACTGAGGTTTATGCACAGCGCATCGTTCCAATGAGGTGAATTTATTGTGACGTCAACTCATGGAGCAGTTGTGTCACTTTATTAAAATGGAGACAATAGGGAGGTATTGATCTTTTCCCCTAACACTGGGCAAAACTATCCTGGCGTGTGGTTAATTTGGACCTGAAACACAGACTTGAACTCAACCTTAATAAACAGGAAATGAACCTTTGTTTGGGTGCAGCAGAAAATCCAACAGGCAGCTGAAAACGTATTCCATACATTTTTTTTTTAAAAAGTGGGAAGGGGGTTTAAACAGAGCACAAAGAAAACAGCAACAATATGACACAATAAGTACTGAAGCCTTAAATACATGCATGAGGTAATCAAGGGAAGCAGACACAGGTGGGAAAGAAGACAGAGATGAAACTAATTAACACATCAATGCCTGTACATACACATTAAATAAAAATAAATTAATAAATAGAAATATTGGTGTATTTTACTGTATATAGTAACCATTTGTACATATTCCAGTATTCTTGTTTGTCTGTGTCTTCATTCAAAAGCCCAATATTCTTTCATGAAGTATACATGTATGAAAGGAGGACAGAAAGAAACCATAGTGGATCTGCTGCTTTAGGGTATATGATATATATTATTACGTAACAGCATGTGTGATAAAAGCTACATACATTGTCCTCTCGCTCTCCCTTCTCTTGCCAGTTCCCAAACTTCTAAAAATGTGAACCTTGCTATGAACCACTCATGCATGCAGTGAAAGAACAGAAAACAATGAGGCTCCTCTCTCTCCTCGCCTCCTCACAATATGATGAAAAGCTCTGAGACAGCAGGGAAACGAGGTCATCTACTTGGAGCCCCAGCAGCTATTTGAATGGAGAAGGGTCACACACAATACCATGCATTTCCTACTGCATTCCGCTCATAGCAAAGATGCAGAACGTATGTTTTAAAAGTCGAACGGACTCGTGATCTGCCTCGTGTGCTAATAGCATAATGTTCATCATGATCCGCGGACATTTACTGTAAGTCTTCACCAAGCCCCGAGCAAATCGTGACTTTCTAATCTCCTCTGCTGATTCATTAAAGAAAGGCTATAATTCATCAGTGCGTTTGGGCACAGTTGAGATTTGGGCCACTTGGATTATTGTCAAGCGCTGGCACTGATATGACCTGTACATAAATTAGTGCTGGATTGCATATCTTGTTCTTTACCATCAGCTAATGGGACAGACAAACAGCTACACACAAGATGTCCTAAAACAAATAAATGCTTCATGAATTTAGGAGCTCTTCCCTGTCTCCTCAAAGTACGATCAGATCCCTCAAACACGTGCCCATGATTATTTTGTGTGAGACTAGAAAAGAAACAAAACAACAGCAATATGTAATATTTAGAATCACACGTGTCATTCGGTTTTACCGCAGAGATTTCTCTTCTGGCTATAGAATTTTTTGGGGGTCACGATGGAGGAGCATGTGACTCTTATTGTACAAAAGCCTTTTATTGTTTCTTGTTTCTTGTTTGAGAATTCTGGAAATATCTTCTGAAGGCTTTGCACTGTGACACTGTTATTGTAGCAAGAGAAGCAGAAACTTCTCAGATAAATATCAGTTCAGAACTTCCAACGTGTCAGCAGCATGTAAACACAGAATATATCAAATGAATGATGGGAATATTCTGGCTCCATGCTCACGGCTGCTGTTGACTTATTCCAACATTAAAGTCTGTCACTGTCCTGTTGTTGAGATTTGGTTTCTGCTTTGATTTTATTCTTGTATTCTTGTGTTCCCTGTGGTTTACTTCCCGCTATCTTGTCATCATGTGCTTTTGTCCTCCATTTTCCTGTGTCTTTGTCAACTTATGTGTCTTGTTCTTGTTTTACTCCCCTCATCATATCCGCTGGCCTCCTTAAACCTTTGTTATTTCTCAAATTTGTGCCTCCCATGTCTGCTTTGGCCTCCTGCCTGTGAACTGGAAAGGAAACTTTCATATTTGAGGATGTGTCAGTTCCTAAAATGCATCAAGAGGACAGAGGAGTGACGAGGCTTGCCAGAGGAGCTGTAATTGAGGATGCATAGGTGTATCCTTTGTAGAAGTGTTTTTACCTTCAACGTGTAGAAGAGGTCCTGTACAAATCCCATATTTTATTCACATTAGAAAATACGAAACATACCAAATGTTTAAAAGGAGAAAATGTACAATTTTAAGAAAAAATACGGTGCCTGTGAATTTGATGGTGTAAACACGACTCAAAGCTGCTGACAGGGCCATGTTTACCACTGTGTATGTGCATCCCCTCTTCTTTTAGCCTGTAAACATCTGGGCACTGAGGAGACCAGCTGCTGGACTTCTGGGAGAGGAATGCGGTCCTATTTTTGTGTGATGTAGGATAATAACTGTCAACAGTCCTGGATCTTCTTTGTCGTGTTTTTTTATTTCAGGATGGCCCAAGTGTTATCAGTTGGTAAAAGGTCTTGACTCCAGGCAGGTCAGGTTCTAATAGCTCCAGTAGGCAGTTTAGCATTTTCTTGCTGAAATATGCAAGGCCTGAAAAAGACACTGTCTGAATGAGACTGTAATTTGATCCAAAACCTGTATATACCTTTCAGGCACCAATGGTGCCTTTCCAGGTGTGTAAATTGCCAGTTCCATGGCCACTAATACACCCCCATGTCATCAGAGATGCAGGCTTTGAGCTAAGCACTGATAAAAGGCGGATGGTCTCTCTACTCTTTAGTTTAGAGGACACAGCATCCACGTTTTCTAAAAACATATTTAAAATTATGATTCATATGACCAAAGAACAATTTCCACATTGCCTCAGTCCATTATAAATGAACTTTGGCCCAAAGAAGACAGCAGTGTTTCTGGATCAAGTTCACATATTGCTTCTTCATTATATGACAGAGGCTTAAACTGTATTTGTAGATGGCACGGTGAACTTTGTTCAAATACAGTGATTTCTGGAACAATCAAAGGCATCCAATATTGATTTGGGGTTTTAACCCTTGCACACGCATTTTCTGAAATGTTTGACATTAGTATGTACTGCAGATAATGAGATAATTCATTAAGGAGCATTATTTGGAAATTCTTTGAGGGTTGGTGAACATCTACCCATCTTTTCTTCTGAAAAACTCTTTCTCTCTAACAGAAACTCTTTCTATAACCAGTCATCTTACTGACCTGTTGCCATTATAACACAATTAGCTGCAGAATCTTCCTCCAATTGTTTCTTTTTTGTATCACCTACCTGTCCAGTCTTTTGTTGCCACGCCTCAACTTTTGTTTTGTTGCTGTCATCAAATATCAAAATGAGCTGATATTTTTCATTGGGTCGTAAAGAAAATCTCAGTTTAAACATTTGATGTTTCCTTTGTTCTACTGTGAATAAAATGGGTTTATGAGACTTGTAAATCGTTGTATTATTTCCATTTTAAACAGTGTTCTAATGTTTTTGTAATTGGTGTTGTGGATGCTCAACTTCATCATCAAACGTTCTCCCATTTGTTGTGTGTGTATGTGTGACAAACAACTTTCTAAGTGATCCTGAGTAATCTTCATAAAAACACAGATGAAAGTTTTTCTTTCTATTTAAACACTCACCAGTTCTGAGCTCCTGCTGATGAGTTGTTTCTTGACTCTGGTGCCACCTGGAGGGCTGATTGTGGAGGGCCAGCAACTCCTGGTTCTGCCCCCTCTGCCTTCTTGATCTGCAGATGACTATCATGTAGAAGTGGGTGAACCATGCTTCACCTTTTAATAATAATAATAATAATAGATTGCATTTGTATAGCGCTTTTTGAGACCCTTAAAGCACTTTACAATTCCACTATTCATTCACTCTCACACACTGGTGGAGGCAAGCTACAGTTGTAGCCACAGCTGCCCTGGGGCAGACTGACAGAAGCGAGGCTGCCATATTGCGCCATTGGCCCCTCTGGCCATCACCAGTACGCGGTAGGTGAAGTGTCTTGCCCAAGGACACAACGACCGAGACTGTCCGAGCCGGGGCTCGAACTGGCAACCTTCTGATGATAAGGTGAACTGCCAACTCTTGAGCCACGATTGCCCCAAATTGTCAGCAAAGTCATAACACACAGAGCAAAACCAGAAATATTTGAACATTTAAGTTTGTTATGGTGTCTTGGGTTTGTGATTGAAACTTTCACAAAACTAATTCACGACTTCCTCCTATTCTGTGGCACAATTATGGGGTTAATAATGTGGTTAGCAAGAGGTGAGGGTCTTTCTTTGGTTGTGTGTGTGCGGGGGGGTTGTACCACCACATGCAGATTTATGACTGCCAATGAAAAGCTTGTGGTGTTTACATAATACCAATGCAATCCGATGTTGTCACCAGTACATTAGGTAGTTAGTGATTATTTTGCCATTTATTCTTGATATTTAAGGCTCTTTGTGCAAAAACACAGAAACCCATTTAACACATATACGCATGCAAACACAATAATAGTCTCCCTCAGAGTCCCTGATCTCTATGGAGCAAAGTGAACGTGCTGACACGCTCACTTTGCACTCAGTTTAAAAAGTTCAAAGACTTCCTGTTTCTCGCGAGTTACACTGACAGGAAGAAAAAACATGCCACACCCTCCTCTGAGAGCCTGACATATGTTTTCTGACGATTATTAAAACCGGGGGGTTTTCCTGTTGATTTTTGCACATTGTACATGCAAAAGGGGAATCTTTCCATGATTACTTAGTGTAGACTGAAAAAATGATGGTGCTAGTTTGCATGACATAGCCATCTCCCAAGGAAATCACATGTAAATTGAGGATATGAATTCTAACCACATCTGTACCCTGTCCCATCCTGTGTATAAACAAAATGATTACGCGTACAATGGTTCACGAAAGGTCGAGCTGACATTAGGAGAGCAGGATTTTGATTTCATCGCCCTCCGTATTCACAGGTCTATGCGTGTTTCAAATTATTAAATTCAAAATAATGACCCATAAAATAAACTCCTAAACACGACTAAAATCCTGTTTTCATACTCTACTTTTTTCCCCTTTTTTTTTAGCTGCACAGATTTCAGGTGCTTTGGTCACAACACTCATTTGAATTCTTGGATGTGGTCATTGGGAGAGGTCAACCACAGGGTGTAGCCCTCATTTGTGGACCTAAGCTTATCCGTTCACCACCTGACAGCCGCACAAGAGGCCTGACGGTGTCCCAATGATTGTCCCATTGTCCCAATAATTTCTAACTTATTTATGGCGAAATCAAATCGCATTCACAATTCAAATGCTGGTTATTCAGAAATACTTCAGACTGTCATCGACTGTCTCCGCCTTTATCACCTGTAAGACCTATAGAAACTAGTAGGAGGAATTCATATATTGTGTTTTTAGGTTTTTGAAATGTTGTTTTTATGTTGGAAGAAAAGACTGTAGTCTTTATAAATAGATTTGACATTTTTCACTGTAGACCTTTTTCATTTTGACATGCAGAGTAGGGAAGGCTCACGTGTGATAATTCAATTTGATTAAGCGTCCTAAAGGGCCATGACCATAAACCACGATGCACAAATCCAGGACCTACCCACGAGTAATATACCTGTGGGTTCCCTATCATGACCAGTCAAAATATGAAAATGATCTCTAAGGAATACAACGGATAATAGAAATTATATGGACAAAAGTTTATGAAAGGCAAAAATCTATATGTGAAATACTCAAAATGAGCAAACTTTTCTACATTAAAAGCATGTCACAGCTTTTTTTCTCACAAGCTTCATATGCAAACATGTTACTGAATGTCCAGAACTCACGAACAGAGGCTTGCAATGCAAAACAGCCCCGACATCACAGGCAAAGTGTGAATTATTCTGCGCTCTCACACACACAAACACTTCTACGTTGCATAGTTCCACAAAACAAACAAGTGCCACCTAATTGCAGCTGATTTGCCTAAATTATCATGTGATTTTCAGACACTACAGATGTTTGCAACATACCAGAAAAACTCTCCAGCTTCTCTTTTTTAAGACCTGACATGAAATCAAGAGCTTTTCTGTCAGCAGTGTAAATGCATGAATTCATTTCTAAGAACATATTTCACTTCATAATACAACGTGAAGTTCTTTGTGTTAGTAAATTAGTATTTGCTAGTTTCATTTGATAGTAATTCAAATTAAGAAATGTTATTGTAAGCATGCTATCAAATTCGTGCAAAGATATTGTGGATGTCACACTCAGAGGACGTTTATTTATAAGTTGTTTATCCTTGCTCATGAAAAATGCACAAAGTCATGGGAGAGTCTGTTATCAACAGTCAGGTCACAGATGAGTGTGACCTCACTAAGAGTGCATCCAAATGTCTGCAAACTCTACATTGCACCTACTCTGGATCCTAGCAACATGACCAACATGCCTCAAGAACACTGCATGAATGAAGAGCAGCTGCTTGAACATTACCGAGATACTCGTCATACAGAGTCCTCGTGGCATACAATATGCAGAAATGTTAAGATTTATCTAGCAAAACATGTTTCCTAACCAAATTTTAGTCGTTATTTTGACATTTTTTAACTGAAATATTTGCACTCTATTTGCAATAAAAATGGTTGAGCTACAGCTGGTATAAAAAAATTTACATACACTCATCATAGGCATGAATTTCATGGTAATTTGGAGCTATTTGTAATCTTTAAACAGTTACTTTTCCAGCGTGGAATGATTGTAGAAGAGACATCTTTAATGACTTCAAAAAAACAAGAAGTGAAATTTGAGTTTTCCCTAATCCACATGGTCAAAAATACACAAACAGGCTAATATAATTCCATACACTTTAGATCTGGATGAATGTCCTTTAGCGTTTGCATCTTGCACCAAACACGATCAACAAGCTTCTGCCATAATCCTAGATGGCTATTTGATCATTCCTCTGCTACCAGAATTGGTAGAATTCATTTAAACTGGTTTGTTTCTTTGCACATACCACACTTTTAGCCTACTTTATCCATTCCAAAACCAGTTTTTTGTGTGCATTTGGGACAGGGGCGTAACTTCCAGGGGGGTTATGACACCCCCCTGGAAACCCCCCCCCCCCCCCCCCCCCCAATAGTCAGACCCAACCAATATAACCCCCCCAATAAAATTATGAATTATCTTGCATAAATGGGCTGCTGATTTGCTTTCTAGTTGCGTGTTTAATCATCAGATCTCACCAAGCAGGAGCAGCTTCCCCCCACCCCACCCCACCATACACTGATGGTTTGGGAACACTGTCCTCTTGCAACTCCCATTTGTGTCTGAGTTTTAATCCCCGAATGTTGATTTGAGGTAAATTTGAAGAACTAAGATGTAGTCGTCCTTCTTTGTTAGGCCATTTAAGTGCATTGTACTAGTACCACTGGCAGCGAAACAACCCCAGAATACAATGCTACCACCATCATGCTTGAAAGATGCCACAGTGTTCTTAGGTTTGCAAAGCTCACCTTTACTTCTCTGAACATGCATCATTGTGGCCAAATAGCTCAATACTTGTCTAACTAACCATAGTACTTTTGCCCAGAAGGAATTTGGCTTGTCCGTGTGGGCAACTGCACATGTTAGTTAAACTTTAAGGTTCTGATTTTGGAGCAGGGGTTTCTCTCAGTTCACAGTGATGTAAAACTTGCTTCGCTGTGACCAGTGACCCTGGTTTTGCAGCAGTCTCCAGTTCATGGCAGGCTTGAGACATGGTGGTTCCTAAGTTGTACTTGAACATCCTAACCCATTTCCTCTCATGTGAGGGTGACAGTTTGTCTTTTTCCAGACTTTGGCAAAGTGGTAACACATCTGAACATCTTGTACTTATGTACAGTTGTTTGAACTGATGATGTTAGGATCTGCAGTTGTCTGGAAATGGCTCCTAGAGACTTTTGTGACTTGTTTAAATCTGCTATTGTGTCCAATTAGTGTTGTCAAGCAAATCCTTTTTATGCTGCAAGAGGAAATAACAGCTGTATTCAGTCATAAGCACAAATAAGACACATTTTAACCTTTAGCACCACTTATTGAAAGATTTAAGTGAGTGTATAAGCATTTATTTGAGCCTCTATGTATAATTTTGAACCTGTATGGATTAGAAAAAAATTTAAGTCATTAAAAATGTCTGCTGTACAACATGGAAAAAGAAAAATTCAAAGAAATCCCGAAATTGCCATGACATGCATAACCATGATAAGTGTAGACAGATAACCACAAATGTACCACTGTAATTTATATTTCTACTTTTCTAATTCTAAATAAACGTTTTTTGTTTTCTTTATCTAAATAAATGGTAAATGGTAAATGGCCTGTATTTGTATAGCGCTTTTCTAGTCCCTAAGGACCCCAAAGCGCTTTACACAACCTGTCATCCACCCATTCACACACACATTCACACACTGGTGATGGCAAGCTACAATGTAGCCACAGCCACCCTGGGGCGCACTGACAGAGGCGAGGCTGCCGGACACTGGTGCCACCGGGCCCTCTGACCACCACCAGTAGGCAACGGGTGAAGTGTCTTGCCCAAGGACACAACGACCGAGACTGTCCAAGCCGGGGCTCGAACCGGCAACCTTCCGATTACAAGGCGAACTCCCAACTCTTGAGCCACGATAATAATAATTAAGCAAATTAGCAATAAAATCTGTAAATTCACATTTTGCCTTAGTACGTGTTGAATTAACTTTGTGTAATCTGAATTTAAACTCACTTAGGGAACGTTTCAAAATTGTTAAACTGTTAAGCAATAAAGCGTGAATGCTTTCGAGTTTTGACTCTGTGTCTCGTGGTTTTCTTTCTTTTCCCACAGTGGTCACTTCCCAAAAATAAGCTTTCTGCTTTTTAAAAGAAGAAGCTTGTTGCGTTTCGCGCATGCGTAGTTTGCAGGTATGTGAGCGGAACACAGGAAGCGAACGTTTTTCGGACTGCTCCGCAGATGGTGCCGTCTGTTTTGCTTTAATGTGACTGACTCCACCTGCTTGACCAGTCGACTAATTTAAACCCTAGACGAAGATATCAGAAACGCGACACTTTGCTTTTTAACGATATCTGAGAAGCCTCGGCTGATAAATCCGGAGCTTGAGTGCGAGGTTAGGGCGTGTTTGACTCTTAACTGTTAGACAGACTGCCCCCTCCTCCTTCTTCTCCTCCTCCTCCCCACTGGATGCTAACTCGGTAGCCTTTGCATGTCGTTGCAGTCGTAGTCAAAAGTTGTGTTTTCGTGTGCGTTTATTGTATTTATTCGGAGGTCCGTTGAGGAACAGACAAAGATGGGGTGTACGCTGAGCACGGACGACAAGGCGGCGCAGGAGCGGAGCAAGATGATCGACAGGAATCTGCGAGACGACGGCGAAAAGGCTGCCCGGGAGGTCAAGCTGCTCCTGCTTGGTGAGAGAAAGATGGACGGACCGAGGGAGGGACGGGGACTGGGTCTGTGTGTTTCTGTGGGACTCTGGTTGCCCAGGCGTAAAAACAACCCGATAAAGGTTTAAATAAGTTTTTGTAGCTGCTAAAATTCAAGTTTTACCCAGCCTATGAAGCAACAGAGGCAAAGGTGGGGAAATGTCGGGGCTTTATTTGAATGTTACGGTGGTGTTAGCTAAAAAAAGTTTGAGCTAGTGGAGTTCCTATCTTTTATCCCTTGTTGAATTACCTCTAATTGTAACTGTGCTGTTAACTAACACTAGATAAGAGCACACTGATTAGTTGCTTCCACAGAAGCAAACCGCTAATACCCAGCGGTAAGTCGGTAAGCTAATTTAACTAAGCAATTAGCTGCTTAGCTAGTGTAACGCCTCGGTGCTAGCTTGGATTTGTTAGCCGTCAGAAAGCATCAATAACTTTCTGTAATCAAGTGTCTGTGTTGCTGTCTTTCGTGACTCCGACTAATAGCACATCTTTTAATATGGCTTAAAGTACAATAGCTAGCTAGCTCCCTTCCTGTTTCTTCGTGACGTAAATAAAAAAGAAAGTAGACGTGCCCTTAGATCGGTTATCTGTACTATCCAGCAAATATTTGAAACTAACACTTGTGAGCAGTGTTAAAGTTGTTATCTGTTGGAACAGCATTAAAGTATGTGCGAGCTCCACTATTCAACAGGTCTCGAATAATACGCCCCCCCCCCCTCCTGCGAGACATGTTTGCTCTTCTGAAGCGTTGTACACACAATTTAAACCCTCTGTATCTATACCTGTTTGTATCTCTGTATGACTTGCTCTTATGTCATCCAAAACTGCATTATCCAAATGCTGTGTGGGGGAGCATTAGTGCTGCCATTTGAATATGTTGGCCTACCATGCAAATATGTTCAGAAAATTGCATACTTAAACTACTAATGCTGCTTAAAAAATGTTATGGCCCAGCTTTCAAATTATGGGATGTAAACCATAGATAAGCTTCCAGTTAACATAACCGCATGTCACATTTCTCCAGGATTATTTCACAGTTTTAAGGAAAGCTGCCACACCTCTCCATTCTTCCCATTACATGACCACTCTCGCCTATCTCAGCATGGATAGATGGGGTAGAGGTTGCATAGCAACCTATGCAGCCGGGTTGACAGTAATGCACGCACGACAGAAACGGTTAGTGCGTGCTAATGGGATGCCTGCCACAGCCATGCAGTCTGCAAGCTGTTTTTGAAAATGCAGTCTTATTCTGCATCTCGCAGCTAATCTCTGCTCAAGCAGGGCTGTGGCACCAGCTATTCTCCAGCATGGCTTCACAACCCCATACGTCCTGTTGTCAAGCCTGTGCGTCATTTGAGATGAAACCTTATTTGAATTTTCATGGTGCTTTTACCTGTCACGATTCCCACAACCACCTGCATGAGATGCAAGTTTGGTTTGTGGATTCATCATCTAATGGTCTGGCTAATCTGTTTAAACACAAAGATGTTTTACATCCACATTTGTGACGTTGAATATCTGGTGTAATGTTCACGTCTCTGAGGGAGACTGATATGTTCTCACTGCAGTTTGCTGCTCTGTAATGCTTCCCCGCTGGGGATGTATGCAATAATACAGTAATCAGCAAATGACAGGCTCTTGCAATCACTGCTTTGAGTGGGAGGGCTGTCTTAATTGTAGAGTTTTTGCAAGCAGCTTAAATGCAAATATGAGACAGGTTTTTATTTTTGTGTAGCATTATTTTTGCAAACAAATGACAGAAAAAGCAGCATAGGTGCAAAAACTGCAGAGATATCTGCATTTTATAAGTGTGTATTTTGTTTTCCCTGTCATCTCGTCTCTGTGGCAAAACATTAACCATTTTACTCCACCAGTTTTTGTCATAATTGGTTTCTATTATCCCTTCAATTTCAGCAGCTCAGTCAGGCGCAAGCGTGTTTGCAAATTAAATTTAAGTGATGTTTTCAGTACTGGTAGCTCTATTGTGTGTTGCTGTTTTCATATGGGATGATGAAGTGGCAAATCGCTCCAGCCACTGGGGAACTAAAAGTCCCGGGAGGGGTAAGCTAATTAAAATGTTGTGTGCTCATCTTAAAACATGCCTTAATCTCAGATGGAGTTGTTGAGCTTTATGTGAAATGAAACAGCATTGTATTTTTCTTATATTTTGATATGTGTCACCTAAAAGGCAGTAGTGGTATCACGCTGCCTTATATACTGTAGTGTTGTAGTCATACATAAATCATTGGAGATGCAGTTCAGAGTCCTGCCAAGCTGGTATGGGATGAATTTCTTACACAAGGAAGTTTAAGCTGTCTATAATCTCATTGACGAGACGATCCAATTAATTAATCCAATTGCGCTTTGTGACTCAACTAAATCTGACCTCAGACACCGCTGTGGGTGTTCATACACCACAGGCAGAACTCACTTAAAACTTGAAAAAAGTGCATTTAACAGAAGCTAGTCTGGCACCATTAACTTATCTTAGTGTTTTAAATGTAGGGCTGCACAGATACTCGAAATGAATCATGCAGTTTGGTGTTTAAAGGTAAACTATGCGTGTTTATTTCACACTGGTTGGCATTTAATGTAATTTTGTAGGTTTGAACTGTACCCGCTTCTGTTTTGAAATAATTAACACAATTGCTGTAATTTTCTCTAACTTCTGTTCTGTGTTTCAGGTGCTGGGGAGTCTGGGAAGAGTACCATTGTTAAACAGATGAAGTAAGCATGAATGAATCAGTAATACAGTTTAGAATACATCAAGCACTAAGATACTTGATGTATTTTTTTATTAAAAAGGGTGATCACAGTATACCAGTGCCAATCTCAGTGAATTCCCTTATGATGCATTAAGAGTATGGATTATCTAACGCAACTGTGATAATTAGAAATTATCACATGACACTCAGTTTTTGTTTGTGATGGAAATATTTGTTCTTTTTAATGTTAAACATACAGTATAAAATACACCATGTGGTGAATAGGCAATATGTGGAGCACAACCATTTCCTTCCCGCACAGGCAACAAAAAATGTTCTATTTTAATGGGCATGTCATCCTCATTCTACAACAGGGGTGGGCAATCTCAGTCCACGAGGGCCGGTGTCCCTGCAGGTTTTAGATGTCCTCGAACCAACACAGCTGATTTAAATGGCTGAATTTGCTTCTCAACATGTCCTGAAGTTCTCCAGAGACCTGGTAACGAATTAATCATGTGATTCGGTAGTGTTGACCCAAGATGAGATCTAAAACCTGCCGGGACACCGGCCCTCGTGGACTGAGATTGCCCACCCCTGTTCTACAACATGAGAGACACACACAGTCAAATCTGAAGAAGAAGAAATAATCTACTCTCTAAATTATTCCCCATTCTTTCAGGGCAAAGATGTTTTAACTCTAGATTTAAATATCTGAGACTTCTTTTTTTAAAATAAGTGCAGTTTAAATGATACACCTTTGTTTTTCTACACTGTAAGGGAATGCAGGTGTAGCAAATCTAAGAAGCCCTTTTTTGACCATAAACTTAAACATAAAACCTTAAAAAAAATACATAAAAAGCAGCAAGTCATTAACCAGATTGTCCCATAGTTAATTATTTTTAATTCCCCCAAAAACATTCAGTAAAAAGTAATTGAGTAGAGGCTTACTCAAAAAACAATTGAAAGTTGTTCTGTTTTTATTTTACTTAATATCTGTCATATATGCTGCCAGAAGCTCAGGCTTCAGACTGCTCCAGACACGCAGTTTAAGATATTTATTCTGCTCTTGGCTCTGTATGATGTCAGAATGGGTATTCCTAATATTTTCATCTCAAGCACACCACTCTGGCTGTGAATACATAAGCCTCACATACCTGTCGTTTAGACCTTCAGTTTGTGAGGAGCAGCCAGTCAGAGATAAATGTCCTCATAGGGGGAGGAGCTACAATGCTTAAGATGATCTGAGAACCTGCATCATATCTCATCGAAAAATAAATAAGGATTATTTTCAACTGGAAATGATGCGGTACTACTCTAAAAATAGTCTAAGAATAAACACTAAAGAAAATAGAGGCATAAGAGCTTGAATTAGAATTTGATTTTAATAAGTACGGTTAATCATTCAAATTATACAAGTGATCAGTAAAAGTATAACTCTCTATATATTTTTAAGTCTGTTTGACAGAGCTTTGGTACCAACTTTCAGCCCATTGTTTAACTGAGAAGGCTCCTCCACTAGGTTGGTTCATTGTGTCATTTCTATTAAAACAAAAAAAGCAGCCACCAGGTTCACTTAGCTGGTGAACATGGTGGAGTATTAGGCAACTAATGAGCCAGACATTTCCCTCGGGAGCTGGGAGAGACCTAAAACAGAGCTAGAGCAAACGTGACTCCAGATGAGCAGCAGCATTTACTTGTATCTCCTGGATTTCTAAAGCAGTTGATTGCTTGTTTGGCCTTGTTGCAGATTTTAATAGCAATCTCTAACATGAAATGGACCATTATTTATACATTTTATAATCTATTTTGATATGTTAACTATCAACCAGTTTACCAGCATTTAAAGAACAGATTGAATCCCATTGTTTGTACTTATTGTATGAAATTAGAATTAACTGTGGCACGCCTGCTAATGTTCTCTCTTTGTGTTTCAGGATCATCCACGAAGCAGGCTACTCAGAGGAGGAGTGTAAGCAGTACAAGGCTGTGGTCTACAGCAACACCATCCAGTCCATTATTGCCATCATCAGAGCCATGGGACGCCTCAAGATTGACTTTGCTGATCAAGCCAGAGCAGTAAGTGACAGAAAACACAGCATCCAGACAACCTCACAGATTGTCTGTGGTAACAGCGGCTTAGTCATTTGCCTTATGGGCAGGGTTCTTTGCATTGCAACCTTCTAGAGAAAAAAAAGGATTAAAAAACTAGGTCTGTGCTTAATATCACATTTAAAACATTTAAAAATAAGAATATATCCCAGCTATCTATGGAGATTAAGAAATATTTAAAGATTATGACCAGGACAGTGGGGTGGGAGAGGGGAGTTTAGGAAATTTAAGTAGAAGATGTGCAAAGTCCATGTAATAAATCCAGTGTACAAAATTATTATAGCCTGATTTATAATAAACAGGCAACATTTCTGTTTTTCTCTCTCACTGGAGACGTCGTGGCCATTGTTTTATTTCTGTTTTCACAAGTCTAGTTTATTAATATCCTGTTTGGCAGATTTTTTTTAAACAGACTCCTGTTTCTTTTTGCAAATCTGTTTCTCCTTTTTTTTTTTTTTTCCTCCTTTTTCTTTTTTTCCCCTCTTGGCATAACAAAAGAGCTAGTCATTGTGTCTGCGTGACTGGCCTGGCTCTCTCATCGTGACCAAGTTTAATCCTGAAGCCTTTCTTTTCTGATTTTATGCTCTCTCAAATATCAAGGTTTTTGCCTCTGGCGTTTAGACACTGTGCCCCTTTTGAAATCTAATTTTATGTAAAGTATAACAGGTGAAAGACTGGGAAAAACACAGTTAATTAATTATTAATTTATCACTTTAGTTTGCACGGCCCGTTCGGCTAAGGAGTAACGACAATAGATGAATTGTGATCTTTCTAAATATAGAAAAAAATTAGCAAAACAAATCTAGTAAATCTTTGTTTCTATTTGATAATGAGTTAACCTTCTTTAGGCTGTTTTCAGTTAAGTGTCTCTGTGTCTTTAGGATGACGCGCGGCAGCTGTTCGTCCTGGCGGGCTCAGCAGAAGAGGGCTTCATGACCAGTGAACTGGCTGGGGTCATCCAGCGGCTGTGGAAAGATGGAGGAGTTCAAGCCTGCTTCAGCCGCTCCCGAGAGTACCAGCTCAACGACTCTGCAGCATAGTGAGTAGGATGCACGGACACGCATACTTCAAACAGTAGGGGACTGTCCTTGGAAGAATAACTCCCGCTCTTACGTCAGTGCTTTAGCTTGTTGCCAATCTTTCTTTCTCTTGTTGATTTTTCTCTTTCCAAAGTTACCTAAATGACCTGGACAGGATATCCAACAGTGCTTACGTTCCAACCCAGCAGGATGTGCTGAGGACCAGAGTCAAAACTACCGGTATTGTGGAAACACACTTCACTTTCAAGGATTTGCACTTCAAGTGAGTATAGCCACCATCATTGTTTTAGTTTTGTTTAAACACAGCAGTGTCTCGTGGTGCTCCATGTAAAGTCTACACTGACTCACATATGCCTGCCTTTATTTTTCATTTATGACTGTTAACCTTTAGAAGCCAAAATGGCTCATGGCTTTAAAAAAAGATAGAAAACTTCAGATGCACTAATACTAAACAATTTAGACCAAACACTGTGACAGGAGTGCCTCCAAGAACCAAAATGTGACATGTAGTAGGTAATGGTTTATGGCTTTCTTATAGCCATCAATTCTTTCCTCATTTTCATAGCTCATAAAATCATTTGGTGTCAAAGGTCTCTCATTTGCATTGTTATAGTTTCAGAAAAAGCTGAAATGTGTTGCTTGTCATGTTTTAAAATAAACACATGGAGACCCAGCCACCAGCTAACATTTATGCATAAATCTATATTTAAAAGTAAGAGAGAGAGCGCATATTGCAAGGATCAGAATCAGCAAATTCAGGAGTTTGCACTTTGATAGAAGATGTCCTGCTGTTCCTATGTGAGGCAACCACTAGTAGTTGATGCCTTGTTCATGAAAAAATGAAAAGCTACGAGTGGTCGGCCAGCATGTAGTCTCGTCACCTAATATCACACTGAATGCAAGAACACAGTAGCTTCATACTCTTGAAAACTAACTGAAAAAGCGGCTTTTAAAAGCTCTGACAGCTGTCCACAGTATTTTACACATTCTGAAAGATTTGCGTGTGTTTGTGTGAAAATGTCATCACCCAGATCATGTGAGTGTGTGAGAGTTGCATTTATTTAACAATATCTTTCTGTGATCTCAGAATGTTTGATGTTGGTGGACAGAGATCAGAGAGGAAGAAGTGGATTCATTGTTTTGAGGGCGTCACTGCCATCATCTTCTGCGTGGCTTTGAGTGACTACGACTTAGTGCTGGCTGAGGACGAGGAAATGGTAAGAGTTGTCTGACCCCGGCACACTCTGCCCACTAGTACGTCTCTGATCGGTAATCACTGTGCACTTCTCCTCCCGCTCAGAATCGAATGCACGAGAGCATGAAGCTGTTTGACTCCATCTGCAACAACAAGTGGTTTACAGAGACCTCCATCATCCTCTTCCTCAACAAAAAGGACTTGTTTGAGGAGAAGATCAAAAAGAGCCCCCTTACAATCTGCTTCCCTGAGTACGCAGGTGAGTCATATAAACAAACACTGACATGCAGAGCTGGTGCTTTATACATGCAAATAATGTCCTTTGTGTGTTGGCGGGGTATATAAATCATTAAGCCCGACTATGTATGCAGGATTTGGGCTTTTAATCGTGGATTTGTAATGATGTGTAGAAAAATTTAACCTTATTTAAACTGTTGTTTTTGTGTAGCATGACTAAGTCATATTTGGATTCCTTTATACTGTCAGAATCCTGTGATTATTGCTTTTAGAGCCTAACTTGTTTTGTAGCTACACAAAGGTGTGGCAGGCCCTGTAGATGAGACAGATGTTTTATCCCACTGCTCTGCTCTGGAGCTGTGTGGGCTGCTTCATGTTTAAACAATGCATTTTTGTCAGGTTCACAGATACAGATTAAATAGCCATGATTTTGGTTTGAATCTACACTCGAACATCATATCTGTAACATCATGCTGTCATCATCTATTTATATCGATGTGACGTAAGGATCCAGAGATTCAGTAGAAGATAAGTTTTAACCTTTTCTTCCCTAGGAGGCTCGCCGGGTCACGTTGTATTTATTGTGAAAGGACATTTTATGGTTTCCAAATGTGGTACACTCACTCAAGGGACCATTTCTGTGCCTAAAATAGATGTGGGGTTTGTCGTGTTTTATTTCTGCTGGTAAAGATTGAATTTTTAGAACCAGTTCAGTAATATTGGTGTCACACTTCTCATTACTTTGTGGTGGCCGTTTACTTCCTTATTTTACACACTGATAACTCACGTTAACTTTAAAAAAAAAAAAAAAAAATCACACTCAGCTGTGATACTAAGCGAAAGTTTTTCAATTCATAAAGCCAGATGTTGTTCATTTTGACCTCAGTATTGACTTTTAAGTAAGAAATTTTAAGTAACAACCATAAGCTTAAAGTACAACTTCCTTTTTTTTAAAGGGGGCTGTGTAAAATACGAATGAAAGCAGAATGCAGCGATTTTCAAATCTCGTGAACTTCTAAAACTGCGAACAGTTATTATTTGAGGAAATATACTGGCTTATTTTAAATTTGAAGGCACATCTCAAAAAAGCTGGGACAAGGCATGTTTACTACTGTGTGGCATCACCTCTTCTTCTAACAGTGTGTAAATGTCTGGGTACTGAGGAGACCAGATGCCTGTACTGTGAAGCGGGACTTTGGCTTATCCAGTTAAATTGAGTGTTAACGCTGAGTTTCCTGTATTTAAATCAGTTTCCTTATTGCATGTAGTGTATGACATTTCAAGCACACCTGCTCTTCATCAGACCACTGTACTGGGTGCATTGCCATGGTAACTGATGCTGTGAACCATATTAGAGATGGACATGTATGAAATCACCACCTACTGACCAGTCAGTCCTCCGAATAATTGTTGTCATTTCTGGAAGATTCCTTAGATGCCTTTGTACTGAGACTATGAGGGACTAAAGTCTTTATAAATTCTGCAAATAATTTATTTAATGTTAATAATATTATTGTTCCATAAGCATAAATATTTGTAGGCTGCCTTTTGTATTTTAAATCAAATTTTTCACCTATTGTAGCTTTAAGCCCACGTTTGGATTCTGTTTTTAATATTCGCATGTTACACTCAGAATGTTAAACACCACAGAGGCTGCAGCTGAAAGAATAAAAACTAAGACAAACACCCAGTTAAACATTAATCTGATTGAGCACTCGATTATAATCCATCAGGTTCTCCTGTGTTTTATTGATAGAGCTGTGTGTTAACTCACACAGTTTGCCTTCCTCCTTTTCTTCAAATATGCAAGACTTTTATTAAAATATAACAGATTTCCCATTTTACTGACCAAAACAGCTAAAGCCCTCACACATACAGTGCTGTTAATACTAAACTAGTATCCAGCGTCTTTCCTCTCACACACGTAATCGCTGATTTGCCTGCAGCAACTGTGCCACTTTCACTTTCAGTTAAACACATCATACTTTCAGTATTGTGTCTTACCTGTTGGTATTTTACTTGCTGTATAGTTTTATCTGCCTTTGTGAAGTCAGCCACACTGTTGCCAGCCCACTTATCTGTAATTGTGACTTGTGAGACAGTGCCAGGGAACTCCAGGGAACTCCCGGGATCTCCCGGATTAACTGCTTAAGCAGGACTTGCGGTCCAACAGAGGTAGCACATATGCTGTCCTCTCCAGTCTAAGGATGACCTGTCTGCCTGCAGGGAGCTCTGCTGTCAGATGGAGGCATTGTACAGCTTATCTGTGGGCCACTCTTGCTTGTAAAGTTGTCAGGACTTTTAGAAGACCTCTCTCTAAGACTGCCTTTTTTTTTTTTTTTTTTTAAATACCCAATCACCAAAGTGATTGACTTGTTAGCAAAATTGTAATTCAGATGTTTGGTTTTTGGGTTTGTTTGTTGTTGTTTTTTTGTGGTTTTGTTTGTTTGTTTTCCCCTGCCTTTTGTTACCCTGTCCTAACTTATTCAAGACATGTTGCTGCAATCAAACTTGGAGTGATCCTAGTTTTATCTCATCTGTTTCTATGTTTTGAACAAAATTAAATGTGGGCTTGTGAGATCTGCACTTCCTTTTGGAATTAGCGTTATGGTAAAACATGCTTTTGCCCTTCTGTTATTCTCCGTAACCTGTCAGGTGAAACCCTTGCTTGAATAAATGTCAAATTATAAACAAAGTCAGCCGAGAAGTAAATATTCTGCAGCCAGGTTGGAGAAAAACAAGGGCAACAATAAATCCGAATTGACACTGGAGCGGCATTTTTGGAAAGCATAATTAAATTGCAGCTTGACACCAGGCTGGAACTGCTATTTAACGGCCTTCACGGCCGGGTAGTGCATGCTGTTTATTTGAGACTGAGCTCAGGACAGGTGCCTGTTGAACATTGAACCACACAACACTGACACTCAACCTGTACGTCACTGCAGAGTGAAACGACTGGAGGTCAGCAAAGGAACAACTTTCACAGGGCGTTAAGTTTTATAGTTTTAAGTAGAACTCTAAAAGTGCGCACAGTCATATTCAGTTGATGAGAAACTGAAAAATAAGTGCCTCTATGCATTTTTTTTTTTTTTTTTAATATATATATGATGGCAGTGGAAAGACGGAACAGGCTTTAGATCTCATTTCTCCTTCTATTTCCATTTCCTCTTTATCCCCACCCACTTCATAGGCGCCAACACCTACGAGGAGGCCGCAGCATACGTCCAGTGCCAGTTTGAGGACCTAAACAAGAGAAAGGACACCAAGGAGATCTACACCCATTTCACCTGCGCCACCGACACCAAGAACGTGCAGTTTGTGTTCGATGCCGTCACTGACGTTATCATCAAGAACAACCTGAAGGACTGTGGTCTTTTCTAAAAGGTGACGTGTCATGTTTTGTCTGTGAACAGGCCGCCATATTTTCTGCCACATTTTCTCCTCTAACCAGGTTTTGGTTTGTTTGTTTGTTTTTTTCCCCCCCTGTTCAGGCAGCTTGGTGTCCGGTTTAATGAGTGACTTTATTCAAGAGGAGTGGAAGAAGCTTGGACTGATGTCACTTTTAACCCCTTATTAACTTATGTTCATCTCTAAAAGTTTAAAAATGGTATGTAGAGAAAACATTTTGTGTAAAATATTTGTACAACTGTCTATGGCCAGGGATTTTTTTCCTCTATTTTTAAAATGTGCTTCTTTTACCTTATTTTTATGTAAAAAGGGGGGCCTTTGCTTTTTCTTTTTTTGTCTGTGCATCACATTTTCTTTTTTGTAGTTGCTCGTGCCTTGCATGCCTTAGTTGCAGTGTTTCTTCTTCATTGTTCACTTGTTTATTTAGATGCCACCATTTAACTCTTCTCGAGTCCCTTCAATTCATACTATGTTTGTTTTTTTTTAATAATTCTGGCCACTTCACTGTTATATATACATATTTTTGCCTCCTTGTATAAAACAAGCAAGACCAATTCACTCTGATGCTGACATACTGTGAGAGCTGTGTGGAAACTGATGTGTGGTTTGCATGGGTGATACGAGCGAGGGCAAATGCACGTGTGTGTGTGTGTGTGTGTGTGTGTGTGTGTGTGTGTGTGTGTGTGTGTGTGTGTGTGTGTGTGTGTGTGTGTGTGCGCGCACAATATAAAACAAAGGGACTTTATTCCTCTACTTGTCATCCTCTTTCAAAGTTTTATTTTTCTAAGAGACCAAAAAGGAGCTCCTCACGAATCAAAAAGTGCACCTTGTCGATGCGCTGCTACAAACATTCCCGATTGAACCATGAAGGAAAGGGAAGCTTTGAAAAGAGGATGCCAATGGTGGCCTTGTAGCAGACAGTAGGACCATATGTAGATATGTGTTCAGTGCATAGACACAGTTGATTTGGTTACAAGTGCACTGTTACTCATTATGATCTGTGAAGGTTTAAAGTTACATCCCCCCCCCCCCTCCTCCTCAGCTCTGTTTCCATGAGATGGGGACTTTAGTGGACTAATCTCCATGATTTTGCTAATAAAAGGGTTGCTATGTTGAAACCATGGCAACTTATGCAAAAAAAACATGTTTGCCTCCTGTTTTTTTGTGTGTGTGTGTTATTTTATGAAAGGTAAGAAGCATTTTTAAATGCTTTTGAGAAATGTAGACCTTAAAAACCCATAACAGATGGTTTATCTCAAACTGTTTTGATCATTGTTTAAGGTTTTAAACCCAAGGGGGGGAAATAAACAAAACGCACTCTGGCTGGTTTTTTTTGGGTTTTTTTTCTCTTTCTTTCTTTTTTTTTTTTTCTCATTTACATTGTAAATTACATGTGTAAGAGTTTTAAATCGTTAACCCGATATTATTTGAGTTTTCCAGAATGAAGGAGGGGGAAGCACATGCAGTTAAATAAGCTCATATGCAGCCCGGTGTCCTATTGCAGATTTATTAGGTGAAAAGTGGGGAAAAAAATTAAACAACATCCTGTGATAGTTTTTGTTTTTTGTTTTTTTTTAAGTATTTAGACTTTTTACATAAGTCAAAGTTAGAATCCTGCTAAAGTGGCTTAATGGCACCCAGATTGTATATTGAAATGTACTTAATTGTATTTTTGTATTTCCTTCATATATCTGTACTTGAGCTGAGGTGATGCAAAAACTTCCCCGTTGTGGGATAAATAGTCTTATCTTATCTCTATATTTAGAAAACCTTGTTTTGAAATTGCATATCAAATTTCAGGGGGGCTGGTGGCACCCCATGTTCCCCCCCCCCAGGCATGCCTGCCGCTGTATGGAGAGAAATTTGCCTCAAAAGGGTTGCAAATGCATTCAATATTATACACAAGTGTAAACTAAGATTTACAAATCTCTACAATGATTTGTGTATAACTTCTGAGGGCTCACGAGGACCTGCTTCAATCCAGACACAAATACAAAGTAATTTGACCACATAAAACTATTTTACAAATGTGCACATCCAAACACAAACAGACACTACACAGTAGCCTATAAAAGGTTACTATATGGTTTAAATAATCTTATGGACTTCTGCTGGGAAAAGTGAGCACTCTGCTGCAGATGGGGGGGGGGACACCATTACTGTACATTACTGCAGATCATCCTCTGGAGTGAGTATGCTTACTAATCTGTATATTTTGAAGATATGTTTCAGGTCAAGTGGAATATCACTTTGATGTTAATCTTACCATCCTCTAATGAAAGCAGTCTAACATGTTAGCTTAATGAATAATCCTGAACATTTCAGGATGTGGCAGGCTACTGTGTAGTTTCTGTAATTGGTAAATCTGTGTTTTCTAGTAAAAGGGTTACGAGCTGTTCCGTTCCGTTCCGTAGAAAGGGAAACGAACGTATGTAGTGGAAACCCAGATGTCCAAGCTTTACACTGGGACGTGAATGCATCTTACATTTGTGCGTCTTTGTGAAGCTTGCAGCGATAAATTTACCCCACGTGATCTGTGTGTGTCAGGCGATTCGTGCACACGTATTTAAGGTTTTAAAGCGAGGGGGAGATGCTACGTTTAGTTTTAGACGTTTGTACGCACAGAAAGGTTTTCGAAAGTCAAAATGATCGGATTCGTGAACTGAACGTAATAAATTATGCGTAAATGATCAGTATTTATTCAGGTTTGAATGTACGCATTTGTAAAATAGTTTTACGTGGAGAAACTGCTTTGTATAGCGTGTGGATTAACGCACACACAAATCATTGTACACATTTGTAAATCTTTGTTTACCCTTGTGGATCATATCCTATACATTTGCAACCCTTTCGAGGCCCATTTCTCTCCATACCCCTGAAGCAGAGAGAAATGAGTACCTCGTCATCTGCTGAGCCACTTCCTTTTTGAGGGTTGTCTTGTTTTTGCTTCAGCAATGTACCTGTCGGTGGTTTCTTCTCAACTGGATAGACTGAAGTTTAACTGACTTTGTGTCACTATCCAAATGCAGACAGGATGTGGCTGATGGAAAAACCAAATTCTAAAACAACTGTGAACCAGGAACAAAGCTAAATATATCAAAGAATACACAATGTAAGTATAAACATTAAACAAACCAGGGATCACAAAGAATATTACAATAAACTGAACTAGAAAGTCCAAGACTCAGAACAGATAGATAGATGGATGGATTCCTCCAGGAAATTCAGTTTCCAGTTGCAATAAATAATAATAATAATAACAATTAGAATAAAAAAATAAAGGGGGGGGGGGGGGGGAATAAAATATGAATATATGTATAAATATAGCATATGAGCAAATTATACTGTGATTGAGTGTTCCCTTGAATTTTTAAGCTGTGTATGCTCCCAAAATCACTAAGAATCCATAAAAAGGGGACAATTTATATTTAAATGTATTTCTTTAAAAAGAACGATGCAGTTTAACATAGTTTCAACACGGAGCATGAAACTGATGTGCTGCGCATATAGTTTATAGATATTTCTAATTTCCAAATCTTGAACCTTTTCACATTCATAATCCATAAACAAAACTACAATATTTAATTAAATTACTAATGGCTTTTATTGCCTTAAAAACATACAGAATATACTACAGAAAACAGCTTCCATTACAAATATACTAGGCTATCTTTGGCACAGTGATCAGTAAGTCTGTGATTGTAGTTAATCTGTCAGAAATGTGTCTGTTTCATTAAAGAAACGGCTACATAAATAATATATCCTAATATTAACAGCTCAGCATAGGAAAATAAAAGCAACAACTAGCCCATCTAGTGTACGCTGTTAGTAACAGCATGTAACTAATAGACTGATGCCTGCTTGATGGTTATAAAGGAGACAAGGGGAAAAATTTAATCAGCAGTTTGGATATAATTAACAAAGATTGCTTGTGACAAAGATGCATTGGGCCTTCATATAAAATCTCCACTGGAAAGCCCCCGTGATTAGGGCTAATTAATCTTGAACTAGAGCGAGAAAGTGATTTTCTATCAAGCTGTGGTAATTTAAAGCAAGAACTGAAGCCCAAAATTATTTCCAGCATTCACAAGCTGATCAAAGGAATTAGTTTAGAGATAGTGAAAGGATTATCAGAACAACTGTCACATTCCAGTCTCTCTCCATATTTATATATTTAATAGACAGCTAGATGATGGCAAGGAACATCCCACAAATGGGTGGCAGCAGCAGCAGTGCCAAGGCTGTCTCCTATCTTGCAGACTTAGCTAAGCCATCGCCACTCAAGCACAATGATAGGGCATTAGCTGAGAGGAAACTATTTTTGGGGAGGCATTGTGTGATTTTAAAAGCTAATTGCAGGGTCATTTAGCTAATCCCTAAAGTCCTCCCGGGGAGATCAAACGGTGTGAATAACTTACTCAAAAACAAGGTATGTGTTTAAGGAAAAAGAGAAGGAAGGAACAGGGTGCCGGAGCAGACCACAAAGGGATCAAAAACCAGATGAGTGCAATAACCAGCACATTTTATATAAAGTTTGGTAGACTTGGAAGTATCAGTGTGAGATTCGTAAAGAAAAAACTTGCATTTAATGTAAAATATTAAGCCCACTAAAGCCAAGGAGAGGTTCTTTGCAGGACCACCTAATCTAAAATAACTGGTGCAGCTTCAAATCTCTGCTTTTGAGTAACATTTCTGCACCGAGCCGACACTGACACCACCACAGATCCACAGAAGCGAATATGATCTTAATCCTGCTGAATTTCCAGCCTCCTTTGTCTGGTTTGGTTTGGATTCAGTCTGGATTTTTTTTCTTTTTAACAGGTGTAATCTGGCATCGCAAGTTTCCCTTCATAATTAAATCTCATTGTGAGCTCGAAGAAAAAGCAAATGTGATTCAGTTGCCAATTCCCTAAAGCCATTCAGTCTAATTAACTTATTCTGTGTGTGTGTGTCTTGCGTTTGACTGTGAGTATGTGTGAAACAGATTTTTAGCTCCACTACACCCGTGGGTTCCTCATAGATGCGATCGTGTCATGTGCATGTGTAATTTTTAAAGTGTAAAATGCATGTCCCAAATATTGTTACAGTCTCATGTTTGCAGATGCATGCAGACACCCCTGGTCCCTTTTCCCTTAATCTGTGGATTGAATAAAGGTGATAAATAGTGGAGGAGACTGTGTGCGAGTGCCTGTGTGAAGGTGACCCCTCTCCCCCTCTGTCCTCGCTGAGCAATAAAAACAACTTAGTGTGCATTTTTTTTCTTTCCCCCGAATAGCAAATGCACAAAGCAGAGTCAATGAGGGAGGCGGTGAACTAAATCCATATAAGCTCTATTGAAATTCCCCCTCTGAGTGCGCAGGCTGCCTCGTGTTATTGTATTTTTGCCTTCTGTTGTTGGCAGTCTGCTTTAGGATGCTCATTACTTTCTGTCTATAATGATGATATAAAGTAATATCCGTATCTTTCTTCTTCCTCCCCCGCCCAGCATGCATAAACACGGCTACAAGCGTGTTTACAGGCCGCCTGAGATGGCCTGTATGGATGCCTTCAGGGTGCAGATTCACTGCTAATTCGACTGTTTTCTTCTGTTATTTGGACAATTCGGAGCAAACATCAGCATCAAAGTGACACTCAAGAAAAAAAAAAGGCGTATGTGTTCCTCCTCTTCAACCTCCTCCTAACACTGAAGCTGTGTCATTGTTCTCGAGTGGCCATACAGACACAGAGAGCTCCTGCTCTACTTTAGCATCCTGTCAGTAAAAAAAAAAAAAAATCTTGAAGTGCCAACGAGCCGCCGAAAGTGACTCCAAATTTAGCTGCTCGAGTTCAAAGCTTCGACAGCTGATGGCTTTTCTCTTTGTTCTTCTATCGCACTTCTGTTCACAAAGAGAAGGTCCAAAATAGTGAAAAACTCTGATCCAGATATAGATATATGAGCACAGGGGAAAAATTTAGTGTATGATTTATCCTGCCTGCACAAATATACAACTTATGTAACAAAGAGAGCGCCAGAGCAAGAGACTGCTCCACATTTGTATTCTCTTTGAAGGCAGCGTGAGCTGGTTTCATAATTTAGTGCAACCAGACCCAATAAATGAGCTGGTGTTGGAGTGAAAATGAAGAGTTTCAGTCCAGGCCAGAGGCCTCATGATGCTGCAATTCTGACGTCCACCAGTAGAGCAGAGCAAAAGCAAAACTGGGATTCATTTCCCCCATGGGTGTCTAGTCTACTAATCCAGCCAGTTTTCTGGATTATTCAGTAATATTTCTCTACTGCGATGGAGAAAATGAATCTAGTCTCCATCATCTGCTTAGAATTAGTGTCAGTGCCATCTGAACATCTGTATGACCTGAATGCTAAAAGAAACCCAAGTATGTAAAGATAGAGTCCACTGCTCCTTGTGTTTTATTCACTGGCTGCTTTCTGTGTACAGTAATGTTGTTTTGTAGGGAGAATGCTCACATTACACACACACACACACACACACACACACACACACACACACACACACATACACACACACACACACACACACACACACACACACATCCAGAGTGGCAGTAAGAGGGACCATCCTCCTCAGTAGATTCAGACCAGCAGCTCTTGACTGATGCATTAAATATTGAACGCAACTTTACTTCACCCACTTTCAGAAAGTCACGCAAGTCATGAAAAAGTAATGGCAACAAACGGATTTGTCGTTTTGTGTTGAACTTGGATTTATGTCATCATAGTTATGTAACTGTGACCAACACAGAGATGGCGAACTTTTAACAAAACACAAGTCAGGATGCGACGCTTTTTTCTTCGCATTATAACATTTAAACAAACAAAAACAAATTAAAAAAACATTAAAAAAACAAAAACAAACTTTTGTTTCTGCTCAACCATCCATGCAATAAACCTGTTATGTGCTGTGTGGATGAATTACAAAATTCCAACAATGAATCCACGAGGGATGAAAAGCGCTTTTTGAAGCGCAATATTTAGGAATGTATGTTCATGTAATGGACAGTCGTGCATGTCAGAACCAGGTATTGATGCACGAGGGAGGGTGTCTGTATGGATGTGTGAGGGAGGCGGTTACTGACCAACTACAGCAGTTTTACTCTAAACTGCGTATTAGTTTAACCATAGTTTGGCACACCTCTGTGCAGGTTTCCCCGCGTACTGTGTAGATATTATATTTATTTAGCAGAATAAAATCGGCATTAATAAATCCTTTTGTTACCCCAAGTCTTATATAAATAAAGCCTTTTATTAATTCTCTCTAATTTTTAGATACAAAATTTTGTACTTAGTGTTAACAAACAACCATTAATCTCGAAATCACCACATCCCGGTGAACCTGCTGTCCCTGGTGTTGTCCCGCGTGGTAATGCAGCCTTTGGGTAGTCTTTACAAGCTTGTTGCATATTTTTTAGAAAGGGAATATTCTGGCAAAGTCCACAGATATATGAATTTTGCAGCGCGAAACCTGCTGTTTCTCACACTCCCCAAACGCACTTGCGTGTAAATTGCGCGTGAGCAAGTTTATACAGGCTATCACGCAGCGTACCATATTTCGTCCTACATGTGTGCGATTACAGTGAGCCCGAGGAAGCTCCCCTGGCAGTGTAGTAAGAGTGAAGCGCCTCCTGTGCTATTTCCCCTCCTCTCCATCCCTTTACGCCGAACCAGAACCATTCATCTCTCCCCTCCTTCAGGCTTCACATCCGGGTCATCCGCCAGGATCTGTCTCTTACGTCTGTGTGTCTGACAGAGTGATAATTATTTCAGTCCGCTGCCGTGCTGTACTGCAGCTCTCTGCCCGACTGCGCGGCTCGCAGAGCGGACACTGCGCCAGCGTGCACCGGTGATGATGGAGCCACGAGCGCCGTGAAGCTGCAGCCGCTCGCACAAAAGGCAGAGATGAGACGGTAGGAGGCTTTTGCAGGGGCTAGCCCGCGGTGATTAACTCGCCCTAACGATGTCGAAGAGCCTCAAGAAGAAAAACCACTGGACCAACAAAGTCCACGAAGCGGTGATAACCCGGGGGAAAGAAGGCGAGCTGGGGTTCGAGCTGAAGGGGGGCGCGGAGAACGGCCAGTTCCCCTACTTCGGCGAGGTGAAGCAAGGGAAGGGGCTGATCCAGAGCGGCAAACTGGCCCAGGATGAACTGCTGCTGGAGGTCAACGACATGCCAGTAGCCGGGCTCACTACCCGGGACGTGCTGGCCGTGATCAAACACTGCAAAGACCCGGTCCGCTTCAAATGTGTCAAGCAAGGTGAGATATGCGCTGGACGGGAGAGGGGCCAGGAGCGCGGATCCGCGGAGAGGCGTGCGTGTGTGGCGTGTTTGTGTAAATGAGTGTTGCTGGTTTGATTAAGATGTCATTCGTGCAGTCATCTGTCAGTCTGCATTAAAGCGAGAAGCCAGTGTAAACACGGACCTTTGCTAGGCTGCAGGCCTGTTTTGTTGCTGAAATACAATTACGAGCCGTAATGAAGGGCTCAGTCCACCAGGATCAGCAACTATAATGATTACATCGCAGCCAGGAGCAGCCGCGGTCTGTTTATCGCTGGTTCGATGCCTCCAGGCTGGAGGGGGTGTGTCCGTTTAGGCTTGATGCCACAGCCTGCGGTTTTCTCCTTTTTTTTGGTCGAGGACGCGAGGCCTTCGCTGTGGATCAAATGTTTTTCTTCTTCTTCTCTCTCTTCTCTTTGCTGGCTGCTGTACAGTCTGAGCAGACAGACATGCTTCACACAAACAACTGCTGCATGCCAGCCCAGATCAGTGCTGTTATTCCACGATACCTGCACTCCCATGAAGCTTTCATATTGATCACCCCCTTTAAAAATTCACTGGCATGTGCACATGTGGTGCTCATGAAATACTCAATAATTGTGCAGGTCATGCTTAGGGTAGCTTTGAGGGTGCTTTGATTAAAAAAACAAAATCAAAACCAAACTGTAGCCTCTGAAGATGGAGGGTTGTTGTGATGTTCCAGTGGATTTCTGGCAGCAGACTTGACTGAGTGACCTGCTTCTGTCAGCCAGTGTAAGAGCAGTCAGGGTGTCTGCGCAGAGAGAACATTGGATAGAAGTTAAAAGTGGAGGAGATGCTTATCATCGCACCCTCTGAGGTTCAGTTAAGCCCCAGTAAGTGGCTAAAAAGGGCTGCGTTCCCAGCTGCGAAATAAGCCTCAGTGTAGCTTGAAATCACGCAGTTTTTTAATTTTATTTTTGGACATTGCCGAGCATGTTTACAGAGGATTCGCCTGCTCTGTCTCAGTCCCTGTGTTTCCATGGGTTGCATCAACGTGATTGATTACTGAATTGGAGCTGCTGACAGAGTGGGAGTGTGGTGTTGTGATGTGTGAGGGGTTAAAATGCTAATGTGCCTCTAACAGACAGGTCTATTCTCTTCCTCCCTCACTTATGCATTTAAACATGAGTCTATGCGTGTATTGAACTTCCCACCTCGCTGCTCTCCAGATGAACGTCGTCTTTGCCGAGAACGTCCTTGAGCCCTCTGCTGTTTGTGCACAGCTTCTTGTCCCCTTCACTACATATATTTTTTCGCTCCCTCTCCCTCTTTCTCTCCCTGTCATATTAGTATTTGACTTCCATCCAGTGGAGAGCGGAGTATATTTATGGAAGACAGTTGCTGACACACTCACGGCCCGCCGAGGAATCATCTAGAAGGAGTCCAGCCGCTCGACTCAGAGGCCACACACAGCCAAAAAAAAAAAAATCAGAGATATGGATGTCCCGTCTGAGTGCACAATCACGTCTGCCCGACCGTGCAGACATGCACGCACTTACACGTTTTAACAGGCTATTTCCAGTCAGGTACACTGTAGAAAGCCCCGCTCCAGTCCCAGAGGGATCACTGCACTGGCAGAGAGGCCTGATGGACCTCCACATTGAGGTGACTCTGCCGTCACCTCCTTCATGTGCCTACATCACAGTCTTTTAGGAACTACGGCATTCAGACATGTTTTCACTGTGCTCTCATTTAAATCGATGGGACGAGGGAAGCCAGTCATGCAGATTTTACTGGAACAAACATGCATATTTGTTTCCCCCAAAAAATATCTGTGTTGGCAAATTTTTTTTGTGTGCATTGCACCACGCAGGTGTGAGCTGTCATTTAGGACGTATCACTTTCTAAAAGTGTCCATAAACATCATGTGTCAATCAGTCAAACTGCTTTCTTTTATACAGAAATTATTTAAGCGTGATAGCTGGATTGCCAACAAAGAAACAATTTCAAGTGCAGATCTCAGGGGAGTTGTTATTTATTCCCCGTCTATGTTTGTGTGTGTGTTTAACTGCTTCAAAATTCTCACCCCTCTGTCTTGTAAATGAATGTGCTGTAAATAAATCTCACCATCAAAGCAACAAACTGCACCACAAAATACCAACAAAGCATAACAATTTCTACATTTTTTAAGCAATACTCTGGAACTTCCTGGCTGAACGGATAGCTGAGTGGTTAGGTCAGTCACTGCGTGGGTTCAAATGCTTTGTGTCATCTTCCGCTCTCTCCTAATTCCACCCTCCACCCCCCTAAAAAACCAAAAGCTTAAAACAAAGGGCCTTTTCACTGATGACACTGTGTCGTGTCATAGCTGGAGAGTCACGGATGTTATAAGAAAACGAGTGAGTCCACGCTGGTTCGCTGTTGGCGTGACACGAAACGAGGGCTGTTATGACAATTAGTGTGTTGTTGTTGAGCTTAAACTGCTCGTTTGTACATTAGATGTTGCTTGTGCCCGTTTGCACCTAATGATTTTGATGTAGAGCTCTCCTCCATGTTCATCACCTCATCCGGAGCGAGCGTGAGTGAGGTGCAAACGGCTGCTCGACTCAGTGAGGCAGATTTATAGAAGTGCCATGAAGATCACAACCGCAGAGGTGTTAGAACAGTATGGAGTGGAGAGAAGTGTGAATAAGTGTGTGTATGTGTGTGTGACAAAGTGAGAAAGACAAAGGTGGAGTTTTAAGAGAAGAGTGTGGTGGAGATGTGAGAAAAGACACTTGGCAAAATGGACTCTGTTCCCTCTTGTTGTTATTATTCATTCATTTATTTATTTATTTATTTATTTTACAGACGATGTCTGGCAGGTTCTTCATTCTTAGGCTACGTCTACACTAATGCGTTTTCGTTTGAAAACGCATCATTTTCTCTCCGTTTTGGCCTCCCGTCCACACTCAGATGGCGTTTTCCTCAAGGTAAAACGCAGCGTTTTGAAAACGTTCTCGAAAACGCATTCATTTCAAAACGGAGCTGTCCCGTCGCAGTGTGGACACTCGAAAACGCAGACTTAGTCATGTGATGCAGTCCATCCATCCATCCATCCATCCATTCGCTTCCGCTTATCCTTTTCAGGGTCACGGGGGGCGCTGGAGCCTATCCCAGCTGTCATGGGGCGAGAGGCGGGGTACACCCTGGACAGGTCGCCAGTCTGTCACAGGGCCAACAACAGAGACAGACAACCATTCGCACTCACATTCACTCGCACATTCACACCTAGTGGCAATTTGGATTATCCAATTAACCTATCCCCACGAGTTGCATGTATTTGGACATGCAGCTTGTTTCCAGTCATGTGACCAATTAAACAAAGATAGCGGAGTGCATTATACAGCAGTTGTGTGGATTGCTTTCAATTTTGACAGCCCTAAAAAAAGATTAATATCACTTTGTACATGCTCCAGATATCTTTTCTTCAAATTCTTTAATTCTCACACGCTTTTGCGCATGCGCAGGACTGGAACGTAAGCGTTTTGGGCCGTTTCAATGTGGACGCGCAACTCTGTGAACATGACTGAAAACGCTAGTGTGGACGCAGAGCGTTTTCAGAAGAAAAGGCAGTTTTCAAATCTATCCGGGCTAGTGTGGACGTAGCCTTAAAAGCAAAATAATGTGTTTATGTCTATACCTGTGATGTTATCTTTCTCCCCTCACCCCAAATCAGTCGCAACAGATGGCCTCCCTGAGCTTGTTTCCTGTTAAAAGGGAGTTTTTTTCTCCCCACTGTCACAAGTGCATTGCTCAAAGGGGTCATTTGATTGTTGGGGTTTTCCGTATTACTGCAGAGTCTTTACCTTACATCTTGAGGCGACTGCTGTTCTGATTTAGTAGAAATAAAAAATGACAGCATGTTGAAAATGTTCAGTAATGTTTGGAATCTCATTAATTTTCACTGCTGTTTTCAGTTTTTTGGGGGGAAAAAGCCCCTGAAAAGTTATATGACTAAAACTTAATCGATAAACTTGGAGACAAATAAGACAAGTGGTAATATCAGCTGTTTTGGGAGCCTTTTTTCTCTCATTCAGATTCAGGCTGAATCTACAACAAGTCCTGATATAATTTACATACCAATAAGCAGAATATCAGAAATGCCCTTTTCCCTACTTGAAGATTCCTCCATATAAGAAAAGAAACCAACGCTGTCACTGCTTGTCTCTCTGAAATTTAATTTTATCCCCTCCAAATGTAGTATATATTTTTGGCTCGCGGAGAAAAGTGTGGAGGTGGAAGACCCCGGGATGTTTTATGCAGTTGGGTTTGTGAGCACAATATGTGTTCCTTCTGAGGGAAAACAACATGAATTCAAAATGTTAACATGGCCTTTAACATCTAAGTGGAGCACAGTCAGCCTCCGTCACACTGTGCAGCACTCGCCCACAGCTTATACGGGGCAGGCCAGCAAGCTCGCGGTTCCTTAATGAAACTGTTAACTGGGATTCTGCAGACAGCAGTAAAAACATATGTTCGTCCTACTGATTGCATAAATTTGATGATCTGCTTTGTGAAGTTGACTGTTTCAAATCTGCAGTTTACAACAAGAACGCGGGCTCATTTGATCGCAATTTTGCTTCGAATTCGTTAAACATCACATCTTCAGTTTGACACAAAGGTCTTCTTTTAGATGTATGGTTGAGATGAGCGAACATTCATGAAGGCTTAAATGTGCACCTGTTAACTGCGTATGCATAGATGGAGTGATTATATGCTGCCTAAACAACCTATCAGCAAATAAAAATGGTACTTATTGAAGTTTCTGTGTTGTGTTAACATGAATTTTGCACTGCTCAAGTTCAGACATGGTGTGATGAAGACCAAACAATTGACCCATTTCTTAGAATGAAGACTTCTTTGTTTCATAAGAATAATAGGGGAATAAATAACACCAAAATAAAGTAAAATATAGTAGCGTTAGCCTTAAAAATCTTTGTATTAGTAAAAATGTAGTTTTTTAGATGAACCTTAATTTTTTTTTTAATCCTTGAAAAAGAAAAACATGCAAAAAGCTGAGACTGTGAGGAAATATTTCCTTCGGGATTAATAAAGTATTCTGATTCTGAAATATCTTTATTTATCAAAAAGGGATATTTTCAGGTTTTACAGCTGTGTGCAGACAGGGAGGTAGGCAAACCTTCGATTTGGTGGGTGTACTGGAATTTAGACTTTCCTTGAATAAATGAAGTGCGTAACAAATACTTCATTTTACCCCTAAAATCTTTTATAATAGTATGTTTGTTTTTGTGTAGCGGTATCCATTTTCCACAAACAAATGCAACAGGCTGTTAAGCTATTAAGGATATTGTTGTATGCGCTAAGCTTTTTAAGCATGTTTTCCAGTTTATTTCAGAGCAGAAAAAAACACACATTTGAATATTTTCATGAGTCTTTTCTGATGTCTTATTGCAATTTTTTTAAGACTCTAAAAAAGATATATTGATCCAAACACAGCACGTAGGAGAAATTGGAAAGCTTGACAGGCTTTCCAGGCATGGTTATGGTTGCTAAGCTCAGACTGAATAATCACTCTTTGGAGGCGTCGATGGTCACAAAGCACAAATCTCAAAGCTACTGTCCAAGCAAGGCCATATAAAACTGCTTATATAAAAAAACTAAACAAAATAGAAAATACAGCCACAGCAGTGTTGCAGCACAAAAAAGCTTAATGGTTGTTCAGTTAGCTTTTAATCTCTCTAAAATCTACACTTTGGGTCATTTTCTGATGTTGTCAAGTTTTCTGACTTGGCTGTCCAAGTGCTGCCAGTCCTCTTAATGATGTAAAGTACAGTATTGGGGGACAGATGGAGCAGAGGGAGAGAAGGCGACCTTCTTCTGCTCTCATGTTGCTTTGTTGATGAGAAGCTTGAAGAATCAGTGCATAACATCCTGTCTGCTCCGTTGGTATTAATAACTCACCAAGAGATGAGTTCTGTCAGAGGCGGAGGATGATTTTATTGAGGCTAGAAGCTGCTGGAGCTCAGCTCAGAGGATCAAACCCGAGCTCAGCCAGCCAATGACCAAATATCTAACTGGTCCAGTTAAGTGAATTAGGTCAATGTAATTCTCCTTAGCGTGGACACGCTGCATGGGACTGCACTGGGACTGTGCTGCAGCATGTGTTTGTGAGGTGCAGATAGAAGCCGTGTCTTTGTGTGAAAGACGTGACTGAAAGAAGGTTTTTGTCAAGTGATTTTCCCTAAATGTCATTCGAGTCATGATGTGATCAGAGTTTTTAAGAACCGTGACACCAGTTCGCCCGCCGTTCAGTTATTCTAATGTCAGGATGTGACTGGTTATGATGCCAGTTTTAGCATTTTTGCAGAATCTGTGACAGCACAGATTTTAGTGATGGATCGATGTGGCAATGCGACCATATGATGCTGTGTGAGGCTGCATTTCATACTGGCTGAGATAAACATCAAATTCTTATGATTATTCAGGATGAGTGTGTCTGAGTGCTGAGAGAGAGAGAGGGGGGGGGGGGGGTGAAATATGCTGAGAAAGGAATTAAGTGCGAGTATGTAAAATGTATGCATGCACACATTCATTATGGGAACAATAGAAAGTTGTCTTTGTGTGCAAGATTTCAGCAATGAATCATCTCTTTTGATGAAATAACGTGGACACAAAAATGGTAAAAATACAAAGACGAAGCTGATTTTGGGGCATATTTGCTCTGACGGTTGTTTTCCTTGTTTGTTTTGTTTATATGACATATTACTTGACATTATGTTCATTGTTTATTTTACACTGAATTCTGAAAATTGGTTTTAAAAGCATGGCTGTATAAATAAATCTTAATTTGTGGGTATTTATGTTTTACACCTTACACCGCTGGCCACCTAGTGGAGCTTCTTTATCTTGTGACAACCGCAGTGAAAGTAATGTAATCAGGCTGAGGTGATTTTGCTTCGTAAGAGAAAAATGTTGTGCCTGTGTGAGATTTTTTTTTTTTTTTTCCTTTTTGGTCTTTTACTGAATCAGCAACACGCTGCAAAATCCTCAGTAAAAGTAAAAGTTATGAATTACAAATATTGCCTAACTGCAAGTATATTAGGATACAAAACCTAATAATACAAGAAAATATTCTGTTGATTGAATGAACATTATTGCGCAAAGCTTCTAAATAATCCCTCATTTCTTTATATTTTGCTTCCAAGGAGAAGGACTTTCTTCTATATCTTCTAAAGAGGCCCTGAGCAATACTTCTCCAGGCTTTCTCAATGTCTTTCAAAGTTTTTGAATATTGGCTCCTTTTTCACTCATTTTCAGTACAGTCCTTGTATCTGGCCTTTCAGAGGATGTTTTATTTTTTTTCTACCGTTTAGGGTACGTAACACTGACCTATGAATCATTCAAGCATAAAAAAGGCACCAAAATCACAGGAAAAAACAGTGATGTGTCTGTATATAACAGACAACTTAAACTGTATATTTATTACTAGCAGTCTGTGACAAAAAATGAATTAAAGGATTATTCTATTCTAGCCTGTGACAAAAACTCATAATTTGTTCCCATTCCTTTAGTTGAATCTATAAAGAATGACAAAAACAAACTTGGCATATTTTGGCATGGTGTGCAGTGCGTTCTTAAAGAATTAAAGGAAATTGGACAAGTGGAGGACAAAAGAAGAAGTGGAAGGGCTAAAATCTATCTACAGCAGAAGAACAGCACCTGAATGTCATGTCCTTAAGAAATGATACAGGATCTGAGAGATGCATCTGAATCTTTGGTTGATCGATCTACTAGCAAAGCCTTATCAGAAAAGATGTAAAGATGCCATTCTTATGCCATTCACAAGGAACTGGGCTGAAAATCACTGGTAACAGATCTCTTTTGTTAAAGAATCTAAACAATTTTACATTTTGGCTTCACATTGTCATCAGTATGTACTGAGAAACTCAGGAGAGTAGTACAACAGTGAGTGTTTACAGCCATCTGTAAAACATCATCGAGCCTCTGCCATGTTTTGGGGCTGCATTTCAGGCAGTAGTGTTGGAGAGGTCAAAATTGATGGAATTATGAATGAAGAAAAGTGCAATCAGATCTGCAATTCTGGCGGGCGCTTGTGTATGTGTGTCTGATCCATATTGGTAACCACTGGTTTAAGCTGTATGATCCGGTCCATATGTTTTTCATATGAAGTTTTAGTTGGCTCTCAAATTTTTTGTGGTCTAAAAAGTACACAGAAATAAAAAGTGGCCAAAAATGGAAGTCCTCTAGTGTTTACATTTGTACGTAGACATGTATATTCACTACACTCTCCTACTGACATTCACATGCAACCCCTGTCACTTTACTCTTTTTCTCCCACTGTCTCAGTCAGCCGAGAGGTCTGAGGGTTTAATGAGGCGACTGTACAGCTGAGAGACACCACCACCTCTCACCTCCAGAGGTGGAGGCAGACAGCTCATCACAGCTGCCGCATGTATTTAGAGTCACTCGGTTTGTCTGGCTTTGCGCATACAATACCTCTCTGTGTGTTTTATAAGTCAGCAGGTCTGCTTTGAAAATGATATCTGCTGTATTTAGAAAACCTTCTCAGGGAGTCAGGGCTGTGGTGAAACAACAGCTTCCCTCCTACTTTCACTGAATCATATCTTATTCAGTCAGGCATGGCAGCACAGAAGGCAGCGCATGGTTTTCATTCATTGACATAGTGTGTATTAGCCAGCAGCGCTAATCTGATAGCTTCACTGTGGGCTTCAGATCTGAATGAGAAGGATTATAAAAGCTGGCGTCAGGAGCTACTCCGGCTGCTGCACTGAAACTGGTGGATGGCTACCAACAATGGCGTGTGATTTTCTGACTTTCTAAAGAGGCTCACTTTCATTCCCGAGTTGAATAGCTTGAAGTGGAGCCAACTCATACGCAGAGTACTGTGACACACGTCATGCACTATATATATAATATGTGTATACGTGTTTTTCATAGCCACACCTCAGCTGTTTTGAAGACCCTCTAATTTTTTTGCTCTGCATCGGTTTATGCACATGATCATGAGTTCATTTCACTGTTGTACCTCCATACAATAAATTAATGGGGGGAAAATCCCTTTGTGTAAGGCTGCTCTGCTTAAATATGAATTTAAATTCCACTGCTGACTCAATCATGCTCATTGCAGCAGCAGGCAGCTTCCTGTTCTACTGGAAGAAATCTCGGCTGACGTGTTAAAGTGCTTCATTTACATTCTGGATCGTTTCATAACTGTAGCTAATGCTTCCTACCAGTAGAGGACAGCATCTGTCTAATCAGTTTTCAAAGGAGCAGCTCTCTATCTGCTCTGACACTCTCACAGGAAGTTTAATAGTAGCAGACTGAACTCCACTGAGTTCAAAAGTGTTGCATTCAGTAGTTGCACTGAAGCAACTCTGCTGTTTGAGATGAATGTGCAAGTTTCTGTGTATAAAGGCGAGCCTGTCACTGACTAATTCAACATAAAGAGCATCAAAGATAGCAGGAACTGTAAGTTGTGTCTTTTAAATTGTAAAAAAAAAAAAAGGACCAAAATCATGTTCTTATAGGCTACAGAGACACAAGTTTCCCACCTGAACTTATTTAGTCTTCTAGTTACGAAAGTTAAATCCTTCTCTGAGCTCAGGGGCCAAGATCCGATCAAACTCATACAGTGCCTTCTGATATCTTTAAAAAATGCCACTAGACACAAACCTTTTCCCAGAAGAGACATTCTTTTGGTTACCCTGAATGATCCGCAACACCCAGCAGAGACAGACATCTGTCTCTTTGTGGGGGATTTTTAAGGAAAATTGAAAATGGTTTGCATTAAATTCACTGAAGCAGAAACCTAGCCTGCTAAAAAAAAAAAAAAATTCTAATAATAGCTCTTGTGACAGGGCTGAAACCTTATTTGAGAAGATCTTTGAGAATAACTCAAACCTTGGATGACTCAACCTGTCAGTCCTTTACTTTGTTATGTGCTTTGTCATTTTCTAATTTTGACTCTTAAAATTGTGCTTATGGGAGAGACTAACAAGGATGCTGTTTATACATGGTGTTTGTAAAGGTTTGATCAATCAGAAGGGAAGATGCACTTTATTGGCAAAAGTATTTGCTCGTCTGCCTTCACATGCATATAATCTTAAGTGACATCTCATTGTTAATCCATAGGGTTTAATACGATGCCAGCTCAACCTTTCCAGCTATGAGAGCTTCAACTCTTATGGGAAGGCTTTCCACAAGGATTTGGTGTGTTTATGGGAATCTTTTGACAATTCTTCCAGAAGAGTGTTTGTGAGGTTTGGATGTGAAGGCCCGGCTCACAGTCTCTGCTCTAATTCATCCCAAAGGTGTTCTGTTGTGTTGAAGCCAGACTCACTCATCCATGTCTTTATGGACTTTGCTTTGTGCACCGGTGAGCAGTCATGTTGGAACATGAAGGGGTCATCCCCGAAACCTTCCCACAAAGTTGGGAGCATGAAATTGTCCAAAATGTCTTGGTGTGCTAAGCATCAAGAGTTCCTTTCACTGGAACTAAGGGGCCGAGCCCATCTCTTAAAATATAACCCCACACCATGCTCCCCCTCCACCAAACTTTACACTTGGCACAATGCAGTCAGACATGTACCGTTCTCCTGGCACCCACAAACCCAGACGATCAGATTGCCAGGCTGAAAAGTGTGACACTCCAGAGAACACACCACCACTGCTCTAGATCCAGTGGTGGTGTGCTTTGCATCAGTGGATCCAATGGATCCAAGCCTTACATCACCTGGTGATGCAAGGCTTGGATGCAGCTGCTCGGTCACTGAAACCCATTTCATGAAGCTCTCCACACACTCATCTTGAGCTCAGCTGAAGGCCACATGAAGTTTGGAAGTTTGTAGCAACTGACTCTGCAGAAAGTTGTCGACCTCTGAACACAAAGCCCATTTGCATCTTCTGACCCTGCTCTGTGCTTTTAGGTGACTGAGTTGCGGTTGTTACCGAAAGTGAGGAAACTTCATAACTGGACTTGTTGCAGAGGTGCCATCCTATCACCGTACCACGCTGGAATTTACTGAGCTCTTGAGAGGGTCCAATTCTTTCAAAAATGTTTGTAGAAGCTGTTTTCATCCCTAGGTGATTGAGTTTATTCACCTGTTGACATGGAAGCGATTGGAACACCTGAATGATCAATGATCTGTATGAGTGAGTGAGTACTTTTGTCAATATAGTGTATGTTGCTGTCCTTTAACATTAGCATTGACAAATGTTCAGTGTAGCCTGGTCAGACCAAGATATTAAGTGTATTATGCTTAGCTGTTTACTGCTCCAATTGTGGAATTTATTAAACTTCTGGACTTTTACTGCCAATAATTTGGAGTTGATCCTAACGAAATGGTAATCACCTTGATGATGAGTCAGTGGAGCATGCCTGAGCTTAAAAGTATTTTCCACCTGACTTGTTAGGGTCAGAGTTATGGCCATTTCTCGCAGACTTTATGAGCATGGTGTCTATTACATTCTTGTTCATATAGTTCATCCTTGCAAGCTGTAATGGAGAAAAGAAAGGAGCAATCGGGTCAGTACAGTGGAGTTGAATTCAATTCATTTTAGTTTGGATTTAGCAGCATGAAGGGCCCCTTAATCACTACAGACAGGGTTTATTAGACTATCAGACCATAGCAGCCAAGTGATGCATTGGAGAGCAGAATCATTATGATGCTCAGAAGGTGGCCTTCTCTCAGCCACAGTCGCAATTATTAATTTTTTGTATTGACAGGAAACACACCCATGCTGGTTTTAACCCCTCAGGGAATCGACTGCTGCACCCCCAAACTGATGAGTTTCTTATTACTCTCCACTGCCTCTGGGGTTTCTTCATATCTCACTCTCTCTGTGTTTTCTACCCATTATTGTTACTCAACTTTCCCACATCTGCGAACCAGCGGATGAAGCGCTTGAGCCGTGCACATTTTACCCTGTTTTTGTCTTTTAATTGGTCTTTCTTTATTTTCCATTAAGAGGCATGCTGCTTGTTTCCGACTCAGTCTTTGGAGCGCTGCTTGAATACAATGAGGAGTGACGGGAGAAAGAAGGCAGTACAAGTCTAACAGAGTTTTTTTTATAGTATGCGAATCCAATTGCCATAATTACCACAAATTTGATAGATGTGTATCTGTGGAGTTGTATTAGCTCAGCGTCGCCAAGCAAAGAACTGTGAGGATATATTGTGTATTATTTGTCCACCAAAGAGCTACAGGTGGGTTTGCTGCACCTTTTAAGTGTTGACCGCTATGCATTCTGTTCTTATGCAGATAATAAACCCCAGCACAAATAGATAAACAATCCTTCACACATAATTTTCAACACAACGCAGAGTGGAGGGGCTGTTTGCTAACAGTGAGGTGTAACTGAGCATGGCTACATGAGGAATTAGGAATGGCAATTCCGTTAGCTCTACCTCTTTTAGTCCTGAAATCTCATTTGTAGTGTGAGCTTGTTTCCCTTTACAGTGACTCAGAGGTTGTGTCTGGCCTTGATTATGGCACCGTAGAGAAAGACATAGAGGAACATCATCATTAAGACTAGTCTGAGGATGGGGGGAATCAATATTAAGACCTTTAGGAGAGACGCTCTGTCATTTACTATTAATAATGGGCCCTGCAGCCTGCTGTAATAACGCCATTAGGAGTACTGGAAACTGATGCTTTATCCACAGCTAAATGGCCTTTTTACAATACACCCACATGTGGCGACTATAAATGCATACAGTATCCAGTATCATTCTCACACAAACACACACGCACACACCGTATCGCCTGCTTTATCTCACACAGCCCTTCCTGTGCCTAATTGAGAGGGTTAGACAAGAAAAATTGGTCCAAGTCCGATCTTAGTATTCTTTAACTGGACCACAGGAGATGTGGACAAAGACACCGTGAAAGTAAAATGTCAGATATGACAAGGAGATAAAAAGAGGTAGAAAAACAGAATGATAGAAATGAATGTAAAGAGGGAAAGAAAAAAGGTACTGTATGTTCTTTAAAGAGACAGTAACACACATTTTGGCTTTTTAAAATTTTAGTGTTCACAATGTAATGGACTTACGCTATATGTAGCAAATGAAAAATATACTGTAAACAGCCCCAAAATAAAAGAGCAATAGTATTACAGTTAGGGCTGTTCGATATAACGATATATATAGGATGACGATATAAAAACGTCTATGTTTCATTTTACGCTATCGTTTGTTTCGTGGTGTCGCAAAATAAACTGTTTACGGCAATATTTCACTGTAGTGGCTATATTAATTTCTTAAAGTTCTCTCTTTCTCTTATATTTTATATAACCACACTATGGACCACAAGAGCCTGTTTTTGTTTTCGGTAGCAACAACGACGGTAACAGCATCGCGTGTCCGCTTGTTTATGTTCCACATAAACCTTTCACAATAAAGCTCAAGATCCTGTTGAGACTTTTCAAAATAAACGGAATCACGTGAAAGAGCAGATTATTTACGGATGAGAATTAAAAAAGAGCCACCAGGTGCTAAAAAATAAACCTTAGACTCAAACGTTAGAACAGGCTTTTCCCCGCAGCACGCCGTGTAATAAATACTCACAAAGAAAACTGCGGCCTTTACAACTTATGTCTAAAAATGTATCGTTTCATGCATCGGTTAAAACACTCGACTCCAGCTGCATGACGCGCAGCTGGAAACAGTTCCTGCAAGACGAGCTGCCCGAGATTCACAGAATTTATCGGGATGATAGAATTCTTATATCGGGACATGAGATTTTGGTCATATCGCAAAGCCCTAATTACAGTATAGAAATATTTATAGCTTATTAATATACCTTAATTAGTTCTTTCTTCTTTTTTTAAATCTGAAGTGTGTAGAATTTGTCATGCTAACCCCCTTTTCCATATATTATTTGGCTAGGGTCTTATTCTGAAAGGAAACGTAAAAACTGAAATTGACGGTATCAAAAGTAAAAACTGTAACTGAAGATCAAAGCTCAACATTCAGGTTTGAAAACCAAGTATTTGAGTTCATTTCAGTTCCTGCAGTCGAAAGTAAGAGAAAGGTAATAGCATGCTGTGCTAAGCGTGGCCTATGCAGTAGCTGATATTTTACAGGTCAAAATTTAGGACATTTTGAATGTGATGAAAATAATTGTGGTGGCCTTTTTCAGAAATATACAAATGCACTGTAGCATTTTATGTTATCACCTTTGTTGCTGTTACTGTCTTTGAAGTTCATTTATCTGCTAAATAAAAACCAGCATCTTCAGTTTAACCTCACATTTAATGCCGTTCAATTCAAGTTTATTTATATAGTAAAAGCACTTTATATTGTAAGATAAAGACCCTACAATAATAGAGAGAAAACCTCAACAATCAGACGACCCTCTATAAGGAAGAACAAGACAAGATGTTTTCTGAGCATTCAGTTAGCAAACAAACATGAATAACTTAGGTTTGGCTAACAGCAAACCTAACTTAATAATATATTTATTACATTGTATTAATTAATAAAGAAAACACTGGACATGTTGTTTGACATATGATCTTTATAAATGGGCACCCACACATGAATATTTAGAATCTGTAGGCAAGGAACAAGACTTCTGATACTAGGAGTTTTCTAGTTTTCATATATAGTCTGTAGTATTGACTAGTCAAATTTAAACAAGCTTTGGCTGCTTTCAGCATGTGTGCAGAGCAAAAGACAAAACACACTGACCCAAAAGCAGTCTCAAAACTCAAGATTTTCATCTCTTTTAAAAAAGTATAGTTAGGAAGTCTTGGACCAGATATCCCCTGGCCACACGGAAAGCTCCAAAACATTAGCTGTTAGAGTTTAGCTCATTAGATGATAGCTGATGGATTGTCTGGCTTTGATTATCCTCTTCCTTTTTAAAAAAAATTCTTTCTGTTCATGTTGGTTCCTGACTAGAGCTTCATCTGTGCTGTCCCCCCTAAAAGACATTATATGACTTTACCCTTAATGACAGATTTTGACACCTCGGTATATATCAATGAAGATGTAAATTGATGACCATTAGAACACGTTCTGGGTTTTTCCAAGGGTATATGGGAAGCTGCATAGGCAGAGATGACCTTCACTAACCTTTATGCACATCTGGCCATTTTTGTTCTGTAAGCAGGCCTGAAATATGACAGAAATTGCTCAGGTCAGAAATAAGAAATAAAGGTTACCTAAAGGTAAAGGGGGAGTGAGTTAAAAGAAACACCTGCAGTGTTTAGTCCGTTTAAGTTGAACTCTGGTTTGTTTTCCACTTTGGTGCGATTTAGATGAGAACACAGTAATCACACTCAGGTCCAATTGGAGGAGGTTTAGGTCTAGTTTCAAATGAACTCCATAGCAGTATGTTTATGAGGTGAACGTAATCTGACCTAGCTCCCAGGTGTACGTTGCAAGTTTAAGCTAAACTCAGGATACCATAGATACCATAGATCAAGAAGGTCAGTATGAGTTAGCGACTAGCTGTGGAAGGTATCCAGAGCACACCATATTTATTCTTCAACACAGCCTGAACTCTCTTAGCTTTCTTTGCATTTCTTTATGCAGTCTTCAGGGATAGTTCTCCAGGCTTCTTGAAGGACATTCAAAGCTCTTCTCTGGATGTCAGCTGCCTTTTTTTACTGTACTCCCTCAAGATGATCCCAAACTTCTTCAATAATGTAAAGGTGTTGGCTCTGGTTACTTGAAAGTCAGGGTCCAACTGAGGTCTCTGTTGACGAACCTTGCATGGTTTTTCTTATAATACTCCTGTCAAGGTGGTGGTAGCTGCAGCGCTCAGCTGCTTGGTCAAAGTTTGGATGAGGAAACAGATTTTTTTTTCTCTCTTTTTATTTATGCATGTTTATGAATGTTCATGTCTCAGAGGTGCAGCCGGATATGCGATGCCTCCTGCCTTACAGTGTTTTACTCCTCTGTAACCTGTATGACCTCTTGTGAGAATAAGGAAGCATTATCGATCAACACGTCTCTTTTTGGGTTTCGTTCTCCATGACAACCTCTCTGGTGCAGCAGCACCACTTCACCTCAGCTCTCCTTACATTCCTCTGACCATCACAACAGATATGACCCATTTTACTCAGTGTACTAGTGTGTGTGTGTTTGTGTCTTTGCCAGTAGGATTTAATCAGGTGTGGTTTGTCCTTGGCATGAAATATGAGAAATGTTTGTGTTTAAATGTAAACATGTCTCCTTGCATTTGTGTGTGTGTGTGGATATACAGTAAGAGTCCGAGTGTGCACGCAGGTGTGAGCTCCTGAAGCATAACTGTAGGGTTGTTTGCAGTTAAGAGTTTAGCAGTTAAACTTTGTGAGGAGAGAAGCTCAGAGAATCAATGTGGCAGGACTGCGCCTGCCTCCTCTCTCAGCCTCCCAGGAAAGTGGGCATGTCGGGTCTAATTATGCCTTCCCAAATCAAACAAAATGGCTCCCATTGGTGTCTGCATCAATATGCTCCCTTCTCCAAGCTCATATTCATACAAACAGTGCAACCCATTAGCTATGCCATGTAAACAAAAGTGGTGCTCAGCAATTTGTGTTGTGCATAACAAAGTCTGAATAAAAATCTTTTTATTATCTAGCCACTTCTTTTAGGCTATAAAAAAATATTTTAATTTCAGCATGCTGATGTTTAACTGGTCCTTACTCACACTATAAGCTTAGACCTGAAACAGTTAGTTGATTAAGAAAATTGCTGCTTTTATAATCGGTTTAGAATTAATTTTTCATGTCTTTTTTTTTTTTTTCCAGAATGACTGGAAACTGGAATTCTTTTTTTCTCAGAATTCTGAGATTAAAGTCAGAATTCTTTTTTTCCTCCCCGGTGGCACTAATCCTCTTCCGTATATCCGTACATAGACCATAGAAGGTCGGATTAACGTTTACAACCCAGCTCTGAATGTGACAGAATCTAAAACGCTACTCTGTTTTATTGGCCAAGTATGGGTACACATACTATGGATTGTAATAATAATACATTTTATTTGAAAGCGCCTTTCAAAACACTCAAGGTCACTGTACACAGTAGAATAAAAGCAAGAAGTTTACAGAATCATAAAAACATAAGACATAAACAAATAAAATAGGAGTTGAGTTTGGACTTAAAGAGAGAGAAGGAAGAGATGTTTCTTAAATCAGGAGGTAGGGAATTCCAGAGTCGTGGAGCAGAGCAGCTGAAAGCCCTGCTCCCCATGGTTACAAGATAGGGGGAGGGGACAGAGAGTGAAAGGGAAGAAGAAGATCTGAGACAACGAGATGGGGCGGTGGTCTTAACCAGGTCAGAGAGATATGGAGGAGAGAGATGATGAATAGCCTTAAATGTGTGCAAGAGTATTTAGAAAATTGATGCGATATTTGACCGGGAGCCAATGAAGCTGCTGCAGGGGAGGAGTGATGTGGTGGACAGAAGGGGTCCTGGTGATGATATGGACAGCAGAGTTCTGGACGCGTTGGAGCTTGTGGATGGATTTTTGAGTAAGACCAAAAAGAAGTGAATTACAATAATCAATCCGGGAAGTAACAAGGCTATGGACAAGAATGGCGGTGGCATGTGGGGTAAGAAAAGGACGGAGCCGATTAATGTTGCGCAATTGAAAATATGCAGACCGAGTAATATTATTAATGTGTAAATTGAAAGATGGAGTACTGTCGAGGATGACACCCAAACTTTTCACAGAGGAAGAAATGAAGACCGGTGAGTTATCGATAGCAATAGAGAAACTGTTGGTTCTGGATAATGTTGATTTAGTGCCTACCAAGAGGAGCTCGGATTTATTACTATTGAGTTTGAGAAAATTAGAAGAGAACCATGAATTTAGTTCAGCTAAGCAGAGGGTGAGGGAGGATGGGGGAAGAGCAAAATCAGGTTTAGTGGACAGATAAAGCTGGGTGTCATCGGCATAACAGTGAAAATGGACATTGTATTTACAGAAAATATGTCCAAGCGGTAGAAGGTAGATAATGAAAAGAAGGGGCCCCAGGACAGATACCTGGGGCATGGCAGTGGTCAGAGGAAGGGGCTGAGAAGTAAAGGATTTGAGTTGAATGAACTGAGTGCGATCAGACAGGTATGATTTAAACCAGGCTAGTGGAGTATGGGAGAGACCGATAGAGGCTAGCCTACTGAGAAGAATGGAGTGAGAAATAGTGTCGAAAGCAGCACTCAGATCGAGGAGAATAAGAATGGAAAGTAAACCGGAGTCAGCTGCCATTGGTTATTTTTATAAGTGCTGTTTCAGTGCTATGGGAGGGGCGAAAACCAGACTGGAACTGTTCATACAGATTATTATTAGTTAAATGTGAGTGGAGTTGTGTGGCAACTATTTTCTCAAGAATTTTTGAAAGGAATGGTAGATTGGAAATAGGCCAAAAATTCTCAAAATTATTGGGATCTAGACCAGTTTTTTTTTCAATATTGGGGTGATGGCGGCAATTTTGAGGGAAGCAGGAACAGTTCCAGTGGTAAGTGAAGAGCAGATGATGGCAGATATGAGCGGAAGCAAAGAAGGTAGACATGCCTTAACCAAAACTGTAGGAATGGGGTCTAGCTGACAAGTAGAAGGTTTTGACTTACAGATGAAATCTGAAATATCAGTAACTGAGCGGAGCTGGAAAGCAGAAAAACAGTGTGATGGGAGAGGACTTGTACTTGTTTTGTCTTTGCGCTCACTGTAAACAGAACAGAGAATATTGATAATACCATGTATGGCTTCACGTGTGCAGTGGTGCAAAGTCCAAAGACTTTCAATAAATAAAGAAATGATGGGTAACTGTTACCATGGGAAGCTGACAGTGGGTATAATTATATATATATTACATGTATTACATAACTGTTTACTAATATATCAGTATATAGTTATGTAATGTTAATATTAGTGGGTGTATACACATGGACCAGTCTTTTTTTCACAATTACATTAATACATTAATGTAGAAATACATCTTCTGCAGCATTATAAGGGACACACACAATAATACATCATAGTAATGATTAAACTGTGTTTAATCTGAAATTCTGAGCAAACCTGAAGCTACTTAAATAGTTTAACTTTGAGGTTGCATTAATATATTAGTTAGTTAGCTTATGTCAAGTAAGTCCACATCTCTTTAAAAAGCATTTAGCAAAAAGAGGTATTGTTCATGCAAAATATCAGATTTACGTCCAGCTATGAAAGAAAGTAATCTTTGTGACCTATGGTACGCTCTACGTTACAGTATGAGGTAAATCTGAGTCTTTTTCTGGTTTGACTAAAGAATGTCTGCCTTCTGATTTTTCTGTAAGCCTGTGGTTTGCATACTTCACTAAAAAGTAGCTGTTGCCTGGAGGAAGACGGCTTGTAAAGATGAATAAATGTTGTTTAAGTGTGACCTTAAGGTGCTGAGGGAATCGTGGGCAGGGTTTTCATCTATAAGCCTCCGTGACAGAAGTTGTAGTACTCTCAGTTCCACAAAGCCAGAAAGACGAACACACAGAAAGGTAGTTTTTGCTTTGTTTTTTTAGTAACTAAGATAAGAGAGATTGGATGGACATTTGGACTAGTGTTGACAAACATGACTAAGTGTATATATTCAGTGACATTTGGGAACTGAATGTGTGGGTACAGAGCTAAGCTATATATAATCAGGAAAATCTTACTTGTGAATAAATTGCACTTTTAAAGATTTTAGACTGTGAGAGGAAATGTTCCATCTCACAAGGTCTATCAGGAAAAATGTGACCTTCCTCAGAGAGAGACTAAAAACCTCAGCAGCTGTCCGTAGCACTGGTGAGGTGATGTCAGGCATCCTTGTTTCCGTGAACTGCTGGAATTGAAATCACAACAAGCCCGTGGCCTCTGGAATTGGTTGTTCCAGTGTTTACGTCAGTAATTAGTGGAGGAACAGAGCCTTAGTTTTTGCTGTAGCCTGCTGAGCGTTTATTGATCCCCAATTAAATCTTTTTAAGCTTTCATCATATATAAACAACGGCATAAATCACTACAAATGAAATATTGTTACTACAGAGGTTGGTACAAGTTTAATAAATCATTAATGTCAGTGAACTTAGCTTAATTAACAGTTGTTCCAACTTGGAAATGAGATGAGCAGAAGATATACATTCTTCAATATAAAATATTACTGAAATAACAGGAAGTGATTTTTTTTTTTCAATTTGGAGGCTTGGGGAGAGCACATTTAACAGGTGTTAAGGTGCTGATTGATATACTTTTAGATCTTTATATGTGTGGGCACTCATAGAACAGTTAATATTTTAGCTGTGTACTAAGACATTCACCTTATAGGTGAATACACACGATGAATACACTAAAGAAAAATGATGCAACAACTATCGAGCCATTATAGTTATTTATAGTCCCAATCCTCTGTACTCGGGGCCTCGCGTGTTATCATGACAGGTAAACGGTTTAGAGCTGTTTCCAAGTATGTTGTGTACATTTGGTATCACTGCGCTCAAAGGAGCTGTCAGTACAAATGAAAAAAGGCCATCCTGAGGCAGCAAAAGCAAAGAAAATCTTCAAAGGGATAACAGAAATATTAGGAAGGGCAAAATCAACAGTTTTGATACAAGAATGCTTGTGAGCTTAGAAACATGGGGGAAAAAAAGCTTGGACTTAAAGTAAAGAGCATTGTGAGTGGTCATAATCATGACAGGAAACTTAGTGTTATCAGAACAGGCAGCCAATTTAGGAACACTCCATTAGGAAGGCTTATAATTATCCAAATCTATGATGAAGACTTCACAAAAAGAAATACAGAAAGATCACCACAAGATGCAAACGTGTTCAAAGAAGAAAAAGATAATATTATAAAATTGCCAAAAACAGCCAGTAAGATAACTGTGGAGAAGAAAGTGTGGAGAAGGCTTTGACAGGTTCTGATCCTGAAGCGTACTACATTTAAAAAAAAGTACAGCAGAGGCAGTATGATGCAGTATGATGCATGGATCAACATCGCTTCTTTGGCACTGGGTCACAACTCACATTCACACAAGTACATTTTTTGAAGTGTCACTTTGTGCAAAGCTCGGGCAGCAAACTTCACTGGAGGACACTTGAGAGTACAGAAAGGCAATGACCTGAAACATAATGTGAATGCAGCTCAGGAGTTTTTGAAGGTCTGAAAGTGGAATATTCTGCAGTGACCAGGTCAGTGACCTGATCTCAACCTGATCTTGCTGCATTTCACTTGCTTAAAAAAAAAGGAAAAAAGATCCACAAACAACTAAAGACAGCTGCAGCAGTGACCTGGCAAACCCATTTTTTTTTACACTTTAGACCCTCAAAATAGGTGACTTTGTCTACCGGAGGTTTCTTCCTGTTAAAAGGGAGTTTTTCCTTCCCACTTCCTTAATAGGGGGGTCATCTGATTGTTTAGACCCTCTTTACCTTACACTATTAAGCACCTTGAGGTGACTGCTGTTGTGATGTGGCACTATATAAATCAAATTGAATTGAATTAATGTTACAAACTGTCTTCCTGGTTCAGTATTTTGACAGTTGCATAGTCCTCTTGTTGTCAGATTTGATTGCATATTCATATCCTTAACGTATAGCTGTTGACAGATTTGTTTACTTTTTTTAAATGCATTTGCAGTGGCAGCCTTGCTTTGATCAGTAAAGACGTTGTATTGTAGGACAGAACATTTGATGATCTTTCATTTGAACATATGTGAAGGTGGTGTTTTTTTTCATGTGAAGACACTTATTTAGGCATGTAGAATTAGAAATATTGACGTTTAAACGCTGAACAAGCTCTCTAATTTGGGTGTGTGGCGTTAGGTAAATGAACAGCTGTGCAGACAGATCTGGTTCTTTTGTGTTGCTAAGCAACAAAGACATTAGATTATCTGATGTATGTGGCCAACTATCTATACGTCTCTGTGTGTAAAACTGAATTCTGCTCGATTTTCAGGGTTTCTTTAGTAAAACGTGAAGCTGTCTGCATGGTTAAACATGCAGTTGATTCTGTGGATCCAAGTAGCTTGCTAAATACTCAGCTGGAGCCTTTTAGCTCACCCAGCAGTAGCAGAAGAGATACGTTTTAACGAGATATTGAGCACAGGAATTAAGCAGTCAAGCCCTTGTGGAATATTTAAGGGCACTAGTGATTATGAATAAAATGGACAGTAAATTTAGTGCTCTGTATGGTAAACTGGGAGTGATTTTGGACTCATCTAATCACATAATGAGGTGAAGACTGCTGTGGTGGAGGTAGTGCCAGCAGCTCCACCAGTAACGGCAGATGTGGGCAGAAGGGAGGAATTTGTTTAAATGAACCTTTGTGTTTAAATGTTTGTGCGTGATTTTGGGGATCATGTAAAAGAGAGTCGATGGGCAGTGTGAGTCTGTGTAGTCCTGCGCTGATTGCTGTCTGCCTTGATTGATGGTGTTGATTGATTGTGCCGTCGTCCTTTCTACCCCGCTTTCATGCTGCCGTTTTTGGCAATCTATAAAAACTGCCTTTCCCAGAATTATTTTCTGCTTTGTTGAAGCAGACAGGCACCAAACGAGTTCACTGTGATGTTTACAGCATCAAGTTTAACTCTGAGACTGGTAAATTTGTTCTGTTTGAACAGTCACACCAATAAAGCTTCTTCAAATACACCCCTCCTCCACAGTCAGCTGTGCCTCGAGCCAAGCGCTCATATCACGAGCGTGTGTTTCTGTGTTGGTGTTTGTTTACGTCTCGTGTTTTGACCAAACCTTGCTCAAGACGGCGCTCGAGGCATCTTCTGCAGCTGTGAGCTCATCAGCCCTCCGTGTGCGGATGAGTGAGTGTAACCTCACTGTGACATATGCTGCTGCTGCTGCGCGTCACAGTATTTCTCTCTAGTCTAGGCTACTTTGACACAAGGTCGAACAGAGAGAGCATCTGGTGGACGGGAGATGGAGAGTATTTGAGGAACGTCGGGGAGCATCTGGATGTGCTCATACATGGAAAAAAATACCGACACACACTCTACAAATGCTTTCACATGCATAAACATTTATCTGATACTACCACGTACTGTCTCTCTCAGTCTTTTGGAGACACACACACAAAACGCACACACACCAGTGCAGTAATAGCAGCAGCAGATAGGGGCTGCTGCAGGACTGTGGAAGTCATCCGGCCAATCCGCTGGTAGGTTTTTGTGGAGCCCGGCTTCACACTGGTACATCTTCTCCTCTTTTTTTCCTCCCGACGGTCGTCGTCTCTCGCCATCTATCCGTGTCATTTTACATCTCCCATCCCCCCCGTCCTTATCTTCTTCCCTGGGACTAAAATTGGCTGCAGCTGGTTACTGCTGTGTGCTGGAGCAGCAGTGGAGAAGCAGAGGCAGGAGGCGAGAGAGTGTGGTTTCACCAAGGCGGCAGAAGATGTGCGGTGGATGGTTGCAAGGCTAGAGGACGCCTGGGAGGACAGGCTGTCTTTGGATATATACCTGTAGAGAAAGGACCGCTTATATCAACATCTGGGCCAGGTACTGATGAGGTGCCCGGCTTGCACAGCTCTTTCTCTCGGATGTCTTTCTCTCTCTGAGCATGTATCGGTGTGTATGTAGAGATATATGTATGCTGGTGTCTGTGCATGTCAGAGATATGGCCTATGCATGAATGCATAGCTGCGTGACATCATGGTAAACCCATCTAGAACAATCACTGTCTAGTAGTAATGCCAATCAAGATTTCATCCTGTCTTCCATCTATTCCTTTGTTTTCCTCTCCTCTCCTCATTTCCTCTCCTTTCCTATCCTCTCCTCCTCTCCTCTCTCCTCTCCTCTCACCTCGCTCTTTTCTATTTGTGAAGCATTTCATGGTGCTTCGTGGCCTTGCTAAAATGGTGTCAGTTTACATAAGATGTTAGACTAAAAGGGTTGATCATTTGAGAATTACAGTGTCACCTGTGTCAGGGCCGTGTATGCATAGTTCCAATGTAAAGAGTTTCCTATGAAAGGCAGACACTGCCTGAATCTTAACTGGTATCCTGAACGCTGTCAACTCCATTTGGCAGGAGGTCACTAGAGTATGCATGAGTGAGGAGGCATTTTTGTCATTTGTAAATGCATGGCATGTAACCTCATCCCTCCCGCTGTCGGATGTGATGGTTTTGCATATCGAATGCTGTGTGGAAAATAAGTTCCCCTCCTCTCATCCTCCTGGGCTTCTTTGGTTTCAGATGAAGGGAGGAGAAACTATTCATGGACATTATCACACACACACACACACACACGCACGCACTATATGCCGCATAGATATGTTGGCCTGCTCCTTAGCCTTTTGCCCTTATTTTGTTTGTCATTTACTTTTCTTTGTTTCAGCTCAGTGACATAATGAAAAGGGTGAAAGCTCAAACAGCACGTAATCATCAGAGACAGAGAGGGAGAAATGAGGAGGTTTGAGCTTCTGTCCTCTGTAGCCTTTGTCACCCAACCTGCTGACACCGCACATTTAACCCCAAGGGGATCACTGGTTTACACAATTGCTCTAGTAGCCTTTGCTGTTTTGCTTTGTTGTGAAAATCATTGCAAGCCATTTTTTTTCTCATGACACTACAAAATTGTGTTTTGTTCTCTCTCCCCTCCTTTAACATGCCATTTTCCCTTTTATTGCTCCTCAAGGAAGTTTTATACTGTTAAAATATTCCTCAGTGTTTCTCTTTGCTAACAGCTTTGACAGTCTGTGCATTCTGTATTGGTGCGCTTCAGCTTTTTGTTGGAAAATATTAAAGAAAATTACTCAAACTTGAAGACGAAGAGCTTCTGAAGTAGCTGATATTCATGCATTGATGCTTTGTGTCATTTTAAACTTTCAGTTTTCCGTAACGGGTTTAAAGTTGTGTGTCTTTTTTTGTTTAATAACTGGTGCTTGTTCTTCCACTGCAGTGGAAATCCTTTTGGTGGTTTTTGAAACAGTCTGACTTGGATCAAGAGAAAAATGTCCTTTGCCAGTTTGTGTCTGTTGTCATCAAGCTCTGACCTCTCTCTCTCTCTCTTGCTCGTTTTGTGTTTTAGGGGGGGTGGTTGACAAGGATTTGCGGCACTACCTCAACCTGCGCTTCTCCAAGGGCTCAGTGGACCACGACCACCAGCAAATCATCAGAGACAACCTCTACCTCCGCACTGTTCCCTGTGAGTCCACATCACCCTCTATCGCTCCCCTCTTCCACCCTCTGGCCTCCATCACTGCTGCACTCCTCTTCTTTTTCTTTTTTTACTCTTCTTTGATCTCATCCTCTCTGCTGCCTCACTGTATGTCTGTAATTGTCTCTTTCATTCTCTAGCACCATTTCTTGGATATCATTGTCAACCCTCCTCCACCAGCTAACACACCTTGTCTTTCTCTCCGCTTGCCCCTGAGATGTTACCCTTTTATTTTACACACACACACACACACTCATTCTCTCTGTCTCTCGCCGTCTATCGCTCCTTCTCTTCCCTCAGTCGTCCGGCTGCCGAGCTTTCAGCCTGAGGTTTCCACGGCAACCACCCTCTTGTCTTGAGGCTTGCGTTGTGGTAATGCCCTGCCCCCCCTTTAGCACATGCTAGACATGCACAACATACACAGATTTCTTTCTGTGTGTGATGAATTTTACACGCTGACCAAATGAGATGTTACATGTGAATGTTTTTGTTTTTTTGTTTTTTTTGTCTGGGTTTTTTTTGGTTCTTTTTTGGGTTGTTGTCTTTTTTGTTTCCCTGGCACGTATGCCTTTGGCCTGTTGGGCGGCGATGTCATTGTGTGATTAATATTGAGGGGATGCAAGGCCCAGCAGGATCTTCCTGTGTCAATACAGGCAGCAGCTCATGAATCAGGCCTGATGCTTGAGTCTGCAGACTGCATGCAGCGTGTGGATGAGCTCGCTTTGCATGCATGTTTGGTGAAGGGTTTTGCACTCATCTGACATGTTTCATTATCTTCTGTTAATAGGCCAATTCATAGCGCAGATTCTGGTACAGACGCATGAGGAAACAGAGCTCGGCTTGACGTCAGCGATGGGTGTTTTTGTACTGGCTGCCTCTACTATACTAGATGTCCTCTCTGCCGGTGTGTTGAGCTGCTGACACAGAAGTGATTGTTTAATACGGTCCCACAGCTGCACAGTTCCTGAGCCTCTCTCTCTCACTATCACTCTATCACTCTTTTTTTTCTCCTCTTTTTCCCGCCGTCTTCATCTTCTGCTTTCACTCTCTCTCATGTTCCCCCTGCTCCCCTCCCACCCTCCTCTGCCTCTTTGATTTCTTTTGGTCACCACCTCACCATCACATTTTCTCTCCCTTTCAATTTTAACTCCAGGCGGCCTCTCCTTCTCCTTCCCTCTGCCTCTCCGTTCCTCTTTCTTTCTCAGACTGTTGGCTGTGTAATAGTGCAGTGAAGGCAGACTGACAGGGTGACGACAGAGGTGGTGTGGACTGGCTAAGCTTCAACACTTCTGCCCTATTGAGGCTGAAGGGCAGCACGTGTCTGTTTTGGTGGTTTTGTCGCCACATTGCAATCATAGTCCCCTTCCAGGGCTTTATGGGAACGGAAAGATGCTCATTCTGCGTGATGTGTTTGAGCAGTAATGACATCCCCATAATTAACTGCCTATCACTTAACAAAGCTGATACAGTGTAATGAAGATTATAGAAATTCCAACTCATAGACCTCCTGCATAGCGGCTTTGAATCATCATATGCTGATTATTTAAATGTCATTAAAATGCAGTTGTAATACTGCAGGAATCCCCCAAATTTATTTTAATGGTGAGCACTTTGTACTACTTGCGCTGTCTCATATACACTAATCAGCCACAACGCTGAAACCAGTGAAGTGAATAACATTGGCTTTAATATCAGTGGCAGCTGTTGAAGAGCAGGCTGATGAACTATCACTTTGTGAAGTTGGTGCGCTGGAAGCAGGAGAAATGGTCGGGCATTAGGATTGGAGTGACTTTGAAAGTTTCCAAAGTATGATGGTTAGAGGAGCAGGTCAGAGCACCTCAGTAGGGAAGTGTTGTGTGGTGTTCCCTGTATGCAGGTGTTAGTACCTGCAGAAGCAGTCCAACATAGGACAGGCAGTGAACCGGTGAGAGGGTCATGGGCTCACAAATTGCTGATTGAAGGGCATCAGAGGGGCAGTTCTGTAGCCGGTGCAGCATGCATGCCATGTCCTGAAAGCTGAAGTCTGCAGCAGCCTTGGTTCGCCTCAGGTCATTTGCTGCGTGACATTCACCCCCTCTCCCCCCTTACTTTTTACTGTCTTATCAAATTAAGGCATATTTTCTCCACTATATCTCTCTTTTTTTTTTTTAAATAGGGGAACACAAAATTTAGAGGGAGCTGTGTGCTTATTCCCATCTTTCCAAGTTGTGATCAGAACCGGACAGCAGAGCAGTTAAGGAAGGTGTTCTGATGGTCTGATGATGTGTTTGAGCACAAGCTGGCAGAGACAGTTTGATGCTCTAGGTAGTGATTTGCTGGGTAATCTTGGGTCCTGTCATTCATGTGGAAGCTTTTGTACCTACGTAAACATTTTTTGTTTTGTTTGGTTTTTTTCCTGATGGCAGCGGCCATCTCTTTCAACAGGATAAAGCCACATTGCTGTGCTCCTCAAATCCCTGCTGTAATTTCTGGAATGCGTTCAACCTTCTGTTGACCTGGCCTTGAGGCCCCTCTCTTCACCTGCGCAGGACTTAAATGACCTGCTGCTTATGTCATAAACCTCAGAGGGTTTTTTTTGGAGTTCATGCCTCACCAGAGCTGTTCAAGGAGACCTACAAAATATTTGAAAGGTGGTATTAGTGTGGCTGATCAGTGTATAGTCAACGCACGATTTCCTGGCAATGTGAGACTCGCATAAGCAGGCGTTGCTCAACCGTCAGTGACACATCATCAGAAGGGCCAAAAACAAGGTTGATGGTCCTGAGTGCTGCACTGCTCGTGCCCTGTGGGCTGTTTGTTGTTGTGGTTTGGAGCGTTATAAAATCAGTGTTTTTTCTCCCTTGTCTGCAGCGCTCTGACCACGCTGTCAGTGCCGGTCTGTCAGCTTGATGAGCAGACGCCACTCTGCATCACAACACGCTGTCAGGGACGTGGGAGGAGGTGTGTCTGTCTGTGTGTGCGTGTGTGTTTGCGTGCGTGTGTTCATACAGCTAGAAGACTCACATGCTGACATCAACTACTGCATCCTGTTACATCATTCAGCTCAAGGATTGTCCATTCTTTCAGCAAAAATAATGAAATGAACATACTCGTTTACTCTCAGTCATTAATAACCGTATACAGATGCTGTATTGTGGCCTGCAGCCTATTGTGTGTGTGTGTGTCTTCTGTTTTGTTTGCTTGTGGATTTTTACTTATTTCAGGTTTATTTTGCACATGCGTTCACGCTTCAACAGGCACACAAATGGTAGCAGGACGAGCACTTCAAGGACATGTGCATATTTTTTACTAGGACAGGCGATAACAGTCACTGAAGACTGAGAAAGCTTAAAAAAATAAGAGTAAACAAGATTTTAAGTGACACAGTAACTGGTAAAAGTGTCAGGCAGTAGAAACAATATTGGCAGAAAAGGAGATTTTTGGACGTGAAGGTAGTAAAACTTGAGAGAGGTATCCCACCTTTCAGGTTGAACCATTTGATGAGATTGCTGCTGTTTGACAGTCTAACTTCTCAAGCCTTTTGAGCTTTTGAAAATTTCCAGCGCTATTTTATTTGATTTTGCAGGGCTACGTTGACCACTTCAGAGCCTGAGCTCCTGTCAGAGCGCCTGCTGTTAGGAATTTAGAGAAGAGTTTAAAATGGTTTTGCTCTCTGCATATTAGCAATGTGAGTGCCTCTTTGATACAACTGCAGATGAGAGCGTAAGACGGGGAAAATTTTCTAAAGGAGTGAAAACATCTGGAAAATACAAGAGAAGAGGAAGGAGAGAGGTGGGGGTACAGTAAATTGAGGGAGCGAGGGGGGGTGAAGGTGATGGATGTGGACACGAGCAAAAAGGCTCTGCGAGAAGATGGAAAATGGGGAGAAGAGGAGGTAAAGAGGAGGAGATCAGCAGGGGAGAGAGGGGAGGGGAGAAGGCAGCGGCAGAAGATGGAAAGTGAGAAACAAGAGTCGATGCAAGTGGATGTTAAGAGGATGGAGGGTAGAGATGTGGCGAGAAGGTCGGACGTGCAAGGAATGAGGGTAGAGGGAGATATGAGGGAGCCTCGTAAGTAATACCCGGGAGAACCATCTCCTTTCCTCCACTCTGCTCAGAGGCATCAGTAAAAGGCTCTATAAATAGCTTGAACAGTGAGCAGCACATTCCTCTACTCAGATAGCCTATAAATACATGCAACTTCTGTCACTTTACATCCACTGTTCTGGACACATGCTCCCCTGCAGCTTCCGACAGGGAATCCTCCTCAGACTGCAGAGGAGGAGCAGATAAAGATGTTGAGCTGAACAGGGCCAAGATGCTTCAGATGGTGATGGTGATAGGGGTGACGGATGTCTGATAATGATCACGGTGATGTGGGAAATTTGTGGAAGATGAAAGACACCTTCTCACCCTAATGCATGCAGCAGATCTTAATACACACTCGTGGTAATGCACACCATTCAGTGTTTGGTCATAGTACGCAGGAAGTGATATAGCACATGAAATAAAAATGCAGTAGTGTGCAAAAGAGCCACCGCTCATTTCTTTAGATTTTACTGGGAGGATTGGAAATGGGTGCAGTGATTTAAACATTTTAAGAAACAACATGGAAATACAGCATTTAAAGCAAGCAGCTTAAAAGTCAGTATTTGATATGACCATCTTTATTCTCCCTCAAAGCCTCTTATAAACTCTCTTAGACAAGATTTTTGTAATTTCATTTAGTAGGAATATTTCTCCAGTTGTCTGTTAAGGATGCTGCTTTAATAATGTTAAGGTCCAGGTTCTGGGAATGTGTTTTCTATCCAGGTATGGGATCGTTGTCATGATATGGTGGACGCTCCCTCGCGACCTTCCTTCTCATTTTGGTGACAGTTTGACCCCAAACTTTTAAGTGTGAATTAATCACTCCATAAGACCTGTTGTAACAGATTTTTGGTCCAGTTCTTGTTAAATTTAGAATGTCTCAGCATTTTCTCCCTGTTTCTTTGGCCTCCACTTTTCCACTGAGAGCATTTCGAATGAGTCTTCAGTGAATGAACTGAAGGTGCAGATCTCCCAGGTTCTGTCTGTCCCCCCCATTTCTTAAAGACATGAAGATAACGCCCACCGGCTGTAGTTTCCTCAGATTTTAGGAGGACAAAGTGTACACCATGGTAAGATATGTTTTCATATATATGCTTGTCCCTAGCACAAATGTTACGGTCGCCTTCTCCACACATGCAGTGACACCACGATGGGGGGCGAATCAGGGTTCAGTATCTCGCCCAAGATTTCTTCAACATGTTGGCAGGAGGATCCGGGAAGCGAACCACTGACCTTTCGATCAGTAGACAGCCGCTCTACCTCCTGAGGCGCCTGAAAGAAAATCTTTGGAAAGACCTTCATAAAGCCTGGAAAGCTATTCCTCAAGACCATGTTAGAAAATAATTACAAAAGCCTCTGACCTCTTGGAAGCAAAATATATATATATATAAGCAATTAGGGAGTGAATCAAGACTTTTGCACAGTGCTGTAGTTAAATACAGCTGTTTTAAGAAAAGCTGTTTAAAACTACTGCTCTCATTTTGTGTTACGTAGCTCCAGCACTGTCCTTCATTTTACTTTTTCCCCTTTTTAACTGTTTGCACACTACTGAGTGTATTTGCAGTGAAGGCACTGAAGAAAGCTAGAGTGCTTTAGTGCTAAGAAGAGCCTCAGAAAAGCTTGGCAACACTTACAAGGATGGTTAAAAATTAAAATCGGTCACCAGTGTGTGTACGACTGGACAGTGTGCGTCGACCAGCTGAAGCCTCATATTGTAGTTTTCTCTGCTTTCCTCACAGTCATTGGTACACTCACACTTCCGCAACCTTTTGGCTCAGACAGCATGCTTTCCAATGTGGCGATGTGTCGAAGTTGGATTTGAATTCATTATCCTGTTGATAATGTGCAGTCAGATAAACAGCACCTATAAATACACAGGAACAAATTCTGCACCTCTAAATGAACACTCAGTCCATTCATCTGAAACGATTTGCTCGGGAAGGGGAGCTGTCGCTGCCGTTATCTACCAAATTCTCCCACTTCCATCTGTGTTTGGTTTTTGATTTTTTTTTTATTTCCCTCATTTAATATGAACGACTGAAGAGAAATCTGTGATTTCTGCATCCAGAAATTTGTTCTAAAATTTAATCACAAAGAGGTTTGCGGTTGGAACGCATTCGTTTTACTTATCAAGAGTTAAATCCTGCTTATAGATTGCTGATTAAATCACACTCATATTTACAAATATGAATGTGAATGGGCCTCAGTTCTAATTTAGCACTGTGGCTGATGATGAGGCAGAGGGGGAGGAAGAGGAGTGATGACAGTTATTTCAGGATGTTTGTCATGATGATAATGGCAAAGTTCAGCGAAGTGATAAAGATAAAATTAATTTCTCGTGTGTCGATCTGCAGGAGAATGATTTGCTCATATGTGCACAAAACGCACTGTACTTATGCGTGAGTGTGCATTTGTGGGGTTTCTTTGTACACTGTTGCATTGATTATTCTGTTTGTGTCTTGAGATTTAATAGGCTGGTTTAATACATGAATCATGGGAGTTTTACATGCCATTCTCTGTTAAGGTTTTGTGTGTTTTTTTGACTCTTTATATATGTGTGTGTGTGTGTGTGTGTGTGTGTGTGTGTGCGTGCGCGTATGTGAGAGAGAGAGAAAGGGGGGGGAGAATACATCATCCCTCAGGGACTCGCTCCTTAAAGGGGTGATTTGCCTGCTGGCTTGCTCTTGTTAAAGAGCTGGCTGACATGCTTTGATGTGGTTCTGTGCTCCCTGCAGTGTGATTGGCACACTGGATTAATGTTGTTCCACAGATGAAAGAAACTGCGAGTGAACGATATGAATTTTATGAAATGAAAATGGTAAATATTGAAGATGATTAATGAATTGGTTATGTTTGCAAAGTGTTTTCCATGTTAAGCTCTGGACAGGTGTCGTCTTACCTCCTTTTTTCCCTCTCCTTAGTGTGATCCTCTCACTCAGCAGCTAATCACAAAATGAGTTTTCCTGTTTGTTGGTTTGTTTCTTTGTTTTTGTGGAAGCGTTTTATATTTATGTTCCCGTCTCCACTCCACCACTGTTGCTTTCTCTCTGTGGTAGTTTAAAGATGTGCGTGATAAGCTTGGCTCATTCTGTGATGGTCATCGCACACTTACACCTCAGTGAGTTCACGTGTTTTACACTGGTTAACCTTTACTTTTTGCCATAAGCATACTCACTGGCCACTTTATTAGGTGCATCTTGCTGGTACTTTTGCTTTGAGCGTTTAATTCTTTGAGGCACTGAGTCAGCAAGGTGTTTGAAACTTTCCTCCTTTAGTCCATATTTACATGACAGGATCACACAGTTCCTGCAGATTTGTTGGCTGCTCATCCATCATGTGAATCTCTTGTTCTACCAAATCCAAAAGGTGCTCTAATGGATTGGGATCTGTTGACTGTGGAAGCCATTTGAGTACAATGAGCTCATTGTCATGCTAGAGAAATCAGATGGCCTGAATTTTGTGACACAGTGCCTTTTCCTGCTGGGTGCAGGCATCAGAAGGGATGTGGTCAGCAACAGTTCAGGTAGGCGGTGGCATTAAAACGATGCTAAGTTAATACTAACTGCACCAACAAGATATACTCCACACCATTGCACAACCAGCACCCTGATCCATTGATGCAAGGCAGGGTAGATCTATGCTTTCATGTTGTTGATAGCTAATTCTGACCCTAACATCAGAATGTCACAGCAGAAATTGAGAATAAACAATTTTCTTTTCTGTTGTTCAGTTTTGGTGAGATTCCTTTGTCTTAATTAACACGAGTGACACCTGGTGTGATCTCCTGCTGCTGTACCCCATTTGCTTGAGGTAGGATGTGTGTTCAGAGATGCTCTTCTGCATACCTTGGTTGTCATAAGTGTCATTCTGATGCTCAGTTTGAACTTCAGCAGATCATCTTGATCATGTCTGCGTGCCTGATTTGCTGCCATGTGATTAGCCGATTACATATTCCTATTAACACACAGGTGAACAGGTGTACCTAACAAAGTGGCCAGTGAGTATACCATACACCGCCTCTGTGTGAGGATTATGCTACCCCCCGCTTTCATCCTTCGTCATTCAGATCTGCAGACTAATAAAGGTGCTTTTCAGCCTGTCGCGGTTGATTTCCATCACCGCAGGAAATGCCTTGGTGCAAGGGTAATTTCTCAATGTCACGCAGACACCGACTCCGCCAGACGCTGATACATCTACCTGATACATCTACCAGATGACTGAGACAAAACCATATTTTGTCTCAGTCATCTGCTCTTTCTGATGGAGTAACTGACAGATGCATTGTGATAGTCTTGGGTTTTAATGACAAGCTAAAAACACACAGAATTTCATTTCATTTTTATGTCCAAACATAGAAAATATGTCAAGCTGAAGGAAAAAAAAACACATAGAAAAATACTTTAAGGTGTGTTTTGGTGGTAAGCAGAGAGTTGCTGAGATTAGAGCTGATTTGAGTTTAACTTTTTTGTTTGGTGTCAATATAAGAGCATATTTGTGTTCAGTACATTACCAGATCCCTTTAATAGGAAAGTTTTGCCCCATGGTATAGTCTCCAGGATCTTATTTTAAAACCCCTTCTAAATGAACACACGTGAGCAATCCAAAGATCCGGAGTTTGAACCTGCTGTGGCTTTTTTTCTGCGTGGAGTTTATCTTCTGCCTGCTTATCTGTTAAGGTTATTGGTGACTCTGAACTGGCTGTTAATGTGAGTGTGAATGGTTGGCTGTCTCTCTGTGCTAGCCCTGCAAGAGACTGGTGGCCTGTCTGGGGTGTATCCAACCACTCGCCCTATCACAGCCTGGAAAGGCTCCAGCCACTCCCACCCAATGCTGAATAAGATAAGCGATGGTGACCACTGAGCAATAGCCACATTAAACAATCAAATATTGTTAAAAAAAACAAGCTTTAATATCTTTGCAAGTATTACTATATACAATGAAAGGTCTCTGAAAATGTTCTTCTTATTGATGCTGTTACGTCTTTGCTGCACAACAGTGAGTAGATTAAGTAGACATTGCAAAGACACTTTCCTCCAATAGGAAAAAAAATTAGATAGAAAATTATCTAATCTACTCAGAAATGACATGTCATTTAACCCGGACTGCTTTAAAAGGGAAAGAACACACATAAAATATTATTTTGATAACTCTACATGTGAATGATTATTGACAGCATGAACACACTGACATTTTTTCCAATACATTAGCGAATAACTACACCAATTATTCAGATGGTTGATAAGTCAAGGCTGCAAAAATGGCAGACATTAGCTGGTTTTAGAGCATTTTCTCATGTTTTTATGTCCCGTTAACAATAAAAAAAATCTTCACAAGAAAAAATGCAAAATAGTCAATCATATGAAAAATGAGCAACACGGTCTCCAAGTGACGCGGCGAATTTATAATTTGTGCATCCAAATGTTAAAAAGTCAACACGTACAGATAAATAATCGCATAAAAAGAAAAATCTGGAATAAGTCAGTTAACCGGCTAACGTCCCATCGTTTGATTAAAGATGCTGTTAAGGCTCTTTGACATTTTCAGTGCTTGGTGCAAGAGACAGGATTAATTTTTTTATTGATAAACGATTTATTTAATACGGCGCTTGACATCAGTAATGATGCAACCTTCCTGAAACTGCCAGGTAACGGAATAGTTCACCATTTTAAAGAATTACTGTGATTCACTTTCCAGCACCGAACGGGTCGACATGACTGATGCAGCTTCATGAGCAAGTCAGTGTAATTTAGAATACGTCAAGCCAATTTATCACTGTGTTTGGTCAACATCTGTCTTCTTCAATCTGCTGTACAGCTGAGAGAATCAGATAATAATAACATAAAAAATATTAAAAGAATACAAGTAAGAAAACAAATGTCAGGTTTAAAAGCTCCAAAATAAATAGTTTTTCTGGGAGTTTTAAAAATAATCCAGATGTGAAAAGCAATTTTTTCCTGTTATTTAGGAGCAAATACAGTAAAGGTCTGATATCCAGATGTTGGTTCTGCACCTCAGAGAAACTCGGATCATCTGCTTAGCAGACCTTGGAGATCTAGTGGAAAGAGATACGGGGCCACTATCCCGTGTAATGACTTAAAAAAAAACAATATCAAATCTTAAACTGATTGGGAGTTGATGTAGGAGACTGTGGACCCGAGCAGCTGCGGTCGACAAAGACAGACAGACTGACACCTGAATGAAAAAATACTATTACAATAGTCAAGCTGAGACGAAATGAAAGCATCTCTAACCTTTTCAAAGTCTCTAAAGGAAGAGAAATGGCTTCAACTTCACAAGTATCAAAGCTGAACTAAGTTAGCTTTGACAGCAATATTTGTTCATAAAAAGTGAGCGTTGTCAAAAGATCACTCCCAGGTTCTTGGTATCCCAGAAGTCTGGAACAATATACCTTCAGTTTTCTCACTCTATCCATTTTCCCTGTTTTCCTGGGCCTGTAACCTATCCTAGCTGTCACAGGGTGAGAAGCAGGGTACACCTCGCACAGGTCACCAGTCTGTTCACACTCATATTCACACCTACTGCACGGTCACTTTTATAATCACCAATTAACCTTTGGGAGGAAGTCAGAATTCACAAAGACATGGAAGGACCCCAGGTGGGGTTTCAACCCAGTACCTTCTTGCTGTGAGGCAACAGTGCTAACCACCATGTCTTTTCCTTTCGTTTTGTCTTTTCGTTTCTCCCAATGTCTTCGGTAAGGAAATAAGGAAAAATCAAGGATAAACAGCTGGCCTAACTACAGATCCACCTACTGCACATCCAAAGCTCAATAATTCTGCTTGTTTTAACCTTTATACAGCCTTAAATGTGAAGTGAGATGTCCATATTATGGAGATCCTCTCTTTTTAAGAGCCAAGAATGGAGCAGAATCTGTTTGAAACTGAGCGTTTGGAGCTGTGTGAAGCCGGAGCTTCTGGATCATAGGGATAATGTATAAATGCCCAGCCCTCATTATTTGAAGCTTTCTCCACTGCAACAGTATATATGTGACAGGAAATAAGGAAAAGCTTAGAAAGTCCACCTTAAATTTGGTTTGTCTGTAGCAGAGTGAGCAGTGAGTCTCACACCTGTCTCTCTCGCTGTCTCACTGCTGATTGCAGCTAGACTGAAATGTGGAGCAGAGCATCCTTCTGCCCTGAGAGAGATTTACACTGAGACATGACATCCAAGTCTCCTAGTCCCCCCAGCCTGCAGTTCCCTTCAGAGTAAAACCTGTCTGCTCAAACAACAGGTAAATTACTCCGAGGTAACCAGGTGTGAGCTCTGGGTAGCCATGCTGCAAAAGTAATTGATTGATGAAGTAAGAGTCGGCGACGAGCACACACCTGCAGCGGTGCAGAGCAGAAAAGGATCAAACTGGAGACCTCTGACACTGTGACTAGTAAAACGGCTCCACATGCAAAGCGGTGTGTCATACCTGACATAAATATTATTTATGAACAGCTCGTGTAGATATTGCTGCTTGTTACCATGGTGAGTCTGTGTTGCCAAGTACTGACGTGTTGTCGTGAGAGCATACGCTCCTGTCAGAGTGTTGCCATGTTGTGTCGCTGCATCTGTAGCCCAGGCTTTGTAGTGTAAATAAGGGTGTGTGTGTGTGTGTGTGTGTGTGTGTGTGTGTGTGTGTGTGTGTGTGTGTGTGTGTGTGTGTGTGTGTGTGTGCTCGATGATACTTCTTCTATAGACCTGCTGTCACACTTCACATCTGTCAACCGGGAAGAAGAAGACGGAAGGAGGAGAGTGAATGAAAGAGAAGACCAAAGTGTTAGACAGAGCCTGAAGAAGAGACGAGAGGAGTGGAGAATAATGAAGGGAAAAAGGAGCGGATTAAAAAAGACAGGGAGGGAGTAATGGGGACAGAGATCAGCTATAGTGGAACGAAGAGCGACGAGGTAAATTGGAACAAGAATCAGGAGAAAGGATGGACGGATGGATGGATGGATGGATGGATGGATGTGTAACTGAGACAGTCTGTTGTGGTGCTCTGCTTGCTCTCTGCTAGAAACGACTGTGGGTAAACGGGTTCAGGGTTTTGAGGACAGTGCATTGTCTCTGTATTTTTTGATTACACTGTAACAAGATTGTGTCTTCTGACCTCACCTTCTAAGAGATGTAGTTTTTTTTTTTAGCATACAGAATTTTGAATATTATATTAATATATACCTACCAAAGGATGTAGCAGGGTTAAACAGATAAGCAGAAAGCACCACGTGCTAATTCAGTTGAAAAGATGTGCAGCATAATAAGGTGAGAATGGACCTACATTTAGTGTGCTATCACTTCTGTACATGCACGTATAAACCTCCTCGTTTAGCCCACTAGAGGATTATCGTGAAAGAGTGTCACAGCTATTCACCTTTTCAGGGACTATTTTTAGTTACAGTTATATTTGGTGTTAATTCAGTCTATGTAACAAATTCACTCAGCTCAGAAACGAATATGAGGTCTGTGAGACAAACAGCTACGCTTTTGTACAGCACAACTGTGGATTTTAAATTAAACAATCAAGACGTGGCTGAAGTACAGATGTTCAGCTCTTCATCTTTTTTAAAAGAAATATTAAATTAACTGTTTAGTATTTCTGTTTTTTCCCCACATTTATATTGACGCACTCCTGTTTTCAGATGCTTAAAGTTATTTGGACAAACTGTCATAATTTTACACATAAGGATTGTTTTTAATACTTTGCCTGCAAAAGATTTTCATCTAAGACAAATGAAGTCTAGAAACCACCGAATGCTGTTTCATTTCCTCTGAGATGCTCGGCCTTTACTACAGCTTTGTCTTCGATAACAATAAAAGCACGCTCTGCTGTGTTAACATCAGGTGACTGACTTGGCCGGTTTCTTTGTCTTGGGATTCCGTTTTGCAGCTTTTGGCTGAATCTTAGCAGATGATACGGTGCCGTGCACTTCACTTTCATCCTGTTACTTCTGTCAGCAGCCGCATCGTCGATAAACACAAGTGAAACGCTTGCACCTGCATCCATACGTGCCCGTGCCATGACATTGCCTCCAACATGTTTGACCATTAATGTGATAATGTGTTTCTTTCCTTCTCCATACTTTTCTCTTCTCCATCATTCTGGTCGAAATTATGCCTGGTTTCATCTGTCCAAAGACTTTTTAAAATGGCACGCTGACCTCGTCTTGACTTGATTGGATGTTGTAAAGGGTTTTTCTTAGCTGGGGAAAACAGTCTGTCACCCTGTACTTTGTCTCTGTGGTCCCTCGGGCCGTTTGGTGTTGCTGAGCTCGTTGGTGTGTTCGCTCTTTTTAAGAATATACCAAATCGTTGATTCCAACACTCCTAAAGTTTTTGCTGTATCTCTGCTTTGTTTTCGTTTCCAGCCTAATGATGGCCTCCTTCAGTCACACCAACATCTCTTTGGACGTCATACTGTGTAATACAGTCCAGATGTTCTCTGCTTAATTTTAATGAAGAAACTGGCCTCACCTGGCCATGAGACTGCTTGTCAGCCAATTGCCTAATTACTTTTTTTTTTCCTCTGTAAAAGGGGGCCGTGTATAAAAATTATTTAAATTCCAAAACGGTTAATGCAGTGCTTTTGTAAAAACCCCTTGAATTAAAGCTGAAAGTCTGCACTTTAATCACATCTTGATAGCTTTATTTAAAATCCACTGTGCTGGTGTGTAGAGGCAAAATTTACAGTCCAAATACTTATGAGCCTGACTATATGCACACAGAGACTCAGAGATGATTCTGTGGAACTATGCACATCCAGCTTTACTAGTCTGGGTTTGCTGCTCAGTCCTATTATCATATAAATGTTCTTTGCATTATAACCACAAATTTATTAAAATTACTGTGGAGGATAATGAGTATAAGAACTCTGGAGAAAATAATGACATCCCGTGCTCTGTGTCTATAGATTACAGTATTAACTATTAATAAGAGAGACTCGCTTGGCACCCCCACTCCACACACACCTCCTTGCTCCCACACATTCTCACGCAGAGACCGTATCATTTGCCTGCCTTTCCCCAACCTTTATTATGTTAATCAGTCTATCGATAGTCTATTTTTAGCCCTGAATCTCCACCACTCTGCTTCTCCCTCTTGGTGACTTCCTGTCTAATTATATAAATATGCGAATGAACACAGTTCACATTCTCAAACACACTTGCAAGCTGCTGTGGATGCACTGCGAGGTTAACCAATCAGCCTTTTACCCCCCTCTCTCTGTCTCCTTCTCTGTTGCTGCCTCTCTCTGTGTTTCTCTGCTTGCCACTCTTCCCTCCACTCTATAATTTAGCAAAGGTCTTTGTCCTCTTATCATCTCACACCCAGCTGAGTTATTTCAGTATATCATCTATTTTAGCTTTTGCTCTAAATGGACTTTCCTTGTTATGTTTCTACATTGTCTCTCTCTGTTCTCTCCCCCACACACATCCACAGAAAATATTCTGTAGTTCTTCGCTGTCAGGGTTTGAGGCAGACAGTGTCTTTCCCTCCCAGAGAGGCAGCTCCAAGGTTTTCTGTTTTATTGTGGATTTAAGTCATTTGAGCCATAAATCTCAGTGGTGCTCGTATTCCTGCAGCGTCACCTCTGAGAGGGTTGGGTACACTGGCTGATTGTGATGCAAAGACCATTTTTGGCTCACAGCCGATTTTAACCTTTTATTAGCAAAAGCATGAAACCCAATCAATAGTCAACCGCAGCAGTGTTTTTGGCTGTGTGAGAGCATCACTGCCTCCACTTTGTGGAGTCTGCTGCTATTTTTTGTTTTAATTTGAGCACCTGTGCAGTTGCATCATTTATTAACTCTTTCCCCCATAAAGATGACATTTGATGACCCCTCTGCACTCTTAATGACAACGTTTGACACCCGTGTGTGGATATCAGTAAAGATGTAGTTTGATGATCATTAGAATAGTTTCCGGGATTTTCCAAGGGTAGCTGCACAGGCAGAGACAGCCCTTACTAACTGGAAATATGATAGAAAAGATTTCAAGCGGTAAATATTTAAAGCATTGTTTAGGTCTTTGTGTCTTCACATGAAAAAATATGAAGAGAAAATTGCCAAAACCAAACTGAAGGAATTTCAGGGAAAGAAAAGAGACTGGTTGCTTTTCTTTACATGCTCCTTAGGTTGCCATGTCCTGGATGAATGAGAACCTACACAGACAGTTACGGATTAAATTGTTTCTGCCTTCACTTTTAAAGTTTTCCCAGATACGAAAACTAAAGTTGGTAAGGTTAAGTAAAGATGAAGACAGGTGAAATATGGTAACAGAGGCAGAAGGAACAATGCCTGGATTTTTCTGGAAACGATGTTCTTTGTAATAAAAACTTCATAGGTATTTACTGGGAGGAAGGAGGAAGAGCACAGGAAAATAGGTAATGCACTCTGAGCAGAAATGTGTAAGGAGAAAGGAGAAACGAGGAAAAGTATCTCAAACCCAGATACTCGATCAATATTTCCAGCTCAGATCCAACAAGACGTACTCCCTCCCTCTCTCCCACTCTGCCTCTCTCAGCTCAGTTGGTGTGTCCACTGAAGGAAGCTGTGGGAGAAGGCTATCAGCAGGTCATCAGTATGCCAGCAGGCTCTGCCTACTCTGGTGTGGGCAGCAGAATAATTTCAATCTGATCTTACAGATCAATAGCTGTACTCCGTGGAAGGCGGCCAGCACCACCTGGCCAGCTGGGGATATTCAGCGTCGCACTGCACATGCCGTGGTGGTCCTCCTTCTTCTTTTTCTTCTTCTTCTTCTTCTTTGCAATTGTTCTTTTAAAGCGTGTCTTTGCACCCAAACGTACTGCAGCTATTTGACTGTTTAAACTCGGCTCCACGAAAAAATATAAACACTCTGGTGTATGCATGGTTGCACATCATTTTGACATCAGTCCATGGCTACATGCCTCAACAGCTGAAGGTACCTGTAGTGGAAGAGGTTTATCTTCAGGGGACATGAGATGGTAGAAAAAGCGATAGAGTGTATGTGGAGAGGATTGCGGTAGATAAATACACATGATTTTCGCTCAGGAGACTGGGATTTGTGTCCTCAATCAAGCCAAGAATCACTATTGAGTCATTATTTTGTAGACCTCTTGCACGTCTTCTTTTCAGTTTGCTTTAGTATAGCAAAATATTTTTTTAAAGGAGTAACCACATTAACACTAAAGACAGCCTCTCTGGTAACCTGTGTCTGTGTGCCTATGGCATTGTTGACATTGGTATTAATATCATCTGCATTATTCCTTTAAGTGTAACTACTGAGTGTAGTTCAAGTGGCATTGAAGACCATTTTCGCAGGAGCATGTGAGGCTGCGTTAGGGGGTGTTTGTGTTTTTGAAATTGTATCTAACATGGTCACCTGACACTATGACGCAATCTTGTAAAATAAGCCTCCAAAATACGTCATGTTTGTGGAGATTATGATGATAAATGTTTGCACAGACTGAGTCAGAGGAGTGATGAGTCAGCCAATGGAGGTGGGGAAGATTTATATTATACCATATGAAAAAATGCAATCCAGTATGAAAACATAAAAACTACAGCCTGAAAGAAATTCCCATCAATACTTCTGAAGTTGGTGGACTATATATAATATAATAGCCGAGGCAGATTTTGCCTTTCCCAAATGCAGAAATACAGAAGCAAATATGCACATTTGCCAAGAATGAGCATATTTGGACCTCTGCTTTTATTTCTTTTTTCTTCTATGTAAGTGTAGCTTAACTGTTTTGAAGATAACAAGGATTATATATACATGTATATTATTTACAGTTTTCCTCTTAAGTACAACCACAAAATTGGACATGTGCTCAGTTTTATTGTTACTGCTAGCAGAATGGTGCTAGTTCATTAATATTTATGAGCAGACATGATCAATTTTTCAGGGGAAAAAAGCTTAAATTGTGTATTGTTTAAAAGCAAAGCCTCTGCCAAAGTTTACATTTCTGTTCAAGCTTAATTATGCAGAAAAACTCAATTTTTGTAAGTTAAATAAACAAATTAACTGAATGTTTATTTTATGGATCTTAGAGCTCTTTATAAGTCTTAGTGCCATTCACATCATTGTCAACTAATTCAATATTGATCTGAGTCCATCAAGTGATGGGAAGGGTGATACATATTCACAGCGACGCACACTGCACTCTCGTTCCAGTGGGGTTGTGGACTCACGGTGTCCGACTGAGCTGTGATCAGCTTGGAAATGGGATTATTATGGGCACACTGGGCACTTTGCTAACAATCACAGTCAAAAACGCAAGTACACAGTATAATCACACATTTAGATGCACACAGAGAGAGAAAAGTACAAAAAAGACACCACAGTTTGTGCGCAGTGTGGCCATGTTTTAAAGTTTAATAGATGTCTGCCGATGTCTGATATTCTTGGTGTTGCTTCCTCACTCATTAGGTGTTGCCAGGCTGCCATCTTTGCTCCCAGTAGTGAAGTAAATACAGCTGAGAATGTTCAGTGGATGCAGTACAGGAATAAAGCAGTGACAGATGATCAATAGACATCTAATGATTTGGGGGAGAGTTAGAGGATGCTGCAGCCACCCCTCTCTCTCTGCATGCACGAGTGTGTCGTGTATGAGCCCACAGCACCTCATCCACCTGCTGTTTTAATCTCCCACAGCTCACACTTCTGCTGTGATGCCTGTAAGCATTTTATACCCTCTGTTTATACCTGAGAACATGTACCCAATTTTAGCTTTCCAAAAACTTGCTTTTCAGACCTGTACACTTGGACGTGGCACAAATCGTACACTTTCTGGTAACCCGCGCAGCCAGATCAATCCGACTTAGCTGTTACACTGTGGACCCGAGTCCTGGGAACAGCTCAGAGCGGTCTCCCTGTCCGCTCCATACCAATGATTGTTTTCAGGCGTGATCGATAGAGAGCAGGCATCAACGGCAGCATACTTTACTGAGCCCGAACTGTAAGTCCACTTGGCAGAGACACAAACACAGCACCTCATTAAACTCAAAACTCCCATTGCTGCCATCACAGAGCCGAGCCTCGACGCCACTGCGCTGATGGAGATCTCCAGAGCACTGATGCAGGAAGGCTCTAATTGCTGCATGGTAATGTGGTGCGTCTGCATTCCTGCTGTTTCTACAATAATCCAATCGGCGCTGTATTGTGTGCTGTGTAAGGAGGTTTGAGTTATGCTTCCTAAAACTGCCATATTGATTCACTCATTACTAAAGAAGCATTGGATTGGCTCGTAGGAACTGAATAATGGTGGTTTGCTGTTGGTGTTTTGCTCTCCCTGCTCTTCTCTCGCTGTCTCTCACTGTCACTCACACACACAATTGTGTGAATGGATTTGGCTATCACAAGTGATGACTCCTCAGTCACCCACTTCTGTTCCATTTCCCTTCCCCTCCCACTTCCTCTCGTACACTTTGTAGCCTCAAATCTGCCGTCTTTTCCCATCCAGCCCTTTTTCTGAGCGCTTTCTCTGCCTTCCTGCCTTTTCTTCTCAAGTGCCCCATTTGGTTCTAATGACCTCTCCCCTCCTCTCCCCTCCTCTTCCTCCTCGCCCTCTCTCTCTCTGTCTCTGCAGGTACCACCAGGCAACCTAAGGAGGGGGAGGTGCCAGGGGTGGACTACAACTTTGTGAGTGTGGAGCGTTTTATGGAATTGGAGCAAAGTGGAGCCCTGCTAGAGAGTGGAACCTATGAAGGTGAGCTCTGGGAATGCTGCTGTGCACAAAATAGGCTTCATCTGCATTACAAGTACAGGTGCACGGGGAGGAAAAATGGGAACGTATGTTTCGGTAGTACCAGTTTTCTATTTTTAAAATGTTTATGTATATACATACACTGCGCAACAACATGTGTATATTTATTTGATTAATTCGATGCGTCAGGTGATGCTCAAATAAACAAAATGAGTCTTGTGCACTGATTTTATTCAGTATCATAGTTTCCTCCTGTGGTTGTTCAACAGTTTGTGTGTATGTGTGTGCGTGAGCTGGACGAAAGCCATTTCCAAGTCATGTCAAGTCTGTGCATCTCTGCTTTGCTACACTGTCAGGGATATGTCTACAGATGGGGGATTTGCTGGTTCATTTGCCCAGAAGCAGTTTTATTTTTCTCCTCTGTGTGCAACTGAACACACGCACACAAATTATGCGTGTGTGTGCGAATGTAGGGGATATGGGCGCATGTATGGTTATGTGTGTTCCTGTCTGCATGTTCATGTCACAAGTGTGTGTCTGCAGCGTACATTTCCCTTGACACCGAGCTTAGTTATACCCACTGGGGGGGAACTGTCTCTTTCTGGGCTGCACTAGAGGTGCTGCAACTCATTTTGTAATGCATAATAAAATAAGAGAGTGGAGACGGAAGAATCAGAGACCGGATGTATGCCGGGTGATATATGGGTGTAATTTGATTATGGAATAATTTATAATTTCATTAACTCAAATTACTGTTTTTCACAATGTGAAAAAAAGCCTAAATTGCATAACTGAGAGATGGGCTTCATTTCTGTCTTATAAATTAAAGCAAGGATAGCAGTGAGTCTGGGAGTCTTGACAGCAGCATACGCTTTCACTGTTTCCTTGGAGATGCACTCACCTGTGACGTTTGTTAGCGTTACACACTGAAATGGTCTGGTTTTCCAAAGCACATCTCTGAACTGACCACCATGCAGTTTAAGGTTACTAAAGCATGATAAAGTCTTCTAACACCTGAGATAAAAGAATGCAGTAGACTGTGAGATTTAGATTCAGATAGCTCCTGTCCCAGTTTCTAACCACAGCTAAAAAGCAGCACTGGCTGCTTCACTTTCCAGGGTTACCGCATGTGACATGGTCCCCTTTACAAAGTCAAAGCTTGCTAAATGTTGAGAACAATTCAAAAACCCCATTGCATATATTTTGTCAAATTATTTTGTTGTCGTTGTTGTTGTGTAGCTGCTCCGATTGTTTTTCCTTTCATTGTTTACACTATGTAAAAGGACAGCCTTCATAATTCTGTGCTTTTCATGTGCAATTGTCTTCTCTTTGTGTAGAGAGAGAAACGAAGACTTTAAAAAAAGCAGACAACAAAAACAAACTCAGTGCCTTTAAGAGAAAAAAAATTAAATGCAGGCAGTGAGGGAGACTAAAATCAGACGCGGAGTCTGGACACTGTATTCCATGTGGGTGTACATGTGAATGCAAGAATTGGTGCACATAGGAGCTTATGTATGTGATCATGTGAGATGAGTCACAGCTGAAGGTGGATGTTGAACTGTACAAAAACCAGGATGCCTTCAGGCGTCTCAAGCATTCAAGATCAAGGGAAGAGTTTATTTTTAAAACTAACGTGAGGCATGAGGAGGAACTCTGGCCTAAACTTACCCCAGAAAGCCTTAAGTTCTTTCAAGGATCTCTTCTTTAACCTTTCACAGGTGGGTGCTTGCTGCCTATGGGGCTTTATACTTGTGTCTTTGTCTACATGTGCCAGCGGGCGCAGATTTATATTTTTCACAGATTGTGGAGGAAGTGGTGGCTGTAATGCCTGTGCTCCTCCTGCTGGTCGTGTTGTCCTTTATTGCTGCCTCCTTCTCCCGTTCTTTGGTTTATGCTCGGTAGACTGGCGCTCATCTGTGATTAGTTTTTATGTAGTTAGCCATGTCAGTCCAAACAGTCAGCTGACTGTCTGGGCAGATGGAGGCAAACTAGATCCACAAAAGTCATAAAAAGCCATGCGGAATAAATTTGCTCAGCTTATAAATCAAAGTTTATTCTTTCACGTTGCCTAATTCTGACTTTTTACCATAAAATATACTTGCAGTGTCGTATTATTATAAAATAAAGCTCCAGTTCTTTAGAGCTGTTCTTTAGTTGCTTTTCCTTTATGTAATTTTAATCATTTAGAGGTTTAATTAGAGAAAGTACAAGATTTCTTTTATCATATAAAAGGACATGATCTATCCCAGAGGACTTACTTATATTTGGAATTCTACATTTGAGGAGAAACTAAAATCTCCCCCCGATTCATTAAGTGCCGGCCTGCTGCTGCAGATGCCGGTGACTATTATTGAAACCCAGCCCAACTTTAACTAATCTGTTATTCCTCCCACTTACACTCTGATAATGATTCTCCAAACATACTTCCACATTTCTGTCCAACATTACAGTTGTAGCTCAGGAAGAATCAGCTTAATTAGTGAGAACAAACAGCTGGTTTGGGCTTTAGGAGCCAGCAAACTAGTGAGTCAAGTAATCTAGTACAGAAGCAATGCAGACGTGTAATTTAACCCTAAGATGCTGTGCCTGAAAATGGATCTTTCTTTTGAAACCAAATCCAGGTTTCTCCTTGCAGAAGAATATCTGTGTCTAGGTTTCTCTGCTTTTATTCAATGAAAGGTAATTAAATGCTTCTGCTAACTTGCTGCTGCTGTTCTGTTTAAATCTTTCATAGGGGTTGTGTGTTGAGGTTACACAGAGTAACAAAGAAAGTAAAAAAAGAAAAAAGGCTGGGACAGACTAGGAAGTCTAAGCGCTGGAAATAAACTCATCAGCCACTTTCAAGTGCTCGTTAAGACAGATATCTAATCAGACAACACGGCAACAACTGAATGCATTTAGGCTTGCAGACGTGGTTTGCTGAGTGTGGCATGGTTGTTGGTGCCAGATGGGCACCAACCCACATCTCCAGGGCTTAACCAAAAGAGTCTAAAAACAAAATAAGCCTTTTCTTGATTTCTGCTGAAATTTTAAATGGCAAGGTCAGAAATGAGCACTGTTTAAACACCACCGCCTACCCGAGTATTGTTGCTGATCATGTGCACCCATCTATGACCACAGTGTGCTAGTCTTCAAGCTGGATAACACACCTGATCACAAAGCTCATCTCATCTCGTCTTGAACACGACATAGAGTACTGTACTCTCATGGCCTCCACACTCACCTGATCTCAGACAAATCTGCAGCAGCTGTCGACGCCATCACGTCAATGTGGACCAAAATCTACTTTGAATCTGTGCGACAAAGAATTAGGCCAGTTCTGAATGGAAAAGGAGGTGCACGCTGTGAAAGATTGTGTAGTCAGGTCACAAAACAAAGTGACAGTTCAGGATGAACCTCTCTCGCAGTTTTTCTCCTGTATAAAATGTGACGTTTTAGAAGTCTGTAGGGCATTTCCTCTGCCTTTGAGCGATGAAAAAGGGTGCGACAATGATTGGATGATAAATTCAGTGGACGATGCCGGGGGTGCCTCCTTTTCAGGAGATATGGCAGAGTTAGGAAACGCCCCCAATAGTAAAGAAATGTCATCATAGGGCAGAAAATAATTTTGCAAGTTAAATGATAAGGACATTGATGACACTGACTTCTATGTGTGGGGCATTACTTCCTGTCGTCTTAGTATTGTTGTTGTTTGTTTAGTCATTTTGTGGTGTTCAATTTTCTTTCTAAGCCGGTGTTTTTGTGGAATGGAATGGGAAATTGAGGGAGTTAGAAAATAGACAGCTTGTTTTTTTTTTTCCTGGGTTATTGTTTTGGGATCCTTGTTATGTTCTCTGTGATTAAAAAGCCTGTGTTCTGACTCCAGTCATGTTTTCAGACTAACGTCTATCAGAAGGCCTCTATTAAATGGAACTGCATATGCTTGTTCCTCGCTGAAACACCAGCCAGTGGGTAAATTGATTAGACTTAATAGAAATGATTTGTTACCAGGCAAAAACATGGCCTAAGTTATTTCTGCGGCACTCTGTTCAGACAGATAAATCTTTCATTTTGAAAGGCAGTCATCTGTTCAAAGCCACAGCTGTCTGCGAGCTGTGGACCTTTACTCCGCCTCCCAGACGGTGTGTTACATCACCTGGGATCCCACTTTGGTTGTGCATGTGGCCTCTAACACAAACGCTGCCTCTCTGCCCTCAGATAACTTCTACGGCACACCGAAACCTCCAGCCGAGCCGTCCCCGGCAGCCCCTCCTCTGAATGTGAGTGAGGCCCTGCTGCCCGGAGCCCGGCCAAGCGCCCAGGGCAAAAGAAAGAGGAACCAGTCAGTCAGCAACATGGAGCAGCGCGCCAGTCTGGAGCCGCCTGAGGAGGAGGAAGAGGAGAGCCCAGTTGTCAATGGCAACGGGGTGGCCATCACACCAGGTACTGTAGGATGAGTAAGAAAAATATGAATTTCCTGTTGATGCATGCCACATTTCTCTTTTACTCACAGCCAAAATTACATTCTGTTTCACAAGTGCCGTGGCCACGAAGACTTTATGTACTCATATTTCGGTGAGGAGAAAATAGAGTTTGAAGGCCTGGACTGTCCCCCGGGTTATTTGTTGCCGTCCTACTGGCATTTTTGAGTCAAACCACTGAAAAAGGCCAGTTGTCACAGCAGGTGCATAACCTGTATTGTCCCTTAAGTGGAAAATTAAGTGTCTTTTCCATCTGAGTCCAGACTCATGACTGCAATAGCCAAGCCAACTTTATATATATAGCACTTTAAACAACAAGTGCTGACCAAAGTAAGGACAGAATAAAAATAAAATTAAAATAAAACAACAAAATACTAAAATTAATAAATAAATGATATTTACTTATATATATATATATAAGTAAATAGTATATATATATATGTATATTTTTTTTAAAAAGGAAAAAATGTGCCTCCATCAGTTATTCCGACACTGCATGAACCAAAACTCGCAGGTTCTCAATAACCTTATGTTACACAACATGTATGCACAAGGGCACCTCTGTGTACTCACCATTATCACTGTCCACAGTCCCATTTTTGGCATCAGCTCCAATCTCTCTTTCCTCAAGTTTCTTTGTCTCTCCTTCTGTCATCACGCTCCTGGCCTTTGTCCTTGCTTCTATTAATACCGTGACTTTTCTCTCTTCCCCTGCCACCCTCGTCCATCCTACCTCCAAATTGTTTATCTCTGTGGTCCTGTCCCTCCTGCCCTCTCTGCTTCCCTGTCTCTCTTTGTAGTCTTTGTCGTTATTGTATATATACACAGTACGTATTAAGCTCTTACTACAACCTGCTTACTGTTTTTACTTGAATAAGTTTGCTTTCATGTCTAGTATAAATACTGAAAAAAAATTAACCAAAGACCAAGTGCACCTGACAGATTAAACAAGACTTTAGCAGACAGTGTCATATATGGCTCATATGGGCCCAAATACATGACTTGGGAGACAGGAAATTAATCCTAAACTCCAACAAATTACAAAATAAAGGCTGTCGAAGAAGAAGGAATCCAAAAACTGGGTAGAAACAGTGCTGAGGACCACACAACCAATAGGAAGGAGGGAGGATGCGTCAAAGAGATGAGACAAACTGAGTCAATAAATACACAAGGTGATGTGAGCAAACAGGAAACACCTGCGCGGTCAGCTGAACTTAAGTGAGAAAACGAGACAAGGGATGTAAAACTAAATAGAAACCACAAGAAACAAAGATTAATAAAAAAAAATCAGGAAGTAACCAAACTGAACAGAAACACGGGCTTGACACAGAGAACTCAGGAGGGCAGGAACACAAACTCGGGGAATGAAATCATGAGAAATGAGCTAAAGTATAAACAGACTACGCAGAAAGATAGAGAGGTGAAAATGTAAACCATACACAAAGAAATAAACTGAAGATATTTAACAGACACAAGACCCAGGACCGTGACAGAGGATTGTGAAACACCATTGATTCTTCTTGAACTGTGAAGGTGATATAGTCAGATATTTTCATAATTAGACCTTCTAATATTTTAGCATTTTCGTTGCACCTTCACAAAGTTACAACAGGAATACTTTAGATTTTGTATTTCTCACCTTGATCCTGTGCTTCTTATCGACTGTCTTAGTTGCTACCAGCTTTTCTTGTCACTCTAAAAATCGTCCCTTATTTCTGACTCAGTCTTTGACCCCTCAAGTCTCTGTCTTACCCTGTTTTTCAATTTCTGACATTTCTATGTTGTTGTTTTTTTCCTCGTTCTCATTGTCCTCAGACTCCATCACCACCACCGCCCTCCCCCTCCTCTCCTGGGGCTTCATAGCTCTGCAGTGGCTTGGCTCTGACTCATGCTTGGCATGTGTAATGTGCATTCAGGTCTGCATGTGTGTACACGGTGTGTGAGAATAACTCTGTGTGTGTGTCTGTGGTCCACAGAGTCCAGTGAACATGAGGACAAGAGCACAGATGCCTCTGGGGAGGTTGCTGTTGAAGCGTCAATCCAGGCCCCAGCATCTGCTGAGCCTCCAACCGAAGGAGAGGAGGCCCCAAAATCTCCCTGCAAGTCCCCAACCAAAGTTCTAGATGCAGATGAGGAAGAGCTGGGTCCCCTGCCTGATAACTGGGAGATGGCCTACACTGAGAAGGGGGAAGTTTACTTCATAGAGTAAGCGATATCTTCTTATTAAATGAGGATATTTTCTTTTTTGTGTGACAATTATACCATTCTAAAAATAAATAAATAAATAAAAGCTTAAAGCACATTCAATGTAAAGCACTTTGCAAAGTGCACTTACTTTAAAATCATGGTTTATGTATGGCTGTGTGAAAACTTTATAGCTCTGACCTTGTGTTGAATAATTGATGAAACTCCAGTGCTCCTAATCAGACAGGATACACACACACACACACACACACACACACACACACACACACACACACACAAAAGTTTTGCCCTCTCATCGCACCCTTCCTAATTAGTGGCTGAGGGCTAATTACCGGATTCATGACCGTTTAGTTTACCTTAGAAATCTCCTTGTTTCGCAGCATCCCTGCACACGTACAAACACAGGTCATTACTGTTACTCTGCACTCCGCTCTTTCTCTTATCTCCTCTGTCTGTGTCTCGCTGACCTCGGTTTGCACCGTTCCTCCTTCCATTGCCATCGTCTACATCTGCCTCTTTCTTCTTCTCCAGTCACAACACCAAAACGACATCATGGCTCGATCCTCGGCTCGCAAAGAAAGCAAAGCCGCCAGAAGAATGCAGGGAAGACGGTGAGTGCGAACAACCTGATTTAGTTATGTTTTTCTCTCTTAAGCTTTAGTTTATCTGAAGTTCATCGCTTGGTGTTTGTGGAAGTGTGTTGTCTCTGCTGTTTGTGTACCACTGTTGTCTGCTCCAGACTCACAGTTGCAGCCTGTTTGCTCCTCTTGAGTAAAAAGAACACAAAAACACTCAAATTGAGATGTTTGTTAGTGTGCACTGCTCCCAGCTTTCTCCACAGGTTTTGTGGGGGTGTACTCGTACAGGAAGGTTGAAACCCAGACAGACTAAACTGGGCTAATAAACTCTCCCGGTTTAGATTTGTTGCTGAGAATGGATCATTAAGCATATGATTGTCTTGCAAGATGTGCAGAGAGGAAGGTAGTTCTTTCATTAAATGTCCTTTTATTGCCTATCGGGCAAATGTTGAGAAAATAATGAACTTTAGAGCAAAACTGTATGTGCACTCAGCGAGGGGAAAATGTTTAAAGCTAGTTCAAATTCTAATTTAGAAAACGGAGATCTCTTCAGACTTTTTTTTGATCAGACCAGGATGTGTTACATGTTCTGTGTGGTATATAGTGATAGGTGTATATGTGTGTCTGCGTCTGTGGCTAGCAGCACATCTGTGTGATCACTGTGTGAAAGGAACGCACCGTTTGCCTCACAAGGATGTAAATGTTATAATTATAGTTAGGACTGCACTGGTACACAGTGCTTAGCCAAAGGTATTTAGGCCACCCTAGTTGAATAGAGTTAGATCCACTAATTTGTACAACAAAGTCAAAAGTTTGTGGTTTTCAAGTCAGAACTGAGTATTAAGCTGCTGACGGGTTTCAGATTTAAGATTTTCCAGCAACCTGTAGGGGCTGATTTATTATATTTGCATGAAAAAAAAAATTCCTCTCACAAGGATTTGATTGAATCTTGAAGCTGAAGAGCAAATGCACTTCAAGGAAAAACAGGCCTTTTGTCATGTGGCAGGCAGGATTAGGAGCTGAATTTAAACACAACTTTATTGCTGTCAATAGACCGAGTTAACAAAATAATGATGGAGTGGCACACGGACACGAGACGTGTGACTTTCAAAATAAAACGGGAAGTAACACTGAGACCAGGACTAAGACACACAAACCACGCAGACACGAGGATATTACTGGGAAAACAGGACGGGACCATTAAAGATAAACTAGAACACAGACTACAAACAGAGGGCAAGACTATGAGAAACTGGACACAGAAGAGAACTGGGATCATAAGAAAGAACACAATAAGCTAAAGACCAGAAACAAATAGAGAACTAGAATCACAATCCACACATTCCAAAAGAGTAAATCATGAGACCACATTGAAGATCCAGGTCCACGATGCCTTTACATTGTGTGAGGACTAAAGCGGGGACAGATGGGAAAAATGAACTTCACACATGGAGCAGGGCAGGTTGTATTCAGACGGCCTGAGAATGAGCCAAAGGTGCCAAAGGGAATGAAATGCTTCAGTTATTATTTTCTGTCATCATTAACTGAACAAAACAACTCAATAATTAAAAAAAAATTAAATTAAATTAAGACCTCGAATAAAAATGACTGGCCTGTAACCATAACTGTGTGCTTCAGAATGTATCACTCCAGTATAAAACACAGTTTATTGTGTTTTAAAGTCTGGAGAGTTCAGCTGCTCTAGTAAAGACATAAATCTTTTACAAACAAATTACCTATGGAGATTTATTGTTGGCGAAAGGGCCAATTTGTTATCTTAAAAAAGCTGGGCAGTGCAGTTTTTAGCAAACATTACTCAAACAGGAGCAAAAAGTGTATTTCTTTGGGATTATTTGCCACTGAGGATGAATACGTTTTGGCTGGTCCAGTGTAGCAGCTCTGAAACCTTTTGGTGTGTTTGACTCTCGTGATATGTTCACTGTCGGGGAGCATTGACCTGACCTGTCACTCTCTGTCTTGAATAAATGTTTCGAGGTCAACGCAGCAACGTCTGTCCAGGAAGGAAGAAACAAAGGTCTCAAAAACGGTGTGTTATTAGTCCTCTCTAACCTGTTTACGATTTTGTGGCCCTCGTGTTTAGAGCACGAGAATGGTGTGTGTGGATGTGTGGACGAGAGAAGAATAAGGTACAGTTTATTAGCTGGTCAGATTAGGTAATTTATTGATTTGCTGCCTTTTCTTTATACGTGTCAGCATCATTATCTTTGGGGTTTGTTTAGAAGCAGTTTTAATGAAGCAAAGCAAAAATCGACTCTGACAACACAGAAATTTTTAGGAAAGATTTGCATCCGTTATTCTGCTACACATTGAAGCGCAGTGGTGATACAGCGTGATGAGATGTATGACGATAAGGTGATCTAACGTCCCTGCTGCTGTCACAGCCGGCCACTGAATTAGTTTGTGATGTGATCCGCCAGAGCAAGCTCTAAATCGATACCTTCTACCTCTCCTCTGTTCTTCATCCCTTCAGTCCTCTCCCTCACCTCACATCTCCCCCTCTCTCCCCTTTCAGTCTCTCTCTTCAGTTTCTCCTGTCTTTCCCTCACTCTCTGCCTCGCTATCGCTCTTCCTCTTCCCAGTAAAGGCCCAGACTGTGACAGGAATTCTAATAACGGCGCTCAGCTCTGCACAAACTGGCTCTTACTCTCTCTCACACACACACAATAAGTTGTTGGTTCAGACTCTTTTCATGAACATGGCTGACAGTACTTTAGCTTTGCTGTGGAGGATGTCTGTAAAGTTTCTGTCAGATCCGATTACGATTTTATCTTTTAGAAAGGCATCAGGTCCTGTTGTGTTTAGCAGCTGCTACAATAGCTTATGGAGCTCCATGTAATCTCTCACTGAAAATTAGTTTCATGCTCTGTATGTAAAAGTGGACGTAGGCAAAGTGGCGCCTCCCAGTGGTTTGGGAGAAACTCTAATGAACCTTCAAGTCTAACATTTCGGTGTCGCCATCTTTTTTTTGTCTTTTTTAAAAACATTTACATACATTTCTGTGCAAAACTCTCGAGCCTGCCCCTAAAGGAAGAAGACTTTCTTTTAGTTTTTTTAAAGTCATGAACAATAGTTCTCCAGACTTGCAGGTCTTGCAAGTAGTTCTTTGGACATTGGTTGCTTTTTCACTCATTTTCAGTCCAGTCCTTGCACCTTACCATTTTCAGAGAAATGTTTTTTGATTGTTAAGCCACTTAGCACTGACCTTTGAGTCATTCAAGCGTAAAAAAAGGCACTTAAATTAACAGACAGCTTAAAAATGCCAAACATAACACAGTTTGTTTGACAGGCATAAAACTGTTTGGGGTTTTTTATCCCCCCCCCCCCCCCCCCCCCCCCACACACACACACACACACACACAAAAAAACCTGTTAGCTGAAAACCTGGTATATCTCAGGATGGTGTGCAGTGTGTCTTTAGAAAATTAGGAAACTGGACAAGTGGAGGACAAAAGAAGTGCCAGGGATATTAAAAAAGAGCAGAAGAACAGTATCTGAAAGTCATGTTCTTAAAAAATAGGAAAAAATATTGTGTGAAGACCTGACACAGATCTGACCTGCACCTGGACTTTCAGGTACAACAGTGAGTGTAAAACATGGTGGAGGCAATGCAACACTATCTGGAAGCCATTTGATTGGCTATAGCATCGTTTATAGCATGACAATGATCCCAAACATACATGGATAAACCCCACACTGACAGAGTGGGTTTTTCTGGATGCAAAATGGAACAAAAAGCAGCCAACATCCAAAGACTGCCCTTCAAGAAACCAGCAGAACTTAATTGAAGACACCCATTTTGGCTCAAGACTTTTGCACACTACTATTTTTCGAGAGGATTGACGCGCTAGTAGAGTCACCCTCTAGTGGCCATTTAAGAAACTGCAGTTTTTGACACTTTATTTTACTTTTCAGTTTCTTTCTTTTTGCCTTCACTGTGTGAAGTTGAGTTATCTTTTTTCTTTTTTAATCTTTTGCTGTGCCTGTTTCCGTCTTCGGAGGAAGCAGTTGTTAAAGGAATTTAATGCTTAAGTAATCACTACTGGCAGAGGAATTTGGATCAAAGACTGTTAGCAGAGCGTTTGTGAAGGCCCTGGATGACACATCACGTCCTCTCACAGCACCTATGAATTAATGTCTTCCAGAAAACAGGTTTAGATGCCAGGAAATTTTCTTTTTTGGTATAAACAGCTAAGCAAGCACATGGGATGACAGAAGGATATGTAGTAGTTTAATCCAGCATCCCCATCCTTACATTACTCGCACTGTTCTTTTTTTTTTTTGTAATGGTCTCCTGTAGCTCTTGGTGATATAATGTTCTGCCAAATTTTTGATGTTTGTGCAATACCTTGGTGCTCCCGCTGTAAAATGTGATAATTTAAAAGCATTTTTCCATTTTTGCCCACTTTAATGGACATGTAATTTTCAGATGATGAAATATGCATGAAAGCAAGGATATCAAATTATGCAAGGGGAGTGAATAAAACAATAAATGTGGGATGGGAACATCAAGAAGAGGTGGTGCTGTTTTTAACTGCCCCTCTGCCTGAAGGATTTCCCAGAGTCTCATAGCCTCAGGCAGGAAACAGAAAAATATTCAGACACACTTTCATTAGTGCTTTTTTTTCTTCCTTCTTCCCTCTTGTTATTCCCTTTCCGTTGCTTCCACGTCTGGTCTTTTTGCTCCACTTTCCTTGAGCATTTCATATCCTCATTCGCTATTCCCTTTCCCTTCACTTAGCCTCTCTGCGTTCTTTTGCTCCCATGCTGCATTTTTTGGCTGAGTTTGAGAAGATGGCTGTTTGTGCTTTATGTGTTTGCACAAATTTACAACCATTGTGTGCATTGTAATGTATGTATTTGCTGAGACTCAATCCCAGAGTTCAAAGGCTTGTCACCTCAGATCTGGTTCTTTTTGTCAATTAGTCTTTTGTTCCATAACTCAAGCACATATCCCTTCTCTCGCTCAGAGCAGGAAAAAACAGGACAAGCTTCAAGTCCCTCCAAGAGTTGTTTTGAATTCTGCCTTACATACGCACTCAATCCCTGCGTCAGTTTCCAAGTAATCCCAGCGCTGTCGACAAAAACATACTGTTTATTGTCATTCAGAGGCGGGATTTCTCACTAAGGCCAACGTCACAGTGTCAAAACCGTGTTTGCAGCTAGCTGCGATAGATGGAAATGGGTTCAGGCTTGCATACAAAGAGCGCTGGAGCACACTCTCAGAGAGCGACGCTAAAAATGTTACCTCAGAGTTTCATCACTGTTATTACACTGAGTCATGTCTGGACCACGACCATTTCTCTGTCTTGAGTTTTCTCATCTTTTCACTCTCATTTTTCTGCAATCACTGTTTTATATGTTTCTGTCTTGACAGCTCTTTTGTATTTTCTGTCTATGCTGTCTAGAGCTAGACTGCAAAATGGTTTAAAAAATGCACCTGAGGAAAAATTCTCACAGTTCTACTTAGTTTTTTAAGAGGGAGTCTTCATCTGGGAGATTTTTCCAGTTTTTTAGTTTCTGCTGTTGGTCAGATAATTAGTTTTAATATGCCAGGTTTTACTATTTTGCTGATGCTGCAAATCGAATGATTTATCTGTCATTACAAATATAATTTCTAGTTAGAATGATGTTGAAAATCCTTTTTTGCAGCCCTACATGGAAATCTTGTGGAATTTGTATTTCTTTGAGTTTATTCTTGAAGTCATTGTTGGCTTCTTTGTTGTCAGATGAGTCAGATGAGTTCATTGTATCTGCTCGTGGCTTCCTGTTGGTCAGAGAGACGTTTTGTGAGAGGGAAGATGAGTCATCTAATGCAGAGGAATCACAATTAGACTTTATGTCAAGAGAGACAGCAATACACATACACACTAATGAGCAAACACAAGTGAGCCCCCTCAATGCTCACGCTATATTCAGACACACGAGGAATTTGATTTAATGTCAGAGATGATGACACATTTCAGCCATTTTTAATACACACACGCACTTCCCCCACATACACGCGCGCACACCGCAAATACTGACTCGATTGAATGCTTAAAAACACACATAAACACACACACACACCCCTCGCTCTCTGTATTGCCGCGGCAGGAAATAGAGACAAGACGGAGCCCTCAGCTCGGGCGAGGGGGGGAAAAAAAAGAAAGACTTCCACTGGTGGTTTCCATGGAAACTGTCTCCCTTTCAGTTCAGGGGGAGGGAAAGCGACTAGTGGATGACTTAGGCTGACATTTAAGGTGGCTTGTGGACAGGGTGGTAAGGAATTTAAGGTGGTTTGAAGTATGAATCCATCAGGCTTTTTCACCTCGAGGATGAGAAGGGTCATTTACGGTAATGGCGGTGCGGCACGGGCGGCTTGAGCAAACACCTTGGGCTGCACAGTCAGCATGCTCAGCAGCAGGACACACACACACAGACTGACACATTCACACACAGATTATTTATATTTACATCACAGATCTGTTCATAATTTTATTACAACGCGGGAGGATGATGTCGCTGTATCAGTATCACACGGACCAAATAATTGTAAAAATAATAGGACTGATGGTGGGTGTGGGTGGGTGTGTGACTCTTTAAGTGGGTCAGGCTGTGTTTCGGATTTGTACTGTTAAAAAAATGTCTCTTTTAATACCTGAGTTATGTGCTCTTATGTTGCTTTGAGAAATCTAAATATGTTGTTTTATGTTCAGTGTTTTCACAACAATTTCCACAAATTTCCTCCAAATTTAATGAAACGTTCTTCTGCTTAGAGGCAGAATCAATAAATGACCTCACATTATTAATTAATCTATAAAGCAGCATGTACACACATCGACTGATTGGTTTTTGTTATAAAAACTATTGAGTGTGGAAACTCTTGTGCTTCACAGAAGTTTTACTACATTACAAAATTCTTTACAGGATAAATAATCTGTAAAATCTTTTGATGTTTTGAACTAAGATATTTTATGTAAATACAATTATAACAATTATATTTTTACAGGGGGACTTTTAAAGTTGACCAAAGAACCTGATCACCAAACAAATAAAATTATTATCAGCCCAGGAACTTGTTTTAAACTTTTTGTGCTTTACAGATTTTAATAGTCAGTGCTAGAAATACATTTTGGTCAGTCCTAAATTTAAAAACCAAGTCTTGAAACTGTTGTGCAAACAAGTGAGGTATAAAGCAAAACCGCTAACCCACACACACACCACAACCACACACCTTTCCATTACAAATGCAACAGCGTTAAATGGTAAATGGCCTAAGCGCTTTACTAGTCCCTAAGGACCCCAAAGCGCTTTACATATCCAGTCATCCACCCATTCACACACACATTCAGACACTGGTGATGGCAAGCTACATTGTAGCCACAGCCGCCCTGGGGCGCACTGACAGAGGCGAGGCTGCCGGACACTGGCGCCACCGGGCCCTCTGACCACACACACACACCACAGCCACACACCTTTCCATTACAAATGCAACAGCGTTACACACACTAGGCCCATGTTTTTATTCGCCTCCCTCGGTGCTTCTCTTCTAGCCTCATCTGTAATCTGTGTGACAGTAGTTTCGTTCTTTGTTCATCACCTTTGCTTTATTAGTGGTGGAAAGTGACCGTCTACAGTCGTGTGAAAAATGCATTTTTTCACTAGACTCCATGCAGTCCTCTGAAAAACTAAGTACAACCTTGCTGCTAGAAATTAAGCAGGTAAGCACCAACCAAGCGCTGCTAATCAAATGCACTTGGTTAACTGATCATCAGTAAGTTTTGGCAGTTTGCTGGTTTGGCGCATTCAGGTGTGGACGTCCCAATAAATTTATCCCAAGGTCAGACCGTGTAGTGATCAGGGAAACTCAAAATACCCGAGAGCTAAATCTCAGACTCTGCAGGCCTCAGTTAGCATGTTAGATGTTAAACTTCATGACAGCAGAATTAGAAAAAGAGTGAACAAGTATTTAAAATGTAGCCAAAACACAAACAGTCGTCAGCACGGTGCTGATGACTTGGGCTTGTTACACGGCAGCTGCACTTTGAGTCATTAAGTCCACCATTCTCATCGCATGTCAAAGTATTATAGAGTCAAATGTGGGACCATCTGGAAAAAAGCTTAAGCTTGGCTCAAAATCGGTTGTGCAACAGAACACTGCTCACAAGCACAGCAGCAAGTCTACAACAGTGACTGAAAAAGGAAAGAATCAAGGTGTTGCAATGGTTCAGTCAAAAGTCCAGACTCAACCTGAGTGAATTGCTGTGGTGGGACCTTAAGCGAATGCCTGCAAACCTCAATGAACTGATGTTGTAAAGAAGAGTGAGCCAAAATTCCTCCACAATGATGTGAGAGACTGATGAAGTCGTCCAGAAAACGATTACTTAGAGTTATTGCTGCCAAAGCTGGTTGTATAAGCTACTGAATCATGGGGTGTACTTAGTTTTTCACAGGTTTCAGCTATAAATTACACGAATGAGACTATTTAAGACCCGAAGATAAATAATACGAGAAATAGGATGAACACTTCAAGAGCACTAATGCTAATGAGACATGCTATATATCCGGTATATGTCTGAGTGGGAGGGAAACAGATGGACTGTTGCTGAGTAGGTGTGTGTGTTTTTCTATGTTAGCTCAATCTTATAGTGCAATTTAAACCCACCCTTGTGTTTCTTATAGCTTCCTGCAAGCTGAGTGCTAAACCAGAAAACCAAAACATCTTGAATTTTGCAAAAACCGGCAGAGGGAGCTCACAACAACATGTTGTACAAGGTGTGTTTGGCATGATTGTGCACCACAGTGGAAAGTTAGAAGTAAATTAGAAGAAAACCGGCATTGAGTACAGGAGTTTGTGCAGCGCCTTGACCCAGTTCCTTTATAATAGAGAGAGGAGAGATAAATCAGCGAAGGGATGGATGAAGTGAGAAGGGAACAGAACCAGAGGAGGGAGAGGAGGAGACAATTAACACAACAGCCACGGAAGCTGTCCAAGGCGAAAACAAGTGGGTGGGTGAAGGAGACAAACATGAAGTAGTATGTTGTTGATATTTGGCCTTGAAGGATTTGTGCTCACGATAACAGGCGGAGAAAGAAAAGAGAAAGAAGGCAGGCCGAGGTGTCAGATGATTTAAATGTTCTTTTCCTCCCACCCTGTTTTGGGCTGACGTCTTTGTTGTGATTCGCGTCTCCATGAAGAAGCCACCACTGCAGATCGAAGTGCTGTCTGTCTATTAAAGGAGCGCTTGGGAGCGTCTAGCTGTGAGCTCGGAGATTCATGCCATCTCCCCTCAGTGGTTCAATTTAGAGTCTACCTTCCTTCCCTCAGCTCTCAGCATTGACTGACTTCATTTCCCTTATCTGGTTTTTCTTCCCCTCAGAGCTGCCCTACGGCTGGGAGAAGATAGATGACCCCATCTACGGCAGCTACTACGTAGAGTAAGTTTCCCCGTTGTCTTTGGATAAACCAGCCACTCTGGAGTAAAACAGGAAATGCATTTCCATGCGCTACAACGCCTCGTTATGAATTATAAATGACTCAATTCCCATTTCTTTTTCATATATTACAGCTATTTCATTAAAGCTTTAAAGTAAAGCGCTTGCTTATGAGGGCTGTCCTGCAGGTTATATGACAAACACACTTTTTTTTTGTTGCTCTTTTTATTCAGATACAGTTTTAAGAGGCTGCTGTTTCTGTTTTGTCATTAATTTACAAAATGTGCTTATTTATATAATTTAATTGCACCTAAGAATTACTAAAGGAATTATATTTTACACCCAAGTCATAACCATAGTCATGAAATTTAATGCATTATTAAATTTTAACAAACTGTAGATGGAGTTAGAATTACAGACTAGATAAACTAGCTTTGTGTTGTTAAGCTGTTACAGTGATCGTGGTTGCAAACACCTGCCAGACATTAGTTTTACATCCAGCAGAAACATGTTCCACAGATATTTTCTGGCAATTTATCTCCATCCTTCTGCTGTTTTTACTTGAGGAGAGTGCTAATATTTACTAGCAACAGCAGCTGAAAATTTGACTAAGAGCTGGGCTCTCAGCAAGACTAACAACCCTTTCCTTCAAAAAGGAGTTATTTAACTCAGCAGATTTTTAAATGTTGGTGATTTAAAACGTGGAAAGCTGCTATTTTTTTTTATGAATGAGCACTCACTTTTGGCACTTGAATACCTCTGAATACAAGGTTCACAAAAATATAAAATAAAAGCATGATTGCTGTGAACACATTTCTAATAAAGCATTGCACTTTGGTATTTCTGTTGGCTTTCAGAGAGGCTTTAATCTGTCCTTGTTCATAATTTGTGACAATGCACTGTATTTACAGTCACATCAATAGAAGGACTCAGTTTGAGAACCCGGTCCTGGAAGCCAAGAGACGCCTGGAGCAGCAGAGGCAGATGCAGAGCCAGGGACTCTCTGCTCTACCGCTGCCTACAATTTACAGAGGTACAATTCCACACCGTGTCCAGTACTTACATGAAAACATGCTGACAGGCTCACGCAGTTGCACAAATATGAAAATGCCATGACTGCAGAAAGAATGTCTGTAGCACATAGCCTTGGTCTTGAGGCCATCTCACGCTAATGCATTTTTGAAATAATTACACATTTTCCCTCCAGTGCTGAAATTCTGGATTGAATACTTTGCATTTTATTCCTCTTTTCACGGCTTATGTCATAGAGTGGGCTGTTTCACGAGTGTTTGATGGGGCAGATTAACAGTGTCACAGTGTACAGGGTCGAATGGAAATCACAGGCAGTGCAGCGGACAGAGAACATGCCAGCCCTAAGGCCCCTAGTGGTCATATCCAGGCATGCGTATGATGACATACTACAGCAGGACATTATTACTCCTTCATCTGAGTAAAAACTGCTTTTCTCCAGCGAGATTATCAGGATATTGTATCCTCAAGTTTTGGCATTAAGAAAAAAATTACAATAGAGGCATCCAGTGCTGAATAAATCACGTAAAAGCAAAAAAAAATGACTCAATAACACAATGTTCAACAGTTCTAGAAATAAAAATATGGTGTAAATTTGTCCCTCACAATTTTATCCAAATGCAGAGAAGCCATTGTTTACGAGGGACCCAACCCAGCTGAAGGGCACCTTCCTATCGACAGCCCTGCAGAAGAGCAACATGGGATTTGGCTTTACAATTATAGGAGGCGACGAGCCCGACGAGTTCCTGCAAGTGAAGAGCGTAATACCAGATGGACCTGCTGCTCAGGATGGAAAAATGGACACAGGTAATTATATGTAGCGTGCAATTTTGACAACTGGTTTCAAAATAAATTGAGGTTTAAACAAACTGCAAGCTGTCACCGCTGTCACTGCTGATAGTGTAATGTTTGTAGAAATGTTTAAGCACTCCCTCATTACTGTGACACCTCAGTGTTATGGACCTTTATTTTTTTCTCATGGCAGATCAAATACAGAAAGCTTTTTGCTGGCAGGAGTTTGAATTTTTACCTGTCTGTTGGCAGGTTCTGTCAACATGTCTGGTTCCTAAAAAATCCACAGAAAACAGCAGTGTTAGTATTCAGTGCATTTTTGAGTTACTGTGTAACTTTTAGCAACAAAAGTCAGAACAAATCCAGAGATTTCGTAGCATAAAGAGCAACCATTTAGATCCCGATAGCAGTGCGCACAGAGATCTTGGACGATTGGGTGAATTACTTTACGTTCTTAAGTATTCAAGTCTTTTCAAAACTCTCTTCAAAAGTCAAAGTCAGTAGTTTTCTGTAACAAGTATTTCAACACCGTATACCTTCTAAAGTGCAGTAGAGAGATCATTGTTCCTTAAGAAATATTAAAAGATAAAAAGATATTAAGGTTGTGCATGTGTGCAGCCTCAGCTTCGTCAGATTTATAGATTTATTTTCTTTTTTCATGTAGAAGATACAATACTGAATAAAATATATGTCAGCGTGCAGCTTAAATTCTACAGTCATTAAACTATAGATTAAGAAAATGGTACCATGGCATTGTGTTAATTTCTCAATTTTTCTGTATAACTTTACAATATGTTACAAGGTGGTTGCACTTTTTCTCCTCGTTCTCTATTCCTGTTGCGATACACACACAAGTTTTAAGTGTCACTGTTTCCATCTCAACAAAAATATAAGTGCCCCCTCCAGTTAGGTTAAGCCTGGTCTAAGTGGGTGATAAATGCAATCCATTTTGGCCACAAGTCCTTAAACTTATCCTGCTGTAGTTTTAAAGAAAAGGACAGTCGTTTCATTATGTAGGTGTCATAAAGGATTTTTAACCAATTTTCAATTTGTGGTGCATCAGGCTGTGGCGGCTTCAGCGAGTAGTACTCTCATTAAGTATTTGTCTTCTTTAGTTTGAGTGTTCCCGTGTGAATCGAAACCTTATCACAGTGGAGCGGTTTGCGCATTCCAGTGATCCCAGGAGCTATGCTGTAGGGTCTCCCAGGGCAAATTGGTCCTGGATGAGAGAACAGAGAAAGATTGGTTCTGAAAACCCCCATGATGACAAAAAAAGGGTCCGGTTTACCTATCCTGGGGCCAGGCTCGGGTTAGGGGAATGACATGAACCCAGATAAGTAGTAGCTTCATGAAGTAGCTACACTGTCTTGGCATCAAATGGAGTTGTGGTCCTAAATACTGATTATAAATATTTGTGGATTTTTCTCCACAATGACTTCAGTTCTGGACATTTTCAAAACTAATGGTAATGGTTTGTTCCTCATGATCCGCGTACAGTGCATAGAATAAAGCACTATATGAATATGAATGTATGGTGGAGTGGTCGTAAGAGCACAATAATATAAATGTGTTTAGTTGCGAGTTGATTCCAAGTAGCGCAGGCTATTTTCTTTCCATCAACCATACCTGTAACATACCCACATCTAAAAGGACTTTTACAGTCATATACAAAATACCAATAGGAGGCACAGTTGGTCCTCTGTGGCAAAATATACAGCTCTCTGTCTCGGTTTTTTATACGAGCATGCGTTATTAAGGTCAATGTCGTTTTCTTCCCGTGATTCCTGTGTTTTTCTTTATTAAAGTCTTCTTCAGTTTCTCTCAAATCCAATTCAAGTCCAGTTATCATTTATTATAAGTCCCCTGTGATGTATAATAAATGATATCAATATAGTGAAAAAAATTGCCTGTGTACCCCAAGATTCCTGGAAATTTAAAATCTATTGCTATTGTTTCCACATCCACACAAATAAGAATTCATGGGCATCATTTGTCCTTGTTGGCATATTTGGGATGCCCTATATTTATGCCTGTGGCACTGTACGTCCCAGACAAGGACTCCAGTTTCCTCCCAGTACACCCTGTCCTCTGTCAGTGCACTGTAACATCTTCCTTTTAATAAGATGGAGAGAAAAAAGGTTTGATTGGCCATAACTGACATCAGCCCACACACCACCTACTTCATTAGGAGATTCAATCTGCCTTGATAGCCAAACAGCAGGAACACAAACAGTCCTGGTAAAATAATTTGTACACAGGTGTACCAGTGTCAGACACCCCCAGACATGTGTTTGTGCTTTGATTCGTAAACACAAACGAGCAGCAATGCTGTCTCACGTGGCTCGCTTAGTGGCTGGAAAGAACCTGCATTGCTGTGTGTGGAGAGGTACAGATTGGCTCCTCGGAGCAGCCAGTGTGTGTTTTCATTCCTGGTGTCCTTGAATAAAGTCCTAAATCCAGTTCATTACCAGTATGTTGTTGAGGATGAAAACGCAGATTCCATAGGTTATTTTAAACTTCACACGCAAAAGCCAGTTTTTAGGTTTAAGATAAAAAGCCAATGCTAGAAAAATCCCAGTAAGCCACCGTCACAGGATCAGAGGAGGACAAGCTTCATGTGTGCTCTCTTCCGAACCTGCGAGCTGGCCTCATGCCTGGCACGGCCGGTGCCTAAACTGCTCATTTAGAGCTCATTTCAGAGCTGGGATTCCTCCTTCCTGCTTTCAGCTCCTGCTCTGTGCTTTTATGTCTCTCCCTCTGCCTATCAGTTTCTCTTTTATCTGGATTCTATCTCTTTCTGTTTTATCTCCATCTCTCTTTGTCTCTGCAGCTTACCCTTTATTATGCTTCCTTATCTAACCATGTCATCTGACACTTCTCCTCTGTTTTCAGCCTCAGTGTGTTTTCATCCATGTTCTCTTTCTACCTCTCTGGTTTTTCCTCTCTCCATCCCTCTCTCCTGGTCTGTCAGCCTCCCCCCCTCCTCTCTCTCTCTCTCTCTGTTCTGATTTCTGTTCTCTCCAACTTGCTCCTCTACGCTCTGTGACATTGCCAGAGCGCACACACATTCACATTCACACTCGCACACAGTTGCACGCAGACACTCCCTGGCTGAGATTAGCTGGCCTATTTGAGCTGTGCAGCATTGCTCTTAGGGATTGTGTACGATTGTGCATGCGACATGTATGGTGTATGTTTGTGTGTGCGCATATGCTCATGGGAATGTGTGCGTGTCTGCATGTGTGACAGAGAGCGCCGCTAGAAGTGTGAAATAGAGGATTTGAGGCAGCTGTATTTGTCATGGGGCTGTGGATTTAAAGCTGAAATCCATAACTTTCCGCACGTTCAAACTACAGCAGAGATGACGGAGTATCTAGTGTCGTATTTGTGAAGTTATTTCACCTCTTTTTTTTTTCTGCACACCAATAACAATGTTATCAATCAACCAGGCAGAGCAATCTAAAGTTCTAATACTGAGGAGACACCACCAGCCAGGATGGGTGTGCTGAAGGAAACTGAACACACACATATACACACACAATCTTTTAAACAATGGTACTCACGCATTTTGGGTTTTCGACTGTGAGATGGAGTCGGAGGGTTATAATGCGCAGTGCATGAGACTGTAGGTATTTACACATTTGAATTTTTGAGATTTTCTGTCAATTTGCACGAATCATACTCATCAAGACTCTGACCCCTGTCTCATCTCTCTGTCTCGCACATACACTTTGGTCGCCTGCTGTGGCAGTGGACTGATACCATGATACTTGTGTGGCACTTTTGAGAGGCGAACTTGTTCTGATGCCACAGAGAGATGAGACCTTTATTTTTACTGCACACTATGTCATACATGAGCCGCTGACAACAGATCTTTTGGTTTTCTCTGCATCTACTGTGACATTCTGCCATGTGACTGAGGCTGCTCCTGTCTCCTCCCTCAGGTGATGTCATCGTCTACATTAATGACATTTGCGTGCTTGGCACGACGCACGCCGATGTGGTCAAACTTTTCCAGTCTGTACCGATCGGTCAGAGCGTGACCCTCGTGCTCTGTCGAGGGTATCCCCTGCCCTTCGACCCCGAGGACCCAAGCGGTGCGGCCAGCGCTTCCCTGACGCCCATTGGGCTGGAGCACCGCCCGCTGGTGGTGAATGGTCGCGGCAGCTATGACCCGTACCTGGAGTACCTGTCGCTGAGCTCCCAGCTTCCTGGTCAGGCTCTGGCCCAGGCTGGAGCTTCCCATCCCGGAGACACACATCTGGACGGCTCATCCCTGCCGCCCACCACGCCCGGCTCGGCATCGGCGCTCACACCTCACAATGACAACGTGTCAATGGCCTCTTCTGGGACTGGGGCTGTTGCCGGGGCAACAGCACAAGGGGCAGAGCTGCTAACAGTTACCATGGTGAAAGGAGCAGAAGGATTTGGGTTCACCATCGCCGACAGTCCTACCGGTCAGCGAGTTAAACAGGTGAAGTGTCCCAACGCCGCCTCCTCAATCAGTGAACGACTTCAGACCTGTTTAATATTTTAATTGTAATTTTCATTCAGCATTTCAGGAATTAAATGTGTTCTTTCAAGTGCAAACTCTCCACAGTCGGCTAAAATAGTCGAGCTGACTTACAAATTAAACTTGAAGTAGAGTTACGACAGCAGGTCAGAGAAAATTTAATTTGGTCAACACAACGTGGTAGAAAGAGATCGAGATAAGAAGAACAAAGTGAGCTCACCCTGTGTTGGGTTTGCTATCTACTAATGTGGTACGAATCGAGTCTCCGGAAGGTGTGGAGCAAAAAGGGGGGAAAAAATTCCCACCCTGCATACTTAAATACCTGGAAAGAAGGAACAGATATAAATTAGAGTCGCTGATTGGGAATGTGACAGATGCTAATCCTCATCCCAGTTGTATGTGTACAATAAAACATCTGCACCACAATATACATCTGTCTCCACCAACATGACAGCATCTGTGCTTTTCCCCTTTTGTTTTAAGAATTTCTTAGTCTTCTTGAATCGAAGTAGCTCAGATGGCTGTTCCTATAAATCTTTAAACAGTACAACATGTGCGGTGAAGATTTTAGAATTTAGGTCCCACTGTGGGCAATTGCAGCTTTCCACTGTAACCCATTTTTATTGATTGTGGTTTACAAAAGCAGTTTTATGTTTGAGATTGGAAGGTACCATGAAGCCAAGTATAGTAACGGTGGATGATGATGTGGTGCAGGTGCTAGACGCGGGCTCACAGGGAGCATCGGGGCTGGTAGAAGGAGACCTGATCCTGGAGGTAAACCAGCAGTCAGTGGCTGCAGCTGGACATGGACGAGTGGTGGAGATGCTCAAAGAGTGTCCTGTGGGAGCAGAAGCAACACTCCTCATACAGAGAGGAGGAACAGGTGAGAGAGACAACATTTACCTTGTTTCTTTTGACTGTTTCTCACTACAAACACACTCTTTCTGCAAAAACAAATCTAAATAAAAAAAGCTTGTAAATGGCACCTAATTTAAATCTTCCCAAATAGAACAGAACAGTAAGTGAAAGTTAAACTTAGTTTGATTCATATAGTGTCAAATAACAATAGTAATTTCAAATTTTTTATTAGAAAATAATGTGAATATTGTTCAGAGTAAAATTAAAGTCACTCTTAGACTGCACAAAGGTTTTATTCTCAATTCAGGAAAAAAGTTGTAATGTCAGTGTAATGTAGGAGAAGCTACTATCAGGTAAATATTTTTGGAAAAGGTATTAAAGAAACCTTTTTGTTGTTGGGATGAAATAATGAACAACTCTGACATAATAATGAATATGTCAAATTCAGTTATGTCTTCAAAAGAGATAATATACAAAACTATTTGGGTACATGGGTACAGGTGTAAATAACTTTTACACTTTTTTTGTTCTTGTTGTTTTATTTTTCCTTTTTCCTCCATTTTGGATACTAGGAAAGCTGTAATGAGTAATATATGCCGGGCAGATTTCTCTGCCCAGTCTTAATAAAAATAAACTTACTGAACTAACAAATCACTTAATATAATATTAGAGTATATTATAGCAAATTTTATAAAGATAACCCTTTTAACAGAAGGAATCCTATGCCAGCACCAGGGTCAGGGAGGTACAGCCATCTGCCACAACGGCTTGGATTTAAGGGAAAAAGAGGCAGCACACGGAGAGAACACAATAAAACATGAATTGCAGGGGAGAGAAGACACAAAGTTAATGAAATGCAATCGTGCCATATAAATGCATAAGAGGCCACCCTGCTGCATTTAGCTAACAGATACTCGCCGAACTAGAAGCTGTAAATGAATGGCGAGTGGAAAAGAGGGGCGTGGACGAGCCTCTTCTTCTTCATGGGAGCTCCTCAAGCAGCCTGAGACTTGCACAACTGCTATGAGATTTATCAAAAGGATTTTTTTAAACTCTAATCTAAAATCTAGAGAAAGTGTCTGTCTCTTGAATTTACTCTGGACCGAATCAGTTGATGAGTTTGTAAACTGGTGGTATTTTCCCTGTGATTTCACACAGAAGAAAATCCAGATGAATTTAAAGCGAGCCAAAATGCGTCATTACAAATCACGTGAGAATGTTCAGTCCGCTCATTGGCCAGATGTGTCTGGGAGCAGAAGCAACAAAATAAATATATAAATAATATAGGAAGAAGGAGCTCTATTTTGGACTATCGGAGAACATGGAGAATTTCAGTTGATTTCCCAGCTGGTTGCTTGCCCGTACAGACCTTTGCACATCTATTGAACATTCCCGCATTGAAAATACAAAGCATAAGTGGCTACAGAAAGTTTTTTAGCTCAAACTTGCAATGTACCCCAGGTAGTTGGTTGTGATCACATTAGCACCATAAACAAACTGCACTGGAGTTCACCATCTCCTCCAAAGAGCCTCAGTGTGGCCGTTTATTATGTTCACACCTGAACAAACGAAGGGAAAAAATGAATGAGAGTTCAGTTTAAACGGAACAAGCACTGCAGATGTGAAAGCACCCTTAAACTGGGAATTTTGCCACTGGAAATGTTCTACCTCTGATCCTGCTTTTGGAAACTTTGGGAACCACCTATCCATCACTTTTCTTAACCACCCATTCATTTTAGGATTGCCAACGGCTGGCACCTGTTCCATCTGAACCCGAACCAGAGCTGGATTACAACCGGGTTAGGTCGCCACTCCGTCATAAGGTGCAAACACAGAAGTCCATGGGTAGTTTTGACTCACATGCTTGTCTTTGGACTGTAGTAATAAAAACAGGAAGACTGAGCCAAGACTGACCAAAAACCATCGTTGTGTGAGGCAGCAGAGCTAACCACTGCACCACTGTGATTACTGTTTTTAGCCAGAATGATCAAATTGGTTATAGTGAAAGTCCAGCAAGTTTCTCCTCTTTTAATGCCCTCTTTGAACTGTTTAAGTTTGCAGTGACAAAAACGATTTCACTCCAATTAATGCAGAATCACATGTGATATTTTGTTACCGTTCATAACTTAACAGAAGAATAATTAAAGATGAGTCCAGTGCAAGAGCAGCTTCCCGCTAAATGTAAGCTGGTTTCTGGCTTTGACGTGCACAAACATCGTTTTGCTTTGCATCGTCACCTCCAGCTGCAGCTTTGCAATAGAGAAGTCAAGTAGAGTTGACAGTGAGCACTGAAAGAGCTAAAGAGATTTTGATTATGATGATTTCGAGACCTGTTCTATTTTTAAACTCGTTCAAGTAACACGGCCTATTTATTCGGATTTTATTCAGGTCTTAAGATGAGATTTTATTTTTGGAATAATAAATACTTTAGAAGCTGGAAGAATAATATTGTCTGGTGCAAATTATCTGTTGGCAGGGGAGGGGGGAATTTCATAAAAAGTGAAACAATTCAAATGTATTTCACATTGTGTCGGTTAAGAAAATGAAACTTTAATATCCACCGTGGGGAAATTTGATCAATGCAGGTACAAATGGCTGCAGGACAGATTATTAGAAATGATATAACCTAAGGATGCAATGAACAATATGTTGTTTAGTGTATTTCATATGCGGTGACTCATCCAGTGAATACACATCAATATTACAGATCAGGAAAAAAGTGTCAGCAGATGTCACACTAAGTGTTTTGTGCATCGCACCATGTGTTCTCAGCAGTTTCCAAGTGCAGCTTTATCACCAACATGTCATCGATGTTTTCCAGTGAAACAGAACAGAGAGGCATGAGGGGGATTTGACATGGAGGGAGTTTTAAGATACAGCACATCAAATGTAAAATGAAGTGGGGAGTTGGGATGAGAGGCGGCGTTAAACTCACCGTCAGGTGTAGCGCGACTCTGGGCACAGATGGCACCGGCACTGTTGTGGGGAAAGCAGTTTCATTCCCACTGAGGCCACTCATCTTCAGAACAAATGCGGTTATTTTACTGCAATGTGCTTTGGACAGAAATTACTGGAGAGTGTCATCTAGCTGGCAAACAGGATGAACTGGATGGTGTGATGCTGTTTGGCTGAATATACTGACTGTGCTCGCACGGGCTGCAAAACCACATTTTTACCGTTTTGCTGAATACAAATCTAGTTTGATGTTATGTTAGGTGAAGGAAAGCGGGACAAGAAGAGAATATATGGAGTCTTATTACTGGCTGTGATCTGTTTTCCTGTCCATTGCAAAACTTCCATTGCTTTCTCACAATGGCACAGGCTTTTATCCTATTAAACAAGCATTTAAATCTGACTTATTAGACTGTTGGCTCTTTGTATTTTGACAAATTTCGGGGCTAGTGAGGTTCCACAATACCTGCAATGAGCTGCTGTTTTCCACGTATAATGCTCCTGCACATGTTCAGTGAAGGGAGAAGACAATCGCACACCCTTGGTGTGAGAAAATAAATCAAAATGGAGTTATAAAGGTGGCGAGAAAGGGGGCTGAGGAGAATTTCATGGTGTTGAAGCTTGAAGTATAGATTCTTGCAGTTCTGCCAGGACCGCATGGAGTGTGGCTATTTTCCCACTTTTTGTAGTTCCTGTATGTTTAGCCACCTGCAAGGAAATAAAATTGCACAGTGGAAGCTGCATTTGTTGACACGTACTCTTGCTCTGATTCTCTCGGAGGTGTTCAGGTCACAGGTCAGCATTTGACTTGATAATTCCCCCCGGCTGCCTATACCATTTGCCTGAAACACACACACACACACACACACACACACACACTAAACTACACAGCAGTTAAATATGGAGCATTGTTGCTCATGAAAGTGAAGAACAACAAAAGTCATCTTCTGTTGTTTAGCCGTTTAAAGAGAAAACCTCATGAGCTCATTGTGTTTTGAATGAGGCGTGCAGCATCTTTGAAGTTCACATTTTAATGCTTGTTTTTGTCATTATGTCTGTAGTTTCTCCAGAGATAATTTGCCAGGAGTTCAGAGTTAATATGCTTTGTTTCTGAGATGATATCAAAACAATAAAGAGGAATTATGGCGATGCCCTCGTTTGCATCACCCTTTTCGCGAATTGTATTTAATTAGGAATGAAGTCAATCAGTCTCCTATGCGTCTAAGGTTTAATTAATTGAAGTGTGGCACGAATTATGATTGCAGACCTGACAAGCCATCAAAGACATTAGTTCTTAGCGATCCTGATACATCAGACTGTCTGATGTAAGTGCTGCTGGGTGGTTTGCTGATTTTCATGCAGGTCCTGATTGCTTTGAATACATTATTGGCAATAATTGGAGATCTATAAGGATGATGTCTGTATGAAATGAGTACAAATGACTAAAGTGCTTTCAGCACGAACACAGAATACACCAGGGTATGCCGCTGCATGTGTGGATGTATATGTGAGCCACTCAGATCAAATGCTGCAATGCTCCCCGTGGCGGCCCAACCGTGCAGAGCCAACATCTGCCACCTGGAGGTCAGCGTTGCAAAAGCACTGCTTCAGATACAACATTTATGCACACGCTAATGCAGAGTCACATGTAGATACACAGTTGCAAAGTATATCTTTCTGAATAGATATCCTTCTAGATGCTAGGCTGAATGTGGCAGATTACCCCCCCACCCCCCCACCCCTTCCCCCAAAGATGCGATCTCCTCACAAACTCACCAGTTTCTGTCAAACAACTCAAGACAACAACCCCACAGGGGCTATCAGCCTGACACACCAGGAAGCTCTCCGGCTCTCTCCGTGCCTCTCTCTTCTCTGCAGGGTGAAAGAGGGGACAAGGTCCTTTACAGTGACTCAGATGTGCAAAATGTCAGGAATGTTTAAACATGTTCGAGTTCTCAGATGAAGAATTTTTGTGCAGAGCATCAGTGAGATTTAGGCTGACCACATGATTTTAGATGTGTGACTGAGTGCATTAGAGCCCTCTGTAACGGAGACACAGTGCTAGACTTCCTCTGCATGTATGACTGTGTGTGTTGTGTGTGTGTGTTGTCTGACTGCTTGACTGTAGCGTGGGCACACTGCCAGAGCTGCACAGAGCTCTGGTCATGTTCACAGCTCCGTCCCCTGACATCCCAGTTTGAAGCAGAGCCAACCACAGACCAGAGACATGTTGCAGCACCAATGAGGATGCATACTGAGGCTGGAAAGAAAAAGGTGTCGGGCTGCACAAGCCAATCAGGCTAATCTGAAGGCCATCCAGAACTCAGCAGGCTAGTCTGTGATACTAGCCTGCCAGACTGTTTGACCACTGACTTGTGAGAGAGACCATGTGAAGCCTCCTAAAAGTCATTCATTTGTAATTCATCAGCATGCATACGAGTGCGCCACACATGCTGGTGAATTATATTAGCATTTAAATGTGCTTAAATGTGTCTGTAAGGATGATGGTTCTCTGTAATATGAGTGGACAATTGCCTTGTAGCTCATTTCCTTCAGTGGGTCATTAAGGAAAGTTTTCTGAAAAGGACTTATTAGAAGTTCTTAAAGGCTTCCCTTAAGGCCCGTATTCCCTGCAGAACGTGGTTATTAGTCCCAGCCTCCCAAAGAGCCCTCCCTCCGCCGCCGCCACTGTGTAGCACCATGGATGGTGCTCATCAGTGTTTATGGGAGCGTTTTAATTCTATTTCCCTCCTCCACACTCTCAGATACAGCTAGGATGGATGACATTTGGTTTTGAAATGGAAAATATTTCCAGGTTGCAAAGATGCTTTTAACTGGGCAAATGGGGGAGGCGGGATTCAAAGTGGGGGGAAAAGTGAAAGGAAATGAATTAAAATTTTCATTTTCACTTCATACTGACATGCAGTGATTTGTCGTATTTAGTTGTCCTCGACTCTCTCGCGCTCTCTGATTTATTTTTTTTTTTTTTTAATTGAAAGCTCTGCCGTTCTGTTTGTTGGTACATGTTCTGGGCTTCATCTCACAAATCTAAAAAGCAGACCGATGTAGTGAGACAGTAATTATTTATGGTTACATTTGACTGTTATTATAGTGATATTGTCATTGCATCCTATTCTATTTGTTGAGCCACGATCGCCCTTACTGCAATAAATCAATGAACAACTGCTAATCTCTGGCTGTCTACATGCAAAGAAATTCATGTTAAAAAAAGAAACTCACATTAACTGCTTACATTCAGCATCAAGCCAGAGCCTCATGGATCTGAAACAGAAATTCAACTCTTCCACAAATACTGACGTAGTTGCTGCAGGACTGCACTTTGGCACTTTGACGGTAATGCTTGATATATAAGCAACCAGACTATATAAATATAACCAGAAACCAGCTGTTGCAGAGAGACATGTTGCAGACAAGTTGCGTTCACTGGTGTAGACTGACTTAGATGTGTTGGCAATCTGTCTGCATTTATAAATGATGCCAATTATTTGCAAACCTTCACCAATCTGTCTGAGAGTGACTGCAGTCAGTCAGCAGTTATTTGGGGACAGGTTGCTTCCCACCTGTGTAATCGCTTTGCGATTGACATGGTCACCACGACTGCTTGCAGCCGGTTGCTGAATGTAAAAAATACTCAGTGGAGTGACCATCAAACACCATTTCCCCCACCCCCAGTCACAAGGAGGCTGCTGTCCTATTTTTGCTCTGATGTGACTGAGCCATTACTGAAAAATGGCAGTGCCACCATATGGTGATGAACACTGCAAAATGTTTTGGCTCATATCTTGGGAATTGTGAGATGTGCAGGAAAAAAACTTTTGTGTGTGTGGATTTAGTTTAATGCACTGAGGAGACTTGTTTATTGGCTACATTTCCGCCAACCATCATCAGACTCATCACGTCTAGGGGGCACTACAGTAGTGTAAACAGGTTTTGTTTTTTTGTTGTTGTTTTTTAAATCAACCCTAGTGAAGTAGTCACATAATCAGGATCCCTTCACATTCTCCTGCGTGCTGTCAGATGCAAAAACACCTGTAATTCTCAGTTACCCAACAGGTTGAAAGCTGCTGCAAGCAAGCTGCATCAGGGTTCTCCAGCAACTGCACATTTTTGTTCCATAAATACAGCATATTCCACCCGGCGCTCCCTGACATTTCTCAGAAAATCTTAGAAACTGTCAGATATTAAGCACGCTTGGATTCTCAAAAGAATACTTTCCAAGCGCCCACATCAGATGGAGGATTTTTTGTTTATGCATTTCTATCCTCAAGTGTAAAGATTCAGTCTAAATGTTTGTACAAGGCAGCTACTGTACATTTTCTCCATGTATAAATGTATGTATTTGGGTCTTAGCAGCATAAATGTTCTGTACGTCTTTGACTCAGAGGAGTCACAGGGGAGCTGTGGCGATGAGATTGTTGTTGTGATGTAGAGCTCTCCGTGCTTCCTGCGCGCGGATAATACACAACTTTCACAGCAAATAGTGTGTGTTTGCGGGTTCGTGTGGAGTGGCGGGGGCCTGTGCTTTCGCCTGCAGCTAATGATGTAATTATGCTGAAAACAAACGCAACAACCAAACCTGTTTAAGAAGAGTTACACAAACAAAGTCAAAACAGAGAAATATGAAAACAGCAAACTGCGGATTTTTGTCACTCATTAAGGGAAGATTTCTGATTTTTATCTCATCAGCAGAAAGGCTTGTTCTCAGATCTTCGTTGTTTTGTTTTTTCCCGTGTAGTTGTGTTTCGTCGATTCTTCTGTTTTTCCTTAAAAATGGAACAGATTATTTGAGTTTGTTCTGTGTTAACTTTGTTTTTCTTCCTCAGGCCACATCTCTCCATGGAAGGCCTCCAAACAGGTACGGTGATTGAACTAAATGTGTTTCTGGCTGTGTGTTAGGGATCAGCACTGGTTGCAGAGACTGTGTTACCTCAGAGGTGTTTGGCTTTTACTTTATTGTAAAAAGAGACATCCTCCCCTGAGCTGCTTATTACTTTGATCACTTCAGAAGGTACATCGCACCAGCTGGGGGGAAAAAAAACCCCTCTTCAGGTTGATTTTTAGACTACCTGTTGCTGGCCGAACAATCTGTTCTCCTTTACATTACACAGCACATTCGGGTGTGGTGATTGTCACCACATTTAAGTTTGAAATATGATTGTTAATTTAAATTCATAATAGTTATTTTTCTTTACTGGATAATAACACGTGTTCCTTCTCAACATTATTTTCTGCATATCTGCACACACACACTCACATCCTTCAGCGTTTAGAGAAGAACACAGATTTCCTATTTTTGCCTCTACAGTGAATTTAAAATGAGGCAATCAAGATGTGATTGAAGTGTAGACTTTCAGCTTTAATTCAAGGGCTTTAAAGAGTTATAGCCATTTTATGGTCACCCCATTTTCAAAGGCTCCAAAGTTAACTGGACAAACTAATCATAAATAGAAGATTTTTCTCTTTTTTTTTAACACCTAGATGCAAATTCAGAAATGAAAAACTGACTTCATAAAGGCTAAATGCTGCATTTCCTTCACAAAGGAGGACGATGCATTGCTAGTCTGTACTGCAGCTGCTTGTTGGTCCATAGTCTGATCAGTTAATATCTTGTGACTGTCTCTGCCATTAAATAGCATTTTATTTCTTTATATTAATAGGTTTTTAACGTGAGTATATTTTGAGTCATTATTCATCTGTACTGTATTTATCTTTGTGTAACTTCAAATTAATTCTGCTATTTCAGTCAGCAGCCACATCATCAATAAACACTGACTGTGTGTCGATGCCAAATCAATGCCTCCACCATGTTGGATAGAGTGAACGAAGGCCTTGGTTTACATTTCCACGCTTCTCTCTTCTTTCATTCTAATAAATCTTTTTAATGTGCAAAAGTCTTGACTAATGTCTAATCTGATCTTGCTGTTGTTAAATGTAACCAGTAGTTTGCAGCTTGTTGTAAACTCTGTTTACATGCATGAAGGCATGAACATTCACATATCTACAGCGAAGTAATCTGCCTTGGTTACAATGTTTGGAATTCCCTCTGTGATCATGAACTTTAGTTGTCTTCTGTTATCTTTTATGCTTTTTGGCGTTGCTGAGCTGGCTGAGCTTTTAAAATGAACCAGATCGTAGAGTAAGCACTCGACCCCAAGCTAGTGACGGCTTCCTTCACTTACTTTGACACCTTATTAATCAGCACATTGTGAGTGACCGCGAACCATCAGAAAATCTAACCCTCATAAACAACATTGGACCTTTTATCTATATGGTAAATGGCCTGTATTTATACAGCGCTTTACTAGTCCCTAAGGACCCCAAAGCGCTTTACATATCCAGTCATCCACCCATTCACACACACATTCACACACTGGTGATGGCAAGCTACATTGTAGCCACAGCCACCCTGGGGCGCACTGACAGAGGCGAGGCTGCCGGACACTGGCGCCACCGGGCCCTCTGACCACCACCAGTAGACAACGGGTGAAGTGTCTTGCCCAAGGACACAACGACCGAGACTGTCCAAGCCGGGGCTTGAACCGGCAACCTTCCAATTACAAGGCGAACTCCCAACTCTTCAGCCACGATCGAACCTGTTATTTTATCTCCTTAAGTTATCATAAAATAACAAAGACTGACATTTAACTGTCTGGTTACTTTTAAGCCTGTTAAAATGAGAAAACTGTCCCAACCATTTAGTCTGTTATTTTTATTAAACCCTGTGAATTAAAGCTGAAAGTCTGCACTTCACTCACATCTTGATCATTTCATTTCAAATCTACTGATGAATATCTCCAAAGGCAAAATTTCAAAAACTGTGTCTGTTGTCTTTAATTCTGTTGCCTTGACATAGCATTCATTACTGTTTGAAAGATCATAATGCCCATGTTCAGCCTATTGTGTTTAGATATGGAAAGTTAAACCCGCAATGCAAAAACAGTCTTTTGTGTCCAGCACTTAAACATTTGATGTGTTTAATCCTGAATACTTGGCAGAAGGAGTTTTGAAGTCTTCATAGCGACATATTTGAACTATTATTTATAGTGATAATTTATAATAAAATAATAATAATAATAATAAGTAATGATTAATTTAAGACAAACAATAAAAATGAATGGGCAAAACTGAGTTAAGTTAAAAAACTGTTGTTGGTGCTTCCTTCTAGTTACCTGACCAATGGGATCCACACAGCAGCCCTCAAGCAAATCTGTCTGGTCCAGTATTGCCGCCTGGTACGCCCTTCCCAAACCAGCCACAGCACCGCACTTCTGTGCCTGACTCCACCGAAGGCTTCGACCTTAACAAACCCGACCCGTATGACCTTTATGAGAAGTCGAGGGCCATCTACGAGAGCAGACGTGAGTACAGAAAACTTTATTTTTTAGTTTAAGGCGGAAAATCGAGCATTGTTTTAACTGTAAGCTCCTGTGTGTCAGGCCCGGAGTACGAAGAGGTGGAGGTGCACCTGCTGAGGGAGAAGACTGGATTCGGCTTCCGCATCCTGGGGGGAGACGAGGCCGTGCAGGCTGTGAGTCCGGACGCCCGTGACAAGGCTCGTATGGGACGGGCTGGACCACACTCATATTTTAACCTCATACACACCAGCCTCATCTGACTTGCACTTAATCTTGTCTCACATTCTCCATCCAGTCCCAAACATCTGACCAAAACAGCCTCCAGACACACACACAGACTTGCACACAAGTGGCCTTCTCACACTTTGCTGACCCTCTAACTGCTCAGTGCCTCCCATACTGAAGTAATGCCTTGCTAACTTGTCCACGTTGTACAACAGCATGCAGTCTATGACAGAGAAAGAATGTGACATAAGGATATAAAGAAGGTGAAAAACTGTTACCATGACCCAAAGGTAGTTTACAAGCTAAGTAAAGCAACTGTTGTGTGTTTCCACTTGTCTTCGACTCATCTCCTTCACCCAAATCTATGCTGCTAATATTGATTGTCTTTGAACAGATTGTCATTGGCGCTATAATAGAGAACACTCCCGCTGAGCGCGACGGGCGGCTTCGACCCGGGGATGAGCTCATTTCTGTGGATAAAAATGTGGTTGCTGGGAAACCGCACAAATATGTAATAGACTTGATGCACGCAGCCGCTCGCAATGGTCAAGTCAGCTTGACTGTGAGAAGGAGAGTGCAAATGCCTGGTGAGGACATGTTTTGTTTGTTGATATTTTTTTTTTCTGTTCTTTTTTGTTTTGTGTTTTTGTCTTTTTTTTCACACTTGACCAAGATTGGAGAACAGGCTGCACATTTCACTGGCATCAAATTAAAAAAACACAGCTTGGACACAGCACACATGCTAACAGTCTGCGCGCAGGATCTCTGTGTACTTCTCACCCACACATCCTTTCTGTGGTAGTAGATCATACATACATTTATCCTTTGTTCATTGTCAGCTCTGCAGCAGCAGGCTCTGTGGTTTGTGTCTTTCTGGGTGCGCTTCTCCCGCAGGGGCAAGCGGTTACAAAAGAGTCATAAATGACAAGCAGAGAAGCCAAGTTTGACTTTGACACAGAATCCCTGCTGGGATTGAAGAAGACCACTGTTGTTTTCATTTTTGTCAGTGGCTACATCTTTCATCTTTAGCTGCTTTTGTCGGGAAACTGTGAAAACTCAATGACCGCCGTGAGCGGACTCATCTCGCCTGCTCTCGTCCTCTCCTTCAGGTGAACCGTGTCCCGTGAACGGCCGCAGCCCCGGCTCAGTGTCCACGCAGCACAGCTCTCCACGTAGCGACGCAGCTTCAGCTTCGGGCCCTCCGGTGGTCGCTGCCCCGGTTGCCACTTCGCCACCGGAGGGATCTTCCCTGCAAACCAGCGATGTGGTTATTAACCGCAAGGAGAACGAGGGCTTCGGCTTTGTCATCATCAGCTCCCTGAACAGACCGGAAAATGCCACCGTCATCAGTGAGTTACAATGACTTGCATCTGTCAGGATCCCAGAAGGTCATTCCTAAAGATAAATGGTGATTTTTACATCCTGATGAGCAATCATCCTAAAGATGGTGGCTGTGCAGTCACCTTTTTAGTTTTTGCTGCTGTATCTATTTCATGAGGAAAAATGCAAATGCATAATTTAATCTCAAACCAACACGGGCCTCCTGCTCGACCAGCATAAAAACTTTATGGTATAAAGTTCGAACATATATAATGACTCCTGTGCAAATTTAGCTTCATATCTCAAATATTTTTAGGATATATTTCTTATGATTTATATATATATGTATTTTTTAAATGTATTCATTTTTTTTAAATTTCACATTGCCTGCTGTCTTCAAAGTCGATGCCTGGTTAGAGATTAGGTCATTATCATAGAATCACTTCCACTAAAGTGCTGTTTCTTATCCCGTCCAGTAGCTTCAGAGCTTCCATTAGTCGGGGTCAAGAGAAATTAATTTGTCTTGTAAGACTATAATTTTTGTGGGGATTTTTTTTCCTCTTGATTCAGCCTAAGTAGTATTAAAAGCATCTTTCTGTCTTAAATGAGGCTTTATTAAACATATGATTACGCTTTGCTACAGGGAGCTAATATCTTTCAGCAGACTGTGGGATTCTTCAGTCCGATTGGACTGATGGCACAGTGAAGATGTTTTGTTCTGAAGATTAATGGATTCTTCTCAAATGTCCTACACATTCTGGGAACATCCACTGCAATATTTCTGTACACACCTAAAAATACACATACCCCCTAAGTGGGTCTGGCATACCCATTTTGGGCATACTGAACTAATTTTAAACATTAGTTCAGGATGTAATGGTGCTTGGTGAATAGTCCCTGAGGGGTTCAGAGATATTTCATAATGAAGTGAAAATTTTCTGTTTTTTGTTAAGTGTATGTAAAAGCTTAAATTCAAAATTTAATGTGTTTAGTTGGCATACTGTCATCATGAAATTTTAAAACCTACACTTCTGTGTTGCAACTTCAAGGCAACAAAATATTTAAACCTGTCATTTTAAACAGTGGCTGCAGTCCTAACCTGTGAAGCTAAGGCTGTAATACAAACACTAATGTGCTGTTTTCACATCTTTCTTCAAAATTGCTCATGACCAACCACCTTGCTGTTGTCCGTTTCCAGCTGTGCCCCATAAAATAGGACGCATCATCGAGGGCAGCCCGGCCGACAGATGTGGGAAGCTGAAGGTGGGCGACCGGATCCTGGCAGTGAACGGACAATCCATTATCAGCATGCCGCATGCAGACATCGTCAAGCTCATTAAAGATGCTGGACTAACAGTCACTCTGCACATCATACCAGAGGAGAGTAAGTGTTTTGGTGCGGCAAATAAAACCAGACGTTGTTCTGTGAATGTTTATTTGGCTCCTGTTTTACCTTTGCAGGAAACTCCCTGAACTCGGTGCCCTCTATCTCATATGAATATATTTTATTTCACTTTGCCAAAGAAAGTCTTACACACACAAAATGTTGCATTTACTGAGGTTAAAAAGTCAAAAGGCTTCTATATTTAGTCATCTATAAAGGATACAGGGTTTGTGCTTGGTGATGCAGAAACATAAAGGTTAGAAGGTTTTTTAGCAAATGGAGCAAATAATTCAGAAGAGTTCTCTTCTGCAATCTTAAGCATCCTGAGCATGTTTTATTTGTCAATCCATTCAATTCACTTTTTATTCAAAGCTTTGTCAATCGGGTACAATCTTACCTAACCCTCTGTCCATCGCAGGCTCCCATTCTGGTCCTAGTTCAGAGAAGCAGAGCCCCATGACCCAGAAACACAGCCCGCAGACCCAGCCCAGTCCTGTAGCCCAGACAAGCCAAGGAGGCACGCAGTCTGGCCAAATGGTCGCTCAGCCAGGTCAAGCACCCGGACAGACACCAGTCCAACCCGGCCAGACACCAGCTCAGACAAACCAAGCGGTGACTGGTCCTCCTGCACCAGCAGGAACCCAGCAGAGCCCAGTCACGCAGCCATCTGGCCCCCATCCACAGCTCTACCTCCACGATGGCAGGTAAGGCTGGGTTAAGAGGGTGTTTGGTAAGATTTGTTAAAAAGCACACAGAATGACTGAAAGGAGGAGGGGCATGAAGTTCACAGGTGACAGATACCAAATTGTGCATGCTGAAGAGAGTGTCCCAGTCAGTGTAGCAGAAAACCTGTGACTGCAGACAACTGATGTCCCAGTCAGACACTCTGTCTCAGGCTGGTTTCTACCCAGTTGCATAACACCACTTAGCTTCTACAGTGTGCAGTGAATAATTTACTTTAAGGTATCACCTCTATAATGCAGGATCCTAGCAATTGGACCCTGCTGTGTGTCAAAACTATGAAAGTGTGAGTGTGCGCGCACGCAAGTCTCAGAATGCGACACTGTGAGCAGTCCTCCCAGAGCTGTGAGTTGATGCCCATTTTGCAAGTGTGAACTTGATAAAAGTTTCATAACAGAGGCTGATATTCCCACCTATCCATTTTGTGATGAGCCTTCTCATCTGCACACACCCAGTAATTGTCTGTTTTTTTCCTTCCTTCGCCAGCAAATTTATTCCAACAGGGATGCTTTTTTCACCTCGCTGCTCAGATTTTTGTCAACTTTTCATTCTCATGGCAGGTCAGAGGTAAAAGCAAGACAGGATGTCAAACCTGACTTCCGCCATCCTCCATTCACTGACTACCGGCAACCGCCGGTAGATTACCGTCACCCACCAGTGACTGATTATCGGCAGCCACCAACACTGGACTACAGACACCCACCTGGTCTGCTGGATTTTAGACAGCACCCTGCAGCTGCACAGTTCCCTCTAGGGATCCCAGCTGACTTCAGACCACAGGTAGAGCTTGACCAAGAGCTGTCTGCTTATGTTGACCGTACATCCTTCATTTGTATGCAGGTTTGTAACTTATTCCAATTATATTTATCATAATCATTGCTTTTCACATAGAAATCGCATATTTGATTTTTTTCTGTTGTAAATCGTCTACATTTTGTTCTGCAGGACTATGATTACTTTACAGTGGAGCTCGAGAAAAGCGCTAAAGGTTTTGGCTTCAGTATTCGAGGAGGCAGAGAGTACAAGATGGACCTGTTTGTGTTGCGCCTTGCAGAGGATGGTCCTGCTATACGAAATGGAAGGATGAGGGTGAGATAAGGAAAACCACGACAAGAGTGAAAGCACTCTTTGGCAGATGGTTGGGATTGCACTTGGTGAATAGTAATGGCTCTGTTTTATTTTTCAAAATGGAAAAAGTAAGTCTGATTAATCCGAAGTAAGCCAAACACACACATACATCCATCTAAATGGTCGTGTCACATAATATCACTCAGCGTCCTTGTTAAAATTTAGTAATGGTGTAAAGTTTAACAGAGCATGGATTTTTCCTTCTGCTCAAGTGAGTAAGTATGAATGCATTGAGTAAATTGAGTGAATTGAGCAAACCTTTTGCTCACTCTTAACCACTCGTGTTGAAATGTACTTGAACAAGTTGCTCAGTGGAGGTTCCCCAAGAGAAGACTGGTTCTGTGGAAAAGTTACTCTGCTGTGAGTAAACCGAGGGTGGCAGAAACTGACCCGCTCCTGTGTGTGTCTCGTCCAGGTTGGAGATCAGATCATAGAGATTAATGGAGACAGCACCAGGGACATGACTCACGCCCGCGCCATTGAACTCATCAAAGCGGGAGGCAGGCGGGTCAGGCTGCTGCTAAAGAGAGGCACAGGACAGGTGCCAGAATATGGTGAGTTTTCCTTACAAAGAGACGCAGTCTCATTGTTTACACTCTTACTAAAGATTTACTGTTTGCTCTTCAACTTAACTCAAGAACACATTAACATGCATTCATATCTGTCCACTTTTTACTCCTCGACTAATATCTGAAAGCCTACTTTGATTAAACAGTAGATGGTAACGAGCGACTCTCAAGCCTTCGTGTGTTGTAACCCCTCTGCTTTAAGTCTAATGATTGGTATAGGCTTTTATTTGCCTTCCCTCAGGAATGGTACCTCCCAACCTCTCCATGTGCATGAAAGGTGACACACTAAGCTCCCCCTATTTCTTCCTAATGGGCCACTCTAAAGACACGGTTTGTGAAAACTGCATGTCTCTCTCTCTCCATACTGATTAATCTGTGTGCTATAACTGTGGTCACGAGTTTTTGCATGGGAAAGTAGCTGACATGTGTGCATCTGTGCTCGTGTGTGCTATAGTAAGAGTGGAAGATGGTTTGTAGTAAACTATTGGGTCTAATTGTCCTGAAGAGGGTTTTGAAGTAGACTTTGTACTCGAGAGCTGCTCGGGATCAGTCCGTCACACACAGCTGCAAATATGTTAACTGTTTACAAGCACTGAATAAATCCTTACACGTAAGTCTGTTGCTGTGCTGCTTATACACATGTGCATGCAAGTTTGTCTGATATTATAAAAGAACGTGTTTATCTCTGGGGTGTTTTCCCTTTCTTTCTGTGTCTGTATGCATGTGCATGATCATTTCCACCTCTTTCATATCAGTCCTCTTGAGCATATTGTTTTCCTCCCTGACAGACTGTGCCGGCCCCTGGGATTCCCTTTCTACAGCCCACTCTGCCCTGCAGGAAGTGACCCTGGAAGCTCACCTGAATCCATTGCTCTCATCCCATCCATCGTCAGCCCCAGATTCCCCTCATCGGCTCCCTCTAGAGGCCACAGTGTGCATGGCAGACAAAGCTCCAAAGCTGACAGACCACAGCTCCATTAGAGGGGCTGCAGGTGGCAGGTCCACCGAGCAGAAATGCATCATCAGGGGGCAGGGAACCCCTCAGGGGTCGGGAGAGATGGACTGTGGACCGGGCGACAGACAGCTTCGTGCTTTGCCTTCCAAAGCTATTGTGGGAAAGTGCATTGACAGAAGAGAGAGGCAAAGGGAGACTTGCTCCCCCTGCTGTAAGAGAAAGGATCTGCATACACAAGCGTTAAGCACTATCTGGCCCTGGGACCCATTTGCTGGTGTGAATTTGAACGGAGCCTCTCAGGGCAGTGGAGATGGACATATCAGCCTCCAGGAGAGGCTGGTGTCCCGAGGTCTGTTCTCCAGAGAAGATGAGCGGGCCGGTGGCCACATTGGGCTCTACTGCCCCTCCAAAAACGTGGAAGATCCTCCAACAAGGAGTGCTGCTGCCTCCCCGAGGCCCTGGAATGTCCCTGGGTCTGACAAACTGCCTGGCACCCTGAGGTCCTGGACCTCCACAGTAAGCAGGTAGAAGGGATCTTACTGGTTTGGGCCGAGTCACACTGTATGGCTCCTCATTCAGTTCACCACTGGACCTTTCAGAGAACCAGTAGATCTCCCTTGCCGCCTCTGTCTGCCCTGTTTTCATCGCCATCGACTTCTGAGATCATGTTTTATATTTCAGTTGTTGTTACAAGATGATTATTACACCCACCACCTTAAAGACAAAGAAACTTACACAGCTATTGTAACATATGGTCTAAACCTTTGGGGACCCTTTTATGCGACTTCTGATTTTCTGATCACAGATGGAGCAATGACGCCTGACTCTGAGTGGAGCTGTACTTTCGATATGTACCTTTAAATGCTCGACTGTATCTGGTTCAGACTGTTTAGTGCAGCGTGGGCTCACACAAGGAAGAGAAACATATGTAGAACCAGGGGATTTCTGTTTTCTTGCCCTGTTTTCTCTGCGCAGTGGGATGAACCAGACTACAGGTGTGTCAGATGGAAGCAGTGACACTGAAACTCCTGGAACACACGGCACTGACCCCAACCACAGCCCAGTTAACCTGACATATGTTAAATCGCACATGCCTACCAATATATCTCATACTATAAATGTAAAGATGTGAAAAATATGTACATTTGGTAAACTCAGAAACATACCTATTGGTGTTTTTGAGGCAGTGTTGTAGTTAGACACATTGTTTAAAAAAAACAAACAAACAAAAAAAGAAGCAGGACAGTATTTTAGGATCACTGTTTCCACGGCCTCGTCTAAAAACTACATATCAAAGACTGTGCGAGTCACCACACCCGGACCGCCGAGGCAGGCGGCGTTTGTGTGCATGGATATACACCACCATGTCTTTAGACAGGGACTCGTGTCTTTTAAAGGCAGAAAATCGAGATGTGGAGCAGACCGGTCGGCACTCATGAGACGAAAAGGATTTTTTTTCCCCACGAAATTGAACAAAATTGAACTTTTGTGTAACTGAAGACAGTTGGCTTAGTAAGAACTCATGATACTCTTCTGAGTTATGTACACAACTTGATCACAGTCAACCATGCAGTCATTGTGCAGAATTATAAGCTGTGTTGTATTCATTTTAATGATCAAAAGGAAAAATTTGTCCAGTCTCTATTTCCCATTTCTATGCCTTTAACTGTGCTAAGTGTACCACATCACTGTGGGAGAGGGGCATCGGTGCGGGGAAGAGGAGGCCGATGGTTATGAGGTGGGGCAGAGTGCCTTACTCGAACTAATGCAGAGCTGTTGCCGTTGTGAAGTATTTTGGGAACTGAATGCAAAACAGATATCAGCGACCATGCACACGCGTCAGCAAACCGCTAAGTTTCGTCGGACGCCAAGCAGTATATATCTTGATGCACTCGGCTGTATAGCTTGTCAGTGTCAATGATTGCCCTTTGTCCCCTTGTGTTTTAAAGGGGATAACATGTAGCCTGTAGCATCACATCCTCTTCTTAGAGTCGTCTGGGAGTGTAGAGCTGTGAACGTCTATGGAGACAGGGCTGTATCAAAGAGGACCACGGTTTCTGTGTTTCAGCTTAACGTTAAGTTTGTATTCTTGCCCGCAAATGTCACATCTGTGAAACATACATGCATTTAAATATGACGTCACTGTCCTCCTGCATTTCTCCATTTCGATGTCATCAATTTCTCTCAGCGGGATGTGTGCTCTTTATTAAAACTTTATCACTTAAGCTTTTGAGTACTGGAGGACCAGATTAATTTAAAAAAAAAAAGATTGCGACTGTTTGACTGAATGCAACATGATGGTACATCCAAGCTGTGCTCGTAAGCTGCTGGGAAAGCCAGGCACCTGCAGACTGGGATACTAGTAAGACTTTGTGCATTGAGAGTCATCGGGCCTGATCCTGATTCGCGGTGGATTCTGACTGAGCTGTGTGTTCTGTGATTAAAATGGTTGTGGAAAGACGCAGTAGGCTGTAGAAACGTGTTTGCCGTATGTACAAATGTCAAAGTTAGGAAACGCTGAAAGAATACGTCATCCAGCCCTCTGTCTCCATCCAGGCCGCCCCCACCCCCACCCCTTGCCTGCTGTGACCGATTTTTGTATGAAGAAACAAAAAAAATCTGCTTATCAGAACCTGTGAAGGATGGCACGCTCATAAACCCCCACTGAGATCAAGTATAACTGTGTAGTGTTAATTGTGTACTATTCACCTTGTACAGCTGTATTCCTACAAATATGGTTTACTGTATCATTGATACTGTAGTTTCAAAGACGTGAACAACTATTTTTATGAAATGCGACAGTACTGATATATTACATTTTGCTAAAAAACAAAACTTGTTTACTGAAAGATATTCTGAAATACTGTCAAATAAACTCTTGACATGGTGTAAAATATTCTTTTCTACAGGTTCTTGCTTGTAAAATTGGGACGAGAGAAAATAATGGATCAGTTTATTCATCAATGTATAAATAATCAACAATTTGGGTTATTAAGTAGTCGTTTACCCAAACAAAACAGCAAATATTCACTGCAGTTAAGCATCGCTATTGAGGAGTACTAGGTGAGGGCTAGTTCTTTTAGGTTCAGCAGATAACAAGATGGTGTATCGGTCAGGATACAGGAAGGAGGACAAGAGGCTTCCACTTTGCTGGATTGTCACCGCCAGCTGTTTTATTGCCACCTAGATGGTCAGTGTTTCCAGTCACGAACTTAACACTCGGAGCATCACCGTGAAGGATGGCAACCAGGAACACAGCTTGATGAGGTAAAACAGACCTAACACGGAAAGACCATCTCCCCTCCTGGAGTAGCAGGATGAGCATTTTAGAAAATTTCTGCATTTATATTTGACTCTAAATGATGTTTTCCTATTTATTCTTATCATGGATATGCCTACGTCATTTCCCGCAACTCCACCCCACACAATATTGCAGAGCAAAGACATAAAATCTCAGAGCCTTTTATACAATCACTTTCAGCCATTTTTTTTTTATTGCTAAATTGTGTGTGCCGTTTATTTAAAAGAGCAACCAGCAATCACAACACCGCTGGCTCTGAGACTTTCAGCACTTCCAGCCATAGACGGGTCAGATTGTAGCAGGATGTACAACACAGTTAAATGCAGACAGTGAACTTAAAACTTATTTTCCCACATCAGTTTCCTATTTAACCAATGTCACCAACAAACACTCTTATACTTTTCACACAATTCCACTTTAAAAGGGACACACATCCATCCATCAACGCTTCTCTGGTGGAGCTAATCCCAGCTGCCATCGGGTGATAGGCGGGGTATACCACAGACAGATCACCAGGCTATTGCAGGGCTAATAGTTACGTCCATTCACGCTCACATATACACCTACGGCCCATTTAGAATCACTGCTTAACCAAACCTGCATGTCCCTGGACACTGGGAGGAAATCACAGGGAAAAGATCCAGGCTCAGCTCAGTTAGCAGATGGATTTAAACCCAGAACCCCAATACCCGTGCACACGTTTCTCCCTTTTTGCATGTGATGAGATGCATTTTAGACCGGGGCACTGAGAAGTTGTTCCATGTCCCTGACAGGTTTAAGTATAACATTCACTTCTGTAAAAAGGCTGAAGTATGAGGAAGGGGCCCCACAGCAGAGGGAAGTGAAAATGTGTTGGCCTGCAGGTATCTTTGCAGTAAATCTAATCAATTCTACAACATTTATCTAAGAATTTCTGCTTTCCATCTCTCCAGTGATGCTGACACGTGACAAGTGGAGGTACTGACTACAGTCTTTCATAAGTAGATGAATCACTGCTTCTGGTTTGTGGAATTACACAGTTAAAACAGATACAAATACACATTTTTAACAAAAAAGGGAACATTTTATAATAAAACTTGTAAACATCTCCCCAGCATGTCATTGCTGTGTGTGGGTAAGGCCAAGATTGTGAGCATCTGCTGTTACTCAGTGTAGTTTTCAGCAGGAAGCTGAGTTTCACTGTTTTCCTGCGCTGGCAGGTCATCCTTCTGAGGAAGGAGAAAATAAGAAATTAGTACCACTAAAAAAAAAAAAAGAAAGAACTAAATTGCTCTTGTACTTGTTTTACTTCTGCGTTAACTTACAGGTTTGTAGATTCCCATTTGGAAACGACAGCAAACTACATCAACCAAGAATCCCACCAAGCCGTGGATCATACCTGCCGGGAGAGAAAAACTTTAAATACTGATGTTCATGTTCAGGGTTTAGATGAGGTGAAAGCAGCTTGGTCTAAGTTGTTACCTGCTGCTTTTATGCAGTGGCTAAATCTGTGAATAATGCATAAAGTTTTTCTCTTCATCCAGGTGGATTAACAGGATTCATTTAAGAATGATGGTTCACAAACAGAGTCACAGGATCCTCCAGGGCTTAGTCTTGGCAGGAACACCATGTTTGGGATTACAACATTCAGGTACTTCTGCTGTTAAGCTGAAGATTTCTGTGAGAATACTTGGATCTACTTTGTTAAATTACATGCAAAGGTCTCATATCCTGTTTTACTGGTTAAAGGGTCACTCTAAAGCTTTTTGTTATAATAGCCAAAGTATCAATGAGATCAGCCTGTGTACAAATGACTCCTTCAGACTTTACTGAACTGTTTCTGTTCTGCTCTTGACCCTGTACGATATCAGTGAGATCTTAGACACAGAAACTCCACCCACCTGCTGTTTAATCTCTCTGGAGAGGCTGCGAGGTGCAGCCAATTAGAAAAAAATGGCTTAAAACTGGATATGGGAGCTAAAACCACTTAACACAAGTCGACAACATGAGAGGTTCCACTATAAGATAAATAAGTATTCATTTGTACTGTGAATCGTGCAAAGCTAAAGTATAAAAGTCTATACATGAGCATAATAAGAGCACTTTATGATGGGAATTTGTTAGTATGGTTCTTGCATTATAGCATGATTTAATTAGTTAACTTGCAAGGAGCGATTGTCATGAAATGCTTGTAAGCAGCTCTGACATTCAAAATCTATTTTCAAAGTTTTAAAGGTTAGTGTATCTTTTGACTTTCCTCCTATAAAGATGTGACGACCTCCCCTGTACCCTTGATGACGAGTTTTGACACGTCAGTATACGTCAACAATGTCGTGGTTTGACGATCATTAGAATAACTTCCAGGTTTTTCCAAGGGTAGCTGCATAAACAGCACCGCAGTAACTTCTTATCCACATGCAGTGATTTTGTTCTATAAGCAGGCTGAAATATGACCAAAACAACTCAGGTCAGAAAAGAGCTTCAAGGGTTACTCCTGTTAGGCTTTCAAGGGGTAAAGGGTTAAAGCTGTTGCTGCTGCTTGATGCCTCCTTGTTCTGAACAAACAATCACTGTGACCTCCAAGTTGGTTTTCAGTCAGGAGAGCAATCTAAAAATGTTACTGCAGCACACTCTTAATGCAGACGGCACTCAAACAGCATGAGCACGTTAGCTACCTGTGGTGGAGAAAATGCCTCCGATGATGCCGCAGAGTCTGACGAGGAACTGCCACAGAGGCATGTGCTGCTCAGTGACTTTGACCATTAGTGAGCTGATATCATATTTCATAAAGATCCCTGAGACTCCGTGGCTGCCTGCAGCATGGTTTATCACACGTTCCTGTGGGACAGCCAAAGGCATACAAATGCTTTCAGTACAATGATGCCCTATCTACTCCCCAGCTAAAACAGTACAAACCCAGACCTACCCGCTCAGTGACGGAGTACTGATGTGTGTCTGCAGACACTTTGTAGGTGTTCAGTTTGGTTGGCACAATGGTGATGAAGTACTGAAACATGTGGTTAGCTGGAAAGAAGCATCAAGAGCCATCAGTGGAAATAAAAGTTTATCAGAGCACTTTAATAACAAGTAATTCAACAACATCTGAAACACCAACTTACAATCAATAGCAATTTTCTCTGTGCCGTCCAGAGGGCTGATCATTCCAGGAAGTGGCTCTCCGAAGGACAGGTGGTCAATCCGGTGAGAGAAGTTGTAAGCTGTAACAAATACAAAACAATAAATAATCTTTATAACATATAAAACAGTTTAATTTCCATCTGTTGCTGCCATTTGGTGTCAGAAAGTCTGCAAACCTACAGTCATGGCTGACGAGGGCGGCTAAATGGGCGTGACCTCGAGGATGCGGGATGGACCTGTAAGTGGATGAAAAGGTCAGCGTTAACTTTATATGTAAATCAATGACATGAAAACAGCCAAAATATCCCATGCTAGTGATCTAATTTGCAAACAGAGCAGCACAGAGGTGAGCAGAGGTTAGAGCACGGGTATCAAGGCCCCGACTCCAGCCCTTGATAATAAGATGGGAGCAAAACCAACTTCTGTGGGGAAATTTGTATTTGATAATCAATGTGCAAAACTATAAGCTTGCAGAGAGCAATGTCACCTTTCCATATAGCGGTAGAAGCAAGTCATTTCAGTCTCTGTGTGATTCCCCTCCTCATAGCCACTGATGTCAATGCAACTTTCCGTCTCTCTTGATGGAAATGTGTTGAAATAGTTTTACAAAAGCGACTGGGATTCATCCCACATCAGCATAAAGAAGTACTGAACAGCAGAGCTGTGCGATAATCAAATTTTAATTTTAGCTTTCAGATTATTAAACCAAGATAACAAAAATCATTACTGTTCCATATTCTATTCATTTATAATTACCACTCCACAAAAGGCCAGATCCACTGCCTACAATCAATTACTTCATTCAGTTAAATTATAATTAAAGTTCGTGGAAATCCCCTTCACTGAAAAAACAAAACAAACTTCTACTGTTTTTCTGTCTTTGTTTTGTAATTGTGTTATAGGGTGGCTGTAGCTCAGGTGGTAGAGCAGGTCATCTACTGATCGGAAGGTTGGTGGTTCGATTCCTGGCTTCCCCTAGTCTGCATGCCAAATATCCTTGGGCAAGATACTAACCCGAAATTGCTCTCCGATGCATTCATCGGAGTATGAATGTGTGTGAATGTCAGTTGTGCTTGTGCGAATGGGTGTGAATGGGTGAATGCACAAGTTGTGTAAAGCGCTTTGAGTGCTCAGAAGAGTGGAAAAGCGCTATATAAGAACTAGTCCATTTACCATTTATAATTTGTGTTGATTTTTGCCAATCCTACTAGACATGTCTTGCATGCAGCTCAATAATCCAAGTGAGGAACTCCCAGAAAGTTAATTCTGTTCATTTAGATTTTCATCAGGCGAAGAGACTTGGATAAGTGACGAAACAGCATCCAGATGAACAGAATCAACTTTTTGGCAGCCTTACTAGACAGTCCGGACTGTGGTGACTGACACGTGGAGTCCAAAGACGATGCGCGCTCACATTAGGGCCATGCAGGAAGCAGTACCTGCTATGATTGTTTCTGTACAGTGGGAGGATGTTTACAGTCTATGGTTCAAAATAAAAAACTGTGTTAAATAATACATCGTTTTGAGTGTTACCTACTTGCCAACAGTAATGTGGAAATTTCCTGCCACCTTGTTGACATAGAGATGTCCATGGATCCTGCAGGCACTCAGGGAAGCGGTGCTGTCCTCACTGCGGGGGGGAAACTTAAGCAATCAGCGTAATCGCACTTTCATTCACCTCCCAACAAAACACAGATAATCCTGAGGGTCCTTTACCTTTTCGTCTGAGCAGGAGGAGCTCCTTTTATTGCAGCCTTGAAGATGACATCCTGCAGAGCGTGCTCCACTCTCAGACGCTCCTGGATGTGCAGAAGAGTCCTGACAGGCAGGGACAGAAATATTAGGACAAAAAAGACTCACTTGGGATACAATTAACCTTTTTTTTTTTTTTTCAAATTACATCAACAAATGTGAGGATGCAAACTTTGTCTTAATTATTAGTAAAGCTTCAGTGAGTTAAAGATCTATGCAGCCTAACATTCGCGTGATTTAGTGTTACTAGATTATAGATCATAATATCCAAGTACTGAATGTGAATAAATCACTTACATGTGCCATATTCTTTGCTGTGGTGGGAGCTCAAAGTTGACCTAAATTGTAAGAAAAAAAAAAAAACCCAAACAAACAACTGTTGGACATGCCAGAGATTACATTTTCATTGTTCTCTGCATGATAAAATCACAAACCCACCGGTTCATATTGTAATCCATCAGAGGCAACCATGGTCTCTGCCAGATCGAGGACATCTGCTCCTATATCTGCATCCAGTCAAACACGGAAGTTAAAAACCTTTCCTGCCCTAAACACACACACAAATACACCTGTATCTACTTACATTGGCATCTCATGGCCACTGTAATGTCCACATTTATCCTGAGTTTACTGTTGGTGAAGAACAGGTGCAGTTAGGACACAGCTGAGAGGTTTTTGAGGGCGGTGATGGCATGAACCTGTTCAGCTTTTACCTGCTGAAGTCTCTGTCCACCTCGTATTCGTACTTCATCCATGTGTGTCTGTACACAAAGAACTCCAACAAGGCGAGGACAGCCATGAAAGTGAATGCTATCAGAGACACTGGAGAGAGTTTGAAATGGGATTAGACTGAACTCTCCTCTCAGATTAGCTACAGCTAAAAAATGTGCAGTCTGTACCTGTCCCACCGCTGGTTGTGGACTCCACGTAGCTTTCAGGAACTTTAGGAAAAGCGTCTAACTCCTTCATCAGAGTCAGAGCCTTCTTCTTCGTCAGCCTCCTCATCTTGGGACCTGCGGCGGAGCTTAAACTCCAGGTGACTCCCACATGAAGTGGATGTTTTCGGGTTTGATGTGTTTAAAGCGACGACAGCTGAGGTCTAAGTTAGTTTGCTGACGTTGGTCATGACAGCTACCGGGCTAGCGTATAGCATTAGCTAGCTAACTAGCCGAACAACTGGATTAATGCTAAATTAAATGCCCCCCCAAAAAGGAATTATATACAGCTAAAGAGCTTGTGTTTACGATGACACAGCAAGAAATATACAATTACAAAAGAAGCTACCCCGGTATAAGTGTGTTATGGAGTATCTGCATTGTCGTTTGACCCGCATTGTCAACACAGAAAAACGGCACTCTTTTGGCCCTAGCGCCCGCTAGTGGTTAAGAGGGGAGTCCGCCTGCATTTCTTCCTGTTTAGTCCTGGTATTCTACTGCTGCCACAAATCACCTGAGTCACTCCACCCTGTCCGGACTCTCTTCACTATTTCACTTACACACTGTTCGTTGCTTTGAATGGTTGACACCATGTATTTATTTCTGCTCCGTGCAGCTTCACTGTTACACCTGCCTTTTTCTTGTATTTACTTTCATTCATCCACTGCAAACCTCCACCTCTCCAGGATCTTTTTCACCTGCTCACTATTCTCACAACTTAATTTGTCAGTGTGTTCATCTGCACTGCAAACAAGAAGGAGCTCAGAGACATTATGACACGGTTGCTGTGTGACATTTCATTTTTTGTGAGAATTATTTAGCAGTAACTACTAAAGAGCAGCTCCTACACAGTGTTTAGGTGTTGTGCCACTCTAGTGCCAGGCTAATTATGTGATTATTACATGATTATTACAAGACCCCCAATTGTGGATTACATAGCATCAGTCCTTCTCACCATGGGTGAAAGTGAATGTCTAGATTATCTGCAGTTATTAAAAGGGTCTAACTGATCTTTTTAATACTATTCATGTTGTGCTGTAGGAGCTTGCACCTAAAGTATCCTTTTAACCTGCAGCTGCGGATTAGGAGGCCTCCAACTTTCTCCAGTGTTATTGACTTTTGTTGTACTATTGTTTTATATTTTGAATTCAAATTGTTATTTTCTATTGACTTGAAAAATACAAATCTTCATTTTGTAAGATAAAGATGAAGTAAACAATTGTCATATATATATATGTATATATATATATATATATATATATATATATATATATGTATGTATATATATGTATATATATATATATATGTGTATATATATATATATATATATATATATATATATATATATATATATATATATATATATATATATGTATATATATATATATATATATGTATATATATATATATGTATATATATATATATGTATATATATATATATGTATATATATATATATGTGTATATATATGTGTATATATATATATATATATATATATATATATATATATATATATATATATATATATATATATATATATATGTGTATATATATATATATATATATATATATATATATATATATATATATATATGTATGTATATATATATATAAAACACCCAGCACGCCCCTGCGGGCGGTTTATCCTTCAAGCTCGGGTCCTCTACCAGAGGCCTGGGAGCTTGAGGGTCCTGCGCAGTATCTTAGCTGTTCCCAGGACTGCGCTCTTCTGGACAGAGATCTCCGATGTTGTTCCCGGGATCTGCTGGAGCCACTCGCCTATCTTGGGAGTCACCGCACCTAGTGCTCCGATTACCACGGGGACCACCGTTACCTTCACCCTCCACATCCTCTCGAGCTCTTCTCTGAGCCCTTGGTATTTCTCCAGCTTCTCGTGTTCCTTCTTCCTGATATTGCTGTCATTGGGAACCGCTACATCGATCACTACGGCCGTCTTCTTCTGTTTGTCTACCACCACTATGTCCGGTTGGTTAGCCACCACCATTTTGTCCGTCTGTATCTGGAAGTCCCACAGGATCTTAGCTCGGTCATTCTCCACCACCCTTGGGGGCATCTCCCATTTTGACCTCGGGACTTCTAGGTTATACTCGGCACAGATGTTCCTGTACACTATGCCGGCCACTTGGTTATGGCGTTCCATGTATGCCTTGCCTGCTAGCATCTTGCACCCTGCTGTTATGTGCTGGATAGTCTCTGGGGCATCTTTACACAGCCTGCACCTGGGGTCTTGCCTGGTGTGATAGACCCCAGCCTCTATGGATCTTGTACTCAGAGCTTGTTCTTGTGCTGCCATGATTAGTGCCTCTGTGCTGTCTTTCAGTCCAGCTTTGTCCAGCCACTGGTAGGATTTCTGGATATCAGCCACCTCCTCTATCTGCCGGTGGTACATACCGTGCAGGGGCCTGTCCTTCCATGATGGTTCCTCGTCTCCCTCCTCTTTCTTGGGTTTCTGCTGCCTGAGGTATTCACTGAGCACTCGGTCAGTTGGGGCCATCTTCCCAATGTATTCTTGGATGTTCCTTGTCTCATCCTGGACTGTGGTGCTGACACTCACCAGTCCCCGGCCCCCTTCCTTCCGCTTAGCGTACAGCCTCAGGGTGCTGGACTTGGGGTGAAACCCTCCATGCATGGTCAGGAGCTTTCTTGTCTTTATGTCAGTGGCTTCTATCTCCTCCTTTGGCCAGCTTATTACCCCAGCAGGGTACCTGATCACGGGCAGGGCGTATGTGTTGATGGCCCGGATCTTGTTCTTACCATTCAGCTGACTCCTCAGGACTTGCCTGACCCTCTGCAGGTACTTGGTGGTTGCAGCCTTTCTAGCGGCCTCTTCATGGTTCCCATTTGCCTGCGGGATCCCCAGGTACTTGTAACTGTCCTCTATGTCTGCAATGTTGCCTTCTGGTAGTTCAATCCCCTCAGTTCTGACTACCTTCCCTCTCTTTGTTACCATCCGACTACACTTCTCCAGTCCGAACGACATTCCAATGTCATTGCTGTATAGCCTGGTAGTGTGGATCAGTGAATCGATGTCTCGTTCACTCTTGGCATACAGCTTGATGTCATCCATGTACAGGAGGTGGCTGACAACTGCTCCGTTCCGTAGTCGGTATCCGTAGCCAGTCTTGTTAATGATCTCACTGAGGGGGTTCAGGCCTATGCAGAACAGCAGTGGGGACAGAGCATCTCCTTGGTAGATCCCGCACTTGATGGTGACTTGTGCTATGGGCTTGGAGTTGGCCTCTAGTGTTGTACGCCACATCCCCATTGAGTTCCTGATGAAGGCTCTTAGGGTCCCATTGATCTTGTACAATTCTAGGCATTCCAGTATCCAGCTGTGGGGCATTGAGTCATAGGCCTTCTTGTAATCAATCCAGGCAGTGCACAGGTTGGTCAGTCTGGTCTTGCAGTCTCGGCTGATTGTTCTGTCTACCAGTAGCTGGTGTTTTGCACCTCTGGTATTCTTGCCAATTCCTTTCTGTGTCCCGCTCATGTATTGACCCATGTGCCTGTTCATCTTAGCCGATATGATGCCTGACAGGAGCTTCCATGTAGTACTGAGGCAGGTTATTGGTCGGTAGTTGGAGGGGACCGGTCCCTTCTTGGGGTCCTTGGGGATCAGGACCGTCCGGCCTTAGCCATTCCGGGTGTCTTTCGTTAACTAGCAGCTGGTTCATTTGTGCTGCCAGACGCTCGTGGAGTGCAGTCAGCTTCTTCAGCCAGTAGGCGTGAACCATGTCGGGCCCTGGTGCTGTCCAACTCTTCATACTGGAGACCATTTCTTGGATATCTGCCACTGTGATGGTTACTGGACCCTGTTCAGGGAGGTCGCTGTGGTCTGCCCTCAGATCCTCTAGCCACTGAGCATTGCCGTTATGGGTTGCATCCTTCTCCCATATGCTCTTCCAGTATTGCTCCGTCTCCAGCCTTGGTGGTGCTGTTCTCTTATTGTTCCCTTGCCACTGAGAGTACACCTTTGCTGGTTCTGTGGAGAACAGCTGGTTTATTCTCCTGCCTTCTATCTCTCTGGTGTACCTCCTCAAGCGGCTGGCCAAGGCTGTGAGTCTTTGCTTGGCAGTTTCCAAGGCCTCAGGTATGGACAACTTGCTGTATTTCTTAGGCACCTTATTTGTCGCACCTTTCTGCAACTCCGTTAGTTGGCTAACCTCCCTCCGTGCTACTTTGATCTTGCCCTCTAGCCTCCTTCTCCATGGAGGGTACTGCCCCTTGTGGCT